>NW_022631097.1:6164007-6764007 GCF_010015895.1 Lontra canadensis | reverse complement strand
TTTGCATAATAGTAAGAACTATAATCATTATAATATGTACTGCTTTTCACCCTATGTTGTGTGCCAGGCCCCTTTATCTGCTTTGTTGCTGGATTCACAAGAACACGCTTTTACAGGTAAGAAAATGAAGGCGAAGAGAGGCTAAGAAATTGGTTCAAGGCCACGGAGCTCCAGGGTAGAGTCAGGATCCGAACCTGGGTTTTCCCAAGCCTAGGCTGTCCCCTTCCCTGCACAGGCTGCCTGCAATCCCTCCCCTGGAGAGGGGGGCTGAGGGAAATGACTTAGAACATGTTATTGTCACCCAGTTTTAGTTCTACAACAAAGACAAAGCTTCCTGTTTAAAATTACACGTGGTGTGACTGTCGACGTGGTTCTGGGTAACAGAAGTTTGTTTTTAACATGCTCTTCACCAAGCATTTTCCTGCTTAGGCGCCAAGGCCCAGGGGGCACAGTGCAATATTGTAGTGCCATAAGATGAGGGCACTCATTATACAGATTTTTCCTTCATTTATTATTTTAGAATTTCATATTATATACTTAAAACAGTTTATAATGGTCTTATAAATACTAAAGGGTTGCTTTGGACCCTGTTTTTTTTTTTTTAAGATTTTATTTATTTATTTGACAGAAAGAGCAAGAGAGGGCACAAGCAGAGCAACAGAGGGAGAGGGAGAAGAAGACTCCCTGCTGAGCAGGGAGCCCAACGCAGGGCTCCTTGGGATCATGACCTGAGCTGAAGACAGTCGCTTAACCAACTGAGCCATCCAGGCACCCCTTGACCCTGTTTTTAAAACACCTGATTTCAGCTAAGATCTTTTTCAATTCAACTATGACGTGTCCTTACTGTTTACTTTAAATTGTGAAGATTTGGGCATGTTTCTGTGGTTTCCTACAAAACTTCTTTGTTTCTGTGAAGTTAATTATTAGGAAATGTGTACCTGTCTCAACATATACGTATACATTTCTGTCTGTGTATGAATGTATACATATATGAATGCATATATGTGTTCAATAACATTAACTTTGCAAAAAACTAGATGCATTATGGAAAACATTCATATCACCAATAGTCCTAAGCTACCAGATAATCTTTTACTCCGTATGATAAACATGTTTAGCTACCAAAGAGATTATGTTAACTAAGACAGTTCAATTACCTTAGCAGACTCCTTAGTCAAGGCTTATTATCCAGGCTGCGATTATCCAGGATTTTGTCTCCTTTCTCCTTTAACTTTTTACTTTATAGCAACAACCTTGTTTCCTGCTGTTAAAAAGGGATGAATGAGTTGGAGTGGGGAGGCAGAATACCTCTTTCCCTGGAAACCTAAATTAAAGAGCTAAGTTCAGGAAGGGGGAGGATCACTCACTTGACAAGGAGGAACGGTCTTAGATCCCTCCGGAATTTAAAGCAGGATTTAAACAAAAAGTTTAAAAGAGCAGATGAGAAATTAACATGTTTATTGCCAATGAAGTATCTGGGAGATTTTTCAAACTTTTTAAATTTTCATTTATTTATTTATTTTTAAAGAGAATTCTCATGTTTTATTATATTTATTATTCGTTCTCTCAAGATTAGAAAGCTCTTGTTCTTTTTTAAATTATTATTTTTTATTAACATATAATGTATTATTTACCCCAGGGGTACAGGTCTGTGAATTACCAGGATTACAAATTTCACAGCACTCACCATATCACATACCCTCCCCAATGTCCATCATCCAGCCACACTATCCCTACCTCCCCACACCCCCAGCAACCCTCAGTTTGTTTCGTGTGATTAAGAGTCTCTTACTGGACAAACCATAAAAGATTCAATCTCAGAAAACAGACTGAGGGTTGCTGGCGGGAGTGGGGACAGGAGAGGGTGGTAGGGATATGGACATTGGGGAGGGTATGTGCTATGATGAGTGCTATGAAATGTGTAAACCTGGCAAGTCACAGACCTGTACCCCTGGGGTTAAAAACACATTATATGTTTATTAAAATTTTTTAAAAAAGTAAAACCTTAAATTCTAAAAAAAAAAAAAAGAGTCTCTTAATGTTTGTCTCCCTCCCAATAACATCTTGTTTCATTTTTTTCCTTCCCTATCCCCTACAACCCCCTGTCCTGACTCTCAAATTCCTCATATCAGAGAGATCATATAATTGTCTTTCTCTGATTGATTTATTTCATTCAGCATATAGTTCTGATTGACTTATTTCGCTCAGTTCTAGTTCCATCCACGTCGTCACAAATGGCAAGATTTCATTTCTTTTGATGGCTGCATAGTATTCCATTGTATATATATACCATATCTTCTTTATCCATTCATCTGTTGATGGACATCTAGGTTCTTTCCATAGTTTGGCTATTGAGGACATTGCTGCTATAAACATTCAGGTGCACATGCCCCTTCGGATCACTACATTTGTATCTTTAGGGTAAATATCCTGTAGTGCGATTGCTGGGTCGTAGGGTAGCTCTGTTTTCAATTTTTGAGGAACCTCTATACTGTTTTCCAGAGTGGCTGCACCAACTTACATTCCCACCAAGAGTGTAGGAGGGTTCCTCTTTTTCCGCATCCTCTCCAACATCTGTCGTCCAACTTTTTTTAAAAGAGAAATGTTTAATCCATTATTAAAATAATGATTGACTTTCACAGTTTTATAAATATATTGTATGAAATTAAGGTGCCTTACCATTTCAGATTTAAGATACATATTAAATAAGATACTACTATGGTCTTTCATTGAACAATGATTATGTTTTTCTCTTGAAATACATGCCTGGTATAATAAAGAGAAAAACTGCCTCTTGTCCCCTTAAAAATTTTCATGATTACTGAGTAGTTTTGATATCCGATTGGAACCTTAAAATGTGCTTAGAACTTTTAGAACAATCAGATGTAGTTTGTGTGTATCAAGGAATTAAAACCTGGTTTAAATCAGCAGACAGGTTTACTATCTTCTGGCAAACAATACAGAAAAAAAATACTGGTAATTTTGACTAGGGATCCTTAAATTTTCATTATTTAAAAAGCATACAAATTGGGGCTCCTAGGTGGCTCAGTCAGTTAAGCATCTGCCTTAGGCTCAGGTCCTGATCTCGGGATCCTGGGAAGGAGCCCCGCCTTGGGCTCCCTGCTCAGCGGGGAGCCTGCTTCTCCCTCTGCCTGTTGCTCCCCCTGCTTGTATGCTCCCTTTCTCTCACTCTCTCTCTCAAATAAATAAGTAAAATCTTAAAGAAAAAAAAAAAGCATACAAATCACCCAAGGATCTTGTTAAAATGCAGATTCTGCTTCGGTGGGTCTGAGACATGGCTGAATTTCTAACAAATTCCCAGGCAATGCAGTTGCTGGTGCTGG
The DNA here is from genome assembly GCF_010015895.1 of Lontra canadensis. Lineage (NCBI taxonomy): Eukaryota > Metazoa > Chordata > Mammalia > Carnivora > Mustelidae > Lontra > Lontra canadensis. Next base: position 6,760,663 of record NW_022631097.1, on the reverse strand, counting down.
TGGTCTAAGGCAACACTTTGAGTCACACTGGTAACTGTCACACACTTCCCATTCTTTTTTTTTTTTTTAAGATTTTATTTATTTATTTGACAGACAGAGATCACAAGTAGGCAGAGAAAGAGAAAGGGGGAAGCAGGCTCCCCGCTGAGCAGAGAGCCTGACGTGGGGCTTGATCCCAGGACCCTGAGTTCATGACCTGAGCTGAAGGCAGAGGCTTTAACCCACTGAGCCACTCAGGAGCCCTCACACTCCCCGTTCTTAAAACAAAACTATACTTATAATAATATATATATTTATATATGTAATATACATATATAGTAATATAATTATAATCTATAATATATTAAGTTCTGATAAGAATAAACACTTTTAAATGCATACATATTATATATATGTATTTTTTTACATATATAAATTAAAAGTGTTTATTCTTGCCAGCAGTTAAGAGATAACTAGTCTTTCAGTGGATATGAACTTTGAACTTGCCCCAAATTTCTCTCATATCTAGTAAAGATCTATAAATATATTTTTCCATGTTAGTGTTCTCACTTTTTCTAAAATCCCAATTACCATTATCTTAAGGCGATTCTTTCAGAGCGTTATAAATCCATGCAATGTGTTTCTGTGTATGTGTGTGAGTACACAAAAGGATTTGCGTACTCACACACCCAACAGTAGCAACAAAGATTCATTTTCGTCACCATCTCTTCAAGAAAGACATTTTTCTCTATGACCTATGTGGTTTGTGTACATGCACAAATTCATCTTGAGATAATTGAAAAGGAAACTTTTGTTCTCTGTGTGGTACAGTTCAGCTAAACTCATCCCAAAGCAGCCTTTTCCTAGCCAAGTACATCAGAGAATTTTTAAAATATCTAATTTTCACTTTGATGTTTATCTGTAATCTTTTGTTAATTTCCAACATCAAAAATACTATTAATATTTATCATTAACAGTGGTAATTATATCCACTGTGCTTCCTTTCTGCCCAAGAAGGTGAGAATTTTTTGATCCAATAGAAGCATGTCAAAGTCCATAGTTTTGTGGGTTTTTTAAAGATTTTATTTATTTATTTGAGAGGGGGAGAGAGAGAGGATGAGGGAGAGGAGGAGAGGCACAGAGGGAGAGGGAGAAGCAGACTCCCCGCGGAGCAGAAAGTCCGATGTGGGACACCATCCTAGGACCCCAGGGATCATGACCTGAGCCAAAGGCAGATGCTTAGCCAAGTTCCCCCAGGTGCCCCATCAAAGTCCATAGCTGAAGTGGATTTTAATATATAACTTAAATATGTCTATAGTATAAAATATTTACGGAAGAAATCTGGGAATGTTTTAATCATTGAAAATCAAATGGTAGCATCAAGCACCTGTGAACTAACTTTCAACTGGAAATAAGTGTGGAGCAGAAATAAAAACATTTACTATGTCACAGACTTCCCTGCTGTTGACCGTTCAAATGGACAATTACAAGCAGACTATTTTAAAAAGTCAAAGGACATCTTTTTTAAAAAAGATTTTATTTATCTGTTTGACACAGAGAGTGAGATCACAAGCAGGCAGAGAGGCAGGCAGAGAGAGAAGGGGAAGCAGGCTCCCTGCCGAGCAGAGAGCCTGATGCGGGACTCGATCCTGGGACCCTGAGATCATGACCTGAGCCAAAGGCAGACTGAGCCACCAAGGAACCCCAGAAGTCAAAGAACATCTTAAAGGTACTCTCTGCAAGGCTTGGATTTGTGTTCCTCACCAGACACCATACTTTGAATCGAGCAGATTCTTGATTGGGTTGGTGAAGCTGCTATAACCCATTCACATGAGGAGGGACAATGGCCTGTCTTTCACAGATGTTGTGGTCACTGGGCTACAAGCTAAGGGACCCCGGTTCTGATGCAACTGAATATCTTTACTCCTTCCAGGGTGCTTTGGAGCTATAAGCAAATTTCTCATTGGATGCTGTAGAATCTATCTGTTGCCAGAAAACGTATGCAGTGCAATTTCATATATTGAATCCAGACCATCTAAGCCCAAGTCTCTTTGGAAACCAAAACCTCTCACTTTCCCTCAGCGCTTGGCAGTGTCTGAACATTTCTATTCTGTCTTTCTTACTGTACGCAAATCCTAGTTATGCTGCCCCAGCCCCTGAAGATCGAGAGAGCACCTTAGTCCCCGTCAACATTTATCTAGTGCAAATACTGATGAACCAATATAGGTCTCTTCTTTTCAAATACAATTAACCTGATTACTTTGATCATTTTTTCTCTGATTTATTTTATTTTAGAGCCTTGAGATTATTTCACTGATCCTTTTTTCCATATCCTCTACCATTTCTCTGCACACCTCTTCAGGACTAGAAAGCCAAGCTTGGATGCTGAACCCACCACACATAGAGCTTTCTAGAACACAATAATTGAGCGTCTGCTGTGCAGCAACGAGCCTGCCAGTCTGGGCCCCACCCGGTGAGAGCAGCATCTCCCAGAAAGGTATTAAAAACGCAGAATGTCAGGCCTCACCCCAAGCTACTGACTCAGAAACTCGGGGTGTGAGGACCCACAATCTTTTAACAAGCCATCCAGATAGTTCTGATGCACTCTTGAGTCTGAGAAGCTCATGGTATCGCTGACTGAATCCTCACACACTAACATAATGTTTAGCCTTTTCTGTCCATGCCAGGCATTCCTCACACTGTCCTCTGAGAGATGATTCCAGAGTGTGCCGTGCTGCCTTACACTGACTGTTCTCAGAGACGGATGCATTTTCACTGAGAATTTGGGATGTCTTCAAATGAAAATCTGGATATTTCCGAAACATGTGAATCCAGAGGTTATGACTAAAGTCACGGGGAAGGCTGGTCTTGTTGCCCTGAGCACTGACCCAGGAGCCACTGCTAAAAGCAGCAAGATGAGCCCAGTGGCCCCTGCACACTCTGAATGTTGTTATTCCACAGCAAGTGTGTCCCAGGGACAAGGGCTGGGCTCCCACCCACAGCTAACCTTATGCGAACAAGACATGCACACAGGAGAAAGCAGAGCCGGTTGGGGACTACAGGGTAGCCTGAGGCAAGCTGCTCCCTTTCAAAAGTCTTCACCCTACAGAAGGTGAATGTCTGAGTCCTGGAACAGTTGACACATCCTGGGAGTTTCTTTCTATAATAGTGTATTTCAAAGCCGAATTCACCCTGCCCAACCTTGCTCGTAATGGGAAGATAGTTTCCACTTCCCAGAATTTCCATTCAGCTACTAGCTGCTTTCCATGGACTTCTTTCAGAAGACCCCACTGGGGTGAAGAAGTTTGGAAAAGAAAACTTACCGACTTCGGGGTACCTTCCCCACCCACCTGCAGACCTGGCAGAGTGACTCGGCTTGAATACGCAATGTTGACAATAGATGTCTTTTCCACTGGAGTGAAAATAGATGAAATTGTTACTTGTAAGCAGAAAGGACGTAAACCAAGAGTTACATAGCCATTGTGAATAAAGCAATAAGGTACACAGCTCCAGACACAGACACCTGGATCCAGGTCTCTCTCTGTCACTTTAGTGCAGGGCTCTGGGCTTGCTGCTTAACCTCTCTGAACCTCTGTGTCCTGAATCTATAAAATAAGCGTGATGGGGATGCCCAGGGGCTCAGTCGGTTAAGCATCTGCCTTCAGCTCCGGTCGTGATCCCAAGATCATGGGATCAAACCCCACTTTTCCCTCTGCCTGCTGCTCCCCAGCTCATGCTCTCTCTTTCACTCACTCTCCTGCTCTGACAAATAAATAAATAAAATCTTAAAAAAAAACAAAACAAAAAACAAGTGTGATACCAGCACATGCCTCTCAGTGCTGGGTAAGAAACGACATAGGAAGGGTTCAATACGGGGCTTGGCCCAAAACTTCTTGGATGTTGCTTTTCATTAGTTTTTTTTTTTTTATTTTATTTATTTATTTGACAGACAGAGATCACAAGCAGTGGAGAAAAGGCAGAGAGAGACAGAGGGACACAGGCTCCGTGCTGAGCAGAGAGCCAGATGCAGGGCTCGATCCCAGGACCCTGAGATCATGACCTGAGCTGAAGGCAGAGGCTTAACCCTCTGAGCCACCCAGGTGCCCCTTCATTAGTATTTTTATTCTTCCTACTACTAATACAACTTCTACTATTTAATTAGCTAAGTACCGAGATAAAAGCTTTACACATGTTATCTTGTGATCTTTTCAGCAATGCATGTACTGATATTCTCCACTATATAAGGAAAATGATGTGGAGAAAGGTTAAGTGACTTACCTAAGATCGCACCGTCTTTTTGTGGGTCACGGTGCTAGGAACTGAGGGTACTTAGAGATAGGCAGTGCCTGCCAAGAGACACCCAGAGGAGCCAAGAGTGGCCTGTGCCTGGGAAGATCAGATGACTCTGAAGGTAGGCTGGGCTCAGTGGCAGAGGAGTGGCAGGCAGAGGCCCGAAGGGCGTGGTCTGCAGTGTAGACAGGCCTCATGGAGGCATTTGGAAGCCAATAGGTCCCAAAGACTAGGCTGGACCTCTTTGAGTGTAAAGAAGAAAAATAGTTCTCTGAGAGGAGTGACCATGATGGATTTCAAAAGTGCAAAGTGGAAATAATTTGGAGCTGACTACACAGAATTTCTTTTAATGACGTTTAACTTAGGGACCAATTCTTTAAAACATTTCTGACAACTGCACTGAAATGAACTTCTGCATCATCACTCAAAGCTCACATTTGGGTCTTTTGTAAACCTTGTTAAATACAAGATTTTTAAAAATTTATGTTTATTGACATCCATAAAGTGTCCGGGAAAAGAGCTGAGCAGCCAAAAGTTTGCGTTTGTAAACATGCATTTGCATGAATACAAAAATTCTTCAGAAACATTTATGTTTCCAAAAATCAGCTAACCTACATGCAGACTTTTCAAACATAAAACACAGCACAAATTTGTTTTTTGGTTTTTGTTTTTTTAAGTCTTTAGATGTCTTAGGAATCATAGAGCACATTCTCAAGCTAAAGATGACTTTGCAAGCACCTCACTTCCCTGACGGGGAAGCTCAGGTTATGCTGACATCCCGAGGTCATGGGCTTGGAAGCAGCAGGCCCAGAGCGAGAAACCAGCATCATGATTCCTCATCTAGAGCTTCGCTCTGGGACAGATGTTTTTTGCCAAGGAAAAGCTTGAAATGTGAAAACCTTGTCTGGTGTTCCTTCCCATGATTGAATAATTTACTGTTACCACTCTTAGAAATTATCATGATAATTTGAAGAATAATTATTGCTGCAAAGGCTAACCCTTTCTGGGCAGTTGGTTCCAGGCACCATTTTAAGGGCTTTCCTTAGACTGACTTACTTGGTCTTCACATCCTCAAGGTAATATTTGAAAGGATACATTCTAACCTTCAAGAGAGGGTTGTTCACAAATGCAAAGTGGAAGCAAGTCTTATAGCCCTTCTTCTGGGTTCCCCAATCCTGTTCTCTACACATCCAGGAGCTTCACACACTTCTGGGCCAACATTCTCTGGTTTATTGGCTTAATAAGCAGTGTTGCATTTCAGAAGTCACTGCATTTTAATACAGATTGTACGACAGTTGCATACCCAAAATATTGGCACAAGATTTGACAAATACGCTAATCATTGTGAGTCTTCTTCACACGAAGGCTGGCAAGTTTTACAAAGGGATGGGCAGAGGTCTGGAACCTGTTTCTGTCCTGCCAGAAAGTGTGTAGCCACTGCCCGCTTTTCCAGCCTTTCTGAGAAGGGGTAAGTCAGTCCCACACGTGATAAGCAGGGTGGCAAGCTTGTGGAAATAATAATGATAGAACTGTTATTAAAGGTGACCGCAAATAACAAAATCTATTGGGTGACTGAGGCTCCAGGCACTGTACTTGGCACTTTCCATAAATTAGCTCTTTCAGTCTTTACAAATGACTCAGAGATAAATAGGCACTTTTATTATATCCATTTCACAGGGGAGGAATTCAAGGATTGTGGGGGGCTATCTCTCTCAATGGGCCATCTACATGACCCTGAAGGCAAGTGCTGGGAGACAGGGTATCTCAGGGTTTCTTGGTTGTGACATCCCGAACTACAACACTGTCTTCTGCCACACACTGGAGGAAGGTTCCTTGCCTCTGCTTGAACCCCCTGAACACAACTTCAGCGAACTGTATTAAATGCTTGAACAGAGGACGGCTCCCCTCCCCACTTCCACCCTGTCACTCTGCTGGGCGGGGGGAGCCCAGGCCCTTTAAATACAAAGTTAATTCATGAGTCTCCATTTCTTCAAAGTAAGCACAGAAGACGTTTGAATTTCTGCCTCTCAGTCCTTTTTACCATCCTGCTAGCATTAAATTAGGCACTATGTCCTGTTTTAAGAAAATCTAATGTGTGCAGGTTATAAATTGATGAAATTAAAACACTAGGAGTGATTATCACTTTGAACAAGAACCTTACTTCCCACAATTCACAATGCTTTACATATAGTATTTTTTCCTGCTGCTTTTAAAATGTAATCCATTTAACCTTTAATTAGTCAGAGTATAAAGTATCAGTCATACTAAATGAGTAAGTCCTAGAGATCGACCATACATCATAGAGCCTGTAGTTAACAATACTGTATTATATACCTGAAAATTTGCTGAGAATAAATCTTATGTTGAGTGTTGAAGAAGGAGAAGGAGGAGGAGGAGGAGGAAAAGAAGAAGAGGAAGAGGGAGGAGAAGGAGAGGAAAGAAGAAGGAGAAGAAAGAGTAGATGAGAAGAAGGAGAAGAAAAAGAATGTGGGAGGAAAATTTTGGGAGGTAATGGATAGATTTATGGCTCAGATTGGTTGATGGTTTCACAGGTGTATACTTATCTCCAAACTTAATGCATCACGTTGTATGCATTAAATATGTACAGATTTTGTATGTCAATGATATCTCCATAAAGTAGTTTTAAAATGAATGAATAAAATTTATTGTATCAATTCTAGTAAAGTTTCAAGAATATAAAAACATATATAATTCATTATATATGAATTATTTCTCCCGCCCTGCCCTGCCCAGCAAGATGGGCAGGGCAGGAGGAATGCGAGAGAATGAGGATGCATTTTAGTGTTGCTAACTGTGGCTTCAGAAAGAACAAACAGGTCAGTTTTCAGGTGGCTTAGATCAGAATTAGAAATAGTGTGGTCAGTCTGAAAGCCCTGTGTTTCAGGACTGGTGGGGGAGCTGGGACCAGTCAGCAAAGCAGGGTAGTCAGGTTCCTGCTTGCCCTGAGGTGGGGATTGAGGGGTGGGCACTGGACACTCAGCAGGTAAAAGAGTGACTGTCATCACGAATACAGTCACCTTCAGGTTCACTCACCAGATCACAGGCAATGAGGAATACATTTTCTCAATTCTAATAGAATACTTTCATCTTTGAAGTTGTACATTTCCCTCCCCCACAACCATTGATGTTTGAGTAACAGAAGGAGGAAAATGCAAGGTAATTTACAGTGGTCTTCTTTCTGTATGATTCTTCCGACACAGCTTTCCCTAGGGAATTTAATTCACTTTAATCCCAGGGGATGACTTCAGCTTCACTGTATGAGCCGCCACCTTCTAATGAAAGCAAACAGCCTAACCTCTGAAGTGTGACCAGGCCTGAGCTCCAAAGGGGCCCTTTTTCACAGTCATGCTAACTACGGGCTGATGATGTGCAGATGCTGTAATTAACTTTCATCCTGCATCTTAAAAATTATTGGGACACTCTGAAACCTAATCTTTAAAATGCTGAATATGGAAAATATATGAAATTCTTCCTTCCATATCCTCAAAGTTTCACCTATGTTTTAAAACCAGTTTCATATGACTTGCATGATAATGAATGTGCCTTATTTTAATTGTTTTAAAAGGCACAAGTTAATTCTTTGTCAAGCATCACAATTGCACCAGGCTGAATTGAAAACGTGCAGTTTTCTGGCTCATGTGGTGATAGCTTAGTGAAAAACAGAACATTGTCTGTGAGGGATGAATGATACATAAATTTGGCTCCTTGAAAAGTTGTGTATTTCTTCATATTGAATTGATACATGAGCTGTTTGTTTGCAATTTATCTACAAGGGCCCTTCAGAGACAGGAGACCGCCTATCTCTAGAAAGCAGAGGTGGACTCTGGAAGTTCAGGCTTCAGAAAAGCAAAAGCTTGAAAAGGTGACAAAATTTCATTTCAATACATTTCTACAGAATCCTGATAAGATGGTTTTGGGCACACTAACTACTTGCAGAATGTACAAGACATGAAACAGACAAAGACTATGCAGATTGAGCCACAGAATTAAGTGGCAAATAAATAAAACATATGTGTGTCCCCAAAAATGAATTCTGATTTTGCCTTTGCAGATTTTTGCTGTTTTAGCACTAAGGAAGGTGGTTGTGCCTGCAGTTGGAGAGACCCATCCAAAGCCTGGAGCTCCCACTTTCTGACTGTCTGGCCTCAGTGCAAGTCATTTTGTTATGCTAAGCGTAAATGTCCTTGTGCATAAGGTGCCACTGGTGAGAGCACGGGTATGCAATGGGCTGAAGACGTGGAGCTATTTTTATTATGATGAATGACACTTCTCCCCAGTGGCAGCACAAGCACAGATCCCCTGACCCAAAAAGTCAGACGTTATTCCACGAACAGGTAAACAAAGCCCAGAGATGTAAACAGAAATATCTCACATCACAGCTTGAGGATGAAGAGTAGGGTTGGCGCTCCTCCCACTCCCCAGCACAGGGCTCTTTGTCGGAGACTTCCTAAAGGGACAGAGATGGGCCATTTTCCAGAATCCTTTGTAACATGAAAGTGAAAGTACTAGTTCATTACAGACGTTTCAGAAAATTCAAAAAGGCACGAAGGAAGATACATAAATCTGTAAGTCTTCTACCCATTGATAACCACTTGAAGTTGTAATGTATTTTCTTCCATTATTTATTAATGCTTCTCCAAAACCTCAGATCACGTTGTTACAAATGATGATAGCTCACACGTACAGAGCCACGCAAAGCCCTAAGTGTTTTACCTGCATTCTGTCTTGTAACATAATTTTTTAAACGTGCTGCTTTGTCCCTTGATGTGCAGTGAACATACTTACCCACAGTGTAGTTTTTAACTACATAATGACTCCACGGAATTATATCAGATGGAAATACTGCTGTTTATTTGGCCAATTTTCTTTTTATTGATTATCCAGACTATTTCCAGTTTTATTATTGGCAATACACTTCAAGGAATATCTCCGCATATCTGTTTGCCCACACTTGATTTTTCTTTAAAAATCCGAGAATTATTATATCATATTTCCAAACTGCCTTCCAGGTAAGAATTTGTAACCCTCCCAGAAATGCATGCAAATGTTCTCCATAGACTTTTGATTCTATTTTAGATGCATTTCACAGTTAAGATTTGATGGTTCTGTTGAGTGAGTGGCTGCACTTGCAGGTCACAACCCGGTGGAAGCTGTTGGGGTCTCAAGCTAGAGCATAGGTCTAGTGGGGAGTAAGGCTTCAAGTGAAATTGGAAGGAGGGAGGGAAACTCCCTTTCCACTCACCTCCGTACAGGTAATGTTTCTATTCGTCCATCGTGCCCACTCAGGGACACCGTATTTGAAAATGGTTGCAGACAAATTGGAATAAATCCTATTTAGAAGGTGATTAAAGGGTCAGGAAATGGAGTCAATGAAGAAGGATAGAAGGAACTGGGGTTATTTGTCTTGAAGAAAAGGAGGCCAGTTGGTGACCTGATTACTATCTTAAAGGTATAAAGAACTTGAGAGTATTTTTTTTCTCATTATGAATGGAGTTTTGACTAAGAAAGTTAGATCATATTAAAACAGGGATTTCCCAGTTGGATACAATGCAAATGCTTTAAACACCTTCTGTCATTGAACCCCGATGACAACCTATCGGTGAAGATACCGTGTTTACAGCTTGTAGACAGAACTCTAAAGGAATGACAACTTGCTAAGGAGTCCACAGTCAATATTCCAATTATTGTGGTATGCCCAGACCCCTAGCACTGTGCCTGGAAAAGAATCTGTCACTGAACCTGTATTTATTGACTATGGATAATAGGTGGTAGAACTTGGACTTAAACCCAAATCTGCTGGACTCTAAAACCCAGGCTCTGAACCCCTGGGGTACACTGTCCCCAGTGTCCCGTCAAAGCTTGATCCATGTTAAAGCATCAGTGTAACCCAGATATGAGCTGTTCCTTTGCAAATGTGACATAAATCTTGGTCCCATCATTAGCCCTCACTCCAAGCATATTGTATGTAGTACACATGATTCCATGGAAGATGTCCATGGGGTCGTGTATTGTCCTTTCCCCAAATGCCCCTTGGGCCTGTCTCTTGTCCAGACCTAATCCCTGCCCTCCCCTGTCCCAACAGACGAGAACTTCTGGACCCCACATCCCCTTCCCAGGGAGCAGTCAAGCGAGATGGGCCCCTCTCCCACCTCCTTTAGAAGTGAACTCTTCTCTGCTCGTTCCAGCTCTGCCACCTTGTCCCCGTCGTAGGCAGCAGAGGGCGCCAGACCCCAGAGCCCAGCCTCTACCCTGAGTTCTGTAGATTTTATGGCAGCCTTCCCCTCCCAAAGCAGGTCTCATCAAGGGGAGACTCTCATAGCAGCTGCTGCGAAGAGCATCTATGCCCAATAATCTTTTTTTTTTTTTTTTTAAGATTTTACTTATTTGGGGCACCTGGGGCTCAGTGGGTTAAACCTCTGCCTTCAGCTCAGGTCATGATCTCAGGGTCCTGGGATCCAGCCAGCTATTGGGCATCGGGCTATCTGCTCAGCAGGGAGCCTGCTTCCCTGCTCCCCCTGCCTGCTTCTCTGCCTACTTGTGATCTCTGTCAAATAAATAAATAAAATCTTTTTAAGAAGATTTTATTTATTTATTTGTCGGAGAGAGAGAGCAGAAGCAACCTCCAAGATCCTGAAGGTCAGTGAGTTCAACTGAGAATAGGAGGCTGTTTGCCTGGACTGGGAAGGGAAGCTCGTGACCCCCTCCTTGGTTAGAAATGGCCACAGAAGAGCATACCATTTCAGGAGAAAAAGAAGGGTTGGTGGAAGAGCAGAATGGCATATCCAAATTAGTTTCTTCATCAGAGAGGTTAAGCAGTTGCATTTTCTAAAGCATCCTCTTTGGCTAAACTCAGCTAGAACTGGGGGTTCGAATGAATGTAGACAGACGTGTACACGTGTAATTCTGTAGGCAGTGTGGACCTCCGACAATTTCCAACGTATGCCACTTGTTGAGGCTGCACTTCTGAGAACACATGTCCCAGGTAGACTCTGTCACATAAGACACGGGGCACACACGGTCTCAGGTTGTCCACCGTCCACACTCGTGGCTGTTTGTCATTTCTTGGTTTGGCCAGAGAACCACGCCTGCTTGTGGTGGTTGTTGAAGGGGTAACATTTTCTATGTAGAGAACACCAGGTAAGACTGGGTCTTACGGTCAGAAAAATCGAGCACCCCCTCAGCACCCATGGAGGCGGACACTCCTGGGTGACACCCCAGAGCCCCTGTCACTCACACAGGGTTGTCACTCCTCCCGTTTCAATTTCACCCAAGAAGACACACCGGGGTGACGGTCACTCTGGAGATAACCTGGGATTTGTTTCCATGGGTTTGAAAGAGTAAATATTTCAAGCTCTAGCCCTCTCTTGTCAAGAATAATTTGCTCAAGACACCCAAATGGGATTCCCCCTGCCACTGGGAACTTCTGAAACAGAACACAGGGCTCTCACCAATCTGGAGAAACAGAATTCACACTTTGGTGAAGGCAAGCCCATTTCCACAGGACAAAAAATCGGCAGCCAGAACAGTATGTTGAGGCAGAGGGGTCTGTGGCTGCTGATAGTGGAGTGGGCACTCATGGGATCCACCCCAGGAGGCAACAAAAGCTGAATGGAATTTTAGGAAAGGTGTGGCCTCTTCTTGGTCAAGATCTACCCAATTTCTGTCTCAAACCCCCCATCTAAGAAGGTGGAAATGAATGTTTGAGACTCTCATCACTGTGAAACCTTGTGTACATGTAAGTGACAAGGTTGTCTGTGACATTCCACATCCGGCCCCCACTAAAGAGAACAGAAATCAGCTCTGGAAGAGAGTGGGGACAGAGGTCTGGCCACCTTGCCTCCATTCAGGATCACTGAACGGTCATTGTTCCATGACTCAGTGATCGTTTCCTCCAAAGAGTACTTAAGGCTTTAAGAGGGAGCAGAGGCACAAAATACCAAAACTGCTGAATTAATCAAAAAGGTCACCATCCATGGGGCATTTTTATTAAGATGTGACTTTGTTTCGCTCTCCTGGTACTTTGGGTCAGCCTCACTTTGAGAAGAGATGAACTGAATCTCCTGACATTCTCTATACTTTTTTTTTTAAATATTAAAATAAAAATTGTTTAGGACGCTGTGACAAGGTGTTATGGTCTCACAGGACTTCTTTCCTCCTTCTGTTAGCATTATACCCACACTTTAGGTAGGTATATGACTACCCAAAATAAAACTATACTTACTCACTTTCTTTGCACCTTAGAATAGCCAATGAAATATAAGTGGGATTGGCGTCTACAACCACCTAGAAAAGTCCTTAAAAGGAAGAAACACACCCTTTCGCACCTTCTTTCTTCCAGCTGGCTGGAATACGTATTAGGTGGCCAGAGCTACAGCCGTTATCTTATCCATGACTTGAAATCCACGTGCTGAGAATCATGGTAGAAAGATCTGGGTCTCCAGTAATGTGGTGTATTATACCAGTCTGTATTGATTATACCAATTGAGTTGATTCCTCTGATTTTGACAAATTGTCCTTCAGATCCCAAATTACGGTTCTACCCACCATGTAAACACTGCCCTTCAATGATCCTCTATTTATTTAAACCATTGTCATTTTGTTACCTATCCCTCATATATCACCTTGTTTTAGTCAAGAGTAGTCCCACTCAATGTATGAGAGAAAATCTATGCTCTTCCTTCAACCCACCTTCCTTGGCTCTGGAGATGCTCACAAGGTTTATGTTTCATCAAGTCATCATTGCTCTGATTTCCTGCCTCTGCTGAACTCTTACTCTATGTCTGATCTCTGTATCTTCTTTTTTCCTCTAGAAATGTGGGAGGTAGCCGGGAGGAACAAATCCAACAAATCCAGTACTCCTTGAGCAGGAGGCACATGCAACAGCGTTTTACGGATTACACAACCATGAAGTGCTGTTAAGTGGCTAATCATGGGCAGAGCAAAGCAAGTGAGAAATGAGGGGCTAATGCTTTGAAGGTCAGGCCTCCCTGCCGTCCACCCAGGCTGGGTATCTTCATGGGCAGGATACATCTCAGCCCCACTGAGTCAAGCCAAGCCCACCCAATTTTGATTCTAATTTGTATGAATCAGGATCTCAGTGAAACTTGAACTTGAATGTGAATTCTCAAACTTAGATGAGGTCCAACACTAAAATACAACTCCAGACAGGGAGGTTAGAATTCAGGGCAAAGAAGTAACTGGAATCCATAGCATCAAGTGAGTGAGAGAGGAGGGGGAAGAGAGACATAGTAGATAATATCCACATACAAAAAACTTAATCTAGACACAGAAGTTACGCCACTCACAAAAATCAACTCAAAATGGATCATAGACCTAAATGCAAAGTGCAAAACTATAAAACTTCTTAGGAGATCACAGGAGAAAATCTAGGTGAGGTTGGGTTTAGTGATGACCTTTTTGATGCAACGCCAAACGCACAATCCATGAAAGAAAAAAATTAGGAATGTGGACTTCATTAAAATGAAAAACTTCTGTTTTTCAAAAGATACTACTAAAGAATGAGAAGAAAAACCACCTGTATCTCAAATATACAAAGAACTATTAAAACTCAATAGAAAAACAAACAACTCAATTTAAAAATTGGCAAGAGACATGAATAGACATCGCTCCCAAAGAAGTCACGCAGGTGGCAAATAACCATACGGAAAAATGTTTAACATCCTATGGCACGAGGGGAATCCAAGTGAAAACAAAAATGAGATACCCCTACACGCCTATTAAGAGAACCAAAATCCACAGTGCTAAAAACCTCAAATGCAAGAGAGAAGTAGAGAGACAGAACTCTCATTTGTTCCAGGTGGGAATGAAAAATGGTACAGCCACGTTGGAAGACAGTTCAGCAATTACTTACAAAGCCAAACACAGTCTTACCATACGATCTGACAATCATGCTTCAAGGTGTTTTTCCAACAGGGTTGAAAGATTACATTTACCCAAAAACCTGCACATGAATATTTATAACAACTATGTTAATAATCACCCCAAATTGAAAGCAATCGAGATGTCCCTTAATAGGTAAATGATGAACAAACTGTGACACATCTGTGCAATGGAATGTGATGGTCTCAAGCCACAAAAGAACAGGAGGAACCTTAAATGCATACTGCTAAGTGAAAGCAGTCAATCTAAAAGGGCTACATACTGGGGTGCCTGGGTGGGTCAGTCTGTTGAGCATCTGACTCTTGATTGCTGCTTCGGTCATGATCTCTTGAGGGTCGTGAGATTGAGCCCCACACTGGGCAGGGAGCCTGCTTGGGATTCTCTCTCCCCCTCTCTCACTGCCTCTCCCTACCACCATTCACATGAACATGCACTCTCTCTCTAATAAATTAATAAATAAAATAAAAAGGCTACATACGGTATTATTTCAACTAATTGGCTTTCTCAAAAAGGCAAAATCACAGACAATGAAAAGATGAGTTGTTGCTAGGGGTTAGAGTGGAGGGAGGGATGAATGGGTAGATCACAGATCTTTAGGGCCGGAAAACCATTCTGTATGATCCTATCATGGTGGATATATGTGTGTATATTTATCAAAACTCATAGAATGTACAATACTAAGAGCGAACGCTAACGTAAACCATGAATAATTAATAAGAATGTATCAGTATTGATTCATCAACTGTTACAGATGTAACTGGGCCAATGCAAGGGGAAACTGTGGGTGGAGAGGAGGGTATATGGGAATTCTCTGTAGTTCCCGTGCAATTTTTCTATAAACTTAAAAATGCTCTAAAGGAGAAGTTTATTAAATTAAAAAAAATTTTTTTAAAACAAAAGTTGGTGAAAAGATATGGAATCTGGGGGATGCCTGGGCGGCTCAGTCGGTTAAGCGGCTGCCTTTGGCTCAGGTCATGATCCTAGTGTCCTGGGATCGAGTCCTGCATCGGGCTCCTTGCTCCACGGGCAGCCTGCTTCTCCCTCTGCCTCTGTCTGCCACTCTGCCTTCCTGTGCTCTCTCTCACTCTAACAAATAAATAAATTAAATCTTTAAAAAGAAAAAAAAAAGATATGGAATCTGGTTAAATATATGGAATCTGTCATTTCCAGACAAGTGGGGCTGGGGAGGTTCAAACAAAGAAACCAAGAGTATCTTGTGTTCAGAGCTCAACCAGGTATGTTCTTCACGAGAGCAGCAATACCCAGCCCTTGTAAGTGAGGAACACTGGGCTTGGAGCCTTTCCTAATTTGCCCAGGGCCCCACTGATGGTAGGTGGCCGAGCTAGAACTTGAATCCAGATCTTCTTACCATAAAGATCTTTTCCACCATGCACTATCCTCTGAACTCACCTGCCTCCAGAAGATGGGAGAGGCGCTCATGACCAGCCAGAGACACATAAAGCCAGATACTCTGATAGGACTCGCACACAGTAGGTGCTCAGAATATTACTGTTTTACATCGATTGGAGAAAAATGAAATTTCGCAAGAATAAAGCATTTGGAGTGTTCACATCTCTACCTCTTACAGAGATGAAAATAAAATACAGGGCTGTGAAGGAAGACTAACGACAGCCAAGGTGATCTAAACACTGTGATTAGGGGAAAAGAAAGCATAGTCGAAAATAGTTCCCTCCACCAGCAAGTCGATGGCGGTACAAGCCACCCACCCTTCCCTGACTGCCAGCCGACAATAGCCCCAAGGGTGAGGTCCTATTGTTGAGCACTGATCTCTGCTGTTTGAGCTGTTCTTGGGTACACATGGCTGAAAGGCTCATTACCACTGCAAGAACACTGTCTGCTGTGTTTCTGAACACATGCAATCTGGAGAGAGCCATTTGAAGCTAACCGTGGGCGACCGGGGCCAGCAGCTCTGCAAAGGGCCGCCTCCCACCTCCACCCCTGCGCCCTGGTCTTCGCAAGAAGGAACCGATGCAAGCGGCCCAGGCACAAGGTGACACTTCCTGTTGGCACAGGGAGCCTGCTGAGATTGCTTGGAATGTTCAGGGTTTTTGTTTTGGTTTGGTTTTTTTGCAAAAGAGCGAGATGTCCCTGGCCCAGCAGGAAACTTGCAGCAATGGCATTCAGTTAGCACTCTTTGCAAGCAGGCTTTGGGGTGGGGCCAGGCCCTGAATAGCCAATTCCTGGAAATGCCTGAAGCCACCACGAAGGTTTGGTGGCGTCTCAACGCAACTGGAGGCAAATGGGCCATGTTCCCTTAAATAGCATGAAGGTACCTAAAAGCCCTTGTCCCAGGGATATGTGTCTCCTGGAAAGTCCTCTGAGGTTGGAGCTGGCTCGTTCTACCTGGTTTGCCTGGTTCACTAAGCTGTTTTTGGTACTGATGTGAGAGTGGTATGAAGAGGGATTATGTTCCTCAGGGAGGCCCCCCTTTCCATCCAGGGACTGGTAGAGCCCCTATGGGGAGCTTATGGGGTACAGCGGGTCCTCCTGCTGCCTCTCCTGCTCTGTCAGAGGTGACCACATCCTTCCTGTGGGGTGAATTTTTTTTTTTAAGATTTTATTTATTTATTTGGCAGAGAGAGAGCATGAGCAAGCACAAGCAGGGGGAGCAGCAGGCAGAGGGAGAAGCAGGCTTCCCTCTGAGCAAGGAGCCTGATGCAGGACTCGATCCCATGACCCTGGGATCATGACCTGAGCCAAAGGCAGACACTTAACTGTGAGTGTCCCTCTCTAAAGCACATGTCTGTCATTGCCAAGATCGAGTTCCAGAGCATAGCAGGAAGCGAGCAACACTTGTGGGTAAGAGTTATGCTCTCAGTCTTCATAAAAAATTGTTGAACCCAAGCTGTGATTCCAGAACTGGTCCATTTCACCTACATTTTCAAATGTATTGTCATAATACTTATTATCTATTTAAGGAAGGTGGGATCTTCAGCAAAAATCCCCTTTATAATCCCTGATATCAATTTTTTTTTTACTTTCTTTTTTTCATTAACAGAGCTGCCAGAGGCTTTGATGGTATTAGTCCTCTCAAAGAACCAATCTTTGTCTTTCTTGATGCTCTTTTGTACATTTATTTTTCTCAGTCATTATTTTTGGCTTTTATTCTTATTAAATCCTTACTTCTACTTCCCATGGCTTTATTTTCCTGCTCTTTTTCAAACTTCTTGAGATAGACTCTTAGCTCATTGATCTTCAGCATTTATTCTTGTCAAATAGAATTCAAGCACGGCTTTGGCCGTATTCTTAAAAGTGTTGATACATAGTATTTAATCACAATTTAGTTTAAGGTGTTTTCTGACTTCCATTCTGATGTCCTCTTTGCCCCATAGGGTTTTTTGTTTTGTTTTGTTTTGTTTTTTAGAAAAAGTATTGCTTAATTTCCAAACAAATAACAATTACCTTTTGTTGTAGATTCTTAGCCTAATTGCATTGAAGTGAAAAAGGATATCCTCTGTATGATTTTAATCCTTTGAAAATTTGAGCAACCAAATCACTCTCGTCCTCCACAGGGCAGCCATCCCTCAGGACAGACATGACGCGGGCGCCTATCCTGGTCCCTAAAGAGGTCTGATGAGCAGGCACTCAGGCCTGCATCTGACTCCACTGATCTACTCAGCGGTCTCCAGAACATTCAGAGTACGGAGGCCAACACCTTCCCTTGCTGAATGTCCTCCTGAGGAAGCTGACCACCATCCTGTCCAGCAGCATCTCTCCTACAGGTTAGCCATGGCTTAAGGGGAAAAAAAAAAAGCAACCCAGCTCTGATCCCACAGACCCAAGAACTGGGGGCTTGTTTGCCCCCAGATGAACTGAAACTCTCCTCTTACATTTCAGCACAGATTAAAGCAAGCACGTCCAGATATTTCTGAAAGTAATTCACAGTAAGAAATACGTGACCCACCATAACTGTATATACACATATACTCGTTCGTTTTTCTATCTATTCTACCACGGTCCTTATAACCTGCCCAACTGATTGCATGCTTTCGAATAGGTTGCAACTCACATCGTGAAAAATACTAGACCAGACAATCTATGCCTTAGGAATTCATCCATTCTTTCAATAAATAATGTCAAGTACTTCTGATGTGTCTTGCAGGTGAGACACCTAATTTGTAGGACTGGACTAAAAGGAAATAATCCCCGGGCTCATGAAGTATATATTTTAGCATGAAGATGGGCATTAGAAAAACAAAGACGGGAATTCTGAGTTGTATTCGGTGCTATGAGAGCAGACAGCAGAAGGGAACAATTTATTTATTTATTTTTAAGATTTTATTTATTTATTTGACAGGCAGAGATCACAAGTAGGCAGAGAGGCAGGCAGAGAGAGAGGGGGAAGCAGGCTCCCTGCTGAGCAGAGAGCCCCATGCGGGGCTCGATACCAGAACCCTGAGATCATGACCTGAGCCGAAGGCAGAGGCTTAACCCACCGAGCCACCCAGGTGCCCCAGAAGGGAACGATTTAGATGGTGTGATGAATGACGGCAAGTCCCCAGGAAAAGGGATCCCTGTGTATGAAGGCCATAGGGTGGGAAAGAACTTGATGAGTTTAAGGGTGAAGACCAGAGGCCTAGTGGATCTCAGCGCAGTGAGCCTGGGGTCATGGCCGGTGGGTGAAAGCCAGAGGTCCTCAGCCGTCCTGTCTAGTAAAGCAGCCTCTGTCCCCGGTGACTGCTGAGTATTTGGCAAGAGACCCCCCCCTGCACTGAGCTGGGCTGCACATGTACATACATGCAGGCTTATAAAGACTTGGTAGGGAGAAAATAATGTCAAGCAACTCAGCAAGTTTTTATAGTGCTTATATATGAAAATGATATTATGGTGTATACACTGTGTTGGGTTAAATAAAATACATCATTAAAATCAATTTCACTTCCTGTTAACTTTCAGCATGGCTACTAGAAAATTATAAAGTTACGCACGTGGCTCCCATTTGTGGTTTGCGTTATGAGCCCCCCACCGCTCCCCGAACAGCACTGTTACTTGTGATGGCTCAGTCGGGAAGGTCCTGTAATCACTCAGCCTCTCTGCGAAAGGCAGACTGCAAGGAACACAGAGGGAAGAGTGACACCAGCAGGAGGGCAGTGACTTACCAAAGAGATAGAGAGAGAGGGAGCGGGAGGGAGGGAAGGAGAACACAGATGTGGATAAGGGGGCAGGCCGTGAAGATGGACAGAAGGGGATGAAGTCCAGACCTGTTTCAGAGGGGGTGTCACGTGACCCAGGGCAGACCCACATAATTCCGTGCGTCTGAGGAGGCGTCTGTACCCAGCGCCCTGATCCTATTATTTGTCTTAATATGTACAGCATGTAAGAATTTCCTCGTGGGGGCGCCTGGGTGGCTCAGTGGGTTAAGCCTCTGCTTTAAAAAAAAAAAAAAAAAAAAAAAAGAATTTCCTCGTGTTCCTTAGCAGCATTACTGTGTAGGTCTTTTAGCTTATTTTGGTATATATATGCCAAAAAATATATATATATATATTTTTGGTATATATATATATATGCCAACCCTTAAGCCATGGCCAACCTATAGGTTGGTGTATATATATATGTGTGTATATATATGGTGTATATATATATATATATGGTGTGTGTGTGTGTGTGTGTATATATATACACACACTATTCCTAAGACTATATACAAATACTTCTGAGAGATGGGCAAATCCCTCATTTCAATATTTATATTAATAATGGGAACGTTCATATTTTAAGCCAGAGAGCCAGAGATCTAATATCTAATATTTTTTTTTAAAGATTTTATTTATTTATTCAACAGACAAAGATCACAAGTAGGCAGAGAGGCAGGCAGAGAGAGGAGGAAGCAGGCTCCCTGCGGAGCAGAGAGCCCGATACGGGGCTCAATCCCAGGACCCTGGGATCATGACCTGAGCCGAAAGCAGAGGCTTTAACCCACTGAGCCACCCAGGCGCCCCATAACATCTAATATTTTTTATCATTCCATTAAAAGCTTAGTTCATTGTGCATGATCAATATTTATTACAAGAAAAGCTCTACTTCTAAAAAAAAAAACTGCCCTCTCTTGCCATGGAGTTTATGAAGCCCAGAGAGACCACGATGCCTGTCATTGCAAAACAATGACAGATTCTCTTCTACTGGGGTTACATTCTTTTCTAAGTAAAATTACATTTAATTGGCACAAACACATCTACCATGCTTTGTGAAATGACAAGAACTCAGCTTTTAGGAGGAAAAGATCTCAATATAATTATCCTTTGTAATGAGAAGAGACAAGAAAGCTGGGGGTCAAACAAGTGATTCAAAGGACACAAGGATTTAGGGCAGGCAGAAGGGCCAAGGACTTCCAAAATAAAAGGAGTGCTCAAAGTGCAGGTGGTAGGATCACCTTTCAACACCACCACTCCCACCAAGGGGACCCAGTTTGGTACCTGTTATGATAAAATTTAAGTGTCAACTTGACTAGGGCTTGGGGTGCCCAGATATTTGGTCAAATATTATTCTGGGTGTGTCTGTGAGAATAATTATGGATGATATTAACATTTGAATTGGTCGATGGAATAAATCAGATTGCTCTCCCAATGTGGATGGGTCTTATCTAATCAGTTGGAGAGGTTAATGGAACAAAAAGGCAGAGTAAGGAACTCCTCCTACCTGATGGCCTCTCTGCTGAGACATCAGGTTTTTTCCTGCCTTTGGACTCAAACTGAAATGTTGGCTCCTCCCGGTGCTCAAGTGTGCTGGCCTTCAGGCTGGAACTACATTGCCCTCTCTCCTGGGTTTCCGGCTTATTGATTTGCCCCAAAGAACTTGAGACTTCTCAACCTCTATAATCACATGAGCCAATTCCTTACAATAAATAAATTTAAAAACGAATAAATAATAAGTTAATAAATAAATATTGGATGCATTTCTTTGGAGAATCCTGCCTAATACAGATTTGATATCAAGAAGTAGGGCACTGCTATAAAAAAAAAATACCTAAAAGTGTGGAAGTGGCTTTAGGACCGGGTAATAAGTTCAGGCTGAAGGAGTTTTGAGGTGCATGCTAGAAAAAACCTAGCCTGACATGATGGGACTATTGGTAGATATGGATGGTAAAGGCAACTTTGTTGAGAAAGCAAAAAAGGAGAGCTGGAGATAAAGTCCCCATCTTCTCAGAGAATGAATAGCCATGAACAGAATGTTGCTGAAAATGTGGATGTTTAAGAACATTCTGGGAGACCTCAGCTGGAAATGAGGAACAGGTTATTGACAACGGATTACTGAGCACTGGAGGAGGGGCAGTCACTATTATAAAGTGGCAAAAATTTGGCTGAGCTGTATTCTAGTGTTTTGTGGAAGACAGACGTATTAAGTGATGCAATGGGAAATTTAGTTGAGATTTTTAAGCAAAATGTGGAAGGTGTTTCTTGGGTCCTTCTGACTGCTCACCACCATAAAAGAAAGATGACTTGAAGAAGGAAACGTTAAGCATAACAGGAACCAGAATTTCAAAATTTGGAAAATCCTCACCCTGCCCATCTTGCAAAAAATAAGGAAGCTGGTTCTGAAGAGAAGGGTGTGACTGGACTTTAGAGGGATGATGAGATTATTTGAGCAGAAACACTGGCGGTTTGAGCTGATGTGGAAGGAGATGGAACTGATGAAGGGAGGCTGTGGGTTGGGCTCTTGCATTCTATGTGGTGGGATCTGAGCTGTGCAGGTGTGAATGTGTGCTGCTTAGAGAGAGGAAAAGAACTCAAAGGCAATTCAGAGGTCGTTTGAGCTGCCCACCCCATTTCAAAGGATGGGGTCTCTGCCTGAAGCCTTGGGGACAGGACCACCCCCTAGAGCCATGAGGCAGGACCCCTGCCCCAGTGGATCCAGGACATGAGGCATCAAGCCAAAGTGGAGGACTCTTGAGCTTTAAGATCTAATGAGATTTGGGACGCCTGGGTGGCTCAGTGGGTTAAAGACTCTGCCTTCGGCTCAGGTCATGATCTCAGGGTCCTGGGATCGAGTCCCACATCGGGCTCTTTGCTCAGCAGGGGGCCTGCTTCCTCCTCTCTCTCTGTCTGCCTCTCTGCCTGCTTGTGATCTGTCTGTCAAATAAATAAATAAAATCTTAAAAAAAAAAAAAAGATCTAATGAGATTTGTCTTGTTAGATCTAGGACTTGCTTGGGATCTGTCACCCCTTTGTCCCTTTGAATTTTTTTTGGAGTGGGACTATCTATCCTATACCTACCCCATACTGTATTTTGGAAGCACATAGGACACAGGTATCTGGTTTCACAGGTTCACAGCTAGAATCTTACCTTAAGTCTCTTCCATGATGACTTGGACTTTAGATCTTCGAGTTGATGTTGGCATGAGTTAAGATTTGGGGAGCTGTTGGGGTGGAATGTATTTTGCATGCAAGAAAAAACACAGATTTGAGAGTAGGCATGGGAGATATATTATGGACTGAATGTTTGTGTCCCCTCAAAATTCTTATGTTGAAGCCCTAACCCCCCAGTGTGATTGTATTTGGAGATGGGGGCTCTGAGGATGTAAGCAAGGTTAAATGAGATCCTAAGAGTGGGGCCTGGATTTTATAGGAATAGTGTTCTTCTAAGAAGAGACACCAGAGAACTTTTTCTCTCTCCTCTCACTCTCTGTCTCTGCATGCTTACACCATGGAAGGGCCGCGTGAGGACACAGCAAGGACATGGCCCTGCTGTGCGAGCAGAGAACTCTGACCAGGCACTATCCCTGCTGGCACTTTGATCTTGGACTTCCACGCTCCAAAACAGTGAAAAAAATAAATTCCTATTGTTTAAGCCACCTAAGCTGGGGTATTTTGTTATGGGGACTCATACAGTCCCCTCTAGCTCAAACCCTTACTTGGCAGATGAACACACTGAGGTTGAGTGGGGAAGCAGGATGTAACTCCTTAGAGCGACACCTAGTGGCGCCTGAATTTGCTGGTCCGACTTTTGCTGGTGTTCTTTCCACTGTAACACACTACACGTCTTCATTTCCTCATAACCTTCCCTTTGGCACATCGAATAAATAGATCACAGCCAACCACAACATCAAGGGCTTCATGCTGTTCCTACAAACCTAGGCCCTTAATCCGATTTCATAGAGAAGATTCCCAAACTTTCCTCACGCTGTTAGATAGTAATACTTTTATTGTTTTTTTAAAAAAAGGACTAATCCATTTTTATCAACATCCTTCTATTCAATAAACATATATTCTGCTTGTAAGAATGTATACTTTTTTCACTGATGGAACTATAGTATTTTGATTTTGAATCAAGAAAAATGTGCCTGTAGGAAAGAGGACTATGACTATCTCGACTTTGACCTCGATCTTTACTTTCTAAGCGATTAGGTTCTTCTTTCCACTTATCTCTTAACTCAGGCAAAGACTCTGCAGGGAAAGCATCCCATGGTGGGAACCAAAAGGACCCCCTCAAGCAATAAGGACTGCTTGGAGCCCGTAAGATCCTGCCCATGACTGACCCCAAGACAATGATGACTTGACCTTCACTGCCCACCTGCACATAATCACTGACCTTTGTCCCACATTGTCCTAATATAAACCTGGAAGCATTTTCAGCACTTTGGAGACTGTCTTTGAGATGCTAGCTCACTGCTTCCCTGTGTTGGCCTCACTGAGATCAGTTCCTTTTTTGTGTCACCACCACTAGACTCTCTGCCTCTGGATTTTGTCAGCAGTGAGTGGGGCTCAACCTGGTCTGTTGTGGACCTCCAAAGCCAGGAGCTCTTGCACCCTTCAGTCCCGGCTACCTGTAGACACTTTTTTCTTGAATTGGCCATTATACAAAAAATTTAAAGATAAGTCAACAAATATAACAGCTTCCTACCATTCTAGAGTCACTGGCCTCAGGGAAAATGCATTTCTTTGAAGACTCTGTGTAAGAGAATTTAGTTCCTAGCCTTGCAACAATAATTCCACTTCCAGGAGTTTGTAGTGATACAAGTCCAGGGATGATCATTGCAAGCATTGTTTAATAAAATGAGGAGAAGGAGTCTTACATGTATGTCAAGGAGACACTGGTGGAATGCTCTGCAACTGCTTTCAGTATCTGTATCTGTCTACATGAAGATGACAGAAGATCATTGTGTGATAAGGTACATTATCATATAATTGAAATATTTAATAAATATAAAATTATGTGTGTGCATGTGCAACCACATATAAAAGAAATAACCTGAGTGGCTATTTGTCAGAATAGTAACAGAGAAATATTGTATATCCCACTTCAAAGAGGGACCTAGAACAGGTGAATTCCGGGAGACAGAAAGTAGCATAGAAGTTACAAAACCTGGGAAGATGGGAACAGTGAGGAGTTGGTGATTAACAGATATGGGGTTTTCCTTTGGGATGACAAAAAAAGTTCTGGACATGAATAGTGGTGATGGCTGCACAACACTGTGAATGTACTTGATGCCATTAAATACTATACTTTAAAATAATAAATTTGATGTAACGCATATTTTATCACCATAAAAAAACCTGAAAAATGGGACGCCTGGGTGGCTCAGTTGGTTAAGCAGCTGACTTCGGCTCAGGTCATGATCCCAGCGTCCTGGGATCGATTCCCACATCAGGCTCCTTGCTCGGCGGGGAGCCTGCTTCTCCCTCTGCCTCTGCCTGCCATTCTGTCTGCCTGTGCTCGCTCACTCTCCCTCTCTCTCTGACAAATAAATAAAATCTTTAAAAAAAAAAACCTGAAAAATTTAATTAGACCCCTTTACTGTTCCCAATTTTATTTAATTTAATGTTCCTTTTGCTATTAAAAACTCTTAAACATTGCTCAACGTTTAAAATATTGTTAACATGGGGCACCTGGGTGGCTCAGTCAGTTAAGCGACTGCTTTTGGCTCAGGTCATGATCCCATGATCCCCACATTGGCCTCCCTGCTCAGCAAGGGGCCTGCTTCTCCCTCTCCCTCTGCCGCTCCCCCTGCCTGTGCTCTCCTGCTCTCTCTGTCAAAACTAAATAAAACCTTCAAAAAAATAAAAAAATTATGAACAGTGGCTGCCTCTGGATATATATACGAGATAATTTTCTTTTTGTTCTTTATGGTCTTCCGTATTGCTGGTAGCATCTTTATAATCAGAAAAAAAGTAATGAAACTATTTCATACAAATGACAAAAAAAACAAGCAGTGTAGGTTGTGTGTGTTCTATCCTGTTTAATGTTGTACCTACATCACAGACACTCAATGAATGAGTGTAGCATGAAAGAAAGTATGATTACTGACAGAGCCTATCAACAAAGTCCCCCACACACAGACACACACACACACACACACACACACACTCACACGCACATTGAGTGGGTGATGGCTTTGGTTCAGCCAATGGGAGACATTATGTGAGTGGACACAAAAGTACATCTGGCCTCAGCAAACTAGGGAAAAAAGTGAACTTCCTTATCTTGATGCAGAACATCTACAAAAAACCTACAGCTAACATTATCCTTAATGGTGAGAAACCCATGATCTCATGCTAAGGTCAGGAACAAAGCAAGGATATCTCCACCGACCACTGCTTTTCAACATCGTACAGCGTGTCCTAAATAATGCAGTAGGACAAGAAAAGGGAGGCAGAGCATAAAGATTGTGAAGGAAGAAATAAAATTGTCCTTATTCACAGAAGACATGATTGTCCATGTAGAAATCTGAAAGAATTGTCAAAAAAGAAAAAAAAACCAATGAAAGTAATAGAGCAAGGTTGTAGGATACAAGGTTAATACACAAAAGCTAATCACTTTCTTATGTATCAGCAATGAACAAGTGAAGTTAAAGACACAATACAATTTAAATTAACCCTCTCCCCAAATTAAATACTTAGGTATAAATCTAACAAAATACATACAAGATCTGTATGAGGAGGACTATAAAAGGACATCTGGAGGAAAGGCAAGTATTACTACCGGGGGTTGGGCAGAGTTCTTAACAGTGGCTGCATGTTGGAATGGCGTGGAGACTTAAGAACAATACAGATTCCTGGATCCAACCTCTCCCTCCCTGGAATTCTGCTGTAACTGCACTATCTGGGCATTTGAGAGTTTCAAAATCCCCTCAGGTGTTTCTCATGGGTAGCCAACATTAGGAACCATGGCCTCAGAGCACCCAGGACACTCTTTTCCCATTAACCAGGGCCTTACAAACAGGGAAACAACCACAGATGGCTTTAAATGATCATAACATCAAGTCTGCACTATGCTAAGAAAATTCTGCTATCTTGCTATTTTGCCTATCCTAATCATCATAAAAATTGTACTGCATGGCATAATTTGGAATCTTAATGAGAACTGCTTTCTTGGTCTTAATAGGATTCCAAGTTACGTTAATCCTTTATAAAAATCTTTCAATATATTATGCTTACTATGCCAAAAATATTTTGTTAGCACTGCATTTTAAACACAAGAGAGAGAGGGGGGGAAAAAAAAAAGAACAGAGCAGATAGCTCATTTTAAAATACTCCAAAAGGCAAAAGCAGTTCTTCACACACACCAGCCTTGCAGACATGGGTGTTGTCCAAGCTCACTTTGTAGAAACAAGACTTCAGCCTTGCAGGAAACAGAAAACACAAGCCCAGGAAGCAGCAGCACTCAGGATGTGACCTGCTGATCTGTAGCCACTCCCCTGCCCGGCCGGCTAACCTTGTGGAGCTTGTGTTTCCCTG
The DNA here is from genome assembly GCF_010015895.1 of Lontra canadensis. Lineage (NCBI taxonomy): Eukaryota > Metazoa > Chordata > Mammalia > Carnivora > Mustelidae > Lontra > Lontra canadensis. The sequence goes on along the minus strand of NW_022631097.1, from coordinate 6,733,781 downwards.
GGCTGGGAAATAGAAGGAAACTTGTTAGCTCTCACTACCAACATGTGTCAGGCCAGGTGTCTTATATTTGCTGTCTCTCAGTCCCCCCAGCTGCTTTATGAGATAAATATCATTAGTCTTGTTTTAGGCTTGGGGAAACTGAGGCCCCACCGTATTAAGTAAATCATCCAAAGCCACACAACCAGAAAAGGCAGAGATAAGACTCAAAGCTGGGTCTCTCTGAGTCCAGTCTTTTCTCTCTGCTCCATTCGGGTAGAAAAATTCTGGCTGAGATAAAAAAAAAGTTTAGACTTGATGACATCATGCCAAGTGAAATAAGCCAGGCACAAAAGGACAAGTTCTGTATGATTCCACTTACATGAGCTACGTGGAGTGGTCAAATTCATAGAGACAAAAAGTAGAATGGTGATTTCCAGGGGTGAGTTGGGGGGGGCGAGGAGTTAATTTTTAGTGGGTATAGCACTTCCATTTGGGAAGATGAACAAGTTCTAGAAATGGTGATGGCTGCACAGGAGTGTGGATGTGCTTCGTGTCATTGACCTGTAAGCTTAAAAATGACTGAGACTGCAAATCTTATGTATACTTTATCACAATAAAAATATATTTAAAAAATTTAAAGTCACCTCCGGAGCCATGAGCAAATAAAGGGATTGTGACCCACTCCACAGCATGAAAAGCAATGGAATTCCCAAGCCTGTGACTACCAACCCTTCAGCTCTCTCCTTCCACCAAAGACTGAGACCAGGGATTCATCCTCCACAGAGGGAAAACCCAGAGCTCCTGATGTCATGTGCCAAGTAATCTGTGAAGCTCCTCAAGAATTTTTCCAAACTCCATGAGAAAGGGGATTGCCTTCATTACGATGAGATGGTTTAAAATGGGGGCTCTATTTCAGGTTGCCCCTCTCACCTCATGGGGAGGGACTCATCTTTTCCTGGGCTGAGAACAAACACAGTGACCGAAATGCTTCATCGCATAAAGCAATGGTTCCTCCTGTGCAGGACCAACCCAGCTGCATTTGCAGGACCAACCCAGCTGCATTTGCAGCACCTGGGAACTTGTGGGTAATGGCACCATCCCACCAAAATTCAGGGAATGGTTCCTAGCAATCTGTGTTTTAACATGCCCTCCAGGTGATTCTGATGCCTGCTAAAATTTAAGGACTGCCTGCATGTATCACTCCCCATAAGGAAAACACAATCACCTTTGTACTCACAGAACTTTTTGCCCAAAGGAAGGAAAAAAAAAAAAGAGGTAGTGTTCTCAACCTTTGACTGCATATTAGAATCACCAGCAGAGCTTTTAGAAGTTCCACCCCTTAAAAAAAAAAAAAAAAAAAAAAAAAAGACGGTCCACCCTCGGAATCTTGACTCAATGGCTATAGAGTGGGTGTTCTAATGGGCATGAGGGATTGCCAGGCCACTTGCTAACTTGCTTAATTCTGGGCTAACTTCCACCCCAGCCACAACACTTCTTCTAACCCTTTTCTGGAGAGAGAAATGCCTGCCTATTTTCATTGAATAATAATAGAAGAGTGGGCATCTTGGTTGTTTTCCCTCACTGTTATTGTACAACGCTGGGCACAATGTAGGACGCTTGACCTGCTGACCTAAGAATCAGCTTCTTTAGAGTCAGAGTTCAGAATGAGGTATTTATGCACCAAAGGAAGGATGAACACACATAAGCATTTGGCTGCAAAGATAATTATGAGCTCAGAAGAGCACAGGAAAAATCTTGAAGGAAAATTAGAAAGACTGTTGGTTCCCAGATAGAACAGTCTCCCAAATGGATCCCTTAGACTTTAGTTTATTCCACAAAGACATGGACATTCCCAAGTGGTAAGTAAATAGACCCTTCACTATTCACTGTGAGAAGTCAGAGAAACAGAGAGATGTGAGAGTTCTAATGATACTTTTAACCTCAGTGTGAATGGTCTTAGTGACACTGGTAACTTGCCAGAGTAGCCAGGACGGACAATGTGGTCAGCAGTCAGCGAGACAGATGTGACTAGTAATGTCATTGACTGTTTCTGAAAGCCCAGAAAACCAGGGTCTGTCCTTAGAGATCAGGGCAGATAAAGGGGGGAAGAAAAGTATGACCTTGACCAAGGGTTGATTGAGCAGCATACGAAGCACACACAAGGGAAATGAAGAGCAATGCGAGATCACAGAGCACACAGCTCGGAGAAGGCAGAGAGACAGGGCAACAGGAGCAATGGGAGGAGCCAAAACAGTAGCTCTTCCCAGGAAGTACAGCAAGCCCAGGTACTAGTGTTATCAGACTTGAGCAACAAGTCAGGAACTCCTGCACACAGTCATTCAATGTAAAGGTAGATTAAAGCATCTCGGGTTGCTCCTCTGGTCACATTTTTATAGGAGTCACTGAAGGGTCACTGAAGGGCTCTTTTCATTTTAAAGCAGGTGTTCCAGGAACTGGGCAGAGAAGCATGTGAGATAAATAACATGTCATGGGTGCCTGGGTGGCTCAGTCAGTTAAGCATTTAGCTCTTAATTTTGGCTCTGGTTATGATCTCAGGTTTGTGAGATCAAGCCCTGCATTAGGCTCCATGCTCAGCAGGGAGCCTGCTTCTTTCCCTCTCCCTCTGCCCCTCCCTGCTTACACTTTCTCATGCTCTCTTACTCTCAAATAAATAAATAAATAAATATTTAAAAAAGAAAAAGAACCAGGTCATATTTTGTAATCCAGAAAGTCCATTTTCATGTTCCTCTCTCTTTTTACTTTTTTTTTCTTTTCTCAATCTTCTCTAGGCTTAGATAAAGTCTTCTTTAAAACCCAGCCCAGTCTCAGTCACACTCTGGGAATATGAAGATAATAGTCACAAGTACATGCTGGGTAGAATGAGGAAGAGTAACTTCCCATAAATTCAACACAGTCTAGCAGTGTAAACAAACAAAAGAACCCTAAGGGGAATGGAAATCTACAAGGCCTAGCCACCCTCCCTTGGATACTCTCCTTCTGTTATTAATCTTGGCAGATCAGGGTTGGACTTTTATTAGTGAAAGCTAGTATCATTAGTGGAACCCCAAGAAGGAGACAACTAGGAAAAAGAAAAGAGAGAGTGATAAAAAGCCCTCAAGGATCAGAAACTGGCACGAAACCCTGGCTCTAGACACTCAGGGATACATGGGACATGGGAATTTTACTATGTCTCTGGGTTTAAGCTTATATGTTCTTTCCCAACTAATTCTATATTTTCTGTTTTTAAAGTCCCACCAGGGTTATTTAAAACCATGAAAAAACATATAAAGAGGTATGAGTTGGACAGAGATTCTGGAGATCACATAGTGCTGAGAGACATTACAGATTTGACCATTCAAAATGCAGACACCTCATTAAACACTAAAAGCATTCAGGTGTAACTAAAAAAGGAAATGATCTATATCAGGCCAAGAGTAAGAGTTCCTGTAGAAGGCCCTAAACCAAGTCTTGAAAAATCAAGATGATCTGCTCATGAATAAATAGCCAGCCAGGGCAAAATGCAGCACTCTTTAAAGAAAGAAAACAAATCCAGACTTTTAACACAATGCCTAGCACAACGTCAAAAATAATTATGCAAAGAAGTAGGAAATATGACATGTAATCAGAAAAAAAAATAGTCAATATAAACAGACTCAGAAAAGACACAAATTCTGGAAATAGCAAATGGGAACTTTAAAACAATTATTATAATTAAAGAAAAAGAGGTACATAATGAGTGAACAGATAAGGAATCAGTAGGGAAAATGGGAACAATTTTTAAAAAAAAACAAATGAAGAAGTTTGCTGGGGTGGTTCAGTCAGTTAAGTATCTGACTCTCGATCTCAGCTCCTGTCTTAATCTCAGGGTTGTGAGATCAAACCCTGTGTTGGGCTCCATGCTGGGCATGGAGCTTACTTTTAAAAAGTAAAGATTCTAGAGGCAAAAAAATATATTTGAAATGAAAAAGTCACCCAGTGGGCTAATAGTAGCTATAACACTGCAGAAGGAAAAATCAGTAAACATGAAGATATGTCACTATCAAAACTGAAGAACATAGAGAAAAGAATATTGAAAATATCAACAGAATCTCAGTGAAACAATATTAAGCAGTCTCTCAAATATGTAATTAGAGTGCAACAAGAAGAAAAGAAAGACCCTGGGGTAAAAAAATAGAATCAAAGAACTAATGGCTATCTTTCTTTCCAAATTTAAGGAAAATTACCAACATACATACACAAAAAGCTCAACAAATCCCAAAGAGGATGAACACACAAAAAACTACACTTAGATATATCATCACCAAGCTGCTGCAAATGAAAGAGAAATTCTTAACCATATCTAAAGAAAGAAGACATGGTACATACAGCAAAATAGCGATAACAAAAACTCCTGGTTTCTTGTGAGAAACAAAGCCAAACTGTGCTGAGAGAAAAAAAAAAAAGTCAACCCAGAATTCTTTTTTTTTTTTTTAAATATGAACTGCTCCACACATTTGCCTGTCATCTTTCTTCAGGGGCTGTGCTAATATTCTCCACATCTTCCAATTTTATTCTGCTTCCGAAGGGAGCACACAGCCTAGAATTCTTTGCCTAGCAAAAACATTCTTTCCCTTTTAATAATGAAGGTGAAGTAAATGTACTTCCAGAAAAACAAAGACAAGAACAACAAGAAAATAAACAAAAATACAACACAAAGTCCTGCAATACAAGAAAGGTTAAAAGAAGTTCTTCAGGCCAAAGAGAATAGCACAAAAGTCAGGAGAGAGATAAATGGAAGTGCTCATTGCTGTAAAGTTCTCATATGGGAAGAAGTGTATTAATTCAAAGTACACCATAGGAGAATATATATGGTATCCCTAGGTTCTAGGGCCAAGAGCAAAAATAAACAAAACAAATAGGTATGGTTAGAAAGCCAACAGAAGATAGAAAATGGAATACCTAAAAATACTTGACCAATTTAAAGGTGGAGAAAGAGAAAAAAGAAAGATAGATGAGATAAATAAAAATGAATAGCAAGATAGTGGACACAAAGCCAACTATAACAACAATTACACTAAAGAATGGAATAACACTCCAAATAAATATTAAGTATAAATAGACTAAATGCTCCAATTAAAAGACAGAAATGATCAGATTGGACCCAACTGTGTTGTCTAGAATATATGTCCTTTGAAGTATAAAAACACATATAGGCTAAAAGTAAAAGGATGGGGAAAGATATGATATAAAGTCCAGTCATAAAAGAACTGGAATGACTATCTTCGTAGTAGACAAAGTAGGCTTCAAAACAAGGATTAAATAAGAACATTTTATAGTGATAAAAGGGTCACTTGGACAAGAAGACAATGTTCCTAAACCTGTATACATCTACCGAAGAACTCCAAAACACATGAAGCAAAATTTGAAAATGCAAGAGGGAAAATAAACAGATACAAAATTCAAGTTAAAAGATGTTAACACTTTGTTTAAAAACAACAGACGTAATATTTTGACTACACATTACTGCACAACATACCAGTGACCAGAATGGAGAGTTAATGCAGAGTTCTTAGCATACAGATCATTACATACTCTCTCTGAAAGAAAGAAATAATCCAAGATCTCTCAGCTTTGGAAGGTCTTTATAGGTTTGTAGAGGCAAAAACCATAAAGGAAAATTTTGGTAGATTTTACATTTAAAACAAATTTGTACTTGGGGCGCCTGGGAGGTTCAGTTGGTTAAGTGTCCAACTCTTGATTTCGGCTCAGGTTATGATCTTAGGGTCTTTTTTTTTTAATATTTTATTTATTTATTTGACACACAGAGAGAGATCACAAGTAGGCAGAGAGGCAGGCAGAGAGAGGAGGAAGCAGGCTCCCGGCTGAGCAGAGAGCCTGATGCGGGCTTGATCCCAGGACCATGAGATCATAACCTGAGCCGAAGGCAGAGGCTTAACCCACTGAGCCACCCAGGTGCCCCGTGATCTTAGAGTCTTGAGCCTGAGCCCCACATTGAGCTCCATGCTGGGCGTGGAGCCCGCTTACTATTCTCTGCCTCCCTCTCCTTCTGCTCCTCAGCCCCCTGCAAAAAGAAAAAGCAAACCTCAAAAACCCTTAAGAAAATGGAAAAGTAAGGAAGAGAAGAGTAATAATAAACTCTCTGGGACTATACCAAAATAAAAAGCTTTTTTGCACAGTGAAAGAAACCATTGACAATATGAAAAGGCAACCTACTGAATGGGAAAAGATTTCACAAATGACATAGCCAACAAGGGGTTAATAACCAAAATATATGAAAAGAACACATACAACGCAACACCAAAAATACAAATAATCCAATTTAAAATGGCAAAAGACCTGAGTAGATGCTTTTCCGAAGAAGACATACAGGTGACAGACCCATGGAAAGGGAGTTGCTCAGCATCACTCGACATCAGGGAAATGCAAGTCCAAACCGCAGGGAGATGCCACCGCACACCTGTCAGAATGTCTAGAATAAAAAACAATATCAAAACAAAACAAAACAAAAGAACAAGAAATAACAAGTGTTGGTGAAGATGTGGAGAAAGAGGAACCCTCGTGCCCTGCTGGTGGGAATGCGAACTGGTGTGGCCGCTGTGGAAAACAGTATGGAGGTTCCTCAAAAAAATAAAAAATAGAAATACCATATAATCCAGTAATTCCACTACTGGATATTTACCCAAACAAAATGAAGACATTGATTAGAAAAGATATTCATTACAGCAGCATTATTTTACAATAGTCAAGATACGGAAACCAGCAAGTGTCCATCCATAGACGAATGGATAAAGAGGATGTGGTGTAGTCCACACAACTCTCACTCAGCCCCCAAAAGAAAGAGACCTTGTCATTTGCAACAACATGGAGGGACCCGCCTATAGGATACTACGCTCAGTGAAGTAAGTCAGCCAGAGAAAGACAAATACTATATGGTTTCACTTCTATGTGAACTCAAAGAAAGCAAACCAGACTAATAAAACAAGTTCATAGGTGCAGAGAACAGACCAGTGGTTGCCCCAAGGGAGAGGAGTTTGGGGGGTGGGTGAAATGGGTGAAGGGGATCAGGAGGTATAAACTTCCAATGACAAAATAATACAAATTATGGGGATTAATGTACACCATTTTTCCAAGGCTGTATTAATTCTGTTTCTCTGATAATCCTGACTAGTACAAGGGACATGGGGAGACTAGCAATGATCCTGTGTGGGGCAGGTTCCTGTGCTGTTACACACCTATTTCTCTGGGTGGTGGAAAGTGAGTTGCTCAGATCCCATTCCAGCCACCAGGGTCTTGGGACTTGAGAGATCTGGGCCTGGGGACCTCTGTGGGGACCTTCCTTCAGCAGGGTGCTACTCACACTGCAAATGCTGACCTTGCCTGCTAGCGGATCACGGTCAGCGCTCTGGGGTCAGCTGGTGCCCCACCACAGGAGGGAAGCCCGTCTCCTCGCAGCGAAGCGAGTGCATTCACCTGCCCCGGCTGTCTTACCGAGTACGGACAGAAAGCGAAGGCTTCTCACACCTGCAGAATGTTCTGGAGGCTTCCACCGGGAGGGGTGTGCTTTACTTCCGCGGGGGGATTTAGGGTTCAGAATGAATGCGCTCAGGCTCCCAGGATGCAGAGAGCTGGCCTGGGCCATCAGGGGGCTGCTCAGCCAGGAAGAAGGTCAGACCTCGGGGAGGCTTCATGTGCTGAGTATAAGAGACCACATTCAGGGGCAGAAAGGAACGTCCGCTCCCTAGAAGCCAGCAGAAATCCGCAGAACTCACGGACCCACGCAAGGCAACCTCCTGTTGATGTGGGTTGACTTCCACTGGTGGATTTCAGCTTCAAAAAAAAGAGGCTAGATCTTGCAAACCGCTAAGCGAATCTCAGTCCACTTTGCTCTTGACAGAGCTGTGTCGTTACTGAACCAACTCACTTGGGATGTCCGCCCTGTAATGTGTTTAGAATCAAAATTGCTGATACAGGGGGAAAAAAAAAATCCTCCCAAACCAACAGTCACCCTGCCGGCTGCATCACTGATCATAAATTGAGCCTGTCTCCAGCATCGGCTCCCTGTTAGCATTGATGCACTCACCTCCATTTCTGGGAGAAAAGGACTTCAACGTCTTCACCAAATTGAAGCACAACACTGTATAAAGAAGGGTCTCTTAGACCCAAAGAGAAGGGGCCCATGATGGCGGGAGCCACTCCGCTCTTCTACTTGAACTGCCGTTGGCCATGTAACTAGTGGGAGCCTAGGAGGGATCTCAGAGGTACCGGGACATACCAGCTCCTCTCTTTGATGGAGGAATGGTCTCCTGGCTTGTCAGTCTACTCAGGAATGCAAATCAGGTGCAGGATTTGGAAGGTGAGGGAAATGGGGCAGGGATGGAAGCGGCTGAAGCCACAGCCAGAATCCCCCACCACCATGGGCAGAGGACCTCAGGAGGGAAATGGCGTCATCTGCCTTCCTCCCTCCCTCCCCTCCAAGAGGAGCCCAAGAGGTTCTCCAGGGTCCCAAAGCACATAAGGCAGATAAGTCTGTGACTTTTTAGGATGCCTGGGTGGCTCAGTCAGTTAAGCATCTGCCTTTGGCTCACTGTGAACCTGGGGTCCTGGGATCAAGCCCCACATTGGGCTCCCTGCTCAGAGGGGAGTCTGCTTTTCTCTCTCCCTCCCCCCCACTCATTTTCTCTCTCAAATAAATAAATAAAGGTCTTTTAAAAAAATTTGTGACTTTTCACCTTCACTTGACACCCCTCCACCCCAGTCTGTGGCCAGGGTGGCCCCCACCACTGCTCTGCTTCCTCTTGCCTCAGTTTTTGTGTCTACAAGAAGCCGGCAGCTCCAACACTGGACTGCCTGTGCTTTCTGTGATTTCTTCTCCTGGGTCCAGAGCAATCCCCTAGTTCATGGCACAGAGAGGATGCTGTGAGACTGCTGGCAAGGATGGAGAGGCCGCTCCACAACCTGGCCACCTTGTTCCAGTTGTCAGCCACACCCTGTTTCCCATTCATGCAGTACTGCATGCCACGGGTCTTGCAAAGGACCCTTTGTGCCCTATCGGCCAGCCTTCAGAGAGTACCCACGAGATGCCAATGTCATGTGATGCACCCGGAGACACAGCATCCTGCTTCCGAGGAGTCACCTGATCCTATAGTAAGGACTCCTCACCCTTCCACGCGTCAGCACCAATGCAAGCACGGGACACGCTAACTCCCGCAATTCCCACTCGCACCCTATTAAACAGGAGCCAACCACCATGCCCATCCCGCGGGGATGATGGCTTGGGATGAAGTTATTTGCCCATGATTGAAAAACAAGTGAGTGGCCGAGCGGAGTTCCACCCCAGAGAGTCCTGGCTCCAGAGGCATCTGACTCTGGAGGGGGAGATGATCCTGCAGACACATGGTAGACCATACAACAGAAGAGTGTGCCAGCAGGAGGGACAGAGAAAGCATAGCGCCAAAAGAGACCCCAGCCAGGAGAGGCTGGGGATGGAGAAGATGGCAGAAGTCGTCCTGGCAGCATGAGCTGAGAGTTCCCATTTCTTTCACACTTAATGCCAGACATTGTGCCAGGGCGTTGCCTGGTGCTCTCATGTGCACCCCAAGCTCGGGGCAGCGCGGGTTCCAGCCTGCCCCCTCGTGGGCACGTCTCCTCTCTGAACTGGGTGATGCCGTGTTGATGGCATCCGGGCTTTCTCAATCCTCTGTTATTTTTTTGTTGTTGTTTTTGTTTTTTAAGATTATTTATTTATTTATTTGAAAGACAGAGATCACAAGTAGGCAGAGAAGCAGGCAGAGAGGGAGGAAGGGAAGCAGGCTCCCTGCTGAGCAGAGAGCCTGATGTGGGGCTTGATCCCAGGATCCTGGGATCATAATCCGAGCTGAAGGCAGAGGCTTTAACCCAGTGAGCCACCCAGGCGCCCCTCAATCCTCTGTTTTAAGACTCAGTTGTTAACTGTAACCCAGAGCAACTTGGGGGCCAGCTGCCCGGTCACCCAGTGAGCAAGTAGCCTCTGCCTCCAGAGTGGGCTCTTCATGGAGGAAGTCAACAGCATCTGAGCCCATTAAGATCCAGAACCCAAGGCCTTGCATGTGTGTGGGTGGGGGGAAGGGGTCAATTTGTTAAGTTCCTGCTCCTCTCAAGGAGGAATGAAGACCCAGGTAGGATAGGTAAAGAGAATCAAAAAGCTTCTACTGCTCCCCACCGCCAGTTGCCCCCCTTTCCCACAGTCTGTCAGGTAGACATCCCAAGTGTTAAGAAGAGCCTATGTTCAGAGAGAAAGACTTGGGAAACAGAAGTTTTAGGTTGATTCACCCTAACTGTGTGCCCTTCACTTAGAAGGTTCTGCTGATGGGAGCTGGAACCCCGGGCAGGGGGCAGGCTCTGTGAGGATGGGCCTTGTGCTGCTGGCCACCTGGCGGGATCAGGGCTGCCGGGTAACTTGGGGGCAGGGAGGTGCCAAGGCAGGGAGGAGGGCTCCAGGCAAAAGAAAGCATGAGCAGGGGTGAGGGCAGACAGACAAGCAGACTCCCCACGGAGTGCAGAGCCAGACCTGGGGCTTGATCCCAGGACCCCGAGATCATGACCTAAAGTCAGAGGCTTAGCCGACTGAGCCATCCAGGTGCCCAGATCCCCTAGTCCTTTAAAACATAGACACTGGAAAGCTTCAGAGGTGCTTTGAGACACCACTGACACCCTGTGGAAAGCCTGTGAACTTCTCTGCAGCTTAGCTTCTCAGACAGGCCTGCCTGTGATCTAAGCTCACAGTAACAAGCAGAATGGCAGGGCTAAAGCAATGCCTAGCATTTGTAGGGCCCTTTCTTGTCACCAGATTCAGGCTCACTGATGCTCACAAGCTACACCGTGGGGTAGGTATCATTTTCAACACCTTACAGGTGAGGACACCGAGCCTCAGTCATGGGCCAGGGTCGTGCAGTCAGTGAAGGCAGAGGAGTGACTGGAGCTCTGTCCAAGGTCAGGGGCCTTCACTCTGCATAGTGCTCCCCCCACAGTCCCTGGTGTCACCCCGAAGGGCCTTTGTGCCAAGTGATGTATACTGGACTTGGGGCTTTGCTTGAACCCTCCTCTCTGGGTGACCTTGGGCCAGACTTTCAGCCAAGACCCTCTTGGCTTTCCCATGCCAAGCAAACCTGACTTTCTTGCAGGTGTGGCCCAGAGCAAGAGAGCCATAGTGCAGACCATCTGCGAGCAGCTGTGGAAAAGGAAACGCCAATGGTACATTAGTACAGCACCCAGACTTTTAGGAGAAGGGGCCAGCATGACCCTTCTCAGTCCCCCAAGGCTGTGAGTGTGACGGCCCCCCTTCTCCCCTGTGCAGAGTTACTTGTGCTCTCCAACCCCCCAACCCCCACCAGCCCAGGGGTGGGAGGGTCTTCATCTTCCTCCTCTCTGGGCAGGAACCTTCATAGCTCCACGTGGGGACTTGCTCCCAGGGGTTTCCTCAGGCCTAGCCTAATGCTGGCAACACAAAAGCAATGCACAGATACTTGTGGAAGGAAGGCAGGCAGGAAGTCTGAATGAACAATGCCAAGATCTAAGTGTGGGAAGAATAACAAACTTCTGCCCATCACAGAAGACATGCATTCCTTCCGAGAGTCAGAGCTCCCCTAGCTTTGCTCCCAGCTCCCCAGCCACAACGGAAAGCAAATTTTCAAATATTTGATTAACACATGGCAAATATGACTATCCATTATCTTCCAAATCCTTTGTCGAGTATGTGTTTTGCAAATATTTTCTCCCAGTCTGTGTCTTGTCTTTTAATTCTCTTAACAGTATAGTTTGCAGAGCAAAAGTTTTTGTATTTTAATGGAGACCAACTTACCAAATGTTCTTTCATGGATGGTGCTTTTGGTGTTGAATCTGAAAAGTCATCACCAAACCCAAGGTCACCTTGATCTCTTCAGTGTGATCTTCTATGAGTTTAACTGTTTTGCTTTTGACAGTTAGGTCTATGATCCATGTCGTGCCAATTTTTGTGAAAGGGATAACTTCTGGGTCTAGATTCATTTGTTTTTGGTTTTGATTTTGGTTTTTTTGTGTGTGTGTTTTTTTTGCATGTGATTTTCCAGTTGTTCCAGCAGCGTTTGTTGAAAAGACTCTTTGCCCCAGTGTATTGCCTTTGCTCCTTTGTCAAAGATCAACTGACTATTCTGTGCCATTGACTGAATGTGTCCCCCCAGATTAGGTGAAACCTGATCTTCGGTATGGTAATTGAGGGAGTGAGAACTATGGTAATTGAGGGAGTGAGAACTTATGTGTGTGATTAGATCAGGAGGGTAGAGTCCTCTTGCATGGAATTCCTGCCCTTATCAGAGAAACCCCAGAGAACTCTCTTGCCCCTTCTGTCATATGAGGACACACTGAGAAGACCGCTATCTATGAACAAAGAAGGGTCTCACCAGACCATGCACATGCCACATGCCCTGACCTTGAACTAACCAGCTTCCAGAACTCTGAGAACTTGACTGGATCCTTATGGCACTCTCTCTCTCTCTCTTTTTTTTTTTTTTAAGATTTTATTTATTTATTTGATAGACAGATCACAAGTAGGCAGAGAGAGGAAGGGAAGCAGGCTCCCTGCTGAGCAGAGAGCCCGACGCGGGGCTCGATCCCAGGACCCCGGGATCATGACCTGAGCCAAAGGCAGAGCCTTTAACCACTGAGCCACCCAGGCACCCTGGCACTTTCTTTTTTGTTCCATTGATCTATGTGCCTGTTCTTTCCCCAATAGCACTGTCTTGATTACTGTACCTGTGTAGTAAGTCTTGAAGTTGAATGCCATCAGTTTGACCTTGTTCTTTTTCTTCAACCTTGTGCTGGTTGTTCTGGGTCTTTTGCTTCTGGACCTATACAGACCAGCACTATGCCATTCACACCCTCTACCAAAGTGGACTGCTTCTAGAACAGCCCCACCAGTTCTGCATCCTCTAGCTGGGTCAGGCCATGTCTACAGACAAGCTCCAGCCTGCCCACATCCTCCAGGAATGGTGGGCTGCCTCTATGGACCAGCGCCAGCTCACACTCTGGCAAGATTTTTTGTTTTTTGTTTTTGCCACAGAAACCCTGCATGTTTCTGGGGTCATCATTCCCTCTTGGCCTTGGAGGGGGTCCCTGTCCTGCCCTCAGTTCCCCCAGTGTCCTCTCTTTCTCGCCCTAGAAATAGTAGCTGTTCTTTTGCACCTTCTACCTCCAGACTCCCTGCCTAACTCCTGTTAGCAAAGAACCACCTTGTCTTGCTCTACTTCATAACTCCTTATGCTAAAATATCCCCAAAATATCCTTCATAATTCCTTATGCTAAAATATCCTTGTTCTAATAACCTGTGAAGTTTCTGTTTCTGTTCCTGAGGGACCCTATCTAATAGAGCACCCCCTGGCAGAGACAAACAAAAAGTCAGTTGGCAAAAGCAGGGACATTGCTGGCCGAGTCACAGTTCCAGTGGGATGTATGTGTGCTGGGGGGAGAAGGGTGGTGTTTGGAGTTGACAGCCCCTCATTAACTAGAACAGAGGGTGAAATAAAGATATTTTCAGATGAACATAACAGCTTTCCATGAGCAGATCCTCATGAAAGAGAATTCTAAAACAACAGCCTTCCAGAAAAAAAAAAAAAATCCCAAATGGAAGACCTGAATATATAAAGAAATGATGAGCCAAGATAATAATGATAAATACCAGGATAAACTAAAAGACCATTGATTGCATGAAACAATAGTATCTTATGAGGGAAAAAAAAAAACAAAAAGAATAAGAACATTGGAGTCAGACAGGGGCTGCTAGACTGAACTGGGTTTCCCTGAACTTCACAGGTTGAGGTCGTAACCCCCACTGCCATGGTATTTAGAGATGGTGCCTTTAAGAACGAGTGATGAAGCTGAGACCAGGCCATGAGGGTGGGGCCCTCAGGATGGATTAGAGTCCTTCTAAGAAGAGGCACCAGGGGCACCTGTGAGAAGTCAGCCATCTGCAAGCCGAGAGAGGGCGCTCCCCCATACCTGAGCTCACTGGAACCCTTCGGAACCACAAGAAACTGAACTTCTGTTGTTTGAGCCGCCCAGTCGATGGTATTTTGTGGTGGCACAAAATACCCCAGCAGACTAAGACAGAGGTACATGGATTGCAGGCTCCTGCACAGCCCCCAAGGAGTGGATAGATGGGGCTCACATCTAGGCAGTATGTACTTGAACGTTGTCTGGAATGAATCAGCCATGATGTGCGCTGACTAGACCATGCGCATGTCACACTGGCTGTTTAAAAAGATACCTTTTAATTACATCTGAGAAAAATCATTGCTCAACCCTACATTTTGATAAATTAAGTTTCCCTGGTGTAATTCTTAGCGTAATGACTCAAAAAATATAGACAGTATCTGTTTCTAACTTATCAAAGAAAAAAATCACAGTGATTCAAAAAAATCAACCCAAAAGAACACGAGAAAGGAAGGAAAAAGAGAAAGGAGATGAAAGAATGCACAACCATTCTCTATTGGCTCTAAACAACATATTTAGAAAGTTGTATTACATTTTAACTTTTTTCCTTTGAAACACAAGAAGTGTCAGAATGAGGGTAACATCTAAATATTTGTTAACTAGAGACAAATCTAAAACATAAAGTAACAGAAAGCAGCAAAAGGACAGAAAAAGAGTCACCAAGAAGATGTTAATCAAAAGAAAGCTCGTGGAGGATGGTGTATCAAGCAAAACAGATTTAAGGCAAAGACAGTTTGTTACCAGGACGAAGCTTGTGTCATAAGAACAGAAGCCCATTCATCAGAAAGTCTGCAAAAAGCTAATTAAAAAAACAGTTCTCATGGTCCGCCTGTTCAAATCCCAGCTCTGCGGCTTCTGTATGGGATCCTCAGCAAAGTACTTAGTCTCTGCGGTTTTCAGTTTCCTCACCTGTAAGTGGGAATATTACAAGTACCTGCCTTGCAGGGTGCTTGTGAGGATAAGGGAGACCGTATACCTTTAAGGCGATTAGAACAATGCTGGACATATATGTACCTAAGAAGCATCACATAAATAAGGCATGAGATTACAAACCCTAATCACATGCATCAAAATATGTGTGGGAAAGGTTAATGGAAATACAAAAATGAGACATACTAGTCCAAATTCTTAGCGGGCTATATTTTTAGAAGATTTTATTTATTTATTTATCTGGCAAGGGCTCCCAACAAGCAGGAGGAGGGGGAGAAGAAGAGGGAGGGAGCAGACTCTGAGCTGAGCACAGAAGCCCCACAGGGGTCCATCTCATGACTTTGAGCTCATGACCTGAGCTGAAACTAAGAGTCAGACACTTAACCAACTGAGCCACCCAGGGCCTCCCTTGTGGGCTATTTTAAATACATCTTACTAGTGATTAAAAAAAAAGCCCAGTAATGATATAGAAGATTGACAATACATAAAACTTACATTAATTGGCAGGTATAAAACATTGCATCCAACAAGCTCGTATACATTATTTTCCAAAACTTGCCATATACTGGGTCAAAAAGTAAGTCTTATCCAATTTATTCGAGCATGCATGCAAGAAATCATGCAAATCATGTTCTAGGACTACATAAAGCTTATAAAATCCTCATACATTTGGAAATTAAGAAATAGGCTTCTACAGGCATCTAGATAATTTACACATGCACATTGGAAAATGTCAATGTCACAACTAATGGAATTTAATTTTGCAGAATGTAGAGGAATACCATGGCACTAATATGTGTATGGGGGAAGAGAAACCTGAGAAATAACAAAAATAAAGATAACCCTGAAAACCCTAAGATCTCATCTCATGGAATTAGAAAAATAATAGCAGAATAAACTCAAAAAAGGAGAAAGAAGGAATCACTAAAATTCAAAGTGGAAATAAAAGAAAATGAAAACAAGCACACAATAGAGAAGGTCAACAAAGCTAACAGCTGTTTTTTCGAAAACACGAGTAAAATTGGCGAGCCTCTGGTGGACCCAGATAAGAAAAAGAGAGACAGCACACACCTATTTCAGTGATGGAACAAAGGGAAATTACTACAGTTTCTGCTTGCATTAAGAAAGATCATAAGAACTATATTTATTTATGATTCTTTCAACTCAAAGACACAGAAATGGAAAAACAGAATGAAATTAATAGCATAATGCAACTGATATTGTGGATAGATATATATATTTTTCATACTGTGTATTTTTAAAGATACACATTGTTAAATAAATATATAAAAAGTTAACTGGGGAAAAAAGGAAGATAAAAGAATGTAATGAGCAACATTTTCCTCCAAATTTAGAAGGAATAGTTATATTTTTAGAACAAAGTAATTTATTAGAAATGACTCAAGAAAAAATAAAGAACTTAAATTGCCCTATTGAAATTTAAGAAACTGAATCAGCAATCCATAGCCTTTCCTCAGTGAAAGGCTCAGACTCCCATGGCTTTACTTTTGATTTCTATGAAACCTTAAATCAAGGACTGATCTTAAACAAACTCTTCAACAGAATAGAAATAAAGTGAAAAATACTCTCTTGCTTATTTTATGAGGCAAACATAACCTTGATGCCAAAATCTAGTGATAGTTAAAGAAGAAAAATTATAATCTACTCATGAACGTAAACAGAATTTCTAAACAAAACATTAACAAATTAATGTAATCTATAGTTAGTTAACAGGTTAGCGGTGAAAAATTACTGAAGCATTGAAATCAATACAGAAAGTCATTTGTAAAATTCAACATCTATTTGTGATTTTTTTCAAAATTGAGAAAAGAAATTGAAGAATTTTATTAATTTTTAATTAATATTAATTAATTAATATTAATTTTATTTTAATTTATTTTATTAATCTATGAAGTTTTTAAAAAACATACCCACAGTAAATATCACAGAACCCATTATTATAGTAACCCATTAGTATAGTATAGTATATAAGGCAAGAAATAGTATAGTATAGTATAGTATAATAAGGCAAGAAAATTATATAAATGATATAAAAGAGCTGTTTTAAGGCCAAACTTTTAAAAATCAGAAAGAAACAGAAAGAATATTATAAATAAAAAGATATTAGACAAAAGAGTTAGAGATTTTAAAATACTCTCTTTGGAAAGATCAAGTAGACAAATAACAACCAAGGTACAAAAGGTCTGATTAATGTGTCTAACAAAGCTTGATCAATTAAATATTAGAGAAAGGATACACATTGCTTTCAAGTGAACACAGAACATTCACAAATGTGAACTACAAATAAGGCCACAGAGGAGACCTCAGTATACTCCAGAGAATTCACAGCAAGGTTAGACTATGTTTTCTGACCTTATATAAAATAAATCCATATCAAAAGGATCAATTTATAAAATACCTTATGAATGAAAACGGAAAACAAAATGTAATATGACTACATGGTCTTTGGAATAAAGAAGAAATAATAAAGGAAAGTATTAACTATTCTTCATTGAAATGAAAAATACCCCATGTCCAAATGCATATGACAAAGCTAAAGTAACATTTAGAGGTAAAATTATAGTTTCAAACAACAAATGAGTTAAGTTCTCATTTAATAAGCTCCAAATAGTGGGGCACCTGGGGTGGCGCCTGGGGTAGTTGGTTAAGTATCAGACTCTTGATTTCATCTCAGGTCATGATCTTGGGGTTTTCAGCCCCTGCAATGGGGTCCATGCTGAGCAGGGAGTTTGCTTGAGATTCTTTCTCTCCTTCTCCCTCGGCCCCTCCTGTCCCCCTCTCTGAAAAAAAAAAATAAATAAAAATTAAAAATAAGCTCCAAAAAGAATAAGAGCACCCAAGCAAGTGAACAAGCAAACACAGCACCCAAAGAGAAGAGTTGGAATAGGTAAAATAGGGAATAATAGAAAAGTGGAAGATGAATAAAACCACATAATTGGTTCTTTGAAAAGTCTCCTCATAGAGACAATCCAGCAGGAAAACTACTCAAGAGGAGATTCAAATAAACAAAAATGTAAAAGAAAAATAGAAGAAGAAACAGAAACATTTCTGTAACAATGTTCAATGTTCAGTTGCCACGAGAAATAGCAAATCTGCATAGATCAAAAGCCAGTTGCCAAAACCTTAACAACTTTTTGACCTAAGCCCTCTCCACCCCACCCCCCACCACCCAGAGTTTAGACAAGGAGTCTAGAGACTCCATCATTTGAGTAACTTGCAAGGTCACAGAGCAGAGCCAGGCTTCGAACTCCAGCAGCCTGATTCTAGAAGCTTCCCTCTCTACCCTCATGCTTTACTCTTTTGTTTCGCAAAAGAGTATAGTGTAAGCGTGATGACGGTAAGCAGCCGTTCTGTCCTTCGTCTCTATGTCACCATGTGTAGCACATGGAAAAGGCTTTATACATTTAAAAACAGTCCATTTTTAAAGACATGAACATTCACTTGGTTACAAAACATACAGGTCCTAAAACGGTAAACAGTAGATGTCTCCCTCCCACCTCCACCCCCTGGGAACCTCTCCTGAGATAACGCTCTCATCTTCAGGTGGATCCTGTCGAAAGCATCTTGTGTTCATATAAATAAGCAAATGTGTTCCCTGTTCCTCTCTTTATCTAGTGAATAGCGCATATGCACATTTCACTGCTTTTGGTTTTTCCCCTTTACTGCTATATCTTGAAGGTCACACCAATTCAAGTCAAAGAGCCTCATTCTTAGTATAGTTGCAGGGTACTCCATTGGACATCTAGTAGAATTTCACAATCTCTTGATAGAACAGGAGGGTATTTCCAACCTTTTGTGATTTCAAATAATCTGGTGGTGAATGTATCATTTAGCACATGGGCAAATAAAGCCCATGAAATAGATACCCGTCCCACTACCTGTGGGCTATCTGCCTCCATTTCTAAAGCTGAATAACAAGTTACCCCAAATCAGAGTAACCTATGGCAATGGCATTCATCTTTGCTCACAGATCTACAGTTGCGGCCAGCGGGACTCAGTGGGGACAGAGGTCTGGCCATCAGCTGTGCCGGTTCCTGGAGGACCCAGTCTTCTGACCAAGTCTTGTCCACCCACAGGGCCAGCAAGCCATCCTGGCTGTTGGCTGAGACCTTAGCAGGTACCAGACCCTTGCGTGGGGCCCCTGCAGGCAGCCTGGGCTTCCTCACAACATGGTGTCTGAGCTCCAGAAAGACATTCTGAGAGAGACAGGCTGGCTTTGTCACATTTCTGGAAAATCCGATCAGTCGTGGATACATTCTAGATACGGAATTGTTCCATGACGGGTGTGTACAGTTCTAACTTCCATAGATGTTTGCTGATTGCCCATCAGAGTTTTTGCTAATTCACTCCCACCCGCAGTGCATGAGACGCACATACTTGTTGCCCAAAGGAGGGAAAGATTGACGGAAAGGAGGAAGGAGTGAGTGAAGGAGTGGGCGGAATGAATGAATGCGCAGCTGGTCTGGAGATAAACACTTGATCGTCTGGCCACTGGGGGGCGGTGTTTACCCATGGAAGCGCAGGGAGGCGCCCTGGGATAGACTGTCTGTGAGCACGTCAGTGCCCTTTGCTTTGGGCCCGGGAGGTGGGGGTGGGGGGAGGCTCAAGCCTCTCTACATCCAGGTGCGGGTGTGTGGGATTATGCCCTATTTGGCTGTCCTCCACAGCCCGGAAGAGGGAAGGAGCAGGAGTCCCAGTTCGCCGTTCCTTTCGCTCCTTACAGTCCAGGAGGCTTCTGACGCCCGTGTAGAGCTCAGAACAGATTCGTCCTCTGTAGGGGCCTTAGGGGCTTGAGGCTTTGCCTTCAAAGGCACATCTCCAGCGGTGGTAGTTCTAAGACCTGGAACAGTGGCTCAGCAGAGGCCCTGCAGGAGCCGAGCCCCGCCCTCTGGCACCTCCCCTGGGTGATTCCAGGGGCCCGTGGCCCCTTCCCCACGCCCTCTTTCCAGTGGGACCCTTGGTCACCTCCAGGGGCGACTTGGAACTCCCGAGACCTGCCCCTCGCCTGCCCTAGCTCTCCTGCGCAGGGCCCTGGGTGAGATCCTGGGGGTATCAGGCCAGACTTTGCCCCTGCCCCCCACCCTGCACACGAACCTTGTAACACACTGAGTGAGGTGAGCAGATGTCCCCCTTGCCCGTCTCCGATGGTCACCTCAAGCACTGAGATCCAGGGCAAGGCTGGCAGATGGGGTGCGGAGTCAGGAACACGGAAAGGAACCCAGCCTCTGAAGTTTGACCATTCGCTCTTAGCCCAAACTAGGGAGCCAGCAGGCCTCTCAGGCCACCCTACAGTCTACCCTTAGGAGGCCCTGCTGCTCACCCACTCGTGGTTGTCCCCTTGGGTCCTGACCCATCCCTCTCCCAGTCACAGTCCCCACTCAGCTTTGTCCCAGCAGGGGTTAGGCGGACCAGCTGACCGCCGTCCTCCTTCAGTAGCCTGGGAAGGACGAGCAGAAGCCGGAGTGCACAGTTTCTTCAGGAAGGCCTGGCTTTGAGCCACCCTTCTAGGAGCCTCAGGCAGGTGACTTGGCCCCCGTTCTCTCCCCTATGACATGGATCTCGGTTCCTGCTTCACAGAGGTGCAGCAAATACGACAGTCTTAGCACAGGCCTGGCTCTGAGTGGTAGCCAGGCGGCACTTCCCACCTCTCTGGGCCTTTCCGCCCGCCCTCAGCCCCGCGGCTGTGCCCCGAAACCCTCTTCACCTCAGGACAGGTGGGCATTCTGGCTACACCCACAGCAGAGAAGGGCCGGGCTGACACTCAGCCCCACGCACCCTGAGGGGCAGTCCTGGGCATCCCTCCAGCAGCCCTGCATGTACTTCGTTTCTTTGGCTGACGTGCACGGGGCCCTCAGGGACACAGCGACCGCTTACTGGGTATCACCTGTCCCTCAGGGGATCAGTCTGAGCGTCCGGCACTGAGTGCCATCTCCTTCGTGGGGCTAAGAGCTGGGTCACCCTACGCTTGATTAAATGGGACTCGGGCTTCCCCCGGCCCTGTGTTGGTGGCCCCACGCTGCAGAGGTGTGGGACTGCCCTCCTTTCCTCCCCCTGGCTGACCTCTCACTGCTCCCTAGTTAACAACTGGGGAAGAGTTCGAACACAGGAAGCCCCACCTCCTGCTCTCACGAGTCCTGAAGGGAGACATTTGTGTTAACCTACTTTCAAAATCTCTTTCTTGCAATGGCCTCAGAACCGACAGTGTCTCTCCTTCTTCAGTGCATGGCTGGGAACGAGTCCAGCGGGCATGCGGGGGAGGGGTGGATATGGCCACACAGCTTCCCATGCTGTCCTGGGTCACCAGAGTGAACACACACTAGGGTCCTTCATAAAGTCAAATGGTCACCAGCAGTTGGTCTTAGCAGAGGACAGACAGCCATGATGACTAGATGTGGAGCCAACTCAAGGATGTTTATTCTGCCTCCCTTTTGGAGTCCCTTAATAAAATGAGCAAGGCCACTCCTAGAGAGTTCCCTGCAGGGAGCTGCTTAGGGACCTGCCTCCTTCCGTCAGCCCACAGACTGATTACAGGTGGGGGAGAGGGAAACTTCCTTATCCGCGTCACTGCCCAGCGCCATCAAGTGTGGACAGCCCCAACCCAGAGCATCTTTGTAGGAGGCATACATGACCCAGAGAAAATCAGTGAAGCGCTCTGCTTTCTTTTATGCTTCCTCTGATGCTCCTGTCCCAACGGGGGCCTGGGCTAGAGTGCCTGCGGCCGGTATTTATGGCCTCCAACAGCTCAAACAACTGCTGGAAGAGGAACTGTGCAGCCACAACCCAGAAATATAAACATGTGAGAAGTATGGTGCCTGGGTGGCTCAGTCATTAAGCATCTGGCCTTGGCTCAGGTCATGATCCCGGGGCCCTAGGATGGAGCCCTGCATCGGGCTCCGCGGCAAGCCTGCTTCTCCTTCTCCCATCCCCCTGCTTGTGTTTCCTCTCTTGCTGTGTCTCTCTCTGTCAAACAAATAAAAAAAATCTTAAACACACACACGCCAACAAACACACACAAACGTGAGAAGCTTGTGTAGGTCTGAACCTGAAGGAAGAGCTGCTCTGAAAGGAACATGGAATTGGACCACCAGATGCAGAAGTGACATGGCTGCAGTCCCGAGATGACCAGGTCATTACTCAGCTCACCCCTGTGGGCCCCGGGGGTGCTCACCTTCCACCAAGCAGGCACTGGAGAGACAGAGGGCCCCAGACTGCCGTGGGGTCCAGCGTCTAGCGCACAGTCCCGGCAGTGACATCAGTCAGCTGACCAGTCCCGCATCACTGCAGCCATGCAAGGTCAGAGGCTAAGATGAGGTTCCTGAAACTTTGGTGTTCCTAAGAATCACTCCTGGTTCTGGGATAAACTGTGGATTCCAGGGTCCCGGCTCCAGGATTGATGCAGTAGGCTTGGGATGGGGCTCAGAAATCTCCATTTTAACATGTATCCCCAGGAACTCTGATGTGGGTGGTGCTGGAACCATCCTTGGAGAACTCAGACTCAGCTGGTGAGCGGCACGGGGACTCTGGTCCATGGCACTCAGGCGAATCCCAGCTCAGACAATTTTATACCCATTTCTGACAGAGCTCACTCCCCTATTAGGTTCCTTGGGTTTCTACATCAGCAGTATTGCCTTAAACTCTGCATGATGGCATCTGGCCAGGCAGGAAATGGGAGCACCGGGGGAAAGGAGAAGAAGGAGCAGCGAGCAGGAGGCTCGGGGGCAATGGAAGGATGTGACAGTGACAGGATGTGAGGATCCGCGGCCCGGACAGCCACCTTGGGGAAGGAGCCTAGTCCATGGGAGGGGGGTGCAGGTGGGAGAAAACATGCAAAAGAAAGTGACCTATAGCCATTCAGAAATGGGGAAAGGAGCAGGGCACAGGGCTGGCGTGAGTCCCGGGAATGCCGCAGCCGGGGGTGATGGGAAACTGGGCCAAACGCCCAAGGTTGACCCAAAACAAAGCTGCTGATGAGTGATGGGTGCTCACGGGCGGGCGCGGGAGGCTCTCAGGGTGAACAGCCATGCGGTAGCGACTTAACTGCTGCTCTTTGCCCCTGCCCTCAATGCATAGGTTGTTGAAACCCTAGCTTGCAAATCAAATGAATACCTATGTCCTTGAAATACTAAACGCCATTTCAAAAGAGCTGAAAGATGACACCCTAACTCAATTATTGAGATGGGAACGTCTTGATTTCAAAAGGTAGAAGGGACATTGTGAGCCACCGTCACGTACGCCACATCTTATCCGCGGAGGCGCGAAGTTATATTCACACTTCCAGGATCCGGAGGCTTACATACTCTCCAATTGCTTAACTGCTGTTGGAACTGGTTTTAGGCCAGAACAGCTGAAGCACATCCTAAAATATTAAACGCTTTTAAATGTCACTTCGTGGTAAGTACCACTTGGTAGGTTTTCAATTGCTCTCAAGGGGAATATTTTCTTAATTTTTCTTCATGGTAAATCATCTACCAGTTCACCACCTCTAACTAATCATGGTGCTATATTTGAAGCCAATTACTCAAATCACAAGAGTGCTATGAATGCAGTGGGGGGATTTAGAAACGTGACATATGCAAATATTCCCAACAGGGAGCTATTGTGTTTTGGCAAATAAATGTCCACGTGTCAGCTCTGTGAAGAAGGTGTATTTTGAAAGCAAATCTCTTTATCATTTAAGTCCCTGTCAAGACACATCTGCAAGTTGCTCACCCCTCCAAATTAAATATGTAAGTCTTGTCTAGCTCCTGACACGCCTCCGTATTGGTACTGTCGTCAGAGAAGGCAGAATTGGACCCCAGTACAATGTGCTCGCACAGCGTGAACACGTCTTGGTCTAAAGAAAAAAAGAATCAGATGGTGAAGACGTCAAGTAGTGGTTTTCAAACTTTCAGGTAGTGAAACCCCTTTTGTTCAAATGAAAAAAGAGCAAAAAATAAAAATTATTTTGTCGGTGTAGATTTATTCCTAAATCTAAATTTTTAACCCTCCGTGAAAACATCCAAGGTCTGCAGTGAATGTAAAAATTTGAGCCTGGGGTTAAGACCAGCAGTTTTTAGCGTAGTCTCATTCTTCACATTAGTTAGGTACTGTGTTCTACTAGGACGGTTTAAACAAAGGACATGAAGGCAGCAAGTGTTTCAAACCATACCACAAAATCCTTGGACACCACTTGGTTAAATAAAGATGTCACAAGTATGGTTGTTTTTTTTTTTTTTAAGATTTTATTTATTTGAGAGAGAGCGAGTGCAAGCAGGCAGAGCAGCAGGCAGAGGGAGAGGAGAAGCAGGCTCCCCACTGAGCAGAGAGCCCAACATGGGGCTCGATCCCAGTACTCTGAGATAATGACCCGAGCTGAAGGCAGATGCTTAACCGACTGAGCCCACCCAGGAGCCCCAAAGATATCACAAGTTTTAATGCAGGGCCCCTGCAACGTCAAGTTCACCTGGCCGAGAAATTGAAGTGGTCCTTTCTTTGTAATTTAGTATTCAGGAACAGACTGCATTTTAAATTGCATTTTAAAAATAAACATTATATCAAATATTTATACAATGAGACTCCTGAGAATGCAGCACTAGCCCACTCCAGAACAATTCTTTACAGATTAACAATTAGTGGACAAAAATACACTTTGCAACTATTGAAGGCACTGGAGAAAAATCAAAATCTGAAGGACACCAGAGGGCTGAGGCTCAGAAGGAAAATCTTCAGGTGCATTTCCTATTTTTTAGTGGCTTTTTGCCTGAAGACAGGCTCCATCCTGCCAAGCAGGGTTGCTACGCTTTAGTAGAAAACCCGTAGGTTTGCTGGCTTACCCCACACGCTTACCCCACACACTTACCCCACACGCTTACTGGCTTAAAAAAGTGAGAGGACCGAGGTCAGAGTGACCAGAACAGGGAGAAAGTGACAGAGAATACTAGAAAGGAGAGCCAGAGAGTAGGAGCTGAAAATTCTGTGCAAAACTGCCCAAATCTCTGGTTGATCCTGTAACCAGATGTAAGCAAAGGCAAACTCAAAGCAATCTGGCTAAGCTACATGAACTTCCGAGAGTTCTGTTGGTAGCCATCACTGGGCGGGGTGGAGAGAATTGGGAGCTTAATTCTAGTCACGGCAACTCCCTTGAAAACCACTACTTTTCAGAGGAACATAACAAAATCTGGAGTTTCTGAAACATTATTTATAAAGGTTGGGATATAATCCCAAACTACTGGGCAGGCACTCAAGAGAAAAGGCAATCATTAGACAATGATCCTGAAAAGATCCGCGTGTTCGAATTAGCATGCCAGGGTTTTTAAAGAGCTAGTGTAACCATGCTCAAAGATGTAAAGGAAAATAAGCTTGTAATAAACCAACAGGTAGGGACTCTCAGCAGAGAAATGAAGCTATATGAGAAAAAAAAATAGGCAATTCTACAGTGGAAAAAGACGTCTGAATAAAAGATTTTTTAGATGGGCTTTAGACTAAATTGTAGGTGATGGAATAAAGAGTCAGTGAACCTGAAGATAAATGAATAAAAGTTATTCAATCTGCAGAACAGAGAGAAAAATAATTTTCAAATCAAAAGAGCCTCAGGAAATTGTGGGCCAACCTCAAAAGGTCTAATATTTGTGTAAAAGGAATGTAAGAAGAAGATAAAAGGAAAGGGATGAAAAATATATTGGAAAAAGTAATGCCCAAATATTTCCCAAATTTCATTTAAGACATAAATTTATAGATCTGAGCTCTGTGAACCCCAAAAGCAAGATAAATACAAAGAAAATCATAACTCAGCATGTGGAGCAGCATTGTTGGTGAGTTTAAACTAGCACAGCCACTTTGCACCAAGTCTGTCAATTTCTTTTAAAACTAGGGCGCCTGGGTGGCTCAGTGGGTTAAGCCGCTGCCTTCCGCTCGGGTCATGATCTCGGGGTCCTGGAATCGAGTCCCGCATCGGGCTTTCTGCTCAGCGGGGAGCCTGCTTCCCCCTCTCTCTGCCTACTCGTGATCTCTCTCACTCTGTTAAATAAATAAATAAAATCTTTAAAAAAATAAATAAAAAATGAAACTAAACATACATTTACTTATGACTCAGCAATTTCATTCCTGGTTATTTACCCAGGATAGATGAACAGGTGTGTCCAGAAAGGACTTGCATTAAATCTTACCAAGGGAATGGATAAAATCACTGAATCATACAATGGATTCATACAAGTACTCCGTGACAAAAAGTAAGAAAATATTGATATATGTAATGACATGAATGGATTTCAAAAAACATTATGCTAAAAGAAGCAGGTGTCAGGCCCCTGGGTGGCTCAGTAAAGCATTTGCCTTCTCCTCAGGTCCTGATCCCAGGGTCCTGGAATCGAGTCCTACAGCAGGCTCCCTACTCAGCGGGGAGTCTGATTCTCTCTCTACCCCTCCCCCCTGCTTGTGATCTCTCCCTTACGCGGTCTCTCAAATAAATAAATTAAATCTCAAAAAGAAATAAAAGTGTAAAATGGTACTGTTTTATTCCATTTATGTGAAGTTCTTCAACGGGCTAAATCAATCTATAGTTTAAAAAAAAAAAAAAATCCACAATGGTGGCTGCTGCAGAGACTGGGACAGAGGAGAGCAGAACCTGAAAGGAAATGCAACAACATTCTGAGGTCACAGCGATGTTGTCTCGATGGGATTGGTACTACATGAGTGTACACAGGGTTACAACTCATCAAATGGTATACTTGGGATGTTGCATTTTACTTTTACCTTAAAAATATTAACTATAAATATCACACCATGATATGTACACTGAAGTGCTCAGAGGTGAGTATACTGCAACTTACTTTGAAATGGATGGCTAGACGGACCGATATGGCTCCATGGGTGTTTACTAAACAATGTTCTTGTAGGTTTCAATTTTTTCATAATAAAATGTTGAGGGAAGGGATGTTTACCTAACTCTTGAGATCTACTGGGGAACAGAAAGACCTTAGTTTGAAACTTAAGAACTAAGAGACCACGCTTGGAGCCCCAAGCAATGTGAGTGATGGCTGGTTTCCCTGTCATTCAACAAGGGGCTGCTCAAGGACTAACAGATTAGCCAGGTGTTCTCGGGATACAAAAATGCAGACGCAGACTGTATTCACGGAACGTGGCGCCGGGTGGGGAGACTCCAGCTAGGACCCCAGGAGACACATGCTGTGGGAAGTGGACACAGCGGGCACAGGCAACTCAGACGCAGCTGTTCCAGAAGCTCACTCCAGCTGCTTTCCTGAATGTGGTCACACTTACTGTGTGTGTTTGACATGAACCGAGGCCCTTGACCAGCAACTTAACTTCATGTTAGTTTGCTCATATATGAAATAGAGAGAATGCCCATTTTTAAAGGATTATCATAAGGACTAAATGAAAGCATCTCATTAAGCAATAAATGGTACAGAGTATTCATCACTGTTACTGAGACTAGATGTGGCCAAGAAGCCTCATCTGAGCATGTGGCTTCCTGCTCCCAGAATGGCTTTTTCTTCCTAATTATGCCAGGGCTTCCCGAGTCATTCCCAGAATCCAATCTGAACTCTTGGATATATAAAAACCCTGCCCAAACCCCAACTTCTCCCCTCCAAGAAAGGTTAAACAACAACACTGTTATCAATGAACAAAACCTTTTAGGGTTAAAAGTGTAATTTTATTTAGATGTTACTTGTACATAATCTATAGTAAGATATACAAACAGATAAAAATTGTTTAACAGGAGGTGTGTGTTTTTTTTTTTTTAATACCACTTTCAATTCAATTTACAACAGCATTGGTAATACTGCAAGGTGACAGATACTCTGATTTATAAAACAAAAATTACTTGCTACTCTGGCTGATACATTCCCACTAGTCTTTAATGGATTAAAATGTATCATGTACTCCAGTTGCAAATTATTACAAAACTTTCACAACCTAGCCACTTGGTGCTCAGAAAAGATTTTGATATTCTAAAAATTTACTGAAATGAAAATGTTAATTTTCTAACCATATACTTCCACTAAAGAAAAACATAAGTGTACCAAATCTCATGGTTTGGGGTTAACAATGGAAAACCAATCACATTATGTTTGTGTAGCTAATGTGTGGTACCGAGTAACCTTCTCATTCCCTCTGCCTAATCTATGATATGAGAAAAAAGCTTGTAAGAAATTAATCTAAAATACACATGGAGGGAAAAAACTGAGAGATTTAAAAATTAAAATTTAAAATATAACTACTACTTTAAGATGTAAAATCCGCAGATACGAAATAGGCTTTTAAATGTCCTTCTCCATTTGTTTCGGTAAATACTTTTTGAAAACGAAAACTGAAGATTCAAAATATTCACTTTTTCCTTTTCATGTAACAGCACATTAGAAAAAGTCTGGATTTAATTTTAGAATAAATCAGATTTGCTGAGAAAAATACTGCAAAAATAATCTAAATTGAATTTTAGTCCTTTTCCATTCCATTTTAAAGGCTATGCAACATATTAGGGCAAAAACTTTTCACTAGTAGGAAAATCAAGTCGAAAATAACTTGTTGATTAAACTACAGGAAGACAACTAATAATTAATAGGCTTATGAATATTTATGAATAAAGTGCCAGTAATTTTACTGTAATAAGATATAAATAGGAGAAATCCTGACATGGATAGTAGCTTTATATGTTCTCTTCATCCTGAGAACAGAAGGGACATAAAAAACAAAGAAGTGTTACCAAATAGATGTTCTAGAATTATACAAGGAATTCCTAACTGAAAAGTAACAATAAAAACAAAATACTGTAATAACGATAAAATCAGACTACAAATGGTAAAAGTCCCAAGAATAATGCCAACACAGTAGGCCTTTATGCTGGAGGAAAAAAAAAAAAAAAAGGTGGGGGGGGGGGGAAATCAAGGAAAGAAATGTGAAAGTCCACAATAACTACCACTTAAATTCAATAAAATTATGGTGACTAGCTCCAGGAAACGGAAACCCGAGAAGCATGTGTCCCAACAGCTAGTACAGCTGAAAAGACTCAGGTAAACCGATAGAAGAAGCATGGTCTCGGGAAGGAGATGCAGACATTAGGCTTTTCAGAGTTTCAAAATCTATGTGACTAAAACCCAACGATGGGCTTTATCTGATGACCGTCCATAAGCCAAATCGGTGTCCACTAGGGGACACATGGACGTGGTTTGGGGTCCCCGCAGAAGTCCTCAGGAGGACTCATTAACAAAAATCCACTGGCCATGGTCCTGTTTAGATGACTACCTTGAACCAGACAACTGTTTTGAGCTAAAGCCTCCATGATGACTGAGAGTCACAAATAACCCGTCCGTTTGAAATGCTGCACGTAGGTGACAATCCCTAGGAAGTGAAGTGTCTCCGTATATTTGTGAAGTCGTGTCTACAGTCGAAGCCTGGGGGCGTTTACTGATTCTGAACAAGCAGCTACCCTTCCTCCCAAAATGACAAGAGCCGGGCTGCCAGCCGTGAGCCTTCCGTGGCTCCGCCTTCGCCAGGAAGGTAAAGCCCGGAGGTCTCCGAACTGCCGTGTGGGGAGCGCAGCAGGAAGCGCTGCAGTGAAGGGAACGTGATCTGGAACAGCTACACGCCTCGTCTAATCTGAGGTAATTTTTACAGTTTAATGTGCCGACGACACCATGAGAAAAGAGAACCGTGTGCTTCTAGGAATAGGGCCGAGGCCCTGCTTGGGTGATGGATCCCTAATCTGGCCACAGCACCAGGAAAAGCGCAGAGCTGTCAGCATCTACTTCCACCTACAATCTAAGCTTTGTGAAATTCAGACCAAGTGGGGCGAGGGGCCGTGGGGCGCCCTCTCCGGAGCGCGCTGAGGAGTGGGGAACTTAGGACGCGGCTCTAGGAAAGGCCGGGGTGGGGGGCTCCTCCGCACCCTGTGCCCCCCCGCCCCCGTCGTGTTGTGCCGGCCGGCTGGCCCCCCCCAGGGCTCTAGGGACTCAGGGGTTCCCAGGGTCAGCCCCGAGGGCCCCGGAAGGAAGAGCACCCTGTTCTCCATACTCGTGACTGCGCAGCAGCTGGAGCCCCTTCCGGAATCACCGCCAAGCATTGACCAAGGGAGCGCCCGCAGGGAACCCTGCCTGGGAAGGGCCTTCCAAGTTCATGTTTCACCAGAGCGTGCAACGGGAACAAAAGCATCTCAGGGAACGTTCCGATTCACACGCGGGCGGCTGAGCTTAGGGAAGCAGCAACGTTGGATGCCCCTGACTTGTTAAATCTTTCCCCTAGAGCCAATTTCTTGGGAAACACGTTAGAAACAAACGAACAGAAAGGGTGAAACGGTATCACTGACTGGAAGACGTCACTCTGACACATGGTCGTTAATCTTGCAAAGACCTAACACCAGGCAGCTTCACAAACACACAGCAAGTCTGCGGAATTACAGTGATCAGGAAGAGGAGACCCAAACTGCACGAAGTACTCTCGTGGCCAAGAAAAAGGAAGCAAGAGGCTGTTTTCAGGACAATGCGATAGTTACAGCGTATTTCCTTGGGTGCAGCACAATTTGCTATGTTTAGTGGCACTTAAGTATTACACAGTAAATACTGAAAAAACCCAGAATTTTTGGATGTGCAAAAGCAATATCACATTATTAATACAAAAGTTGCTACGCTACAGGATTATAATACCACTATGTGGGTGTTGGGACCACTTAAAATTTTCAATACATTTCCGACACGTGGCCCCTGGTGGCCCCGCTGTGCATGCGCGCCGCCTCAGTCGGACCAGTCGTTCTCGTCGAACTCAGAGTCGTCGTCGGAATCGCTGTACTCCACGGCGATGCGTCTGGACAGAATAGTGGCCACGTCGTTCCCGACTGGCTCCCGCTTGGCCTCTTGCTCGCGCTGTTCTTGCACCTTTTTCAACTGAATCCCTGGGGACGCAACCCGGAGAGGAGAATTAAATCGCTCTGCTTGCTCCAAATTAAGGAAAACAAACTAGGAAGTCTATTTAGCCTTACCACCCCCTCCCCGCCCCCAAAGGTAAAAAGTTTGGAAACCTGAAGTGAGAAAAGCTTGGGAAATCGAAGTGTCACGACCAAAAAAAAGGCACTCAAAGTCGTTGACACTGTTTGTAGAAATGTGCTGAATTCCAGTGCACTTGAACATCATGAAAGAAAATTCTGGCCTGCACCTTCCACTAGGGAAGCCACTACACGTGGCTGATTAAGGATAAATTTATTGTGCCTAGTGGCTACCATATTGGAACGTACAAACATGGAGCACTTCTTCTATCACGAACAATTTCCTGGACATTGCTGTAATCCAAAGGCTTGAAAAGGAGCATTTTGTGCTAATAGCTTTTGATTAGTGCCGGGAGGTAAGGGAGATCTGTGTTTCACCAATTACTTCTAAAAATGAATATAAGATACAATCATCTACTTTCTTATAAAGTAACAGTAGGTGACAAAGATAATTTAAAGTTAATTCTTTAATTTTTCTTTTGAAACAATTTCAGATTTTATAGAATCCCTCCCTGTAAGATGTAGAAAAAAGGGGCACCTGGGTGGTGCCGTTGGTTAAGCAACTGATTCAATTTTGGCTCAAGTCATGATCTCACAGTTGTGGGATAGAGCCCAGAGATGGGTTTCATGCTGGGCGTGGAGCCTGCTAAGTTTCTCTCTCTCTCTCTCTCCTCTCTCTCTCTCTGCTCTTCTCCCCACCAAAAGAAAGACAAGTAAAAAAAAAAAATTCCCATAAAAACTATACCCAGGTTCCCCAACTGATAACATATGACCACTTTTTTTTTTAGCAACCTTTATCATTCTTGCTCATACATACAACTTTTTTCTGGACCACCTGGGAATAAGTAGCATGTAACGTTCCTTTGTCCTTAAAATACTTAATGTGTAATTCCTAAAAAACAATGATCAAAATCAGACTATGAGCATAAATACAATACTACCATCTCTTTTATAAATATTATGTAAATTTTGCCAGTAGACTTAAAAGCAGCAGAAAGTTTTCCACCAGGCCTGGGATCCAACGTGGGAATACTGATGACACTGTCTGTCGTCTTTCACTAATGTTCCTTAATACGGGCAGTTCTTCAGTCTTTGCGGCTCTGATCTTGACATTTTTTAAGAACACAGGCGGCTCCTTTGTATACTGTCCCTTGATGTGGGCTTCTTAGAGGCTTCCTCATGATTAGATCCTGGTTATGTGATCACTCTTATTGGATGGGGCTAACAGGTATCCAAAAACAAAAACACTGTCCTACTATGACCCTAAATTTGTTATCAGTGAGGTCGTAGAGCTCTGGGACTTTTCTTGACAAAATCAAAGTGTGTCAATGACGTTGGAGACATATGAGAAGGCTGGGCTCATGTGCCACACTTGGGTCTGATTTGGGGGCACTCAAGGCAAAAGCAGAGACAGTAATGTCCCAGCTGTCCTGTGAAGGACGACAGTGCCGCCTTTCTCAATCCCTTCCAGACGGAAACAACAAGCCTGTGACCAAGAGATGGTGCAGCTCCCCACTGAATGAGGAGCTCCTAGGACATCTGCGCATCCTGTCAGTGACCCTCACCCGGCCTGGGCTATGCCCCAGGGCTGAGAATAAACGGGTGGAACAGATGGTTAACGTGTGGTGCTGAGGGGATGCCAGAACGGGTGAGTGTCTGGGCTCCTCTATCCTGATTTGATCAGAAAGGCTCTATTTCTGTATGTCTCATGCTCTGGGGTTCAGTGTAGGGCTTTTAGCCGACAAAAGAATCTTGTTGCTAAATACATGCTGAAAAACTTACTGGCTTCGCGCATCAAGCTAAAAATATGGGAAGTCTAGGACACAGCTTAGGTTTATAAAAATAACTCAATCATTGCTACGAGCTCACTTTCTTTCACTTAGACGTTTACCCCCACAGTAGAATGCAGAGAAAAGACCCAGTTAACCGATGATCATCTTTATTATCTATTTCTAGTCAAGTACAGCTTTCCCGAATTCTCTCAATACTTTATTATTGTGTATTTATCTTGCACTGGCAAGAATAGGTCTCCTGTTAAGAAAACAAACTCAAACAAGCATCCTTTAACCCTATTCTAAAAAACAGTTCAGTGGAGAGAGCAGTCATTTGAAGAAGACTAGGCTGAGGCTGGTTAGAGCCATAAAGAAGTCTCTTTCTAAAAGGAACACTGTGTTTGAGGCGCTCACTTACCCATTCGAATGGCAGCGAGAAGATCGCTTCGAGCGTCACTTATGGGTGGCTGTGCTGTCTCTGGGCGCTTCGCCTCAGCTGCAGGGGGGCCGTGCATCGGGGAGGATGAGCGAGAAGAGCCTGCGCCAGGAGGGCCTGGTGGAGGAGGTGGTGGGCCTGGAGGCGGTGGGGCTGTGACGACGAGCCCAGCGGTGGGAGGGTGAGGAGGAGTGGCGTAGGAGGTGCCGGCAGAGGCAGGGAAGGGGGACTGCATGGGGATCTGGAGGGGGCTGACGAAAGCAGTTTGTGCTGAAGGAATCATGGGGGGTGGTGGTGGAGGAGGAGGTCCTGAGGGGTTGTAATACTCAATTATCTGTGCTGGCATCATCCTGACAAAGAGATGAAACACACAGAGTCATTACAACAGTGACAAAGTCATAGCCTCGGAAAGTCGAACATGTCCAATTCAGAGGCCTCCCCCAAACCCAATATATACCGTCCTCTGCACTTTAAACACTGCAGGATGCAAACATCCGCACTTTGGGCCAGTCATTTTTACATGTCTACATTATTCACTATGATGAAATTCATCTACACAAATGAACCAGAAAGAAAACCACTCAAAAGGCAACTTTGGGGGCACCTGGGTAGCTCAGCTGGTTAAGAATCCCACTCTTGATTTTGGCTCGGGTCCTGGTCTCAGAGTCCTAAGAATGAGCCCCTATGTGGGGCTCCATGCTCATCGTGGAACCTGCTTAAGATTCTCTCTCTCCTCCCTGTGCCCATCCCCCATCCTCCACTTGCATTGTCTTTTTTTCTCTCTCTCAAATGCATAAATAAATCTTTTTTAAAAATTAACTTTCTGTGGAAGGCTAAAATAAAACAGTTGACTGCAAAGGTTATGAACAGCAATTCAAATTTATCCTTATAGTGGGCATCAAAGGTGGGTGGCTCGCAAACTTGTCTTACAAGGGTCCTGTGGTCAGTCAGATTCGGAAAATTCTGTATTTTATACCTCATCCCCATGGAAATTCCTCAAGCCCACAGGGCCCATTAGAATATCAAAAATCTTTGAAAAGTCCTATGCCTAAGAAGTCCACTGAATCCTACTGGACCACAGACCCTCTCTTTGCCGGACCCTTAATTAGGGCTTCACTCTCTGGGCACTCCCACACTCTGGGGACCCTTCAGGTGAAACAACGGAAGAGAACCTCTGAAAGCAGAGGGACATACATTTAGAAGGTGACACACACTGCTCTGGACTGAAGAACACACACGTTAATGGAAAGACACATTCAACTTTCCTAGGCACTATCTTGGAGGGATGAACTCTTTAAAGATTACAGTTAATTCAGAAAATAGAGGACAAAAGGCAGCCTATCAAAATAAAGGTGAGTGCTTACGTTAATAAAGACGTGACCACAGGGCTCTTTCTTTAGGAGCTGTTTGGATTTTACTCAAGTGACAGAAAACAAAAGGGCCTGATGGTAGGAGGTCTGCACACCAAGAGATCAAGAGAGGGTATAGTCACCTATGGCCAAGTGCAAGCAGGGGCTCCTGGAGGGCAGCCCTGGAGAGTTTTCTCACTTGTGACAGGAACTGTCTGTGGTTCACCCAGAACATATACGAGACCTGAGGGCTTGTGACAGGTTCACAAAAGCAACACTTCATCCTTTCTCAATGCCTTGGCTTAGAAATGCCTTCACACACACCTCAAAGTAGGTGTGAGGGAGTGTGTATACATGAATACAGACACAAACCTGAGACCCGTCTGTAAGAAAAAGGGAACCAGAGTGACACTGAATATTTTAACACAGAATTGGTCATGGCTGGTACTATCTACATCCAGAGATCCTTGGCCACATCTGGCCCCTAAGGGATGATTATTCAGCAGAAAGTTTTAGACCACACATAGCAAACTCCCAACGCAACAGCAAACAGAGGTAGAAGACAGGAGTCTCGAGTTACCCGTAGTCCGCTGGTGCCATGGGTGCGGAGGCCTGGGACCCCTCTGCGGCCTGTGGTGGGGGTGGCGGCGGTGGCTGCTGGGGCCTGTTTAGGGCCATGTGCCGCGCCGAGGCAGAGGGGGGTCGGTACTCATGCTCGGGGGCCTGGCTTGCTGGCCCGTGTGGTGGCGCGTCCCCGGCTGCGTAAGAAGGGGTCACGGGCTGTGGGTGCAGAGAGTGGTTGGGAGTCGCTGGGTAAGAGTAATCCGTGACATCTGATGCATGTGACCTGATGTTCAGGAAAGGGGTGGGGGGGGGAGAGAAAGTCCAATTCAGTTAAAAAGATTCCCCGCAACAGCCATAAGCATATTATTTGAATAATAACTTTGCCAATATACAGAAATCACACACTGATTTCCTTCACTCTGGACTCGGTCCAGCCCTGTGAGAGCTTCCGAGCAACGACAAAACAACTACTTTAGCAGCAAGCCCCAGTGTTATGTGGCTTCAGGGTCCCCGCGCTGAAGTGGGTAAGTCAGACAGATCGGCAAGCAGGAGACAACAGAGCCCCATTTTCGCAATATTTCAGCGTGCTTTTTCTCTAAGAGAGAAGGCTACAAGGCAAATTCCATTTAATTAAAACACAGGGCCTAAGACAGAGGATTTCAGTGGCAATGGAACTGACAGCATATAATTAGATATTATAAAATGGCAGGTGAGCTGGATAAATATGAACAGTAAGAAGAGCGGAAGAAATCAAGAATGCAATTCAGTGGGTTGTAGTTTTCTTAAACAGA
Source organism: Lontra canadensis (assembly GCF_010015895.1). NCBI lineage: Eukaryota > Metazoa > Chordata > Mammalia > Carnivora > Mustelidae > Lontra > Lontra canadensis. The sequence continues at coordinate 6,697,968 of NW_022631097.1, read as the reverse complement.
AGGACGGTATTTAGCCAAAAGAGAGGGCGCACGGTGCAGTGTGGAAAGGGCTTCTTTTCTTTGCACGGCACAGTGTGAAACTCTGGAAGGAATGGAGATGTGGTATTAGATGAGCAGAGCCTGGGAAGATGCGGGGGCCACGATGCCAGTGGGGCGAGGGGGCCTGGAGGGAGCGTGGCCTGTGAGGGTGGCGGCCACCTAGGTATTAGTAAGGACAGTGGCGTGTCCCTGGCCCGGGCTACAGGCCAGCTCCAGGGATGCGCGAACTGTCAGGGCAGCCAAAGCAGGGTGGGCAAGCTGAGGCTGGGGTCCCGGAAAGCAAGGTGACGAACCCTCTGGGCACTGCATCCTCGGTGGCGCCCCCTGCCTGCGCCAGCTCCTTGGCGTCACTCATGAACTCAATGCCCATTTTCCTTCTCTCCCACTCCTCTCTTCTTGTCCTTACTCTTCTCACATGTATTTGCTGGCTTCTGTGAGGGGTCAGCTTGTGTCTCTCTCTCTGGAGGAAACAGGCAAACACACATTGGGGAAGGAGGAGACGGGGTGGGGAAGACACCAACCAAGTTTCCATCTTTGAAACTCAGGCAGTAGCTTCCCTAACCGGAGCATCACACAGCAGAGCCAACTGTCCTAAATGACAAGAGCCTGCTTTGTTTTGTTTTGTTTGTGGTTTTTTTTGTTTTTGTTTTTGTTTTTGTTTTTTTTTTTGCTTTTTTTCTTCCTGGATTGCAGTACAACAATAACTGGTAACTCACTTTTTCCCTCCCTTAATTGCAGTGTAAGTTCTAGATTATGGTGTAGCTAGGGGTATGTCTCCTGAACTATGCAAACTATGCAAGGGAGATGGAAATATTTAAAATTAAAAAATTTTAATGGGAGAAGAACCTGACCTAGCTTTAGGTTTAACGCATTTTAAAAACACAAATACCTAAAACTCTCCAGTCACTGGTGAGGTGTGCCTATGACTCCGTGTGCCTATGTCACAGATTGTGTACGACTTTCTCAAGGAGACAAAGTTATCTAGCAAAATACAGAGTGCTTCTGATGAGAGGAGGAGCCAGAGATTGTAAACACTGTGGCGGGACTCAGAGTCCTTACCCCAGTAAAGTGGCTCTGTGAGAGAGCCCCAGTGGAGCCTGAGAAAGGGGAGGACCAGTGGAGCAGGGAGTAAGGAACAGGCAGTGAGCATCCGAGGACCTGAACTCCAGCAGGAGGGCTCTAGAGGGAAGGGCTCTGGAGAAGGGTGGGCTCAAGAGGGCTGCTCGGTGAGGGGGGCGCCAGCGGCTGGAGGAGAGGTGGGGAGTCGGGGGCCTGCTGGGGGAAAGACAGCCCCATGGGAAGGTAGCAGTCACCCACAGAAGACGCTGTACCAACGTGGAGATGAGTGGGATGAGGCTGAAGTGTCATGATCGGCACCGATTATCTGCTGCAGAAAAGAGCATTGGTAAGAGTGAAGATCACATGGAAAACGGAGGAAGGGAAGTGTAGGCAGTGGAGACTCAGTGGGAGAATCAAAAGACTCCCCTGGGGTCTTTTGGTGGACAGGTGGGTGGACAGGTGGGTCGTCAGCTGCAGCACAGGGTGCAGGACAGGAGGGGACGAGCACAAGGACACTTGCGCTGGAGTTCTCACATCTCCTGATAATGGCGAGAGAGAGCAATAGGCAAGCATGTCCATTCTCATTCTAAATTTATGCTTACAATCAAACCATTCCTGATTTACAGAGAAAGCAAAACTTTATGGTTAGTGTATGTGGATTGGGTTAAAACAGACTACTTACATGAACAGACCATATACATGCCATGAAATCTGATATTAGATTTAACTCTGTTGTCCCCCATACATCCACGAAAGACCATGTTTCTAAATAATGCTTAAGACATAAATATGAAATAACAAAGGTCAACAGATAAAAAACATAGAGCATGATTTCAATTTTGTAAGAGAAAAACATATATATGTACAGAAAAATGACCAAAGAAAGAAATAAGCTAAAAAGCAAATGGTGGTTTCTCTGGGTGATGGGATTATGGATAAGATTTTAATTTTTCTCTGTAACTTCCAAATATTAGAAGTTCCTCTTATTTTACAATAAGAAAAAAAGTGATATACTTCAGTAAAATAAAAAATAAAAGATTCTAAATTAAGGCATAGAATCCAAGTACAACGATGAACTTTTAATCTATTATCTGTTACAGATAGTAAGAGGCCACAGGAAATAGGATTTGTGTTCTGAAAAATAAAAGAAATGAAGATCTATCTAAACAACATAAATACAAAAGCAGAATACTAAATGATCTCAGCAATCATTGATTTTATACCCAACATGGAACAAGTGAATCTCAGATGCTAGAATGAACAGCAAACATTCAACTGAGGGATCAAAAAAAACTCATTTTTCCACCTGTACCTACTGAAATAAGAATATATATGGAGCATTATAAAATAAAGTATATGTTTAACATGAATAAATAATCACAATTAAATTACTTGGTGGGGGAGCACCCTGGGGGCTATCTGTAATATTCAAGTACCCCTCCTCACCCGAAGACCTGTGAGCAAATCTGAATCATCATTATTATTTTCTATGGACAAAAATGGACATAGAGATTCACACCTGAGGTGAATGTTCAGTTACATCTCCAATAATTCTCGAGTACTGAACAGATAACAACTTGTACAGAAAAACTGCCTAGAACTTGTCTTCTAGCATAGCCAACCAATGACTGAGAGCCCTTCCGGGGTGGGCATATTTCTGGGCGCGGTAAGTACCAAATATGAAATATCTTCTGTGTGCAGAGTCTGTGCTAGACACTGAGGTTATAGAGAGAAAAATTAAGAAAAAAGGACACAGATATAACGTAAGGTATAGGTTGTTGCTGTTTTTGAAACATTCTTGAGTCATATAAGAATTCTCTGTTCAAATTCTGAAATGGTGATGGAAAACTCTGAGGCTTCTGACCAGTGGGAGACCCCGACCTTACACAAGCAGAGTTGGGAAATTAAAGCCGAAGTACTAACTGACTAGTGAGACTCTGTTATTCCGAGAGTCCCTTTTGCAACAAATGTGACTTAGCGACCATATCATTCGCACCTGCAAGGAATATTTTTATTTAAATGCTTACAAATTCTTAAACTTCTCCTGAAATTAGAATACATAAGATTAGTAAACTGAAGAAATAACTAACTCATTGGCTCATCAATCTTAGAAAAGTTTTCCAGAAAAAATACTGAAGTTCCGTCTTAGGCACATCAATTACCACCTACTAATTATTTTTAGCTATCACGTGGCAAAAGAAATTCAACATTCTAAGCTAAAGAGGGAGAGAAAGGAGTAAACGATTATTAAAAATGTAAGTCATTGGCAGTTACTAAGCCCAAATATAGCATCAGTGTTAAAAACACTACATCTAGGTTAATGGAACAATAAATGAGTTAGAGCGATGGAAAATCATACAAAGTAACCCAACGTACAATGAAACCACTTTCAAGTATTATTTCAAAGTCAAAAAAATACATATCATTAATTTTTAAGGCAAGTTTTTGCAACATATCATGGGCCATATAAACACCAAAGACACTGGTGCATGTCCAACATATAATAAAACCAATTTACTACACAGAGGCTTTCTACAACACACGCACACACACCTAGTGTCTGGGGACAGGGATCCCTCGGAAGACGCTCCGTGGTACACACTCTGAGACAGCCTGTTGTCGGGTCTAAGCTCTTTGTCATATGCCATCATACTCCACTCCTGGCGCCTGTTTCTGGCCTTCCTAACCTTTTTCACCTCCCGGGTTGTGCCATCTATACGCTTTTGCTCCTGATGTGCAGGAAGAGAAAGTAAGCATGCCAAGACAGAAGGGAAAGGAAAAGAGCAGGTTAAATGCAGTTGTAATGAACGGGAAACAAGCCCGGCACGCAGACAAGAGATATTCCCATTTCAGATCACACGAACGTTCTGAAAAATTCGAACACAGTATACATTCTCTTACCTGACATAGACCCAGCAGCAGTAACTGACACGTAACCATTTAACCTCAATAAACAGAAGCTACTCTGCAGCAGCTAACTCCAGGAACCGCTTACCATCATTTCTGGTAAAGAATTCGCATCTTACTAGGCTTTTAGCTTGTTTTAATGTACTAGATCTTTTAGATCTGCATGATAGAGATAACTGAGATACAGACAAATCACGTCTACCACTATACACTTTTGACTGAATGGTTATCATGCAATCATCTTTCACAAAATAACTCAAAATACTCTATTGCCAGTTTCTAATAAGATTATTACAGAATATTTAAGCTAATCCTGCAACTAGTTTAACATGGAACAAAAACATGCTAAGAACTTACCTTACCATACCGAGAATCAGTCTGCTCCAGCCCTACTTTGCCAGCAAAAATGTATCCAGTAAAAACTTGGGTCCTACACAGGTGTTTCTTCAAAGGTGAGGACAGTTATTGCTATATGTGTATGTGTTTTTCATAATTCCCAAGTAAGAGGTCACGGTCTTTAAAGATGAGAATTACCTGCTCTTAACTCCTAGACTCCTGTTAAAGACTCCCCGCACACGGATTTACAGAAGACACACGAGCGCTAAGTGATCAGACCCAGGTGAGCTTACGCACCGGGTCAGGCGCTGAGGATACAAACAGCAGACAAAAAGACAAGGAATCTGCCTCCGTGGAGCTTGCGGTCCAGTGCGAGAGGCCCAGAAAAGGACACAAACAATGTCCAGGTATAAAATATGGTAAAACATAAATGCGTCATATACTGAATGGCGCCTCATCTGGAAGTCAGGGAGTGGCCGAGACTAGCCCCGACATGTGAGCAGGTATCATTCTGCAGCGAGCAGGGCAGGTGCATGGGCAGAGCGGATAGAATGTGAGCCAGCTCTGAGGACAGCAGCACATCAGGAGGAATGAAAGACGGTAAATGGGCAATTAGGGGGAATGGCTCCTGAGATCTCAAAGGTAAGCCAGACCTTACAGGGCGGGTCAGAGGTGTTGTTCTTTATCCCAAAGGCAATGGGAAACTATCAAAGGTGAGAAGGGAGGGGCTGTCACACTGCGGAAGCAATCTGAGAAGATCCCTCAAGGTTGTGGAGAACAGATTAGAAGGGGGAAGGCAGGTCCTGTGAAAGGGTAGCTGATGGTTCACGGTGGGTACCTGGACGAAGCTGGTAGATGATGCGAACATGGAATTCACAGAACATGTATACACAGTTAATAAAGATATGAAAAGGTATGTAGTGCAAATGAGATTTTCATGGGGGAGGGATGATATCCTTCAAAATAATAATGATATGCAGGTCTGGAAGAGGTCTGTTAAGAGCGTAAACTGGTTCAGTCTTTTAATGGTCAAGGGGCAATTTGATGGTATCTTTCAAAATTCAAAGCTCATTATTTGTCTTCTAGAAGTTTGCCCAGAAGACTTATCTGCACATGGATCAGGCAATACCATAGTCCTGTTAAGCAACTCTTCACAAGCAACCAAAGTATGACCTAACACAGTAAAGAGCAAACAGTTAATGTAGCATGCACACCTTTGAGTACTACACAACTATTAAAAAGAACACAGGACATCTTTAATTATGTCAATGTATGTATATGTCTGCATGTGCTTGTGTAGACATCGGGTGTGGTACCATTCTATGCATATACAAGTGCTTTGTGAAGTGTATGCATATATTTATGAATGCTTTTTAAAACGTCTAAAAATGTACACACTGAGTCACTCCTAATGATTGGTGACACCTGGGAAAGGAAAATCTTATCCTCAAATTTTCTACACTAATGTATTCACTTCAGTGTAACATGAGCGTTTTACAACCAGCACGCATTGCCCGTATACTTGTAGAAACCAAAAGGAGGGAGAGTTCAATGGATTTCAACATACCTCCTGATTAAGAACCATTGTAGTCATCAGTAACTGTCACCCTTACTTTTAAAAGACGTATGTGTTTAGATGCATTTAGATCAAGTGTTTAGATCAAGTGTTATGATCATCTGTGACTTTCCTTACAGTGGTTTAGCCTCCAAATCCACTCATCAACGTGCACACAAGACACACACACACACACACACACACGTATGTACAAACCGATTATGACCAAGTGTTCACAGTCGAGTGTTTGTATTCCAACTACACTGGCTTCTGTTAAAGTCCCTGGAATGTATCCAACCATCTCCTAGCCGGGACGATCCTAGCTGCCTCTACCTCTAATGCTCCTCAATTCGGAAGCTCCCTGCACCTCCTCTGCCCCCACTCCTCCAGCATCCCGGCTCACGAGCATGCACGCATACAAACATGCGCATGCATACGTGCACACATATGCACTGATGTGGACTCTCCTTAGCGGACTTCTAACTCCCCACTGCTGGAGCTCAGTGAATGACACCACCTCATATGCAATGTCACCCCCCCACCCACCTTGTCACTTCACCCACTGCACACTGTACTTTCCCTTCACAACATTTACTAGGCACTGGAACTACACACTTACAACTACATATTTACTTGCATCATTTAAAAAATGTTTTTAAACCAGCAAACTCAGGAAACGAAGTTCAGAAACAATGGATTTCTCATCCCCAAATCCTCTAAACTAATTTTTCCTTCAGAGAGAATTTTCAGCTCCAAACTGAAAGTAACCTGTGTTTTGGAAATCCTGGGAAACAAAGGATTAACTGGTCTCATTTTCTATTCCTACGTAATAGAAGATTTCGTGCTAGAATTTTCAAAATACTTTCCCTCTTTATGACTTCCAGTGGGCTGCATGATTACTTAATGTTTGTTTCCCCCACTACATTGTAATCTCTGTGAGGGTGATAATCCTTCCTCACCACTGTTTATCCAGCATTTAGAAGGCATTCAAGAAACATTATTATATAAATGAATAAGAAATTCTTATCAGAATTTTATGTGTTGGAGGAATGTGTAATGAGACAAAACAGTCAAGGAAATGGTGTAATTTTGAAGACATGATAATCATCCATACACTAAGACTGTTTTCCCCTGAAGAACACTGCTAAAAAACTTAGATATTTTTGCCAAAAGTATCACTGAGAAAGGAAACCTAGAAGACCACTTAAAAGGACAGGCATGTTTTAAAGGAAAATACCCTTAAATCCCTGTTAGTACAAAAAGGTGTAGGGACCAATGGGCCTTGAGATAATCTGTTTCTTTTCCAGTCAAGAGACCAGGATCAGTTTTTCCTTCACTTAAATACTTAATACTTTCTTCACTTGGACACTTTCCAACTTCAACTCTCAGCAGCCCTTCCAAGATTTCTCCATTCATCTCCCCACCCACAGCACAAGGAGAGAGCACGAATAACCAACCTTTAGAATTCTTTCTTGGACTTCAGTGGGAACACCTTACCCTTGTAGTCTGTAAACTGCTTCCATGTTCCCTTTCTTAAATCCCATTTTCAAATCTTAAATTTTCTTCCATCCCAAACTGTGGCTTCTATGGTTCCAGTACATCTAGAAGCCTCCAAACATTAAGGCCACTAACCCACAACTTGCTAAGACTTTGTCTTAAAGAAAGCACTCTAAGATTTGTCAAGCAAACCAGGTGCTCGTTTTTTAAAAACACAGTTTACATATAAAAGTCTTGACAAATATTTGCCTTTGGAGAATTAACTCTCAGGAGGTTAAGTCGAATTTCTGGGCCCTAAAGGGGCAGTTCTTGGCAAAGCATGATTATTCTTCCAAGAGTGCTCATGATGTAGTGATTATGTGGTCATAATGTGGTCAGCAACCTTCAGATTTACAAGTTGACTGCCTATTACACCTCACCAAAAGGAACCTCATTGTTTGGTAAATACTATGCCCTAAATGTACAGATCACACATGCCTTTTGATCCAATATGAACATCTCATCAAGGTGTTAATTAAAGCTAGGTGGCAATGCACCAGTTGGGAATGCTTTACAGAGATGAGAGCAAGTCATTATATCTGATATGAAATGTTGACTGCTTTGTGAAATTTAAAGAGCAGGAGAAAAGTTATAAAACATGGTTACATACAAAAGTTCTAGTCACTACTTCTATTAAAGCAAAGCAAGTTTAGGGAACAAATCAGAAAGTATTTACTGAAAAATAGTATTACTGTGTTAGACTGAATTGTCAGTATCATTATGTAAAAATGCAACCTCTACTTCTGCACTAAATTCAACATACCAACCATTTGCATAAAGGACTTACTGACTTATTTCTAAACCAGGATCTCATTTCAACGTCGATTTGTGAGTTCCCACACTAGAATTATTTACCTTCTGACGCCTCTTCTCCTTTCTTTTGTCTTCTGTGTCCTGCAGCATTTTTTCTTTCCAAAGGTCAAAGAAATAGGAAGGATCAGTGTAGAACTTCAGCCCATCCTTTTTATCATCTCTGTAAATCAATGTATCACAAGTTGAGGGGTGGGGGGAAGAGGCTGTTAGACATTTTCATGTGGGGTGAATATTCACTTAATTTAACTCATGAGATGATAACATCTGCATGAGGCATTTTGACTGTCCTACACATTCTCTCTGATCTCCTCATTTGAAGAAAAAAAAAAAGGTGAACATGAAAGACTGGCAACTTTTTCTAGAATAATCACGTAAAAAGTACTGTGGCTAATTTAGACTTAAGTATAAAAGTGCCTCAAAATCACAATATGGCTCGTAAACAATGATATCTGATACCTCAATTATGTCAGGAAATGTTTTGTTTATTCTAAGAGGGGCTATCTACAGAGATGAATGGGTTCTTGGTGTGTACAGATACTCACCTCTACTCTGGAGCTTCAATATTATTAGGATAAAAATTAGTAAGTATGCTGTCCCTTTTTCTTTTTATTAGTAAGTACGCTGGCCCAACATCTACTCAATTCGGAAAGAAGCAAAAATTAGTTCCCAGCGTATTAAGTGTGATGGGAGTGGAAGTAACTCACAAAGAGAATTCAATTATGGCATTGCACTTTCAAGTCCTGCTACAACCACTGTGGTCTAAAGACTATTTCAAGGATTTATATAATTATTCATCTATCATAAAACCAATGCAATTCCCAAGTTGTAATATAAATCGAAAGTAAAGCTCAAAACAATCATAACATGAACTAAATGCTCTCTAAGACTAATGCTTTAAAAAAGGATCTAGCCTGTAGACTACCTTCAGGAGGAAGCAGAGCATTTACATTTCAAATCAGGGTTTCAGTAAGTCATTTAAGGCCCAGAGAAAAGCAAAATGAGATGAGACACAGTGAGATGAGTATAAGAAAGAGTTTATGCCCGAACAGTAAATGCAAACTAACTGAATGAGCCCAGGGGGGCATCCTGCCTGCCCTTCCCTGATGCTCCTGCTATGCCATGTTCTGGGAGCTTCTCATCATCACAAACTATGGCCCAGGTTCCTCTGGGGGCTACTCTGGCCCAATCGACGGTCTGAAAATCACTAACCATGCAAGTTGCTTTATACTTTCATCTATGATGACTTGAAATCCTTCTTTTCCTTTCCAAATTTCCTAACTGATAGGAGACCTCCATTACAGTGATTTTATTAACAACATTACTGTGAAAAATAGAGTCGCCCAAAGAAGCCAGGCCTTCAAATGGAATGAAGATAGAGAAAAACTCAACAGTAATTTGTTACAAAATTTAAGACATATAAAATGCATATTTTTTTTTTTTTTAAAAAAAGGGGAGCTAATACTTTAATGAAGGCAGTAGCTCATGTCAGTGAGCAAATATTAATCTCAACATAAGAATATAAGCCGGAATGCCCGGTGTTGATAGCAACCAAATACTTCATTTTCAAGTCATGTTCTCGTGTTCATATTAACACTGTCCTTAGTGTTTTATATACCTCAAATATTTATTGTCAAAAAGTACATTTGAGGGGCGCCTGGGTGGCTCAGTGGGTTAAAGCCTCTGCCTTCAGCTCAGGTCATGATCTCAGGGTCCTGGGATCGAGCCCCGCATCGGGCTCTCTGCTCAGCAGGAGGCCTGCTTCCTCCTCTCTCTCTGTCTGCCTCTCTGTCTACTTGTGATTTCTGTCTGTCAAATAAAAAATAAATAAAATCTTTAAAAAAAAAAAAAAAAAAAAAAAAGTACATTTGAATTTTTAGCACTGTTACTCTTAAACACATTATTAAAGAGTTAGACATTTTTATTTTCTGTAAAACTGAATATACACATACAATATCTATGAAAGTTACTTCGTTTTTTTACAAAATTAAAATTTTTCTATCACCACAAGTAGCTAATCATGATCTCAATTCATCAAAGATAAATGGCCCACTGAGTTTTCTCAGCTTTTTCCTTTGGAACAGGATTATTTAGTGAGGTGTCTTAGGACAGTTTTAACAGGCCTGCCCTTGTGGCTTCTAGTGCTAAATAAATCTGAAACTGCCCCCCAAAATATGCCTATTGAATGAAAGTGAAATTGTAAGGTAAAACATCAGACTTACAATACTACTATTCATATAGATTATTAATTTTTAGATGAGTGTGCTAAAACTTCCAGAAAAGCATACTTGTTCCACAGGAAACTGTGGCCCATTGGCCCTTTTCCATTATAGTTTCCATGGGATTTCTATTGATTTTTTTTTTTTTGGAGAGAATCTTTCTGTCCGTGCTTAAGAAAAGAACATAACTGGAACTGCTGCTTTATTAGCAGAGCTGCAATAGAGGTAGGTCCAAACATCTCCTTTGGACCCTGAGAAGGAACAGGAATTCAGACCAAAAATACTCTGAGCACTCCTTGAGAAGGACCAAAGGCCCAAGATGGCGGCACCAGAAAGAGAGAACCCATTCAGTGGTAAAGGGAGTCTGTTACCCAGTGAAGCTAGTCCTGGGGGCCGTCAGGACACCCTCTACCACACAGCCTGTGCTCATCAGAGGCTGAGGGAATGAGCTTACCTGGAGGGCAAAGGCAGGAGAAGAACAAGCTGTACGATGAAGGACAATGAGAAGGCATATGGAAAAGGGAGATGGGAAAGAAGGTGACAAAATATGGAAAGAAAACACTAACATGGTAAGAGGTAGGAGAGGTGTTTTTAACAAGTATTTTCAATTGCTTAATATTAACTTTTTGCACCACCGATTTTCCATTCTTTTTCTGGAAAGTCTGGTCCTGATACCGAGTCCTACCATTTTACAGTAACAGGTTAATTTGTTGACTGTATTATTCACTCTTTAAGAATCCCTAGCTGCAGCATGCATTTTTCTGAATTAAATGACAAAAGTCTCTGCAGGGCTGAAATGCTGACACAGGTATTTCGCTGCATGATAAATGAATTACGCAGTTCCTTTAAAACTGACTTTGAATATGAGGAACAACATAACCACACACATTATACAATGTGTAATTTTATAATTACTTGGACTGTGGAACTTTTGAAAGCCTTTTTCATGTTGATATCCTGTAGTGACACTATTTAGAAAAAAGTCCCCCAGGTTGAGTTATATAGAAATATTTTAACTGTTCAGCAATGAGTGTCATTTGAGACACAATCATAAGTAGAATTTCTGATTCTAAAGTAACAAAATTCTACTTCAGATATCTACACTCAGGTATCTACAAAAGTAGCTATCTACTATAGCTATCTACCAAAGCTAACATTAGAGCTCACACTTCTCTCGGTGAGTTAATCTCTATTTTGAAATTCGAAACCTTTAACAATTCTGTACTAGGAACTGATTTCGTTGTATATAATACCTGCAATTACTTTCAAAGCTTGAAAAAAAATACGTCCACCGCACTATTCTCCTCTCTCAGCTTATCTAGACTAAAAAGGCACTGGGAATGCATGAAGCCATACCTGTACGGTGTAAGGATATTCAGGGGAGGTGGCTTATCGCTCTGGTTGTAGATATCAGCAACAGGATTAGGAAGGCTGTTCTTTGAAACCACCTGCTGGTCTTGGACTGTGGAACTTTTGAAAGCCTTTTTCATGTTGATATCCTGTAGTGACACTAGTTAGAAAAAAGTCCCCCAGGTTGAGTTATATAGAAATATTTTAACTGTTCACCAATGAGTATCATTTGAGACACAGTCATAAGTAGAATTTATGATTCTAGAATAACAACATCATGTTTATACTGTTCATTTAAAACTACGCTTAAATAGCATGTATATTCCTTCCCTCTTATAAAGAAAGCGGTCTCTATAAAACAAAGACGAATCACGTCTTTTCTTCTTCTGTAGTGATCTAATTATTTCTTTGAACCTAATATTAGAACATCATTCTTTATAATAGCGTTTTTCAGAAACCACACAGGAATATAGTTGAGCATAACAGGTATGTAAATACAAAGGTTTGGGTATCCTGGAGGAAAAAAATATTCAGTTAATACCGGTTGAATATAATACATGTAGGAAATATGTCTGCAAAAAATATATACAAATGTAAAAAACACATGGACGTTTTCCTGACACTGACATTAAGGAAAGATGGCAAGGTTTTTCAAAATACCTAGAAAAGTCCTAGAAATTAAGGAGCAGCATTTAAACTACACTCAGAGGTAAGAAAATCAGGGCTGATAATACTTACTTCTTGTGTCTGCACAACACTTTACATCTCATGTATTAACTCATCTAACCTTGACAGACACTTTTGAATTGGGCAACGTGGTCCATTAACCCACCTGACCAACAGAGCTGAGAGTTGGGTGTTAAGTAACTCTTCCAAGATCACCCAGCAAAAAAGGGCAAACTCAAAATAGAACACAGATTTCCTAACTTGGTCACATGTTTTTTTCTAATATAAAATCTATGCCAAATAGTAATCAGGTAAATCTTGATTGGATAGAATTTTAAGGATATGAGATACAGTGTAAAATCTTATGAACTCTAGTGTACAGATTAACCTTTTCGAGCACAAGGTTTATCACTGGTATTCCAATTACAAGATCCCACAAAGAAACTGAAGGAAGATGAGTAAATACTAAAAATTATTTGTGATACCAAGGCGAAAAATGAGTGACTGGCTTAAGATGCTAAAATTTCTTATCTGAATAGGCCAAATAACCAGCCAAGGTTTTACTTTTTCAAATAAAATAAACCTTAAAAATCAGATTAAAGAATGTTCATAAGGGATATTAAAATTTCAATGCTTTACATTTTTGTCCAATTTCTAATTCACAAATTTAATATTGACCTTTGAAAAAGACCTGAACATGAGTAAATATATTTTTTTAAATGATGAGGGATGAATTCCCTAAAACACTACATTAAAAAAAAAAAAAACCTTCCAGTTTTTTCATTAATACAACTATTGTAAGTCTAGTAGAAAAATCAAATACTAAGATCATTTTACTGCAACAAGAGAAATCAAAACTACCACTACATAAGGGTAAAAATAATTGTTAATCTGAACATTTTTCTCAAGGAAATATGAAATGTTGTATCTTGTACTTTATTTTTGCATATTTTTTTTTCCAGTGTAATCTCAGTCTCTCATCCAAAAGATACAGAAAGGGAAATCTTTAAAAAGGAATTGCTGAATTTTCATTTTATTGAAACTGTCACAATTTCAGGGTCTATCCTCAAAATTATTATCAGTTACCTACACAGTGCTTACCAATATTAACTTCATTTTACAACCATGATGCCTAAAGCCATCAGTAAATGCTATTTATTGAGACGGGAAATCGCAGATCACCATGATTATTTACAGGCATCAATCCCAACAAGGGTAGCAGGCGGATGCCTTCATGCCTTCCCTCAGTCACGCTGTGTAAGTACCACCCTCCCTCATAGCTGGACCACATTTTTGGAGTGACTCTGTGATTTTTAGGTAAGAAAGTATCTTTAAAAGAACCACCAATGACATAAACTAGGGTTTCTAATAGCAAAAATATTCAAAGAACCCTTTAAAATAAATACTATACGGGTATATTTTTTAAAAAAGAGTATTGAAGGCATCTATGAGGTAGACAAGATAAGACTCTTTAATTACTATCTTACCCAATATTGTGGCCCCCACCCCACAATATTCTTCTAGAAAGGACAAGATGAAATATCAGCACACTACCCCAAGGAAAAAGCAGTGATTACACCGCAATTAATGACTATCGTCTTGTCAACATCACTTCTAGCTCATTGCTTTCATGCAATTACTTACCCTCTTCCACTGTTGAATCCAGCTGGGTAACTTTGACAGCAAGACGATCAATTCTGTCTTGAAGAGAATTTGCTCTGATGTAGAAGTTGTTAGCCTCATTAAACAGCTCACCAAATATGTCTTCAGCATGTTTGCCTAGAGAAGAAAATGAATGGAGAAGGCCATCTGTTAAGAAGTGCTGAAGCAGCCTTCACACGTTCTTGCTAATGCCGATTACTGTCAACATGTGGGATTTTGTGCAAATGATTATAAAAATAAAGTGTCACAGTCAAGGGCCTTTAGAACTTTTGAAAATGTATTGTGGATATAATCATCTATCTGAAATTGACCCAAAGTTGTATGGTTTTAGAATACCCAGAAGAGTACAGAACTTTCATTTAATTGCTACGTGAGCTATCACCAAGTTGTTTCCCATTAAACTTCTTTGGGAAAAAAATGACTCTCATTTTGCATACTTCACAAATAAATAGAATCTTGGGACCTTAACCTTCCTTTTACTTCCCAAGATAAATAAATCATGTTGGTTTCTAAATTTGAGATTTTGCTTCATTCGCCCTCAGAAACGTTAGATATCTTACGTTGTGCCTAACACTCTCCAATGGCAAGAAACTGTTCTAATCTGTATTTTGAAATCTAAGGATACAGTGCTGACTCTCGCACTCTCTAAAATCAGTTATTTTGTATTTGGAGTTAAATTTTCTGTATGGATTCTTGTAAATGCCAGACATAACTACTCCCACTTTTATTAAAATGTAATAAAAAAAATTTCTGAAAACGTAGGAGTTAAGTACCTGCTTGGATTTCCAAATCCTAACATCATTCCTTTATTCATTCAACAAACATTTAATAACTGTCTATCCTGAGTGTGCACGGCATACTTCCTCTGCCAGAAAGAACCACTTTTTAAAAAATAGACCTTAATTTTAAGAACACTTTCTAGTTCACAGCAAAACTGAGCAGAAAGCACAGAAAATTCCCATATACTTCCTACCCCCCCGGTACCCTCCCCCACTATCAACCTCACACATTTGTTATATGCATTTGTTATAACTGATAAACCCACACTGACATGTTATTACATCCAAAGTTCAGTTTCCATTAGGGTTCACTCTTGATGTTAAATGTTCTACGGATTTGGACCTATGTATAAAGACATGTATCCACCATTACAGGATCATACAAAATAGTTTCACTGATAAAAATTCTTTATGTTCCACATTATTTATCACCCCCAACTCCCTGCCACCCACTGATTTTTTAAATGTCTCCATAGTTTTGTCTTTCCTAGAATGTCATACAGTAGAAATCATAATTAATTATAATTAACCACATTCACTTAGTAACATGCATTTCAGGCTCCTTCACGTTTTTTCATGGCAAGACAGCTTGCTTCTTTTTAGTGTTGAATAACGTCGCACTGTCTGGATGGACCAGTTTGATTACCCATTCACCTACTGAAGGACATTGTGGTTGCTTCCAGTGTTTGGTGGTGATGAATAAACATCTGTGTGCAGGTTTTTAGGTGGACATGAGTTTTCAACTCACTTGGGTAAACACCAAGGGGCAAGGCTGCCAGATTATATAGTAAGAGTATGTTAATTTTTTTTCTTTTAAGATTTTATTTATTTGACACAGAGAGAGAGATTGAAAGCAGGCAGAGAAGCAGGCAGAGAGAGAGGGAGAAGCAGCCCCCTGCTGAGCAGAGAGCCCGATGTGGGGCTCCATCCCAGGACCCTGGGATCATGACCTGAGCTGAAGGCAGAGGCTTAACCCACTGAGCCACCCAGGTGCCCCAAGTATGTTAATTTTTATAAGAAACAAATTGTCTTCCAAAGTGGCATTTTGCATTCCCACCAGCAACATATGAGAGTTCCTGTTGCTCCACACATTCATCAGCATTTGGTGTTGTCGGTTTTCTGGATTTTAGCCGTTCTGAAAGGTGTGAGGTGGTTATCTCATTTTAATTTGCATTTCCCTGATGACAGATGAGGTTAAATGTGTTTTCATGTGCTCTGTGCCTGCCATCTGTACATCTTCTTTGGTGAGAGGTCTGTTCAGGTCTTTTGCCCGTTTTTAAATCAGGTTGTCAGTTTTCTTAGTAATGAACTTTAAGCAGTCTTAGTATATTATAGGTAACAGCTTTTATCAGATTATGTCTTCTGCAAATATCTTCTCCCATTCTGTGGCCTGTCTTATTCTCTTGACAGTATCTTTCACAGAGCCCAAGTTTTTAATTTTAATGAGGCCTAGCTTATCAATTTTTTCTTTCATTGTGGTGCCTTTCTTTGGTGTATCTAAAAAGTCACCACCACTCCCAAGGTCAGCTAGATTTTGTCCCATGTTACCTTCCAGGAGTTTTATAGTTTTATATTTAGGACTATGCTCCATTTTTAGTTAATTTTTGGGAAGGGTTTAAGGTCTGTGTGTAAACCTACCATTTATTTGCATTTCTACCAGTTTATCACCCAAATGAGAAGAGAACCTAAATCTTCTGGAAAGAATACTTAAAGCAAGAATCACCATGACATTTTCACAGTGCTTTATAATTTATATGGTGCTCTGATATCCACTTTCCAGACTGCTGTAATTTACAACATGGCAAACTGTGAGAGTAAAAACCATGCCCTGTTTAGTGTTACAGTCCAGCCCTAGAACAATGCCTCCTGACAAACGCCTGTTCGATGAATGCACCAGCTCATGAGGTCAACAGTGAGTTACTGCGTTCACTTTCCAGGTGACTAACCTGACCATCGAAAGGTGATCTGTCCAAATCTCATGGCTAGTCTGTGGCAGTAAGAGATGAAACAAAACTCTGGTCTTCTAACTTCTAATCCCTTGCTTTTATTATCATATACTTCCCTGAACTTCCTTGTCTAGAAATTAGCAACTTCCCTGAATTATTTCATTGTTAACTACCTGTTTAATTAATGAAATGGACTGAAATATTGCTTCTTAAATGGCCACTCCAAGACAATGGATGAGCATTTCTTCTGAATCTAAAAGCAATATAATTTCATAAATTCTCATGGTATAACTGTTTGTTGTTTTTTTTTTTTAAGATTTTATGTATTTACTTGACAGAGATCACAAGTAGGCAGAGAGGCAGGCAGAGAGAGAGGAGGAAGCAGGCTACCTGCTGGGCAGAGAGCCTGATACGGGGCTCGATCCCAGGACCCTGAGATCATGACCTGAGCCGAAGGCAGAGGCTTTAACCCACTGAGCCACCCAGGCACCCCTCATGGTATAACTGTCTTAACAAGAGGAGCTTTCTCTTAAAAAATGAAAGCAATAAAGAAATCAATAAAAACATCTTGTATCTAAAAAGTCATCCCTCCTGCCAAAACTGGAAGGGGGATCCCCAAGACTACTGATTTCAGCAGAGCAGTAAATTGTTTCTCTGTAAGTCTGGTATCTATTGTATGGTCCTCTGGAGTCACTTAAAATTCTGCCAACAGTTTCCACTCCCACAAAAGATAAAGCAGTTTCCAAAAAGGCAAAGGAATAAAATAAAGTCTTCACACAAATCATATGTTTTTCCAACTCTGCTAACTAGATGTGGTATCCAGAATTAATGTTTGTTCACTGGCTTATAAACTTTTTCCCCAGTGTTGGGCTTGTGTTTCTAATTAGCTCATGAACATCTCCATGTTGATATCCTATAAGAATCTCAAATAGGAATTCCAATAGGAATTCATTTTCACGTTAACTCAACCCTGCATCCCTGTGTGGAAAGGCATCAACCAACCTGAAATGAAGCCCAAGCAGAAATGGAGTCATCATCGGTGGCTGCTGCCTCCCCCTAAAGCTCATGGAACACCAATGGCACCTGTCTCTCCCCAGCACCTCTGAGCTCACACCCTCCCTGTTTCCCTCCTGCATGACATAGATCAACAGCTTTGGCTTTTTTTGCTTTCAGGTTCACCTCCCACCCTCAAATCTGTTCATCACACTGCTACCAAATGATCTTTCTTAAAGGAAGACCTGACCCTCCCTCCTACTCAAATTCTTTATTGCTCCCTATCATTCTCAAGCTCAAATCTAGGCCTCTCAGAAGGACGCAGAAGGCCCTGTGCACCTCACTTCTGCCCAGTCAGAAGTTTGTGCCCATCGTTTGTGCTCCAGTCAAAATGAACTATTTGCAATGTCTAAACCCATTTCCCCTTTCCCACAGATTCTGCTCCTGGTACTGCACTTTCAAAAATCCCTTCCATGCCTTGTCACCTCACTCAGAATAGAAGCCGAAGGCCATAGGAGGCTTATAAAGTGATTTAACTTCCTTTACCCTGCTGGCCTCAGCAACTATCACCCTCTCCCTTGCATATTCCATTCCGCCTACACTGTCTCCTTGTTCCTTCTCAGACATGCCAATCATTCTCGCTTCCGGTCGGGCGTATTCCTGCTCCTTCTCCTTGGACTGTTTTGTCCCAGAGACTCACAGGGTTTGGTCCCTCACTTTATCCAGATCTATACCCAAATGGGACCTTCTAAGTGAGACACCGCTAGCAACCTTAGCTAAAAGTGCCATCACCTCACCACACACATGCACACACACTGTCCCCCATCCCCACCCACCCACTTATTTTTCTCCTTAGCACTTATCACCATGCTGTAATTGTACACTTTACTTATTCATCTTGTCTCGTCTCCTTTCTTGAGACTGTATGATCTAAGAGGACAAGGGCTCTCTTCGGTTCTGTGCACTGCTTTATCAATCCCCAAGGTCTAGGACATGCCTGGCTAATAGTAGGTGCTCAAAAAGATTGTGGAATCAATGAATAAAAATGCATTAACTTAAAATCAATCCTTCAGGATGCAGGTAGGGGTCTATAAGATCAGATGCCTCTCTCTGTGTCCCCACAGTACCCTAAGTATACCTCAGTCACAGGACTCTTCACATAACTGAATGCTATCTTTGTGTAAGTTCTCTGAGAGTATAAGTGATGTCTTTTATCTCTGTATTGCCTGTGCTGGGTTAGTGTTCAGAGAGTACCACCTGAATAAAAAACATATGATCTCTTTTCAGTGCTTTCTTGTTAACAAGTACACAACCAACAAATCCTCCCGGCCCAAGTAAGTTTGGAAAACACTGGGCTGTAAAGATTAAACATGCTTCTATGCCTTGGGGTATCTCAAATCTTTAATACTCTAGGTGCAATAGGACCCTACTAGAGACCATCTAGCATACCATGTGTTCAAACTGACGGGGGCCTGGAAACACCTGGTAACATCCTTTGGAACCACTGTTTCATGACACCCATTTAGGAGAATGACTGCCCCTTCAGTTGGATGATCCGTAGACAGAGTACCACATTCCAAATAGTTTATATCCAAGACTATCAGTTGTTTATTTTGAATATCAGTCACGGTCAAAAATGTAACCAACTAATTTTTCTCTATTTGCCCATTCAGTTTAAAAGACATATTCCAGTCCATATCTCTGCCCTAGGAAAATATCCTTTCCCTTCCCCTTCGGTTATGCAGAAATCTGATTAATAGGGGCAGCACATATCACCAAGAATATGGGAGTGTACACCATCCCCTCTTGCAATAGCAGCCACTGTTGAGAACACACTCTGCTAGATGCTATGCAAGTTGAAAGGGGTCAGTAACACGTGTCCTTTACCTTCAATGCTTAAAATTAACCCTATTTGAAGAAAAAAAAAAGCATGCAATTGACACTATATTTCTATAGGAAGTACTCAATTTATAAAAAAGGAAGCAGAAATTAAGGACTCATACTTAATCTTTTGCCAGCTGTTAAAAGCTAATGAGTGACTAAAGAAAATGGAAGAAATTATATTTTCTTGATGAACAAGAATAAAATGTTGCAAATTACAGTATTCCGTTTTGCAAATAGCAACTTTTTTGAAAGGCTTAATTTTACTCACTCTTTCGATGGCAAGTCCATTAATAGCTAAACTAAAATAATTCTGAATTGAATTAAAAACCATGCTGAGGTAAACGCAATGTACTCATTCTTTACCGACAAAGGATCCACTTATGGCTTTATTAGTACCATTATCAACTTATGTCCAAGTATGTCAGGTTGAGAGGCATGCCTCTAAACTGCCAAAGCATTCAAAATTATGCCCGGATTTTCAGTTTTACTTAAAAGTGAAGATTTTCTGGAAACAACCACTGTGTCTGACAGGAGTCCTTTCTGTAGAACAAGAAAACAGTCATAACAAGGTCCTTCAGAAATTTTAACAGACACATCTAGCACCTAGATCTTGATTTGTTGAGATTTTGGTTTTTCATTCTCCTCTAAAAGCAACAAGGCTCCCTGGAAAAAGGACTGATTCCACAGCTGAGGGTGGAAAAGTACAACATGAGCTTAGCATACTTAGCTGTACTTTTCTAAAAAAGTCCAAAAGCGCTCAGAGAGTGGCAGATACATGTCACAAAGGACACAGGAGCCAGCCCAGAGGGCTTCCACTGGACTAATCAGGGAAAATGTAAGCATCAAATTAAATTATAAAGATAATGGATTAGAACCCACAGAGTCGGGGGGGGGGGGGGGGGGGGGGGGGCGCCTGGGTGGCTCAGTGGTTTAAAGCCTCTGCCTTCGGCTCAGGTCATGACTGATATCAGGTTTCTAGGATCAAGCCCTGCATCAGGCTCTTTGCTCAGCAGGGAGCCTGCTTCCCGCTCTCTCTGCCTGCCTCTCTGCCTACTTGTGATCTGTCTCTGTCAAATAAATAAATAAAAATCTTAAAAAAAAAAAAAAAAAGAACCAAATGTTACCGTGACTGAAAACAATACGTGACTAAAGTCACCATGGGCAGTACTGGGACAGGCAGAGACTGCGGTTTGAGAAGAAAGCACTGAGGAAAAGGTGTCATCACTCTGTCATAGTCCTGCCAATATCCTAAGTCTAATCATGAGGAAACACCAGAAGACACAGACCAAGACATTCCAGAAAATAAACAGGTCCCTTTTAAAATGTCAAGTTATAAAGTCAAAGAAAGACTGAGGAACTGTTCCAGATTAAAGAAGAGAGTTAAGTATATATGTATTTACTAAACTAAATGCTAATTTAGTTTAAACTAAACTAAAATGCATAATATTAAAAATACAAAATAGTAAACATATATTAAATATATACATGTATGTGTGTATAGGAGAAAGGAGGGCAGGAGGAAGAGTCTCTGAGAAAAAGAAAATGTGGTAAAATAATATGCAGGTGAAAGTCTGAGAATTCTCTCCTGGTTTTGACCTTTTTATAAGTCTGAAATCATTTTAAAATAAGAAAGTTAAAAAAGAAACTTTATTATAGTGTTTGTAGTAAAGTCCAATTATCATTGAATTCCATAAAATAGCAAGTTATAATTATTGGACCCTAGGTTTTTTTCCCCCTTTTTAAAGTTTTATTTTTTTCTACCATGAAAGCAATCCATGCTTATTAGAAGAAACACAGACAACACAGGAAGCTAAACAATAGGGAAAATGGACTAAAGTCCAGTCCAAAACATCCACCACTAACATTCTGATTTCTTTCTTTTGTCTTCGTTATGTTTATGAGTCTGTGTAAGATTATATATATATATATATATATATATATATATATGCATGCCCTGATTCTTACTGAAATCTGCTTGTGAGTATAAAAGCAATATGGGGCGCCTGGGTGGCTCAGTGGGTTAAGCCGCTGCCTTCGGCTCAGGTCATGATCTCAGGGTCCTGGGATCGAGTCCCGTATCGGGCTCTCTGCTTGGCAGGGAGCCTGCTTCCCTCTCTCTCTCTCTCTCTCTGCCTGCCTCTCTGTCTACTTGTGATCTCTCTCTGTCAAATAAATAAATAAAATCTTTAAAAAAAAAAAAAGCAATATATGCTTGTGGCAGAAAATCTGGAAAACTCAGAAAAATAAAAAGTAAGAAATGTCACCCAGAGTTAACCATAGTGAACTTTTTTTGTATACTTCTTTAACAATATTCTTTCTAGCATTTCATAAGAACTAAGAAAACAGAGGATGATTATTAAGCATATTCAGTTTGCTCAGCAAATATTTAATAAGCACGCACTGTGCACTGGGTGGCATCCTAGCTGCTTGAAGAAACACAGCAGTGAACACAGCCACAAAGCTTATGTTCTTCACAGACAACAGATGAGCAGATAATGTCACATGATGCCAAGAGCTATGAAGAAAAGAAGACAGTGAGGGAACAGAGAGGGGCAGAAAGTGGGTGGTACATAGGTGGTCACAAAAGGCCAGGGAACCATGTAGATATCTCAGGGAGGAACCTTCCAGGCAGAAGGCAGAAACCTGGTTGGTGTGGGAAGGCAGCCTCCAGGAGGTCAGTATGGCTGGAACCCAGTGAATGGAGGGAAAAGTGGTTAGAAGAAAGCGGACAAACTCCTTCCCTGTGGATTGGGGTGATGAGTAGAGCCAGGAGACCAGACAGGAGGCTGGTGGCTCAGACTAGAACAGGAGCCACAGAAGGGCCAACAGCTGTACAGATTTGATGCACAGTTGGAAGATATCCAGTATGAGAGAGAGAAGACACAAACAAGAGCTGGAAGAGGAGAGCTCTCATGGGGTAACAGGGAAGAGGGGGAAGAAAGAATTCAGGTGTAGAGTGTGAGGTGCCTATTAGAAATCCAAGTGCAGCTCTCTTGTAGGCAGTAGTATCCGCAAGTTTGAAATCTTTGGGAGGGGAGAAACAGAAGACGTACATCAGCACAAAGATGGCGTTTCGAGCCATGGGACTGGATGAGATCACCCAGTGAACGGAAGAAGGCAGAGAAGAGTGTCAATGACCAAGCCTTGGAGCACTCCCACATGCAGAGGTTGGGAAGATCATCAAAGGAGAGTAAGAAGGAATAGCTTGTGAGGGAGGAGAAACACCAGAGGGTGCCGGCCCAGAAGCCAAGTAAAGAAATGTTCCCCAGACCTGCGACTCAGCACCGGACTTGGCCATGGGGAAGTCAGTCCCCAGTAATGCTGACAAGCACAAATTTTAAGAGTGGATGGGACAAAACTTTAATGGGGATAAGAGAAAATGAAGAAGGTACAGGAAGTGAGGGCATGAACGTTCGTTCACGATATTCTGCTGTGAAGGGGAGCAAGAAATGGGTAAACTGGTAGAGGATGGTCTCAACTTTAAGTCTGGAGATTTCTCCATATACTAATATGTGGTAGGCATAATGTAGAAGGAGTGCGGGTGGAGATGATGCAGAAAAGAGGGAGTGTGAACACAGTCTTGGAGTGAGCATGAGGATGTGGGGTCCCGTGTTTCTGACAGAAACATCATCACTCACCACTTTAAAGGAGGGTGAGCAGGACACATCGGTACAGAACTTATCAGTGGACTGATCTGGCAGAAGAAGATGCCTGCTTCTCCTCTGACTGCTTTTCTTTTCCCAGCGAAATAAGAAGGAGGTCATCAGCTCAGGGGGGAAATTTGAGGTGGAAAGAAAGATATGAAATAGGCACTCCAAGGGCAGGAAAACTAATTAACAAAGGAATTACAGCAGGATTGCCGAGCAACCCTGAGAGCTCACCTGAGGAATGTGCTCATGATTTTAAATCTCTCTTCTTCTCTCACATAAGCATTTAAAGGTACAAATTTCCCTCTAAGCACTTCTTTAAGTAAATCCCACAAATACATGGTTCATTATCACACATAAGAAATAGTTTCTAATTTCCTTTTTTATTTCTTCTTTGACCCAAGGATTATTTTAAAAGATATTGCTTCATTTTCTAATATATCAGAATTATCTAAAAAGATTATTATAATTACTGTCTCATTACCATCATCCGCTTTATGATATCAATCTTTCAAACACATTATTTTATGGCTGGGCTTACGTTCATCTTGGTGAACATTCCATGGGAACACTAAAAGAATGTATATTCTATAATTTGGGAGTTCAGTGTTCTATTAAGGTCAATTAAATCAGACTGGTTAGTAGTGTTGTTCAAGCCATCTATATTCTTACAGATTTTTGTCTGTTTATTTTTATCATTCACTGGAGGTTTTTGTTAAAATCTGCCATTGCGATTCTGCAATGTCTATTTCTCCTTTTTGGTTATATTTCTATTTCATATTCTTTTAAGTTAAAATTTTAAATGGTGAGTTCTTGACAAATGAACTCTTCCCACTATTGAACCTCCTTCTTTATTATAGTATACTTGACATTAACATAGCCATATCAGCTTGCTTATGTTTTATGCTTACATGGTATCTATTTTACATTCTTTCCTTTAAATCTGTATCTATATCCTTAAAAATGCATGTATTTTAGTCTTGCTTTTTTACCTAACCTGATACGCTCTGCCTTAAATTTTAAGTGGGTGTTCAAAATGTTTCCATTTAACGTAATTCTTAATAGGGCTGGGTTTAATTCCATCACCTGGGCATTGCTTTTCCATTTGTCCTTTCTGTTCTTTGTTCCTTTCTTCTTCCTTTCCTGCCTTCTTCTGGAAAATCAAATGATTATCTTAGGATTCCATTTTACCTCCTCCATGCGTTACCTTAGAGGTTATTGGAAATTAAAATGTGCATTCCGAATTCATCATGACATACTTTCAAATAATATACTATTTCATAAAACAAAGTAAAACACAGTATCATTCCATTCACACCCCCCCCCATCCTTATAGCTCTCACTGCCATATATTTTAATTTCACATAGGGTATGAACTCTGATACATTCTGAATAGACAGCAGGCTTCTAAACAAATAGATATAAATATATAATTTTTAATGAGCCTTTATATTTACTCCCATTTTTACTTTTTCTCTTGCTCTTCATTCCTTCTTGCCGATCAAGGCTACTATCTGGTATCTTTTTCCTTCAGCCTCGAGAATTTTTCTAGCATGTTTTAGTAATGCGGATCTCCTGGAGACTTAATTCTCTGGGATTTCGTCTGAATAAAATAAAAATATGTCTCTTTCATTTTCATTCCACTTCATTTCATTCATATTTCATTTCGGGTCTTGTTTCTGATGAGAATCAGCGGTCATTCTGAACACTGTGCCCACCCTGTATGTAATTTCCTCCTCTTGCTTATCATTTCCTCTTTACCTTCTTCTTTTAGTAATATTACTATAAGGTGACTAAATGGGATTTTGTTTCATTTATACTTCTTGAAATTTGATGAGCTTCTTGAACCCTTTGGTTGATAACCACCACCAATAATCAAAAATTCTCATTCATTATTTCTTCTAGCTTATTCTTGCTCTACCCTCTTCTCCTGGGACTCCAATTACCTATGTATTAGACCCTTTGGTATTGTCCCACATTTTGGGCTCTCTGTTCTTTTCTTTCTCATTTTCTTTTGCAAATTAGTGTGAATAATTTCTACTGGCTAGTATCCAAGCTACTCCTCCTTCAAGAGTCTGCAGTTGGGCCCACCAAGTGAATTCCTTTCTTTCTGTTACTGGGATTTTCAGTTCTATTTCTTTTTTTTTTTCTCTCTCTCTCTTTAGTTTTCATTTCTCTTTGAAATTCCCTATTTCTTCATGTATGCCATTCACCTTTTTTACTCTGTCCTTCAATGTGTTTTTTTAATGCTTTCTTAGAATTTCAATATCTCTGCTGACATGACCCATCTATTTCTGAATGTTGTCTACTTTTTCCATTAGTGTCCCTGACATATTCACCACAGCTATTTTTTTTTTTTAAGGATTTTATTTAGTTATCTGAAAGAGAGAAAGAGATCACAAGTAGAGAGGCAGGCAGAAGGAGAGGGGGAAGCAGGTGCCCTGCTGAGCAGAGAGCCTGACGTGGGGCCCAATCCCAGGACCCTGAGATCATGACCTGAGCCAAAGGCAGAGGCTTAACCCATTGAGCCACCCAGGCGCCCCCACCATAGCCTATTTTAAATTCCTGGTCTGGTAATTCCAACATCCCTACTACATCTGACTTTGGTTCTGATGCTTTACTCTGTCTCTTCAAACCGTGTTTTTCACTTTTTAATTTTTCTGTTGAAAGCCAGACATGCTATACTGGATAAAAGGAACTGGGGTGTGTAGGCCTTCAGTGACATGTTGGGAAGGTGTGGCAGGAAGGAAAGTGTTCTGGAGTCCTATGACCTTTTTTCCCAGGTGTACTGAGGTGTAACTGACAAAACTGTGTATATTTAAAGTGTACAATGTGATGATTTGACATATATATAGGTTGTGATATACATGTATGTAGGTTGTGAAATGATTACTGTAATTGGGTTAACTTACATACCATCACCTCATACACTCTGTGCATGTGTGCGCGTGCATGTGTGAACTCAAGATCTACTTTTAGCAAATTTCAAATGTACAATACAGTATTTTTAATTATGGTCACCACGCTACGCATTTGATTCCCAGAACTTATTCCTCTATAACTAAAAGCTTGTATCTTCTGAACAGCATCTTCCCTCCCTCATAGCCCTCACCTGGTAATAACCATTCTATGTCTTAGCTCTGTGTTCAAATTACTTTTTTAAAAGATTCCACACATAAATGAGGTCATACAGTACTCTCTGTATGGCTTATTCCACTTACCGTAAAGTCCCTTAACACATCCATGTTGCAAATGGCAGGGTTTCCTTCTTTCTCAATGCTGAACCATATTCCATTGTATATTCCATATATTCTAGATCTTCCTTTGCCCTTCATCTATCTATGGTGGTGCTATGATCTACTCTCAGTGAGCCTAGGTCCCTGGATCTCATACCCCTCCCCCTTAGATGAGAAAGGAAGACAGAAGGGGCTAGAGTAAGGTATTTCCCTGCCCCCGGGGGGTTGGTCAGGCTCTGGTAAAACCCAACCACCTTAGGCTCCAGTGAAACAGTTTCCTTTGAGGGCAGGCACTAAGGAAAACACAGAACGCTCTGGTTATATTTCAAAATGGCTTCTCTTCCCCTCTCTCTGAGGGAAGCACTGTGAGAACCTGGTAGGACTCTTGACAGTAAAACTCACAGAAGTGTGGGAGCGCCCACTAAGAATGGATCCCCTAGAGCTTTTCACTCTCAAACTTGTTCTCACTGAGCCCCCAGTAATCCACTAGTCTCTCTAAATTTGGGGGCAGTGGTCTGAATTATGACCTCAGTTCTCTGAAGGATCTAAGAAAAGCTGTTAGGTTTTCAATTTGATCAGTATTTTTCTTGCTGTAGGACCAGGAATGATTTCTAAGTTCCTTAAATGTCAGACTGGAAACTGGAAGTCCCTTCAATATATTTTTCATTGCTATTTTGAAGTACTTATCTGCTACTCCAAAATTGGGGTCATCTGTGGGTCCTGCTTTTACCAACTGCTTTTTCTCTTCATTCTGAGTCACATTTTGGGGTGCCTGGGTTGAGCGTCCAACTTCTTGATTTCGGCTCGTGTCATGATCTCAGGATCTGAAGACTGAGCCCTGCATCAGGCTCCACAGTCAGTGTGGAGTCTGCTTGAGATTCTCTCCTTCCGCCCCTCCCCTCTGCACGCTCGTGTGTTCTTTCTCTTTCTCAAAATAAATAAATCTTAAAAATAAAAATTATGAGTCACATTTTTCTCCTTTTCTATATGTCTTACAGTTTCATTTTTTCACTAAACAATGTAGCTAGAAGAACAGTAGAGACTGAGGTAGAGAATGTTTAGTCCTAAGGCATATGCTTTACAGAAGACAACTACTTTAGACTGCTGATAGTATCAATTGTGTTCCTAATGTGGGAGTGAGCACAGTAAAGTTTTAGAATATTAAGAACCTCTGAACCTCTAAAATCTTTCCTCGAAGTTTTTAGATGGTCTGCTTTAGTAACACTGTACATCAAAACGATTAGAAAAACATCTGTAAATTGCATAAACCTATATACTCATGAAATAGGAAGAATAGAGAGGATAAACCAAAGAAGAACTAAACATTCAGATTTGGCAGACTCTCCAACTCATGCTGTTATGAATTATTCTACATTTAAATTCTGCTACGTAGAGATCCACCCAGGAAAAGGAGAAATGAAAAACAACCTCACTCATATTTACTTTTATAATGCCCTCAAGGAAGTATTTCTGATATTCCAGGTCAAGGGATGGGTCAAGAAAGTGCTTGAATTCCCAACACTTCTGCCTTTTGGGGGAGGGGGCTCTTATATCTGCCTCCAGCTTGCTAACAGGACTTTTATCTTATACTTTCCTATGTATACATACTTACCTCGCTTCACTGGCTTTCTATTTTAGTCCATAAGAAATGCAAGCATTTATCTCAGTTTGAAGCATTAAAATTTTAAAATTCTTACTGTTTCTTCCAGTCTACTTCTGTCCAGATACAGCAATACATTTTCTTTTAACATGCCCTTTTAACCCAGCCTTAAACTGCATGGAAATGTACTTGTGATCTATTTCCTGTGCATACACTGAGTTTGAATATCTCCCCTTCCTCCCACAAATCCCATTTGGCTAAAAACATCTTAGAAATCTATTCAGGGCATGCCCTTCAAAATACTTAGCTCTCTATTCTGAGTAGAACAGCACTTGGTATAATCAGTTAATACAACTGCAAATTTTAGACCCGATTAGATAACAGCAAATGTGAGCAAGCCCTTAAGGTAGTATTTTTATGTTGACCTGTCATTTAGTGTCATAGGAAACAGTATGTACCATAAGGAGTATTAGCAAAAATATTAATCCCGTTTTAAAATCTTTGAGACAAAAACACAGCTCCTTTCTTATTCATGCAATTACCTAAAACAGAAATTAACAGAAAAATAGATTTTGTAACAAATTTTTTATTTTTCAAAAGATGATATTTATTTATTTGAGAGAGAGCGAGCAAGCATTCACACACACCCGAGCAGGGAGAGGGGGAGAAAGAGAGAATCTTGCAGGTTCCCCACTAGCTCGGAGCCCGACACAGGGCTCAATCTCATGACCTGGACTGAAAAGCAAGAGTCTGACGCTGAACTGATTGAGACACCCAGGGACCCCTGTAATAATTGTTTTAAAGGAAAGACATATTTAAAATTAATGGGAGTCTCAGAATTTTTTTTAAATACCAAAAGAACCAGAGATGTATGTAGTGGTTTATACAAGAATATTTATGATAGTGTTCCCCAACCCCCAAACAAGGAAACAATTTATACATCTAACAGTAGGGAAATGGTTAAATAATTATGGTATATCTTTATAATAATCTCTAGCTATTAAAAATTGTATCTTAGATGAATCAACAAAGATGCTTACTATATTGAGTACAGGCCACAAAAACATATGTATGAGATACCATTTTTATAACGGTATATATAAAGCATTACAGATTATCTTCTCTCATTAATGAAAATTTTGTAATTTTTCTCCTTTGTGTTTTCCTGTTCTTTTAAAGTTCTTTATACTATCTCAATACCATCTAATATGAGCCAAAACCTTGGGGGTGGGAGGGAAGACCCCTTTCTTTGTGAATCTTGGGAGCCTTCATAAGGGGGGAGGAGAGGAAGACCACTATAATCTATTATCACAAGAACAAAGAGAAAAGTAGTAAAAAACACGCTAGAGGTATTAAAGAGGACGTATGTCATACTTGGCACAAAAGCCCTAAGTTCCCATGTTGCTGTTGTTCAAGGTTTCTTTTTTATTTTAGAGAGAGAGAATAAGTATGAGTGGGGAGAGGGGCAGGGGCAGAGAGGTGGAAGGGGGAGAGAATCCACAAGCAGACTCCCTGCTGAGCATCAAGACATGAGTGGAAACCAAGAGTCATTGCTTAACCCACTGAGCCACCCAGGGGCCTTCCATGTTCTTTTCTTCAACAAATTATATAAAAATTACATTATAATATCAGTAGGAATTTGACTGCAAGATACCATAATTTTTTTTTTTTAATTTATTTGACAGACAGAGATTACAAGTAGGCAGAGAGGCAGTCAGAGAGAGGAGGAAGAGGACTCCCCGCTGAGCAGAGAGCCCAATGTGGGGCTCGATCCCAGGACCCTGGGATCATGACCTGAGCTGAAGGCAGAGGCTTTAACCCACTGAGCCACCCAGGCGCCCCAAGATACCATAATTTTAATTGAGCAACTAGTTGATAGGAACAAGAGTACTCAGATTATTAATCCAGGAAAATGATGAAAAAGTACTCTTGATGTAAGAGTAATTGCTACACTAAACTGTCATTTGAAGAAAAAATCAATATTTCATAGCTAGAAAACCAAATAACACATTACTAACCACAACTGTTTTTTAAAAAATGGCTTCCCTGTCCCCCTCCCACTCCCCCCAGATCAAGCCTATTAGAAGTCAGGATCATGAGGCGCCTGGGTGGCTCAGTGGGTTAAGCATCTGCCCTCGGCTCAGGTCATGATCCCAGGGTCCTGGGATCGAGCTCCACATCAAGCTCCCTACTCAGCAAGGAGTCTGTCTCCCTCTCCCTCTGTGCTCTCTCTCTTTGTCCCTCTTTCTCTCAAATAAGTAAATAAAATCTTAAAAAAAAAAAAAATTAGAAACATGCAAAGAAAAAAAATCTAAAAATTACTAGACTAATCTTTTATTTTATTGGAGAAAGCTTTGGTCCTTTAGCTATGAGGCTGCTCAAGTTATAAATTTCCTCTTTCATTTCTATGACTGTTCTTAAACTCATTACAATAATCAATATTTTCTCACTGAAAAGATTTCAATTCCCTGAAAAGCCTGGTAAGAATCTCACCCTTTAAAGTTGAACATCTCATCTAGACGTAATGGGAACATGGTACCTCCAAATTCCCCAAAAGTTATGTAGAGTTCTAGGGGTTACAGAGGTCTATTTGGTATCTGGGACCAGATTCTCTTCTTTATTACAAAGTCACTTGCACCCGCACAACACTGAACTGCCCCTAGAGATGTGGCAAGGATTGAATGAGCTGGTGAATCAGGGCCTTGATGGCTAAGTCTTCCTTTCTGGAAGAGCAAAGAAATTTCTGTGGCCTCCTGGTCTGCTCTTCCCCTCTTGGACTTACCAGAGAACCAGTTCCCCTGGACCATCACAGAAGGTATCCCAGGGCAAGTCTCTGCTGCTCAGGAAGATATGATAGGTCTATGGTCAAGGCAAATCCTTCAAGTTCCCAGGCTATCTGCCCAGATGGCCTTTTAGATGAAGTCCAGATTCTCTCTGTACTGCTCATGCAAAGTTCAGATGGTGTGCGTCACCCACTCCAAACCTGGGGAGTGGAGGTATGGAGGGTGGTGCGAATGGCATGTGGGAGTGTCTGCAGGGAAATGGAGAAGATTGAGATGGTCTGCTCTTATCTGGACCTACTGCATAATGGTTAGATACTCAAAGGAGTAAAAAAAAATACTATTTTGACTTTACCTTGGGAATTAGTACTCAGTAAAAGAAGACTATTTTTTAGAAGATGTTTAATATGACAGATACATGCATTGCTAAAACGTCACTTTAAAAATACCTGATGAATGACTACAAAATTTAAAAAAAAACATAAAAACATTTTTAAAATTCTAATTCTTCCCAACAATTACAGATCATAAAAATATCAGATCAAAAAATATCTCCTGTAATGCAGGTTAGTGCAGCCACTCTGGAAAACAGTATGGAGGTTCCTCAAAAAGCTGAAAACAGAGCTACCCTATGACCCAGCAATCACACTACTGAGTATTTACCCTAAAGATACAAATGTAGTGATCCGAAGGGGCACCTGCATCCCAATGTTTATAGCAGGACTGTCCATAAGAGCCAAACTATGGAAAAAGCATAGATGTCCATCAACAGACGAATGGATGAGGAAGATGTGGTATAAGTATATGCAATGGAATATTATACAGCCATCAAAAATGAAATCTTCCCATTTGCAATGACATGGATGGAACCAGAGGGTGTTATGCTAAGTTGAAATTAAGTCAATCAGAGAAAGACAATTATCATATGATTTTACTGATATGAGGAATTCAAGAAACAAGAGAAGAGGATCACCGGGAAAGGGAGGGAAAATTGAAACAAGATGAAACCAGAGAGGTAAACAAGCCATAACAGACTCTTAATCTCAGGAAACAAACTGAGGGTTACTGGGTAGAGAGAGAAGGAAGGATAGGGTGGCTGGGTTATGGACACTGGGGAGGGTATGTGCTATGGTGAGCACAGTGAATTGTGTAAGACTGATAATCACAGACCTGTACCCTGGGGCAAATAATATGTTATAAGTTAATAAAAAAAACCTCCTGTAATATATTTTGACTTATTGGAAAGCCCCCACAAAACCTAAAGATTCACCCAAAATGGAACATTTATTACAATGTGAGTGCCGTAGCATGTCATAGTATATTTCCTGTTCTATGACCATATCAATGTCAATTACATATGCTTTTTAAAACTCTAAGTAGGCACCGAACTGATCTGTTGCATGCTGTACCTAGAGGGGCATGGAGTGAATAATCACTCATGAACTAATTACTGGTTACCAAAAGTGTGATATTCTAATAAGTAATATTAGAATAAGTAGTAAGTGTTATTCTAGTAAGTTGTTCTAATAAGTAACTAAGTATATTGGTTTCTTACAATTAGATCCTTGGCATCCGTATCACTCTACTCTTCTTTCTGTAAGTCGCTTTGGGCTACAGGCACGGATCACACAAGGGACAGGAAGAAAGGAGGTTTGCTCTACGGATCCCCGAGTTGCTCCCTGAATGGGAGGGGAAGCCCTCCTGCACCCGTCCAGGGACCAGGTCTCTCTCCCCGCCTTCCACACCTCATGCTCTCTCTCACCCTCAGCTCCTGTCTCTACCTGCACACTCCTTCGCCTTCTGCGAGCTGGCTTCCTCCGCCTTCTCTTATATTCTGCCCACAACTCCCGCTTCCGCCTGCAGGGGGCCATCAGTCCTTCAGTCCTGGACGATGACGTTTCAGCAGCAGATCCCGTAACAAACCCACAAATTGTGTTTCTTAGTTCAAGCTTCCTGCCAGCACAGGACTGGCCCAGCTCATCTTTTCAATCCAGATACATGGTATCCCATTCTACAGATCACATCTCTAGTGCATGCTCATTCATCCGTTCTGGAGGGATCCCTAGCATCTTGTTTTAAAGCTCGCCCAGTGATCTAAGGGAGACAGGGTTGAGACCCACTGGGGCAGCCTCACTAAGGTCGACTGTCTTTGAGGCCGGTGCCCATCCCTGGGCCACTTATGAGGCAGAGTGGGTTAGGTGGACACAGGGAAACCAAGGCTGGGTGGTACATTAGTTTCCTATTGCTGCTTCTCCTTATTGTGTCAAATGACCACAAATTTAGTGGCTTAAAACAACACACGTGAATTATCTCACAGTTCTAGAGGTTAGAAGTCTGAAATGGAGGGCCCCGGGGTGGTTCAGGGGGTTAAGCATCTGCCTTTGGCTCACGTCCTGGGATCGAGCCCCACCCTGGGCTCCCTGCTCCGTGGGGAGTGTGCTTCTCTCTCTCCCTCTGCTGCTCATCCTACTTGTACTCACACTCTTGTTCTCTCTCCCACTCTGTCAAATAAATAAATAAAATCTTAAAAAAAAAAAAAAGTCTGAAATGGATTCCTCTGGGTTAAATCAAAGTTTTGGCAGAGCTGTGTTCCTCCTGGAGGCTCCAGGGGAAAATGCATTTCCTCGTCCCTTTCCACTTTCCAGAAGTGGTCTGCGTTCCTTGGCCTGTAGTCTCTCCTTCCATCTTCAAAGCCAGCAACGGTGGATTGAGCCTCACATCACATCATTCTGACATGGGCTCTTCTACCTCCTCCTCCCACATTTAAAGGAACCCTGGGATTACACTGGATAATCCAGACTAACACCATTTTTTTAAGATTAGTTAGTAACCTTCACTTCCCCATCATGTCACACATATTCCAAGGATTAAGATACAGACATCTTTGGAGGAGCCATTCTTATTCTGCTTACTATGAGCAGACTATATGGAACAGAAAATACTGGGTATGGGGTTTTACTCACAAGCACCATAAACACAACCAACATAATATCAGGCTGAGTATTATTACAAAATGACGTATAGCTTGACTACTAAAACTTTAATCATTTATGTTAGTTTTCATCTTTTATACTCCACATCAATAGACATTTCAGCCATATAAACAAGAGACCAAAGCATTCTTTAAAGATAATATGAACTCAAACAGCAACATTTTTACCCTTCAATAATTTATAAGCTATTTTCCTATAATTACACAATTTATACATTTTTATCAACAACCACTAGCCAAAATCAATTGTAATTAGTTTAGATTCCAAAAGAAATCTATTTTAAAACACGTTTTAAGCAATCTCCAAATTGCTTTTGCCTTAGCCAATGATTATATATTAAAAATGGAACAACACGGTACAATTCCTTTAAAGAAAAATACTTATCCACAGTGTTCCTTCTTCAAAATTAAAATAAAAGCACTTGAACATTTTCAACAAACATTTTCTTGTTGTTGAAACAACCAGTATGTGAAATCATGGAGGTTTTCCTAGTTATTAACAGAGTTTTTGAAAAACTTAACTGTGAAAACCTGTCATCCAAAATGCATCTAAACCAGAAAGGAGTGGGACAAAGTGAGAAAACAAGAGCATGATATAAATGTAAAAGTTAGGGGGAAAACATTCCAACTTCAAAAAGCTTTGAAGGAAAATGCATTTTCAGACACATCTGAGTCTTCAGAAATGAACTATTTCTGGGTGCATGGATGGCTCATTTACTTAAGCATCCGACTCTTGATTTCAGCTCAAGGTCATGGTCTCAGGGTTCTGAGACTGAGCCTCTGCTGGGCTATATGCAGGGGGTGGAGCCTGCCTATGATCCTCTCTCTCCCTCTCTCTCTCTGCCCCTCCCCACCTCTTCTAAAAATAAAAAATAAAAACATAAATGAACTATTTTTCTTGGGTATTTCACATTAATGTTCAAAATTAAAATAACAAAGTCCTGGGGGCACCTGTGTGGCTCAGTCATGATCTCAGGGTCCTGGGACTGAACCTCACATCAGGCTCCCCACTCAGTGGAAAGTCCATGCTTCTCTCTCTCCCTCTGCCTCTCATCCCACTCCTGCATTCTCTCTTTCTCAAATAAATAAAGTCTTTAAAAAATTAATAGAAAGTCCCTTTTTCCTTATATTTGCTTGGATTTATATAATCTACATGTATAATATATACACAGTACTATGTATATATAATAATCAGCTTATCTGTTGACCTCAATTAAGAAGTTAGTACCTGCATTTAGGTTAAAATCAGCAAATCTCACTATTTTTTGGCTTTAATCTTTGATTCACTTGGAATATTATTTAATCAACAAATATTTGAGCATCTACTCTACGCCAGGCATGTTACAAAAGTTAACAATTTTTTAATTTATCACATTTAAAAAAAACAATTAGTCCTGTCCAAGCTTAACCGAAAATTCACATTTTTTAAAAAAAGTATCAATCATTTTATCCTCATTTTAATAAGCTTTTAAAAATCGACACTACTTTGAATCCACACATTTGGTCTTATCTAATAATTCGTAAACTGGTCAATTTTAACTTTACATCTTCAGCACATAAAGTTGGTATCATGAGACCAGTGATTTATTTCACACTGGGAAAATTGGGTGAGCAGGAGCAGGTTCTTTCCTTTAAAGTTGTGGTCTCTTCTTTAGACAAAATTAACCAATGAATTGAAATCAATTTGCTAATGGTAAAATTAACAACATGCCATTGGTTATCAGAAAACAGGTGCTTTAGAAATGAGATGACTTACTTAGACTGCTTAGCTGGCGTATGATAGCAGCAAGAGTACTATTGGTTACACATTCAAGTTCACTGGTAATCCCTTCAGGCAGGGCCCCCCGGCACAAGTGCCGGGGTTCGATGTTCCTCTTCACTAAAGGCATGGCTCACAATCTGAAAATTAAAAAGACATTTTTTTTTTAAAAGCTCATATTCACATTTTAACAAATTTAGAGTTTTAATTCCCTTGAAAATTGATTCCTTCCCAGGAATTTTCTTTACCCTTTCTATATGAATCAGCTAAATACAGAACAGATGCCTAATTACTTACATAAATTTTATCAATTTCAAAGATATATGGAGAATACAATCCTACTTTTATAGAAAGATAACATAAGCAAGATTTCCAGTAAAGTATGAACTGAATACATGCATTTTTACCTTCCTTTCCTCTCTAGTAAAATGAAAGAGACAGAAAAGGCATAAGCCCAGAAGTGCTAACGGCAGGAAAGAATACAGCGCCCCCAACTCGACGAGCCCAACCAGATGAAGACACAGAAAAGGCCATACCCAGGTGGAAATGTAGAGAGACAGGAAGTGAGCCCGCCTGGACCATGCCCACCCTCCCCAGCAAAGGCTCAGGAGCCTGAGCTGCCATGTATCCATGAAACAGGGGTTGGGGGAGAATGGATCCCCAGCAGGGATAAGCTAATAAACCAGATGTACTACAAGGATCTTCAAGGACGAATATGGAAAGAGGAAAGAGGCTGGCTTTCAAAAATCCATTCGCAAATTCCTTCTCCCTTCCCGGGCTGCTCCTACTCCAACCCAGCCAGCTGTTTTACTTTCCGGTGAATTCCAGAATTTGGACTTGAGACACAAAACACAGCTAAAGATTATGGTAGGAAATGCGCTAAGGCCAAGAGTATTAAATCAAAGTCTACACTGAATGTAAGACAGAGCTGCTCCCCATACCCTCATTCCCTAGCTCACTTCTCCAGCTAGCTCTTAGTTCCCAGAGCACTGGCAGCCTCCTTTCCACTCCCCATCCAAAGAGACCGGGACATTCCCCCCAGAATGTTGGAAAAGAAAAGATCTACAAACATGGACATTGAGCCAGGGCCTCTCCCTATGGAAAATGCCAACCAGGTCACCCTATAGTTAGACCTGCCAAGAATCTCTCCCACACGATTTCCCATCAGCTTTTGATGCCTCAGATCTAAGTAAGAATGGACAGTGACCTTTCAGGAGAGCCTTCCCCAATGTTCTAGCAATTCTTTTCACTTCTCTCCTCAAGAAGTACATTATAAACTAACATAAAATCTCAACTTTTTGCTTAAGGAGGCACACGGGAGTTTCAAACCTACTGCTTATGTAACCAATCTACGGCTCATACAACAGTAGAAAATCCAATGACTGAGATTTACTGTCATTTTGACAAGATTATCATACTGCCCAACTTGTAGGAACAGAAACTGAAAAGCCTAGGACATTGGTGAGCAGTCAGACCAGCCCTGAAATGCCAATCTGGAATTCTCATTATGTAAGACAAATAATATCCTATTTGCTTAAACTACTGTAGTCAGGTTTCGGTTACTTGGAGTAAAACTTATTCCCAACTGGTACAATAATTGAATGGCATACTGTATCTAAAAACCTGGAATGTGGTAAGCATGTAATACATTTTTGTCTTTCTTCTCCCCTTTCTTTAAAATCTTTGCTCGAGCATCTAATAAATACTTACCAAATGCCTACAGCCTACCCAGGTGTTATGGCGAGTCATAAGGACCCAGTGGGGACTGAAAGCAGACAAGGTCCCTCCCCCAGTGGAGTTCTATTCTACAAGGAAGCAAGACACTGATCCAAACACACAGATTAATGAACTCGGGGTCAGAAAACCATTTTGGGGGGCAGGATGCTGAGTTGTCTGCAGAGTCATGGGCAGCCTCCGGTGGGTGCGGGACATGACCACTGACTGAAATCTGAGGGGTGAATAAGGGTCCTATGGTAATGTGGAGAATGAAGCAAAGGAAAGCAAAAGTGGGAAAATTTCTCTTCAATTATACAATGTTCGACTACTTCTGTCTTATGTCCATGAAGGTGAGAGCTCAATATATTGACCATATTTTCAGATTCAAATCCTACTTCATTGACTTAGGTGCATTGCCTACAGCACATCACTTCACCTCTCTGTGCCTCTGTTTCCCCCCCATACAATGTGGATAAGAACACTACCTACCTTAGAAAATGAGGATCTAATGAGTTATTACATATATAAATAATTTCGAACAGCCTGGCTTATAGTGGCATTCAACAACGTGACCTACCGTATTCATTTTATGCTATCTTACAGGTGATTATAATGTTAATTATTATTCCTATTATAATAAAAAATGGAACAGTTTACTAGCTGATGATTGGACCACAGGAAATAGATAATAATATTTGTATAAAAATTATGTGAAAGAAGGACACGCTCCAGGAAGGAGTCCTAAAACACGCAAATTCTAGATCTCCAAGTCTCAAGGCAAAAATATAAGATCTACTGTGAGTTGCCATGACTTTCTGGGAGAACGCATTAGAACAACAGGATGGTAACTAATCACAATAGCAACGAATCAGAAAACCAGAAACTGTCATAAGGGAAAAAATATCGCTGATAAACTTAATAAAAGCATAGAGTGTGGAAAGAAAGATACTGAAAACTGATCAACAGGGACTGCAATGAAATGAAGAAAATTAAGCAACAAAAATCATGATGTCCACAAAGAAGCACAGAGCGATGCAGGGGGAGGCGTACGGTGGCAAACACTTTACAGACGGCGCAGAAAAGCCAGTGACCCGGATGTTGTAGGAGAATCCAAATTCGTGGGTAGTTGGAAAGTTGGTTTGTGTAACTGGCCCAGGCATGAATTAGCTCTTAAATCATTTCTTAAAAGAGGGATTTATAAGAGTTTGGGGTAAATATAAGATTCAGGAGCTGAATGTTATGCATATAATACTCCCCTCTTCCTCATTCATTTTGTACTTACTCGGTGGGAGCTAGCACAGGCCGTCTCCCACACAGGGTGTCTCTCGAAAATGCACACACGACTTTGCTGATGTTCTCAGTGGGAAGGGCTCATATCCCGCTCTGATACCCCACCCACGCCTGCCCCATCCTTCGGCTTCATATTCCGGACATCCCCCTCTGGTGTCACATAGCGTTGACTTAACACCCCGGGGGTATCTGGCAGCCCCACGGAAGGTGCTGACCCAGAGGCTTGCTCAGGATGTTATTAGGACACAAAAGAGAAAAGCTTAACTCTGTACACGTGTATTAACCATGTCTCCTACACCTGGATTCTGATACTTTGACATCTTGGAGGCAGACACAGGTCCCTGGACTGGACAGACTGCTCCTCCCAGAATTAGCCAATTCCCAGAGCTAGGTAACTCACCCAGGAGCTCATGTTTCATATGCAAACTTACTAACCCAGAGCCTCCATCTCCTCTCTCTGCTCTCACACCCCAGGCCATTGTCCGCCTGCCCTAACCACCCCAGTGCCAGAGACTAGGCATCTAGGGACAGTAGTATGCCCCAAAGCCTGCTGTAATAATCCGGCCAATCCCAAAACTGCTCGCCCCACCTTACCCATCCCTTCCCACAGGAGCCACAATAAAAGCTCTTGCCCCCATTTCCCTCTTTCTCCCTCCATCTCCAGGTAGCCCCGAAAGCTGGTGCCTCCCCACGTGGACCCCTCATGATGTGGCCCACCCCTCCTCCTGGCATCTGCAACATTTATCTTATCACTGGCAGCCACTGCCCCATGTGTTGGCCTCATCATATGTCACCTCTTCTGTTAATGTACTGTATCTCAAAACGGCAGGGAAGTCTGAGACGGACTCCCATGAGGCACCAGGGCAGCTGCTCATCGGTGTCCCCACTGACCATTCCAAGCAAGCTGCCACCGTGTCTGGGCCTGGAACCAGGCTGGGAATTTCTCCCAGGGTGGACTCTGAGCTTTCTGAACTCCGGAACCGCATCTACAAGTTCCATGTTTTCCACACTGACTTTTACGGTTCCCCAACAAAGCCTGAGCGCTGAAAAACCTTCTGCCAGTTGCAGACACACCCGCATGTGTAGACAGACACATCTCAATCTGGCCTTCTCCTCAGGAATTCGTCTGTGGTTGTTACAGCATTTCAGCTCTAATTAACCCGAGCCTTCATTTCTCGCAACCGTTAGGCATCTACTTGGCACTCCCACTCTCGTCTAAATACAAATGACAACAGAGAGAGGCCATGCTACTCTCTTCCCAATTTTAGACAAATTGTTTTGTGGCTCCTTTTTAAAGTTCTAATTATCTAGCAATCACTTTTATGGCTTTCCAATTCAGTGCAAAGTACTCTGACACGTGTATTTTTCCCCAGATGGCCTTTATTTTATCGGACACTAATCCAGTTTTGAACAAATTGAACAGCAGGGTAGAGGTAAAGGAGAAAATGTTGGGTCAGTCATTACTCTTGAAAATGCTTTGCAGTGCCAAAAACAGACATGTAATGAACTAACCCTGTTAGTCACCAACAGATGACTTAAGTACGCCTCTCAAGTCCTTCGCTGGAAGAACTATGACCCTTCCAGATCATTCTTCCAGGTTATTCTGTATGCTAAGAAAAACACCCAAAGATTACTAATCAGATGTGTAAGGATTATTAGAGGTTACATAAGGCATTACTATTAAATCTGCAGTCTGTCCAGCTTTTCTGGGAAAGTTTCAATTTAGAGAGAGACAACCTGGTTCACATAACAGTGAACTAGATTCCAGATGCGGCTGAAACCAGGCCAGAGCCTTTCCCTGGGAATTCGGAAGTGGGACCCCCACACCCTGCTCAGCAGCTGCTCTCTTGAACCGCAGGGATGGGTAAGTCTTCCACCACAGGAAATGCAGATCGGCAGGGTTAGTTAGCAGCAAGGGAACAAAATGATGTAACAGACTGGCAAAGACAAGAGACAGACAAGGACACTCTAGACTGCCCAATCTCCCTCAGACGGCGTGGCCAACGAGGAGAAGATGCTTCCACCCAGCCTCCCCTCCCCCCCTTCACTGGGGGGTCAGACTTGCCTCCCAGTTTAATGGCTCTTCCAGCCTTTTCTCACTTCCTCTATTTCTTGCCACACAGGCATTTCCCCTAACCAGATCCTCACAGGTGTGATCCCATCTTGAGGGCCGTCTCTTGAGGACCCAGACGAATCCAAGTGGCTGCTAGAGTCTGGGAAAATGAGTGGTAAGACAGGGATCTGGGCCTTGCACACAGACCACTCTGCAGGCAACGAGCAGGCAGTCTGAATGGGCAGGCATGGAGAGCGCTGCCACGAGACTGTGGTGCGCTGGCGAGAGATTTCTGTTGTAAGGGACCTGGAAACTGCCCTGGTAGAGAGAAAGGCCATGATGGGCATAATAAGGCAGACCCCTAGAAGACACAGAAGGAAAAGCATCTACAAAAAGAGCAGAGTTGGCTAGCTACTGCTAGTGTGTACTGGTGGCCTGCCAGAGGGTAACAAAGTATTGAAAGCTATTCACAAGGAGTTAATAGCTAGAAGCGGAAACATTCGAGCCTTCCTGGTGGGTGTGAACAGGTCCTCATCGTGACCTGTAATGGAACTATGGACCTAACTGTGACAGCTCTGGAGCTCAGGACGTTCAAGTGCTCAAAGTGCTCTATTATTATGCAGGTCCAGGCTGTGGCTTTCAGGAATCCTAACAACTGGAACAGGGACTTCTGATGGACACCCACGTTGATGCTGACTCCAAACACCTCCCCACCGCCCACCAGGACCCTCCGGAAGCGGTCAGCACACCACTCTAGAGGCCTCCCGGCCACCAGTCAGCAGGTGCACTAGTGGCACACAACCCTTCCCCGATGTCCCCTGGGTGCCCAGTGCCAGGCCTGGGCAGGGAGACTGACAGGTGCTGACTGGGGCGGACAAGCCAGTGGTTGATGGTTATGTTCTGGAGGCCCTCATAAGACACACGCTTCTACAGCGTGAGAGATAAACTCAATGGAGGTTCTGGGTCTGATGACTCTGGTGAAGCTTCTAGGGGTGTGGCGGTAAGGGCATGCTGGGATAGCCCCTCTTAAGTAAAAGACAAACCTACAGGGAAGGAAGCACAGGGACTGTTAGGTTGGGTCCTCAGGGCAACCTGGCCAGAGACTGGGTGACACAGCAGCTGCCAGCTCTGAGTGTGGCCCAGAGCTCAAAAAGACTCTGTCTCAGGGCCAGGCTTGGCACAAGCAACATGATGTTTGGGCCATATGACCCAGCGACCCTGGATGGTGCAGGCTGTGTTTGTAATGGTAAAAGGCACATATGGAGCCCCTGGCAAGTTCCCGGGGAAAATCAAATGCATGCCCCCTGGGATTCCGAAGAAGGTCATGGCATCACAGCAAAGAATGACATACCTTCAGAAGAAGCTCTTGGTGTGTGTATTACCAGGCCCTGGTAGAGATCATGGAACAGGAAGGGCCCAAGTAGCCAAGGTTCCCCTTGGTGAGTGAAGACTGTAAGTCAACTGGTCCATCAAAAGATGGAACTGGCA
Organism: Lontra canadensis; assembly: GCF_010015895.1. Taxonomy (NCBI): domain Eukaryota; kingdom Metazoa; phylum Chordata; class Mammalia; order Carnivora; family Mustelidae; genus Lontra; species Lontra canadensis. The sequence goes on along the minus strand of NW_022631097.1, from coordinate 6,655,666 downwards.
CGACCCAGATCAAGCCAGAGTGAGAGGCATGGCTGACCCCCATGAGCAGAAGTCCACACCTCCAAGCCACTCATCACAGCAAGCGCGCATTCCATGCCCTGTACCTCTGGTGATATCCTGACTTGTATATCTAAAGGGAGGAAGACAGCAAACATGAGCTGGGTTGATAGGTCAGCCTGACAAGGCGGGGGTGGGGGGGGGGAGGACCAAAAAGCAACCATGGCTTTGGGACAGCAGCATTTGGGGATGGACCTCGAAGATTCTGGAGAGGAACCTCTTCCCCCACATGAGGCTGTGAGCAATACACCAGTTCACACTGCATTGCAGAGACGGAGTTGTCGCGGCTGAAAATATGGATACTGGGCTGCCTGTCTGTGTGATCAGGGGACTGGTAGGAAAGGAGCAGCAATATCAGTGACAAGGCAGTCTGGATAAAAGCAAGCGGGTGGAAATTTGGGAGTGGCCATCATGTGAAGACTTTTGTATCACGCCAACCCTCACTGCAAAGGATCCCACCCTGGAAAAGGTTCTGCATACAAAGGGGAAAAGACCCACAGGATTGTAGCATCAGCCCCCCAGAACTGGCCTGATGGGATCCCATACATCGCTGCATCTGACCAGGGCCCCACTTCTCAGCAGTATCATACACCCCACCACCCAGATGCGGATGGCCCCAGTGAATGCTGGAGTAGCCTTCTGAAAGCACACCGAAGCACTAGCTCAGGAGAACCTGAAAGGATGGACACCGTGCTTCCCCACGCAGTCTGTTACGTCAAAGAACTCTCTAGGGTGCAATATGCCTAAGAATGACATACCAGTTTAGGAAACCAAGAGGTAGAAACAGGAATGGCTCCACTTAGCATCACTGCCAAGAGCCCACTGAGGGGTTCTGTGCTTCCAACCCTGCACCACCAGACACGGCAGGGCTAAGGGTCAGAGTCCCCCAGATAGCTCACGCTTGGCAGAGGCATGGTCAGGGTCCCAGTGAACTGCACGTTCTGGATCTGGACAGTACTCTGGACTCACTGGGCCAGGGACCAGGAAGTCAAGAGGAGTCCCCCATAAAGGCAGAGGAAGCTGACTGTGAGCAGGAGCAAGGACTGTGTTTACACAAGGGGCAGGGAGGAACATGTGTGGAGACCGGCTGATGCCCATCTTGTCCGCTTCTGGGATCCGGATCACTGAATGACCTATGTTACTTAGTGTGCTAATTCATGTGTGTGCACACATGCCCATATCCACTGCACCCATCACCCGCCCAGTGATCCCCTAACTCATCACTGTTAAGTTATTTCTCAGGGTGGGGATTGTTCTCTGCACTTCGTTTCGGGAAAGTTTCCTTACAGGGCAATTTTGCGCTTGCTTCGACTGAGAGCCTGGCACAGGACCGGGGTTCTAATTTCTCACTGAGAATTCAAGGTTTTTTCTGACTTCTAGAGCCCCGGGCAGATGGCAAGCCACTTCTCTAGGTTGGCGAGCAGTTTTTCTACTCCATTTTCAAGGGCTCTGACAACCCTCTGAACATGCCAGCGTTCACTCGGAGGACTCAGTTCCACCTTGCTGCTTCAGGCTGGCCCAAGACACACTTCCGCACCCTGGCCATCATTAGAACCTAGCCTCCAGCCCTGTTCCAGTGTCCCTCCCCCTCCAGACCCCCGCAGCTTCCAACACCCATGGATGGGCTACCAGTGTGTTCCTTTCAGCATGGCAATGTTATTAAAAACTCATACATGGGGGGTGCCTGGGTGGCTCAGTGGGTTAAGCGTCTGTCTTCAGCTTGGGTCATGATCTTGGAGTCCTGGGATCGAGCCCGCATCCCCACATCGGGCTCCCTGCTCAGCGGGGCATCTGCTTCTCCCTCAGCAACTCCCCCCACACTTGGGCTCTCGCTTTCTCAAATAAATAAATAAAGTCTAAAGAAAACCCCACACATACACGCACACACTCTCAGTTAGGCTTGAACAAGCATGTCTGAGTTCACAGCAACTCGAGTAGCTCACTGTACTGCCTACGAATCACATGGGAGGATGCTCTTAAGAACCCCAGCCCGAGCTCTGCCTCTCCCTCCATCACTATTAATGCATCATGCTTCCCTGTTCCTCTAACCCTCCCCAATGTGGTCCTCAAACTCTGAACAACAAGCAGTGATGCACATCAACCGGTGACGAGGTTTCATGAAAAACCGAAAGGGATTGGTGACTGGCAAGGGATGACAGGGATCGAGTGGGTAAAAACGGGGAAGGCAAATAGCATAAACATACACTCTACTCTGATTTATGTATTAACCTTAACAAATTAACCCCACGTCCCTGTGTGTGCTCATTACACTTCCCCTGTCTGCCTTACGGCTGGTTCAGAGGCTCATACGAGAATGTGTGTGTTGGGGGTGGGGGAAGTAACATACTAATGGTACTATTACTTTAAAATAAGATATGTAATATTTTCCCCCAATTTTATTAACTCTACAATTAACCTATACCTGTTCACACTTTCCTATAGCATGATTAATTGGATGTTTTTTTCTAAAAAGTCATAAAAGCAACCTCAACAAATGTTTAAAGCAGTATAAAGTTCTCTGAATGTCCCTTCCCAAACCATTCCTGTCTACACCAAACCATCTGGGACAAGCAGTCATCTTAGCAATCCAAATAATTGGTGGATCTTTCCAGATCTCTAACAGTTACCAATTTTCAGTTTAATTTCATTGTATTCAGAGGACATGCTTTGTCTGAATTTGTCCAGATTTGTGGAGATTTGTCTGATGGCCCCAAAAAAGGGTCTTGGTTCCACAAGGATGTCACACAGATGCATATTCAGCTGTGGTGACTAAGACGATATGATCTTCTATATTCTGAACTGATTCTTTGTAAACATGTTCTATGAACTGTGAGGAGGGCTGGAGCTGCCAACAATAATTGTTAGATTTGTCAATTTCTCCCTTGAGTTCTATCAGTTTTTGTTTATGTATTTGGAAAGTCTGTTGTTAAGTCTATATACACATTTAAGATTATTAAGTCTTCTTGATGAAATAACCCCAATGTCTTTATGTGATGCTCCATTTACCCCTGGACATAATCATTGTCCCAAAGTCTACTTCAGTCATAACTTCTTTTGGTCAGTGTTTATGCAATATAAGTTCTTCCTTTCAACTTTAACCTTTCTGTGTCTTTATATTTAAAGTAGGTTTAAAATACCATGTAGTTTGATCTTGCCTTTTTTTTAAAAGATTTTATTTATTTATTTGACAGAGAGAGAGAGAGAGAGAGAGAGATCACAAGTAGGCAGAGAGGCAGGCAGAGAGAGAGGGAGAAGCAAGCTCCCCGCCGAGCAGAGAGCCCAATGCAGGCCTCGATTCCAGGACCCTGGGATCATGACCTGAGCTGAAGGCAGAGGCTTAACCCACTAAGCCACCCAGGTGCCCTCAGTCTTGCTTTTTTATCCAGTCTGACAATTTGTGGCTTGTAATTGGTGTGTTTCGATCATTTACGTTCAATGTAATGTTGGTATGGTAGAATTTAAACCTTCCATCTTGCCAGTGGTTTTCTATAGGTCCCATCTGCTCTTTGCTCCATTTGCTTCTTTCTGTTTTCTTATAATTATTTTGTATTATGTCATCTTATCTCTATAGCTGGCTTTTATTCACTTTTGTTTTAACTTTTTTTTTTAAGCGGTTTCCCTAGGTCTTAAAATATGTTTAACATACCACAGTCTACCTTCAACATAGTTGTGAACAGTAACTCTGGAAGAGTGCACTTGTTTTCTTCCTCCAATGTTGTGTCCTATGGTGTCATACATTTCACTAACGTTATAAATCCACAACACACTGTTATTTTTACTTTGAACAATTACTGTATAAACCAATTAAAAATAAAAAACAAGTGTTTACATTCACCCTCATTTTTCATATCAGGGTCTCTTCATTTCTTTGTATAGATCCAAACTGCCATCTGGTACTTAGAACTTCTTTTAACATTTTTTTTTAATCATTTTTTAAAAATTTATTTTCAGCATAACAGTATTCATGGTTTTTGTACCACACCCAGTGCTCCATGCAATCCGTGCCCTCTCTAATACTCACCACCTGGTTCCCCCAACCTCCCACCCCCCCACCTCTTCAAACCCTTCAGATTGTTTTTCAGAGTCCATAGTCTCTCATTGTTCACCTCCCCTTCCAATTTCCCCCAACTCCCTTCTCCTAACTCCCCATGTCCTCCATGCTAGGGCTGATCTCCTGGCAATAAATTCCCCCACCTTCTGTTTGTCTGAAAAAGTCTTTAAATGGCTCTTATTTAAAAAAAAATAATAATAATAATTTTTTTTTTTAAGTAGGCTCCACACCTACTGGGGCCTGAACTCACTACTCTGAGATCAGGACTCAGCCAGCCATGCACCCCTTATTTTCTAAAAGATATTTTTTGCTGGGTATAGAAATTTGGATTGACAAGATTGTGCTTTTTGTCTTTTGGAACTTTAAAGATGTTATTCTAGTATTATTCTTATCTTTGTTCCTCCATTTGTAATGTTCCTTCTTCCTATGGCTGCCTTCAAGACCTTCATCTTTATCTTTGGTACTTTGGCAGCTTGGTTCTTGTGTTTATAGAATTGGAGGAGCAGTTCCCATTTTTTATCCTGCTTGGGGTTCTCTGAAATCCTTGGATCTGTGTGTATTTCTTTTTTTCTTTTTTTTGCTTCCATTAGTTCTGGATACTTCTCAGTACTGTTTCCTCAAGTATTTCTTCCGGATAATACTTTCTTCTCCTTTTAGATTTCCAATTACGTGTATATTACACTACTGATATTGTTCCATAGTTCTTGGATGTTTTGTGCTACCCTCTGTACTTTCTTTTTCCCTCTGTGAAATAATAGAAGGTGTATATTCATATCTGCCCTGGGTTCCTGGCACAGAGCTCCCAAAAGCTTTGTAAGTGATAAGGATACTAGGAACATCTTTTATTGTAATACTTGGTCTTTGATCCTGGCTTCTGACATGAAGCTCCTAAATCCCTTGTAATTTCCTGGGTGACAGGAATGTCTTATGTTCTAATGAGGTGACCAACGGTGGGTTCCTAGATGAGGACTGATCACCAGAAAGACCAAACCATGATTAGAAGCTTCGAACTTTCAGCCCCATGCCCTATCCCCCTAACATCTTCTTTATCCATTCAACTATCAGTGGACACTTGGGTCACTTCCATATCTTGGCTATTGTAAATAATGCTGCAATAAACATAAGGGTGCACATATCATTTCACATTAGTTTTAAAAACAAATAATTAGATTAAAAACAGACACATGAGAGGATGTTCAACATCACTAATCATCAGGGAAATGCAAACCAAAACCACAATGAGATCTTACCTCACACCTGGCAGCACGGCTATTATAAAAACAAACAAACAAACAAAAAAAACAAAAAAGAAATGACAAGTGTTGGCGAGGATGTGGAGAAAAATGAACCCCTGTGCATGGTTGATGGGAATGTAAACTGGTGCAGTCACTGTGGAAAACAGTATGGCGATTCCTCAAGAAATTAAAAACAAAAATGCCACCTGATCCAATAATTTCATTTTACATTGTTGACTTAAGCTTCAGTTAGCAGGTTCTTTCCTCAGCTATGCCCAGTTTGCTAACAAATTCAAGTCATGTTTTTTGTTTCCAGTAGTTTCCATTTAACTTTTTTTAAAAGTTTTTGTCTCTGTTGATATTCTCTATGAGTCCATACATATTGTCCACTTTATTCTACTATATTCTTTAATACACTAATCACAGTTACTTTTAAGTTTCTGCTAGTTCCCACTTCTGGGTTATCTCTGAGCCTGTTCCTGTTGATAGTGTTACCTCCTGACAACAGCTATTTTTCTTGCCTTGTGTGGCATAATTTTTTTTGCTCAATGCTGGTCATCATTCATAGAACACTGCAACTTAGCTAAACAGTATTTCCGCCTGGAAACGGGCTTGCGTGGTCTTCCAGCATGCCAATACTACAGAGGAGTTGAATAAACCTACGGCTATCCGATGTAGCAGAGCACGAAAATCCCCCAGCGATGGGCTGCTACCTTGTACATGGTGTAGGATCTGAAATGCCAGATTTTTCTTAGTGTCCCTACTCCACCCAGCAGTCCCTTCACACCTGTGTCATAAAGGAGTCCCTCTCCACACTCTCACCTTCCAGCAGAGAACTGTTATTGCTTTGTGTCTAGATGTGAAGTTCATGGTAGGGGCAGCGAAAGTTCTTGGTTCCCCTGGTCCAGCCTGTATCCCAGGAAGGGCCTATGGACCTGGACCACGGAGCAGAGCCTCCTCAGCATCTGTGCCTTTCTTTCCTATGGCAGCTAAACTCCATCTTGTATCTGCCCCTGTCTTCGGCACGAGAGCTTTCTGTTCCTCATGCAACACAAAGAGTACTCTGTTTTCTGTCAGTGAAAGATCATGGGGCTAAAAAGTTGTCCTGCTTTTGCTACTATGCTTGGCCCCAGAAACAGACCTTTGCTGGTTACAAAGTGTGGACAAAAGGGTTTCTAAGCCTTCCTCTAGAAGCAGTAAAATTTATGTGGGTCTTGGGGGCTAGCCAATCTCCCACCCTCCCAGCATCTTCTGTGTCAAAGGAGAGAAGGGGCAGGATAACAGACGTCCCATCCTGCCAGTCCCCCAATATGGTCATCTCCCACATGGCTGCACCACCAGTGGGGTCCCTTCTAGTCGCCAGGCTTGCCACTCATCCTTCTCATGAGCACTTGGTAGAGGCCTGCAGAAAAGAGCTTGTGAGTGTGAACCCCCACTTGTATCTGGACTCCTAGTTATTCTAAACAGATGTGTTAACTCACATTCAACCTTTAAGAACTCATTTTAGCCACTTCTATGGTAGTCACCTGTTCCTCCCATGCTCTGCAAAACACAAAATAACTTAAGTGTCCCTCTGTCCTCAAGAGGGCTTGCTACACGTCACCATTCAAGAAAAGTTAATAATTCACAGATCAATGGCTTCTTCTCTTTCTTACTGAGGGAAGCAATGCTTGTTTGCAACTTTTTTACATCTTAACTGAAAGAGAAACCCTCTGTCATCATGGTAAGAACAAGAAGAACATATCAGCTTCCTCTTTTGTTAAGACTTTAAACAGCTAACTATATTCACAAAGCAAAAAGAAAGGAAACATATTCTCAAGGACTGAATATTTGAGTGTACTCGAAGTATTTGCACGCAGACCCCAAAATGAGCAAACTGTTTTGGAAAAAAAGGAATAACACTTAGTGTGGATCATTAGTATGGATAATAGATCACTTTCCTGCATGGAATATACTGCAACGGGCAGTATAAATTAAATTGAAACCCACAACTGTGATCACTCCTCAGCCTGGACTGCAACTGCAGGAAGGGCTGACCGGATCCAGAGTAACTTATATTAACTGCATTCAGTCTTTATGACATATTTTAAAACAATATTACTGATAGTGACAGCTGAGTGTACAAAATCGCATGAATAGATTTGGGGATGGCTTCCTTTCTCCCCTCTGCAGCCATAAAGACCATCCTGTGAGTTCTGAGAGCACGCACGGCCAGCAGAACCTGACAGTGCTAATGATTCCGTCTTTTCTATTCTTGATGTGCTGGTAACCTTTGCTCTGATTGCCGCGTGCCAGGCAATCAAAGTGCTGTGCGAGGTAGGACTAAATCACGCGGTGCGGACATTACCCACACCGAGCTAAACGCGTGCGTACTGCAATAGATGTCTGGCTTTTTAATCATGTTGACTTCAATGTGTGAGTTTTGTACTCAAGAGTGACCCCAGCAGAGGTGGTCCCGGCCCCACACTCATATGGAACAGAGGGACACAGTGCTGCCAAGCCCTTGCTCCGGCTTCCCGCCATACTTCCCACTGGGCCCTTTTTATTTTGAAGGGCAAAGGCCATGTCTGTGCACCCCAGTCTCGCAGCACGCTGCTTGCCTACTGACATTCCCTGGGAGATGTTCGCCTCTCATACTGCATTCCCACAGCCCGTGGAAGAGCCTAAGATTCATCAACTCCCAACCGGTTCCATTACCTTCTAGAGCTCTCCTGCCTCGCCTCCTCTTTTAGCTCTAAGCTTTAGATCATAACTGGGAGGGGTGGGCTGAGAGGGCGGGGGGAACTGGGTGAGATTTAATCAATAGCGCTTTGCTGGGATAAATGATTACATTTTGCTATTCAGAACACGGTCTGTATATTTTTACATGATGAGACACAGGAAGGTATGGCCAAACAACACTAGATTAGGAACAGGGGGCCAGGCTTGTAGTCCCAGTTCTGTCACTAACACCACGTGACCCTGAGCAGGTATCACAGTTAAGGTGGGCCTCAGTTTCCTCTTAAGAAGAAGATACGCTCCCTCCATTCCCTCCAGCTCCGACATGCTGTTTTGTCCTTTCAGTTAGATATTCCACTGCCTTTCAGAAACTACCATATTGGAGTCATCTGCTCTCCAAGCACTTGGTGCATTCTTACCATTCTTTAGCCAGTACCAATACAAAGAGTAAAGAAAAAGAAGACACAATCCCTTTAGGGGCACCTGGGTGGCTTGTTTGGTTAAGAGTCTGCCTTCGGCTCAGGTCACAGTCTCAGGGTCCTGGGGTCGAGTCCTGCATTGGGCTCCCCGCTCAGCAGAGAGTCTGCTTCTCTCTCTCCCCCTCCTCATTCTCTCTCTCACAAGAAATAAATAAAATAAAATCCTTAAAAAAAAAAAAAGACACTATCCTTTTACTCAAGGAATTAATGGTTTAGTGAGAGACAAAGATGTATAAATTAAGTTACAACTCAGTATGACAACCACTACATTATAGGTATTTCTCGTACCTGGCAAATTAATTTAAATTTAACTTAATTAGAAAGACTCCGTGGTGGGCGAGGGAGGGGGACACGGCATCACAGACCCTGCAGCACCACGCCTGGCACACAGGGGCTGCTACTCATTAAGCACAGCAGATGGGAAAATGGAGGTCCTCACTCAAGGTTTAAGGGATGCATTCCATCACTTTTAAAAATTGCTAAGCAGCCTCAATAACTATGCAAGTATCCCAGAGAAAAACAGCAGATTCATGTCTGCAGACTAATGTGATGTACCTAAAGCCTGTCAAGTACCTATTTAATGAGGGCATTCTGACATAAGAAGTGACCATTTGCCTTTTGTGGGTTTTAAAAAGGCATTGGAAGACACTTCAGGTGGAAGCTGATATGTGGGTCTGACTGAAAAGGCAGAGATTCGATGTCTAGGTTGAGTTTTCTCCCCACCCAGGTTTTCCCCTTTGGCTCCTGTCTTGTAGTTTCTCTGCTGAGGGAAGAAAACTCAAAGCCAGTATAAGTGATGAAAAGCAATCTGTCATAGGTGAGAATACAGGGAAGTAGAATGAAATCTTGGCAAAGAACAATCACCAAGAACAATCCTTGGGTCTCTTTCCTCTGCTCCTCCCTCCTGGGGATCATGGGGGAGGGTGATGAGTGCTACCAAAAAAAAAAAAAAAAAAAAAAGAAAGCCTCTGTTCTAGAACTTTCCACCATTTATCTCTATTTATCCAAATTTACCTAAATTGATTCTTACGTTTCTTTAGTATGGATTTTTTATTTAAATAAATTACTAAGCTCTTATTAGATGTGAAATGTTTTAAAAATGTTTTCGTCTTCTGTTTCCAAGTCCCTGTATAAGGCCCTGCTGCCCATATAACCAGACACTCAGTACATCTGACATGACAGAATATATTTTATATATATTTTATACTTGAGCATACATCAGTTTTCTGTTTCTTTCCTGTGATTCAAATTCATCCTGATGCATGGTACTACTCTAGGAGCCCTGAAGATGCTTTTGCCAGGAACTATTTTCCTTCCCTATTTTGACCAGTCAGACAAAATCAGCTATTTAATAAAATAAACTTTTTTAGATAAATGGAACCTGGGAGATATAGACTAACTTCTTCACATTTTATAATCAGAGATCAAGACAAAGACATCCCAGATGACCCGCATAATTGAGCTTTGCCAAGGACCCAGGAGACATGAGAGGCTTCCTCTCTGACTTGGCTGGTGCTCTGCCCACCACATTCCCATTTGTAAATGTTCCCTCATGAGCCGCATTTGTAAATACGCCACCAAGCCAAGGCAACCTCATTTCTGTGTTCTATCAGTATATAAAGGCAGCCAAGGCAGCAACAATTCTCTGCCTTGGTATCCACGTAAGCCTTGACTTCCCATATGATGCTTCTATTCCCTCCTCTTCCAGGTACCCTCCCAACACTGAACCAAGCACCTGACAATCTGCTGTGAGTGGTCCACTCCAACCATGAAAGGAAGAAGTTGATCTACATTTTCAAATTTCTGTTTACAGAAGATAACTTATTATTGTACTAAATAGGTGGTCTTGTCTGGTCCCCCAATTCCTGATGCTACACTGTTGCCATAGAGCTCCTAATCTTATTCTGGTTTGTATTTTTGATACACATGAGTTTTTGTAAGTAGCTGGCCTTTGGTTAACCATCCTGGAAAGCCAGATATTTGCGTCCTATCCTAGCTCCCAGGCCGGGGAAGCATTCCACCTCCATCTCTGCTGAGGATGATTCAGCATGACGCCCGGTAACTCAAATCTCGTTTGACATCGGCCAGAAAGTTATATGGTCTCTAAGGGGAATCAGAGAAATGCTGTAGTGTGTGGGTATGGTAAAGAAAACTAAAGTTTAACATAATCTTTGGGACAGGGGGAAGGGACCCTCTCCTTTTCCTTGACTTGGGTAATAGGTAACTCATTGTTCTTCTTTAGGCCCTAGCAATACTAAGTAAATCTCTCAATCAAAATGAGGCATTTATAAGAACTAGGGTGTGGGGGTGTGTGTGTGTGTGTGTGTGTGTGTATGTGTTGCTATTAACTCTTTACAGGAAATCATTTCAACAGATACGTAATTTGAACAGGAAGACTGAAGAAAGAGAAACAAGTCTAGGTAAAAGGTATAAACAGAACATCTTGTCTAGGCTTCTCCTTAGGCTTCAAATCCCCAGAAATGGAAAAAACAGATCTATACTTAAAATATATGCAGTAAGATGTGAGAATTATAAATGATAGATACTCTCCAGAAGTTAAAAAGCAGAAATGTTGGACTAAAGAACATAATAAACGAAACACAGGTCAGAGAGGATGTGGCCATCAGTGTGTGTGGCTGGAGAATCATAATGGGAAGACCTAGACAACTCACGTCAGAAAAACACAAATAGCAACCAACCCAGAGATAGGAGGATACCCCATCTCCCTGTGGAACCACAAGAAATACGATTTTTCTCCCTTACTATACTGGGAATATTTAAGTGTGTCTATCAAGTATCCAAAAGTTAAATAGTAGAGTTAGTTCATGGATGTGTAAATAACGGCAACTTGTCTTTCCAAAGGATTATAACCAGTAAAACTAAGAATATCATATCCTTGACCTCCCATTTCTGCTTCTTACTCTTTTGAGAGAAATACTATCACTGTGCACAGGGATTCCTGTACAATAATATTCACTACATCACTGCCGTAGTGAAAAACTGGAAATGACTACGAGAGGGAAACGTAGCTGTCAAAAGCAACAAGGTAAATATATATGGAGTGAACTCAAAAATACAGTGATAAATGAAAAAAGCAAGGTTCACAATAACACTACAGTATTTGTGCAAAAGTGACTACATATCTCCTTTATGTGTGTATATACAGATAGGCCTATCAAAGGTCTAGAAGAAAACATCCCAAGTTCATAACAGTGATAACCTCTAAGGGGGATGGATGGACATGAGAGTCAAAGAGCACTTTAATCTCAAATGGGTTCCAAGTTCTCAAAAAAAGAGAATATATTCAGGTATTGTATGTTTAATTATTGTTTTAATTCAGTGCAAACAAGTAAAAAATACTTGGTATATCAATAAAAAACTATTATGGAAAAAACTGAATAAACTCAGCAGTGGGCAGGAAATGGATTTTAAATTTTTTTAATGAAATAAAAAGCACTAACAGTGGTCTTCTGCATAATTTTAATGAATGTTCATTGATGAACTCATCTGGTAGTATAGTGGCTAAGACTTACATAATGTGCCAGGCATTATTATGTGTTTTAAATATACTAATTCATTTAATTCTTACAAACTGAGGTAGAAACTATTTATTAATACTTCCCTGTGGCAGAGAAGAAACTAAAGCACCGAGAGTTAGGTAGACTTGACCAACACCTCATAACAGTTAGTGGCGGAGCCTAAATTCCAAAGCAGGCAGTATGGACCCGGCATCACTATTTTTACCCACTACATAGAGCCTTTGGCAACATTAGGGTTAGGGGCTCCTCTCACCCCCCTGCGCTGTCAGAAATCCACATACAACTTTGGACTCCCCAAAAACTTAATGACTAACAGTCTACTGTTGACCAGAAGCCTTAACAGTAACGTAAAGTCAACTAACATACTTTGTGTATTATATGTATTATAAACTGTATTTTTACAATAAAGTAAGCTAGAGAAAAGAAAATATTAAGAAAGATATAAGGAAGAGAAAATACATTTAAAGTACTGTACGATATAAAAAAAAAAAATTCACACAGAAGTGGACCCATGCAGTTCAAACCTGTACATAAATCACTGTTAACAACAACAAAAAAAAGGCAACACACAAACTCAGTTTTTTTTTTAAAGCTGAAGAGCATATCCAAAACAAAATAAGCAAGAAGGCAGAAAATTTTGCCTGCAAATATATACCAGGCCAATGCTAACAACAAAAAGGGGACAAGGACAGCAATATTACTATAAGACATGAGAGAAACTCAAGTGAAAAGCAATAAAATAAATGAAGGCAAATGCATGTTTCATATTGAGAATTTTTATTATCTTTTTTTGTACATGATGCCAACATACTTCAGAAACCAAAAGAATTCATATTTTGAACTACATAATTAGCAGATTTTAACTGACAGCACTTTAAAAATCTGTACATAACAATACAAGAATGTATTCTTTTTAAACATATATGAAAACTTTGGCCATGAACTAAGTAACACCAAAAAAAGTGAATGAATTCCAAAAAATTTAAATCACACAGTAAGCACAGTGAATTAAATTAAAAATAAACAACATTTAGTAACTAGGGGATATTGGTAAGTCTGTCTCCAGGGTTTCCATCTTTGATTCTGAACCCCTGCTCTGGATTCTGACAAGGAGTCTGGGGTACTTGAGGCCAGGCCAACCCAACACTGATCAACACTAGAATGGTAGATCTCCAGACTCCAGAAACAATGAACTGACCATCTTAGAGTCAACAAACACATTCAATAATAATTAAAAACCATTTCTGCCCTGAAGAGAGGACTATACCCTGGAAGGGATTAACTCTGGTACAGCTGGTTGAGAAGCTGGTCCTAAGGAAAGAGAACACAGACAGAATATATTGACATAAAGGGGAAGAAAAGGTAGGGAAAAAGTGAAGAGAGTGGCAAGGAGTTCGTGTGTCACTTGACAGGGGAAAGTGCCAAAAATAAGAATATAAATGAATCACACATCACTCCCCAAAGTTACATTCTGGAATAAAAGGGGAAAAATTGCTAATAAAATGGACAGAAGTAAAAATCACATATCTACTAAAGGTCTTATATGCAGAATACATAAAGAACTCTCAAAACTCAGTAATAAAGCAAACTATTCAATTAAATATATGAGCAAATGTTTTGAACAGACACTTTGCAGAGGATGAACTGAAAGAAACTCAATGGCATTCATCATGAAGGCGGTGCGAATGAAAACCACAGTGAGGTGCAACCACACTAAGAGAGTGGCCAGCCTTAGAAAGACCGACCACACCAGGTGCTGGTAGGGATGTGGAGCAACAGGAACGCTCACACCCTGCTGAAGAAAATGGAAACTAACACAATCACTTGTGAAAACAGTGTGGCAGTGTTCTAGAAAGTTAAACACACTCACCATATGATCCAGCCATTCCACTCCCAGGTATTTATGCAAAAGAAATAAAAGCACACGCCCACATGCAAATTTGCACATAAATGTTCATACAGCTTTACTGATAGTAGCTCAAAAGGAGCCAAAATTAGAAACAATCCCCAAACCCACCAAAGGTGACTAGATAAACTCAGCTCATCAGCAATAACATGGTATGAATTATTGATACATGTAACAACATGAATGAACCTCAAGATAATTATGCTGAATAAAAAACAGACCATAAAAAGAGTATATACTGAATAAAAAGTATATTCCTTTTATATAACTGTGATATTGTGATTTATAGTAAGACATATATATTTGGTTTTCATCCCCATTTCTGGCACAGAGCTCCTAAAATCCTTGAAATTTCCTAAGTGATAAGAGCTATGATTTTCATATTTGTAATAAAATCCCTCTCCACCTCACCTTAGTATGTTACTGAAGTGACTTCAGGAAAGCCACTAAGGATGGGGGCTGGTTGCCAGGGGAACCTACCATGTGATCAGAGGGTTGGAACTTTCAGTCCCACCCACCCCCAACTTTGGGGAAAAGGGATGGACTTGATTGAGTTCAAGCACACCACGGGTCAATGATTTAATCAATCAACCTATGTAATAAAGCCTCCATAAAAACCCAAAAGGATAGAGCTTCCAGGTTGGTGAGCCAGAATGCATTGCTATGTTGGGAGAGTGGCGTATCCCAAACCCCATGGGGACAGAAGCTCATGTGATGTGCCAGACCTCTAGCTATTCAACCGTATCCTTCAAAATATTTTGTAATAAACTAGGAATCTAGTAAGCAAACTGGTGTCCTGAGTTCTGTAAGCCACTCAGGCTAATTAATAAACCCCAAGAAGGGGGTCGTGGGAATGCCCAATTTAGAGCCAGTTGGAAGTGGAGGGAACAGTCTGGGCTTAAGAATGAAGTTGGGCAGGTTGTGGGGGAGGGGGCAGTGCAATGGGACAGAACTCTTAACCTGTGAGATCTGATGCTGTCTCCAGGGAGATAAATGTCAGAATTCAGCTAAACTGCAGGACACCCAGCCTGTGTCAAATTGCCTGATGTGTGGAAAACCCACACATTTGGTATCAGAAAAGAAGAAGTGTTGTGTGAAGAATTTAGTGTACAGGAGACACATCACAGAGTGTTCTTTCTTTACAATAACATTCCAGGAAATGCAAACTAATCTACAGAGACAAAAAGCAGATCAGTGGTGGCTCTGGAGGTGGGGAACTGACAGGAAGGAGGGATGAAAAAGGGCCACCAGGCAACTTCTGTGGGTAATGGCACACTACTCGCTTTCTTGTTGATGGTGATGATGTCATGAGTGTGCGCACATGCCAGAACTTACGAGACTGTACATTTCAAATAGTCACAGTTTACTGTATGTCAATTATGGCTCCATAAAACTTCCAAAAATGGATCAGTGGAGATGGATATGAAATGAGGACAGAAAATTAACTGGGAGATCCCTGAACATTTCTTTACTACTTAGTTCTAAAATGATGGCCAAGCCAAGATGACTCCATTGTGAGCCACAGACACAGGACTGAGTATCACCATGGAAGAGACAGACACACAAGAGAAATTTAGCACAGAGACAGGCCACTGCTCCAAGAGTATTTACAAAGGGCCAGTTCATGGCATCATAAGCAGCAATGAGCTCAGTTCCCTAAGGCAAGTTTTCTCCCTACACAATCCCCTCACCCAGAGGGCTCTGAACCCGCCAGCCTCATCAAGGAGTGTGTTACCGGAAACAGATTTCAAGCAGCTTAGCTCTCCAGCCCTTCGGGGAAGCAGCAAGCAGAAACCCTCGTTCCTCAAGATATGAGGCCTGGGGGAGCCATTAAGTCCCACTAAATCCGAGTCCTTGCAGCAGCCATCACCCCTGCCTGCTTGCCTGAAAGGGCTTCCAGGAGAAAGCCCACCTGCAGACCCACGGAACACCACCAAGTGCAAGGAAGCCACTACATGTTACTCCTAGGAAACAAACAAATGCTTCTTTGACAAATAAAAAAGAATTGAACTACCTCCCTTTTCACCTTAATTGGACAGCAAGAGAAGCCATTAACTAGTACCACATTGTGATGAACATGAAAAGCTCCTACACAGTTTACCACAATATTATTACTTCTAATCCACAAGAAGTATTTGTTAAATTAATGCCCTCTTAAACAAAAGTCAAACTGTCAGCTCCTCATTCAAGGTAATAATAAACAGGAGAACTATATACATTTTACAAATAGAATGTTAAATTAAGCTAAAAGGCATTGTTTTTATAACATAAAATACAACAGTAAACACTCAGAACCTAGAAACATCAACATTTTAACACGTGCTAGAGACACAACTTTCAGAAAAATGCTGATCTCAAAGAACTTTAAAAATTCAGAAATAATTTTTAGGTACTCAGAATTTACTTGATATCACCTATGAGGTAAGGCTTTAAAAGCTCTAGTTTTTGTTTCCAATTATCCAGTCAGCCGTAAATTAAAAGTTTTCTCAAAAATTAGTCATCACCTCCTCTTCTTGTTAAGAAGTATCACCTATTTTTCTCTACTTTACTCATTCACATCATTTGAGAATGGCATTCACCAAACAAATTTACAAAATCCAAAATGCATTAAAACTCGTTAAGTTCTTAGAGGAAACAGCAAACTATAAGATACAAAATTAGACAATTTGCCAAGCGTGTGACAAAAATATTATCACCAAACCCCAAAATACCCAGTTGAACCGTATGAAATTACCACTTTTGTTGGTAAAAACAGCCAAATGTTGGTAATTTCACATGAAAGAACACAATTAAAAAGCAATAAAATTAAAATAACAATAAAGCTGTGAAATCTAGCAACTGTTTCCCTACTAGCATACGTGCTACTACACTGAATTTCGGTGTTTTTCGAAACAAAAAGCATTCTGATGGCAATGTTTTTGGCAACAAGAAACTGCACTCACGAAAGAAAGTTAAGATCAATTAAATGGCTATTTTAGTTAACTATTCCCAATTGTTTAGGCCATGAAAGCAGGAAGAGAAATATGAGAGGGTAAAATTTCTCAAATTTGCAACCTATGTCCTTGGTCTCAAAACTTCAAGTCTGGCATCCTATCAACTCCATTCTTCTGAGCGTATTCCAGCAAGGAAGTCATGAGCACCACCCAAAGGATCAGACAGGGTTTCTAGGTAACTTTATAAAAAATCGACCAAAGAACCCAAATCATAAAGCTGACGGTAGTGGACTAGTTACAGATGATGAATGGGAACATTTGCATACAGAAGCATTTATATATAGTACGTCACCTATGTCCTACATGCTACAACTTAATGGCACCCACTTAACAGCTAAAGAGGTCAGGGCTCAAAAAGTAACTTATCCCAGGGGACAGCACTAGTAAAATACAAAAGAACTTAAACTCAAAACTGATTTCTGTCAAATGCCAATTTTTTTTTTTTTAAATTGAGGTTTAACATATATAGTTGACCCTTGGACAACAAGAGTTTGAACTGCACAGGTCCATTTATACGTGGTTTTTATTTTTGTGGTTTTTTTTTTTATAAATATGGTACAGTACTGTAAACATATTCTCTCCTTATGATTTTCCTAGTGACACTGACATTTCTCTCACTTACCTTATTGTAAGAATACAATTTCTAATAAATATGACATACAAAGTAGATGTTATCAACTGCTTATGTTATCAGTGAGGCTTCCAGTCAACAAAAGGCTATTAGTAAAGCTTTTGAACAGTCAAAAGTTATATGCAGATTTTCAACTGTGTGTGGGTTGGCACCCCAACCCCTGTGCTGTTCAAGGGTCAACTGTGTTAGCTGCAGGTGCACATCATAGTGATTTGAAATTTGTATATAAAAATGATCATCACCACATGTAGTGACAACAACTTTTTTTCTTGTAATGGGGACTTTTAAGATTTATTCTGTTTTCACAATTTTCAAATATGCAATACAGTATTACTAACTAGAGTGGCCATGCTGTGCATGACATCCCCAGGACTTACTTGGAAGTCTCTACCTTCTGAACCCTTTACCCATTTCTCCCACCTTCGACTCTCTGCCTCTGGCACCCATCTATCTGTTCTCCGCATCTATAACCTTGGTTTTTTGTTTTTGTTTTTTAATTCTTCATATAAGCGAAATCATACAGCATTTGTCTTTATTTCACTAGCGTAATCTCCTTAAGTTCCAACCAGGTTCCCTCAAATGGCAAGATTTTATTCTTTTTTATGGTTGAATAGTATTCCGTTCCAGTTTCCACACACCGTATCTTCTTTATTCATTCATCTACTGATGGACACTTAAGCTGTTTGCATATCTAGTCTATTGAAAATAATGCTGCAATGAACACAGGGGTACAGATATCTTTTCAAATTTTCGTTTTCAATGGATAAATACCCAGAAGTGGAACTGCTGAATCATAAGGCAGTTCTACTTGTAGCTTTTCGAGGAAGCTCCAGACTGTTTTCCACACTGGTTGCCCCAATTTACATTCCCAACAGGGCATGAGGGTTCCTTCTCTTCTATATTGTCACCAACATTTATTGTCTTTTTGATAACAGCCATTCTAATATGTGTGAAGGGATATCTCACTGTGGTTTTGATTTGCATTTCCCTGATGATCAGTGATATTGAGCATCTTTTCATGTACCTGCTGCCCATCCAATGTCTTCTTTGAAAAAAATATTTATTCAAATTTTCTGCCCCCCTTTTAATATTTTTCTTGCTATTGAGTTGTATGAGCTTTTTATATATCTTGGATATTAACCTCTTATCAGAGATATGAGTTGCAAATATTTTCTTCCCTTCAGTAGTTTGCCTTTTCATTTTGCTGATGATTTCCTTTGCTGTGCAGAAGCTTTTTAGTTTAATGTAGTTCCTTTTTTTTTTTTTTTGCTTTTGTTGCCCTTGCTTTTGGAATTCAGATCCAAAAAATAATCGCTCAGACCACCTATACTTTCTTGTAGAACTCTTATGGATCCAGATCTTACATTCAAGTCTTTAGTCCATTTTGAGTTAATTTTTGTGTATGCTGTAGAGGTAGTGGTCCAGTTTCATTCTTTTGCATGTAGCTGTCCAGTTTTCCTCACACCATTTGTTGAAGAGACTGTGTCATTGTATATTCTTGGCTGCTCTATCATAAATTGACCATATACGCATGGATGTATTTCTGGGCTCTCTATTCTAGTCCACTGATCTATGTGTTTGCTTTTATATTAAGACCATAATGTTTTGATTAGTATAGCTTGGTAATATAGATTGAAATCGGGGAGCACGATGCCTCTGGCTTTGTTCTTTCTCAGGATTGATTTGGCTATCCAGACAGGATCTTTTGTGGTTCCATACATATTTTAAAATTAGGTTCTATTTCTATGAAAAATACACTTGGAATCTTGATAGGGTTTCCCCTGAATCCGTAGATTGCTTTGTGCAGTAGAGGTATTTTAAAAACATTAATTCTTCCAACCCAATTCAAAACCAGCTCTGTAAGATATCAAAGTCGTATAACATTTCTGCAACTAAGACCCTCTTTTAGCATCACCATTTGAGCACCCACTGTCTGCTAGAAGCTCTATTTTTTTTAATGTTTTCAGCAGCTCGTCAAGATTATCCTCCTTTTAGATGAGGGAAAGGAGGATCAAGGATTTAAGTGATTTTGCTCAAGAGCTTAAGCCTGTATGTTTTTAGCATTTGAACCCAAGATTTTCTATTAACTCCTAAACTTACACTCCCTCTACTGTACCGCTACTCTGCCGTACCTAGTATCTAGCACCAACTGATATGGTCGATAACACGCACAGCTAACCCTGGAACTATATAGGTTTGAACTGCACAGGTCCACTTGTAAGTGGATTTTTTTCTATTACAACAGTACAGTATTGTAAATGGATTTTCTTTTCCTTATGATTTTCTTAGTAACATCTTTTCTCTAATTTACTGTAAGAATACAGTATACATACACATAATATAAAAAATACATGTTAACTGTTTATATTATTGGTAAGGCTTCTAATCAAGGCTCTCAGTAGTTAAGTTTGGGGGAGCCAAACGTTCTAAGTGCATTTGACTGTGTGGGGGTCAGCGTCCCTAACCGCTGCACTGTTTCAAGGGTCAACTGCAATTAAAATGGAAACGCACACAACTATTAAACCATATATTTGTTATCGCTTCTTGGCCTTTTGGCTAAGATCAAGGGTAAACTATATATTTGTTTACATTTGTAAGCTATTCCACTGAGGCTGAAACACTATATGCCTGCAAGAGACTTAGGAATGATTCCAGTAACACCATCTGGAGACACACTGTCTCGCCATACAACTATTCTAGGCAATTAGGACAAGGACTCAGGGTTTCCTCAATTCTTATTTGCCAAAGATCATAAAAATATGTATATGGAAATTACCTAGCACAAATCAACGGGCATAATACGTGGCTTACATTATTATACAAAACGTGTCAATGTATTCTAAGATACGGACAACAAGCATACGAAGTAATTTTAACTCATCCAAAGATATATGATAGTTATAATAGATTTACCAAGTAATTTTGTACCCTGCCTTAGAATTTAAAGAAACATCTTAGCATTGTTTCAAATAGCCTTTTTCTTTAAATCAAAAACCAAGAGCTATTTAATGAAGTTTAAACCAATGCATAACTTTTAAGTACCACACAAAGCTTTCTGGTTATATTAGAAGAAAGAAGAAATGCTGAACTGAGACTCTCCCATCAGATCATGCTGACTTTTAACTTTAGAGAAAACAGTAACTTAAACCTACAAGTCATATAAATGTGGCCTTGCTCTTATGACTTTCAGATCATAACCAAAGAAACCAAAATGTAGTAGATACTGTCTACAGGCATTCAATATTTACTCCCACCCCCACTGTCTCCTTCCCTATATTACAGAGACTATAAGGCTAAAAGCTCATTTCTCAGGTCTCTTGCCATGGAATTTAATTTTTCTTCTTTCTGTATCTATATTCATTTTATCTCTTTTTTTGCTTTATTGCACTGACTAGGACAATTCTGAGTAAGAACAGTAAGTGACCATCCTTCCTTATTCCCAGTATGAGGCAAAAACATTAAGTCTTTCACCAATAATTGTAATTACTAGCTGTAGGTCTTTCATAGATACCTCTTATCAAGTTGAGAAAGCTCCTACTTTTCTGAGTTTTTATCATGAATAAATTAGGTCTATTGTCAAATGCTCTTTCTACACCTAGTGAGATGATCATACAGGTTTGAAGAATTCTGTGTAGTTTGTTGATATTGATTGAATTACATAATTGATCTTCAAAAGAAGAACCAATGGCACTTTAGCATGATGTATTATACTTTTTATATAAACTTTATTCAGGTTGCTAGTATTCTGAGAAATACCTTTTTTTAATATCAGAGTAATAATGGCATCCTAAAATAAATTAGTGTTCCTTCTATTTTCTGAAGATTTTGTATATAATTGGCTTTACTTCTTTCTTAGTTAAGTTGGTAGAATTCACCAGTGAGTCCAATTGGGCTTTGAGGGTTTTTTGGGGGAAGAGAGGGGTTAACTACAAATTCAACTTCTTGAATAAAGAGCTATGCATGTTATCCATTCCTTCTAAAAGGATTTTTAGAATATGATATTTAATTTCAAAATATTTGGAGATTTCACAGATAATATGATACCGACTTCTAGCTTAGTTTCAATAAGGTAAAAAAAAAAAAAAAAAGACATATTCCTGAAAAATTACCTATAAAGGGAAAGCATGGAAATCAAGTTAAATACCTTGTGACTTTGATGAAATCTGTCCATATATCTAAGTTATCATAATATTCCCTTGAGCTTCCTTTTGTAGAATCTATATTGATGGTCTCTCTTTTCTGATATTAGGAATTTTTGCTTTCTCTTTTTTTCCCTGATTAGTACAACTACAAGTAGATCAATTTTTATTGATCTCAAAAAGAAACTCAGCTTTTGGTTTCATTGATCTTTTTTCCTACAGTTTTTCTATTTTCTGTTTCAATGATTTCTGCTCATATCTTTGATAACTTCTTCTCTGCTTGTTCTGAGTTTAATTTGCTCTTTGCCCTCTAATTTCTTAAGGTAAAGGTTTAGATTGTTGTTTCAAAGCTTCTGTTTCCTATTATAAGCATTCAACACTATAAATTTCCCCTGGAAGTACTGCTTTAGGTGAATCCCATAAATTTGGATATGTTGTATTTTCATTTTCATTCAATTCAAAATATTTTCTAATTTCCCTTGTGACTTCCTCTTTGACCCATGGGACTTTCAGAATGTGATATTTAATTTCAAAATGTTTGGAGATTTCAAAGATATCTGATAATGATTTCTGGCTTAGTTTCATTATAGTCAAGAAATACAGATATATTCCTGAAAAGTTAGCTGGAAAGGGAAAGTATGAAAACAAAATTCAAATTTCTGATAGTAAATTAATGAAATGATTTGTCTACGAAGTGAGACAGAATTGAAGATCAAGTCTTCCAGCATCCTTTCCTCTAAAGGATATTAAGAGCATTATGTTCTCTCTAAAGCCCATCTCAAAATCAACAGACTTGTTATTTTCCTTCTACCCTTCCAAAAAAAATTAATAAATGAAAGGAAGAAAAAGACAATTTCACATAGATCATCTCATTTGATTTTTACAACTCTATAAAACAAATGATAAACATTTTGTACATGGAAATGAAGCTCAAAGGAGTAACTCGTCTTACTGGTTGGCCATATTTCATTACTCTTGAATTATCCCTTGAAGATAAAGCTAATATAGATCATTTAAATCTCTAAATAATTCAAAACCTCATTTCAGCCCCTGTTGGAATCAACACCACCTCAGTTCAGAGTAAGTTGTAGTAAAATCCAACGAGGTTTAAGTTTTATCATCTTGACTGCTCATATCCATTCATTATTAACAAAAATCAGATAATAAAAAACTAAAGCCTAGGGATAAAAAGTAAATGGGAAAAATATGAGGAAGGAAAAATGAGACCCCAGTTTAATAAGTCATAAACTATATAGCCACTTTTGTTTTTCACACAAAAATTAATATGAAATGAATATATCAAGTTACATTTTTTCTCTTTCAAATTCTTGAACTGTTGATTAGGAGTTAAAACTCTAAAATATTATCTGCTATTAATATTTATAGATTAAAATATATTAATATGTAATATTTTGAAATATTAAACTATTTTATAGTATTCCATTTCAAATTAAAATTCTGAACTACAATGTTAAAGAAATTAATTGGCTTTAAGGGTAAGAGGTACACATCCTTACCGTATAACTGCTGACTTATGGGTTACAGAAATTCCCCTCAGGCAGCATCACCACTTTGGCTCAGGTATCAATAGTACAGCAATCAAAATTAAAACTGAAAAAAAAATTAAATAACAGTAAGTAAAAAGCATTCAAGTCTTCATAAAAGTCTTAAATTCAAATTTCACATTTAAACGATTTCATCAAGGGAGTTCTAGTCCCAGAACTAGTTTTTTTAATTAGTTTAAGCCAGGAGCTAATAAGGTATGTGAATTCCTGTATAATTCCAACTCCCTATCCTGGAATGAGCTCTGAAATTAACATCAAGAAATCAGAGTAAATAGCTTAGGGGCAGAAAAACAAAAAGCCAAGCATATTACAGGTATATTCAACTGAATAGCTCAGTTCATAGATTCAACACACATACATTTAAGGTTTTAGTACTGCCCACAATGAACTGAACATTGATGATTCACACAAGAACTCTATCAGACAAGAGCTTCTGTACCAATTTTTCACACAAAAATATTAGATTCAGGGGCGCCTGAAGTTAAATACAGGTGGTGCAGTTGGTCAAGCGTGGACTCTTTGTTTCGGCTCAGGTCATGATCTCAGGGTCCTGAGATTGAGCCCTGGCATCAGGCTCTGGGCTCCCCAGAAAGTCTACTTAATGACTCTTTCTCTCTCCCCCTATTCCACACCACCCCCCAAATAAACAATAAATCTTTTTTAAAAATCTGTTTAAATTCAATAAAAATCTCGGTGATCCCTTTCTAAAGACTTTAATAGAATGTATGCAGATAAAGCAGTATCAAAGATTTAATACCTGCTGAATCTACCCTAAGAAGTGCTTCCAGAATACCAGATATTCATAACAACAAGACTCTAGATCAATCTGATATTGTTTATAAATGCTCTGGAGCTAGGCGGTACCAGAAAGGATGATAGAGTTCCCTACCCAGAGTTATGGCTCACTTAGGAAGAATACGCAGAAGAAAAATTTGGTGACCATTGTTCGTTAATTCAGCAGAAGTTTACCAAGCCATCTTGTATGAGTAAGTCTCCCCATTGTAAGGCAACAATGCAGACACAAAAATGAGTAAGAAAATGCCTGCTCATCAGAGAACTCACAGTCCTGTGATGGTGACCAATGCCTGCCAGTAATTATAATACAATAAGGTAGCTGTGTGAAAGCAAGAGCGAGGCGGTGGAGTGGGATACATCCAACAGTCTCGAGGGACAAGGAGCAGGGAGGAATGAGGCCAGGCAAAGGCCATGCAGGCACAGAAAGGGAGCTGTGTACAATTACCGAAAGGGAAAGCAACTTTGAGTCTCCCGAAGAGGAGTCTCTGGATATGCATGAATTATACGTAGGCCGGTTGGATGAGAACATACACAGCTGAGACTGTCACTATCATTTTGAAAGTAGGGGAAAAAACAGATCATTCAATGATCCTCTAATCTACACACGTCCCACGAGTTTGCTTATTTAAAATTAAAAGCAGCACCTAATTTTCTTCCCCTTCCTTAGGAGCAGCTGTAGAGCATGCTCTTGATTATGCACAGTAAAAGAAAAGTGAGTTTTTCCTAAGTAATTTGCATTAGTGATCACCTTATTTCCAAACAGAGAATCAGCCCTAGGTTTCTGATTCTCCGGGCCCAATTTTAACCTCTACCAGATCACCTTATCTGCATGATTCTGAAAGCAACTAGCCCGGTACATTCCACGTTAGACATGGTCTGTCTAGCTAACTGTGGAGGAAAGGGTCCGATGCGCATGTTTTCAGGATGACCATCTGTTTAGCAATCATGTCAATTCTTCCTTTGGGAAATACAACTGTGAGTTTTCCCACTTGCCTAAAATGCTATGTACTATTAATTTGGTAACAGCTATCACTTGGTGATAGCTTTAATCAGGATTAAGCACAGCGCTCACATGTCACATACATTTTAACTTAATCCTCACAACCCAGGTAATATCCATCTCCATCAAAAAACGAGGAAACCAAGGACCAGAAGGTGACATGCCCAGGATGACAGAGCCTGGAGGAAGCAGGGTCAGGATCGGTCTGTCTGGCTGCGGTCACTCTTCTGTATGAGCCACCTTCTGGACATGTAGACGTGCATTTTTCTTTCCTGCTCGGCTGCTCCCATGCCTTACTTAAGTCAGGAACCATAACAGTCTTGAAGAATCAACTAGACTTTGTGAGTGTGGTGCTTAATTTTACAGGGTAGAGCATATCTTTAACTCCTCTGAAGCTACAGTTTAAGGTTATTAAGTGTGAAATCCAGCACCTCTACTTAGAGGTGTCAGGGAAACACATTTATATGCAACACCAGAACTGAAATTCTATTCATGTCCCATGGTTAAGCTCTGGATGGTGCTGAAAATGCTTCTCTGTGGCCGTGGTCTAAGAGCACGGTTGCCCTGTCACTTCCTACCACCGGGCCCACATCCATGATGCTTCCGCAGCATGAAGGCCTTCTTCTCGATTCCATGCATCCCTGTTGTGCCTAGCCTTCAGAATGCAACCAATACAGCCTCCTCCCCCCCATCCATTCAGCTCTTTATCTGCTCAATAAACACTTATTTATTGTAGTGATGTGTCAGGCACGGTGTGTGTCCCCACCCTGGAAGATCAAAGCCCAGTCCTACAACAGCAACAACCTCTTGGTCCACCAGAAGAAAAGCGTACAAACAAGGAATTAGTATTCAGTGAGATAAAGGCATATACATGGTATTAAGAGACCACAAGGGAGGGAGCGGAGCCACTGAGGGGAGGGAGTGGCAGGAAAGACATCACAGCCGTGGTAACATAGGTGCCTTAATTCAGAGGACAGATGATGATGACCTAAAATAAGATAGGAGAATTTTTTAAAGGGAACAAACCTTAGAGACATAGGTGGTGGGTGATGAAGTCGATGGGATGCTAGGTAATGTCTCTCAGAAGACAGAGTACTGTCCGGCAATAATGGATGTGTTTTATAGACCAACACCATCCAAAATGGCAGCCTCCAGCTGCACAGAGCACTTGACTGAGCACTTGTAATGTGGCTAGTGTGGCTGAGAAACTGAATTTTTAATTTTATTTCATTTTAATGAATGTTAATTTAAATAGCAACACATGACTAACAGCTACTGTGCCGAACAGTGCAGTTCTTAACAATTCAGGCTTGAGACACTGAGTTGAGGGGTTATTACCAGTATCTGGGGAAAGGAATACCAAGAGAAAGGTATATGAACACTCAAGTATTTGCTGAATAGATGAATGAACAAGCCAATGAACAGAGGTACAAACTGGATGATCTGTAAGGACTCCTCCCCCTAAAATTCCATTCAGGGGCGCTAGGTGGCTCAGTCGGTTAAGCATCTGCCTTTGGCTCAGGTCATGATCCACGGTCCTGAGATTGAGTCCAGCATTGGGCTCCCTGCTTAGTGGGGAGTCTGCTTCTCCCTCTCCTCTGCCTTGCTTGTGCTCTCACTTTCGCTCTTTCTCAAATAAATAAAATCTTAGAAAATAAAAAAATAGAACAAAGTTCCCTTCCAAGAGGTACTTATCCCTGCTCCTTCAGGTTTTCAACACTACTTTCAATATGAGGGAATCAGACCGCAGCCTAATTCTTAAAATACTGCTAAAATTGAAATTCCTTATGCTATTCAGTGTAAAAAGCAAGAAAAGAAAAAATGGTACCATAACATTATTGCAAGGAATAATCACAGAGCAAGAATAATCAAGCCAGGGTAAGTAACTCTCTAGGGAAATGTGTCCAAACACATTTATGGATGAGGACCAAACGGCTTTATGATGAGCTCCGGTCATTACAAATCTATTACAGCCCATTCACCTCCTAAGCAGTTCAGCTGATGTTCAATTTACATTCCTCTACACTCTGCTGAGAGGAATAACTGAATTTAATATCACAAAACACCTAATTTTGTTCTCCAGAGCATTTTTAAAAGGTCAATGATAATAAAGTTGTCCCCAGTAATATGCCCCTTTATCTTAGTTATCCACAACATCCAAGTCAATGTGAGATAAATAACTCTGGGACACGAAAATGTTTAACCTGAGAACAGGTTGTGTCCAAATGAGTCCCTGTTAATCTGCCAAGGTTATCCTAATCTGATTGTACAAGGCTTTGTTTACTATTTTGGTCCTTGCCATCCCCTTACAGCTTCCCAATTCTAGTTCTGCAAAGAGAAGCTGTTTCAGAGAGCTGTTCCCCTGCCGTGCTTTCCAGGGCTGCCCTGTTAACCAGACTCAAATTCTACATCCCTCCCTCCCTAGGAGACCACGTCAGTGTTCCTAACTGTTCACATATAAAGTTCTATGTACAAGACTGGTAGGCACTTTAGAACCACGCAGCCTCCGTTAGCTTCAGAGAAACAGAGCTCATCAGAATGTCTAATAAGAATGTTTTTAGCCAAAATCATCTGACAACACAGTAAAACGGCAGTCTGGCATTTCCCCTCCCTGGCCTCTCGGATTGACACCTGTGTTCTAATTCCCAAGGCTGGATCAGCCCTACGTGTCTGAAATCAGAGCCAGAAGGGACACACACACTTAGCTGGCCCCACAATTCAATTCAATGTATGAGTGAGTTCTTTTGTAGAAGGTAAAACAAAAACACTAAGTAATAAGACAAGGTCTTGGCCTCCAGAAAGCTTTATCTGGTGGGAAAGAGTAAATAAATACAAAAAATATGAAACAAGTCACAGAAGGGATATTGCTGTGAATAAAACAGAAATAATTGCAGCTAGCTGACGTTCACTGGTCACCTATAGGTATCACACGCTCAGCCAGGTTCACTTTCACGTATTTAATAATTAATAAAACCACATTAATTATGAGTGCAAATGAAAAATTCTCCCCGTTTTGGGTAATCTGTTCATTAAAAAGTACTTATCCCAGACCTTAATACAAGGATCATAAAATAATATTTTCTTCCCCTTAACTTAACGAACAGTGTAACTACCTAGTAAAATACAAGGAACAAACCATCAATTCCTGACCTGAGTTTTGCAGAGATCCACAGCTGGTCCACACCTCTGGACTAATAATGGTCAAAGAATCGAATAGCCCAGATAAAGTTCTGGGTCATGTCAACCACTCACTGGTCCTTTCAAACACTTACTCCCACTGTGCGTGAGAGATACAACCAGGAGTCAGACAAAGGTGAGCCCATACCCGGAAAGACACCACACAGCAAGTCTGAAAGTGCTAAGTGGCCATAGATACCGGCAGTGCGCGGTAAGAAAAGAGGACGTTAGTGGCAGCTGCAATAAATGGATAAAGACTTCAAATCTGCATGGGGCTCAAAGTGACACCAAGGACTGATTACTGCCTTGTGAGATGCAGAGAGTATACAGAGTTAATATAAAGATAAGTGCTGTATCATCACTTAACTATTAGGACAGCATGAGGAAGTCAGGATCAAGTGCACCAGATCCAGCGCTTGCTCACAAAATGCAAAGTGTGCACCTGCCTGCCCGTCTCCAAGGAAGCTAACAGAAACTCACGGGCAAGGGTTAGAAGGGGGTTGAGATCCAGCCCCCAGGCAGCACAGAGCTCTCCTCCGCCCTCGCTCTCCCTGCACCCACCTGCCTGAACACTGTTCAGGGAGAGGGAAGCTGTGAGTTTGGAACCCCACTTGTTAAGAAACACTATTTGAAATAAGGCTTTCTTTATATTTAGTGAAAGCTTACATCTTTCTAACTGCAAACCAACCAACGCTCTGTTCTGCCCACTGAAACCAAGTAGAACCTACCACAGCCTCAGCTCAGCAAACATCCAAGTATCTGAAGGCAGGGTTCGATGTCCCCGTCCCTCCAGCCTTTCCCAGGTGCTCTCCGGCCTGTCCTTCCAGGAGGTGCAGCGCCCAGAACAACACATACCAGATGTGGCCCGAGGGAGGCAGCACACCCTGCCCATCGACACCACGGTGGGGCCTGCCAGTTTGTTTCACTGGTTCTGTCTTCTGGGCGATGCCACCAAGCTGGGCACAGTCTTCCCTGGAAAGACTCCTCCCTGCCCCGCCACTCTGGAATAGGATCCCCAGGCTGCCCTTCTGCAGGGCGGCCTCTGCCGCTTCTCCTGAGCTGTCCACTCCCACATTTCTGAGCACCTGCCTCTCCCTGCTCTCTGGGCCTCCCCGTGAGCGGGCTCGGGGTCACTTCCACCACAAAGCACTGTTCAGTTTCCCCGAAGCAGCCACCTTCCCCTTCTCCGTGCCCACCAACCAAAGGGGCAGTACCGAATGCCCCAGTGCAGTGGGCTCGCAAGCTGGAACTGAGCTGCACTTATAGACTCCAGCACTCCGGCAGGTGATGTAAGCCTACATTTCCTGAACTACAAAAATGAGACTGGGTGAGTTATGTGAGCTATCCCACGGGACACCGTGGGCCTTACACGGGGTGAGCAACAGACAGCACCTATCACTGCTGTTACCACTAACTACTTCTCTGCCACCACCACTAACTACAACCTGTTCCCCTCCACACCCACTCACATCCACCCGCCAGGGAGGGTGGCCTGCATCTATCTCTATACCCCCAGGGCTTTGCAGAGAATGGTTCACGACAACCTCCTGGTCCAGGAGGAAATAGGGAATACATGAGCATACAGGAACCTAAAAAACCAAGACGATCGAAGTTCAGATTTCATTCTATTCTTAAATTGGCCTAGTTATTCATTATCACAGCAATGCAAAAATGTTCAGAAATTCACAGTTAATGGAATCCACTTTCAAAGGCAAAATGGATTACCTAGTTGTATGGTACTTCTGCCTGCAGCAAATATTAAGGGTTTTTTGTTTGTTTGTTTGAGGTTTTTTAATGTTCATGGCAGAGAAGTCTGGCCCTGGGCAGCCAGCCACCTGTGGTCCCTAACACTTTTGACTCCTTACTCCACTCTTCACTATGAAAATTTTTTTCTTTTTCATTTTCATTTTCATTCATAAATTCCTAGTACCCAGCTCAGTGCTTGGCCCACAGCCCACACTCAAAAAACATCTGCCAAATAAGTGAATATTCTTGAATGCCTAGGTAAAAGAAAAATCACAATGCCTCTTCCTGACCTACTTCAACCTGGAAAGTTGAACTTGAGTGTGTCCAGTGACCTCGTATTTGCCCCCATGGGTCACCACTCTAAGTGCTTTAAAGTGCTGGGCTTCAACCAAGCAAAGAGCAGGAGAATCTGGGTCAACAGAACACTTATTTCAATTCAGCCAAACGGTTAATGAGCTTTTGTGCAAGGGGCATAAAGAGATAAATAACTTGCTTGAGATAAAATAAGGCTTCCAGCTTGAGAAAAGATTGCTGACTTCGACAAAGTTTTTTAAACGCTGTTTAGCAACATTATGGAACAATCTACAACCATTAAATACAAATGTGGAGGGGTACCAACTGGCACCATCAGGCAGTTTCATTCACGACACTTAGAAACAGCCTGAGAGCACAAGAAAGAAAGGAGGAGGCAGAACAGATGCAGGAGACAGAGGGACAGTGGTGGTCCCAGTGGGGGAGTGAGTTGACCAACAGGAAAGACAGGAAAACAGGGCAAGGCCAAGAGGTCCCTGAAGATTTGTTCCAGAATTTAGCAAACAAGAGCTACAACACACTTGCCCATTAAGACATCCCAGAATCCCAGAATTTTTTAAACTTCCTTTCTTAAAAGTGGGACACTGTGTCCTTGGCTGATGTTCTGGCATTTTTCCTGTTGCTTGTGACCCCACAAAGATGACAAACCAATGATTCTGGGGAGGTCCCTGAACATAATAGCTTAAAAGTTGAAAAAGATCCAATTCAAGTGAGAGATTTTCTTGCCTAAACGATGTTATATTTTTCTCTGCTTTAATTACTGAATCCTGTAATTGGAATTCATCACTGATTCAAAGAGATGCTAAAAATAGTCTTGTTTCAGAATGCAGAATGAGAGGCATCATGTAATTTTGCTACTAAGTGGACTTCTATTTTTTTCATAGCTCAGTAACTTACTCTTGAAATAGATTTCCTCTTTTTATTAACCAAAAATGTAAAACACTTCAGATATACATTCATTTTCAATACCAATTATGCTTTATAAGTTTGTAAGTGAAATCTCAGACGTATACTAACCTTGCTTAAAAACAGTTCCTTAACCTTTTCCCTTTACATTCAATCGTGACCTTCATGGAAGGCCTCTGACTGAAGAGTACAACCTCATTTACACGTGACAAATGAATTAAAACAAAGCCTGTTATCCCACAGGCTTTCCACTACAAATGGCAATTTGAACCCACTGAGTCACTTACAAAGGGCTTTCTCGAATGAATCATCTCATTTAATCTCCACAACCATCCGAATACAAACGGGAGAGGCAGGAATTTTTTAACCGTCTTACAAATCAGGAAGTTAGCTCAAAGACTGAAACGTCACCTGAAGGCGGGGGAGAGGCTCACCTCCATCTTCCTCACCTTCAGTCCCACCTTGTACTCCAAACTCAGCCCCTTCAAAGACGCAGCCTGTGGCCTCCAAAGGGTTTCCTGGACTGTCCCCCTCAGCCCAGCCGGGTCACCCCTTCCCCCGCAACTCCAACAGAGCTCACAATGAGTACCACCCAGGGGCTACCCAACACATCTACTTCCGTTGTGGTTTGCTTTGGGACGTCCACGCTCTGTCTTCTCAACTCAGTTAGAAGCCCCGGGAGGGTAAAAACTGAATCTCGCATTTCTTAATGTCTAGAATCATGGACATAACAGGCAGACACTGAATTCTTTTTTATGATGCCACCTATTGAAGAACCATCCTGTAGACAAATGTCTCTCTTTTCCCAACTTTCCAACAACGGCACTGCTCTCCCCTTTGTCTCCACCATCCCAGCTGCAACTCGGTGAGAAATTCCTGGAAGCTGTTCCCGGGTCATCATAAAGAAATTTTAAAAAAGCGGTTTTCTTAACGATGATTAAAGCGGCTTTGCTCTTTAACTGGTCTGAGTCTCTTCTGCTCTCCTGTACTATAAGCTGTCCCTGGTTTCTGACTGCATGTTGGTTTGTGAGCACCTGGGAACCTGACTCCCTCGTTAACTGTGTCTTTATTTCCTTGATTCCGATGTTCACCTGCTTTCTGTTCAGGCCAGGTCTCACACAGTTAACTTCCAGCCCCCTCCTAAGCTTTGTTGACCCTGACTTTCTCACCCATCCTCACATCAGCCCCAGCCCAATGCTGCCACGGATCCCACCCAGGCCCCTACAGAGGGACCAGCTGGCCTGTCATGAGTGGTCAAGCGAGGGAGAGTGCCTTATTTTTGTATCTTTAGCTAATCCCTGGAGTTCTACATTTCCGTAGCAATTTCAAGAGAAAGACAAATGTAACACAGGTACCAGCGGCAGCTGCTCTCAGCTCCCCGTGACTCTATATCCTTCCTCTTCAAACTCACATGAAACATCAGGACAACCTAGGCCAACATACCAAACAGTCAGCAATCAACATCCTGCTGGAAACCAGACACATCAAAACCAAATCAGGGTTACCGTTCGGTTTCATGAAATATGCTGAGTCTTAAATGTGGACAAAGAGAATTGTTACAGAAACGCCCAAAAGTACTTGGGAAATCTGTGCAATGTCGGATGGAAACAGCAGATGTAAGCGCTGTGTGGCAGAGGCCTCTTTTTTTTTCATTCCCGTGACAAATTTTACATATTCCAAAATCAAAATCTATTTCAAAGCCAGCTCTGTAATATCAAACCCGACATAAAGATTCCATGTGCCGTTCAACAAGTTCCTGCAGTTACTTGTTTTCCCCCTTGAGGATAAATTATAGTACCAGCCAATGTAGCAAATGGGTCCATCAACTTCCACCCCCAGGGACCCTGTGTCCTCAAAGAAGACTGACAATCACAGCGGCAACACTTTATAGCACATCTCCACTCAACCCCCACAGGCCTCTAGTCAAACCCTAATGTCCACTATATCTAAAGTAATCAGGGAACTGAATGGCTCACCAACAGACTACAGGATTACCACAGCTTGTGACAGAAGACCAACACAAGGGGAAAAAATCATCACCACCCCGAAATGAGTGCCCACCTTTCAGTCACCTAGAAAGTAATTTACTGCCACTGAAAATATTTCTAACATTAAGTTCTGTCTGCTCTTTATTAAGCAGTAATCATTTAATTAGTGGCATCCAATAGGATCTTGGAGAAAACACTTTCTGAGGACCAGCGGCTGCACGATAATGGGGAGAGAACAGAGATGTGAGCTTCAGAGACGGGAACTCCATGCCTGGATCTGCCACCAGAAGCCATGGATTCTGGGGAAGTTACTACTGTCTGGGCCTCTATAAAATAAGGTCAACGGCAACACCCCACCCCGCCCCACCCCCTCAGAGTATAAACATGAGGGAAGGAAGAGCCATGTTGTCAAAGAACACGGCAGGGAGCAAAGATGTTTAATTAATAGCAGCTACTACAGAAAGCTAAACTCATACTTGTTGGGCACCTGTCATGTACTTGTCATTACACAAGGAGGCAGAAGCACCCGCTCCCCCCAAACCCTGCCACAACTGGGCAGTGTTACTTAGGCCACTGTGGCAAAGGGGAAATGGAAATACCAAGGCCTTTGTGAATGCAGAAGCAAGGCTGCTTTCTCATTCTCAAGTGACTGTAGTTAACACCCACCTGTCCGAAAACGACAAAGCCGATGCCTATGGCAAGTGGCCAATGTACAGGACGTGCCCCACCCAGCTCTTGTCTGATTTCTGCAAGTAAAGACGATGGCCAATTTACCCAGTGAAAGAAAGGGCATGGAAATGTGGATCTTCCAAACAGGAGGCATTTTGATATTTGAAAGCCCCATGTTTATTTTACATAACAAAAGCTCCTTTGCTTTTGTAGTTTTTGGTTAAGTTTGAATTCTGCCTGAAATCTGGCAACCCTGAAGTCGTGACGATGCCAAGATCCAGATTCTGTTCTGTTCTCTCCACCACCCACCATAATCCCAAATGGATGACATCAGCCTTCTCTCCAAATCAAGAAAAGGCCACTCTCCCAAAGACAGACCTCAAGTCTAAAGAGCCTTTCGGCACAGGGGACCCAATTAAGCGACTGACTCCACATATAAACTGAGAGAATTCAGTGGCAACAACCCATTCAGGGATGGTCAGAAGACTTGAAATCAAAACACACTCCAGCAAGTTTCATATCCAATTTTATCTTCTCCCTTCACAACTACAGAGATAAATGAAATTCCATGGAAATTTACTAAAATAAATACTACATAATCCAGAAACCAAAGGCGTATCACAGTATCAATTCTCCTGTGTTACAAATACAATGAGATTAAATACTATACTTTATCGATCTCAATGCTTAAAATAAATGGCCCTTAAATATTCCTGACAAAGTGGCCAAAATCCACTGAAGGCAACTTAGTGAGTTACTGGATTTAAAAATACTGAAAAGACACTATAAATAACAAAATCATGCGATTTCGATATATGATGGCCCTCTCTGACTATGTAACATGCAACTTCAAGAATTTTCAACCTAAAGAACTGCATATTGATAGTCTCTCCCCTGCCACCAACAAAGATCATTACCACCACCGCTACAGAGCACCTTCCTACAACAATTAAGGAAAGGAAGGAAGACAGAAGTGGGAAGGCGGGAAGAGATGTGCAGAGGGGAAACTGACAAGATCCGCTGGAGCGGTGGGCAGGGTGGCCCCGCTGCTTCGCGGAGGTCGGAAGTGACGCAGAGCGAGTGCTCCTGCTCCTCTTTTGCTGGTAACCTGAACACAAGGAGATTAAATTCATGCAAAAAAAGCGCTGAAAATATCTGGCCTCCAAAACTAATCACCCAAACAAAACAAAGAAAATCCTGGCTCCAGTAAACACCACTGAGAATTCTCATTTAAAACACCTTTTTTGGTCAGGATTTGTATTATGAATTCTCTGCTGGGCCGAAACGTTAACCAGGATTGTACTGCACCAGGGCATTTAGAAAGGAAAAAAGAGAAGCACGCCAGCTGACATTTACCGAGCCCGCAAGGCCAAGCTGGGCGCGCTGCTCCAGCACCCTCCGTGTTTATGTCTTTCACTTGATCCTCATGACAACCCTCCGAGGAACATGCCAGCATGATCCCCATTTTACAGAGGAGGAAACTGGGCAACAGAGGAAACTGGCCCAAGATCATGCAATACATCATAGGGTTGGGATTCCAACCGAAAAAGTCTCTGCTTCCAGAGATTACGTTTTTTAACTACTGTCCATCCCCTTCCTTTTGAAATTAAGAATGTTACTATAAAGAAAACTCGGGAAATGGAAAGCTATCAAATTTCCATCCCACTCACCTTACTGTGCACTCCACTATCAAAGGTAAATTTCACAATCTCTCTCTACAGCAAACCTACGTAAGCCATTCAGGCTCTGGGAAGTCTATCATGGACTCCTACATTCAGCACATCACTTAATCCTTAGAGCTCGAAGAGGAGGGCAGAGGTAGGTATTATAAACCCCAATTAACAAATGAGTACCTTTCAGAGAGTAGGGAAAGCTGAACATTACCTCAAGCCTCTAAGAGGCAAAGGCAAGGTTAAACTCCCAGGCCACCTATAGCAGAGATGCCTTCCTTTGTCTAAATGAATTTAATCCCATGGGATAACTGTAACTTCCATTCTATAACATTACAGAGATGGCTCGCCCAGGACTTACCAAGGAAGCATCCTTCCTGAAGGATCCTGCTGGGCTCTAGATGTTGCCTGCCATGGGCTGAGGGGGAAACAGCTACTCTAACAGAGCAACAAGAGAGTTGCCTGAACAAAGGCAATGACAGCTCTGAGAATCTGAAAGGAGGAGCTGCTCCCAGAATCCCTAACTGGCTCTAGTTCTCTAGGACAATGATCCACAAAGTGCAGGGCACCAAAGGCAGTGGGGAATGGAGACACAAAATGACTGAATAGGGAGAGAGAAAGGAAAAGAAGCTTTATTCATAGTTAACACAGGTAAGATAGGTCTTCCTGTGGACAACAGGTCAGCAGTCATTCATCATACAAGGTATTATAGGCGCTAAGGGCAGGCTGCCCCAGGATGGGCCACTTTGGCATCGACATTATTTTGAGTTAAAAGTAATCAAAATCTGGCAGACAGAGGTGTGTCCATGGGGCGGGGGGGGGGGGGGTAGCTCTCAGCTGTCCCCTCAACTGCCTAAATTTACTTTGGAAAGGAGAGCCTGTATCAGGAAGAGAACTATTAACAGAGGTTTTACCTAAGTAACTGATCTGCATAACAGGGAAATCTTTGTTTTTCCAAACATCTCTCACCTTCCTGCTAATGGCCTTCCTCCCCTTTGTATCCTCAGGTCTTACCCCTCTCCTTAGCTCATTCATGTTGCTTCACTGTCTTTGAAATTTCATGTCTGTGTGGATTCCCCTTATGTATGCTATTGGATTTGATCTTTCTCCCATTAATCTGTCTCAGGTCAATTTGATTCTAAGTCCTGCTAGAAGGATCTCGAAGGTCAGAGGAAAAGTCTTCCTCCCCCACAGTATAAAATTACCCTACACAGAAAGCAGGGTCCCGGTTTGGATAGTTACCGGCAGGCTTGATGTTCTGCAGGGTTTCAGTCTATGGGGGCCTGGGGAAGTAGAATTACAAACTATCTTAACCAGTTTGAGTGAAACTAATTCTCACAAAATGGAAGAGGAGTGTTAAAAAAAAAAAGAGTTTCCTGAAGCAACAACAAAAGGATTAAATACTGATAATACAAGAATAAGCTAACAAGAAAATAGTGAGGCTGATATCTGTCCTCTTGTCAGTTAGATGAGTTGAATACAATCATAATCTAAACAGATCTACAAGAACTTAAATTATTTTTCAGTCATCAGTGCAATGAACTGAAATACATTTATATCCACTATCAACAGTATCAGATGAATACAAAATTTTAAAAATTTCAAGAATCTTATAATGCTTAATGTCTTAAAATGTGGAAAAAAACAGTTCAATAAAGTAGTATGTATCTATAATTTGTAGATGTACATATATTGGACTTCTGTGCTCATTTTATTATGAAATACATAATCAGAAGGTTTTTAAGACCACTGCTTAAGGAAACAGATTGCCTAAGGATCAGAAATTAATACAGAAGCTATTGATGCTTCACTAGTAAAATGTTAAACATATCTGTAGCTAAGAAAAAAATTAGTAAAAAATTTCCATAACAATGAGAATAAGCTGAATAAAGCTATAAAACCACAAGTTCCCCCCCCCAAAAAAAGGAAGAAGAAAAAGAAGAAAAAGAAACCCATTAAAAAAAAGCTCAGAACAGAAAGATGAATCGAAGTAAATACCAAATATTCACAAGGTCTTCCAAAGAGACCAGTGATCCACAACTGTTTTCATCCCTAGCAGAGTTACAAGAAGAATCTGCCATAAATAAGGGTAAGAAAATACCAGCTGAACTGTTAACCAACTCTTTTTTTTTATATATTTGACAGAGACAGAGCAAGAGAGAGTACGTGCACAAGTGGAGGACAGGGGGAGAGGAGAGGGAGAAGCAGACTCCCTGTTGAGCAGAGAGCCCTACATGGGGCTAGGTCCCAGGACTAGAGCCAAAGGCAGATACTTAAGCAACTGAGCCACCCAGGTGCCTATTAACCAACTTTTAATGTCTTCACATGAGCCAAAGTGTTAGGTCAGAATCTCAAGGAGCCCCCCACATGGCAAGTCTGCACTTACCAGCCAACTCTTTCACTTGGGTTTTTACCAAATACATATAGACAGTGCACATAGAGACAGAACACAGAGTTGAGAGACTCCCTATCGCAGGCTCCCTATCTCCCTGGATACAGAGCAGCAGGAAGAAAAGAGAGCTGAGAAAGTTCCTCTAAAAAACAGTAGGGCAGGGATGCCTGGGTGGCTCAGTTGGTTAAGTGTCTGACTCTTGCTTTCAGCTCAAGTCACAGTCTCAGGGTAGCAAGAATGAGCCCCGTGTGGACTTCCATACTGGGCATGGAGCCTGCTTAAGATTCTCTCTCTCCCTGTCCCTCTGCTCTCTCTCGCTCGCTCTATTAAAAAAATAAGTAAAAAGTAAAAAAAACAGGAGGACAAAGAGAGATCTCCTGAGGAGAAGAAAGCCACAGACTGGAAAGCAAAGAAAATTCATTAGTGCCCCTAAAGCTAGCGGCTAAGCTATAAAACTGAGAGTCCCTCCTTGTTCAGAAAGTTGGCAGCCTCGCTCTAAAACAGAGAGATCTCCAAGGTCTTACTGGGATCATTCTGAAGCTCTGCCAAAAACAAAGTCCTGATCCCATTCTCAAAATATTTGAAGGTAATGATGAACTCAATCTAACTCTTGCTATAGCAAAGTCCAGGCCCAGCCTGGTCTCCCACATTAGCAGCATGACCAAAAAAAGGGACAAGCCCTTTCCTGGGGTGAGGGAGGGGGGCAGATATTCACCAGTCTTTACTGTTTGTTACACACAATGACCAGTACACAATAAAAAAGTATGGAATAAGAGGAGAACATTATTCAAAGAAAAGAGGAAAAAACAGTCATATAGTTTATATCTCCATACACCCATATATGACCCTGATGTTGCAATCAGCAGACATAACTATGTTAAATGTACTAAAGAATCATGTGAGAAAGATGAACAGATAAACATGAACAGGGAAGGGTTTCAGCAGAATAAAACAGAAACTAAACAGCTAAACAGAAGAGATGGAAATGAAAATTATGACTTCCAAAATAACTACTACAATGAGCTTAACAGCAAACTGGAAACAGCAGAAGGTTCTGCAAATCTGAAGAGGGGTAAAAAAACACAATAATTTAAAAACAAACAATAAAACTTCCCAAGATCTGTGTACAACATCAAATCGCTCAACTACAGGTGTAAATGGGAGTCCTGGAAGATGAGGAGAGGAAGAATGGGACAAAGAAATATCTGAGGAAACAACATCTGAGAACTTTCTAGATTTGCAATGAAGGATATCAACCTACAGATCCAAGAAGCTCACCAATTCCAAGGAGGATAAATACAAAGAAAACCACACCTAGACACAGCACAACCAAACTGCTGAAAACCAATGATAAAGAGAAAATATCCAAAGCCACCGCAGAAAAAAAGAGCCATACTGAATATTGGGAACAGCAATAAGACATGAATTTTCATCAAAAATAATGAAAATCAGAATGCAATGGAGTGACATTTTTAGAATGCTGAGAAAGAAAGAAAAAAACAGTCACACAGAGTTTTTATCCAGCAAAAATATTTTCAAAAACAAAAGCATCAAAACTCTTGAACTACAAAGACTCTGTTAAGAGGATGAAAACAAGATATACACACGAAGAAAATTTTTGAAAACTGAGTATGTAGCAAAGGCCTCCTATCTGGAATATATAAAGAATCATGATACTCAGCAGTTAAAAAAAAAAGGTGGGGGGGCAAACAATCCAAGTATAAAATGAGCAAAAGACATAAAGAACCATTTCACTGAAGAAGAGACATAGATGGTAATCATTATTAATAGCCAACATCAATAATCAACTAGCCACTAGGGAAATTCAAATTAAAACCACAATGAGATATCACTATATACATATTAGAACAGTTAAAATTAAAAACAGTAATAACACCAAGTTCTGACAAGGATCCAAAGAAAACTAGATCACTCATACACTGTTGATAGGGATGTAAAATGGGTACAACTACTCTGGAAAACAGTTTGTAAGTTTTTTTTTTTTTTTTAAGATTTTTATTTATTTATTTGACAGAGATTGCAAGTATACAGAGAGGCAGGCAGAGAGAGAGAGGTGGAAGCAGGCTCCCTGCCGTGCAGAGAGCTCAATGCAGGGCTCGATCCCAAGACCCTGAGACCATGACCTGAGCCAAAGGCAGAGGCTTTAAGCCACTGAGCCACCCAGGCGCCCCGAAAGTTCTTGAAAACTAAATGTGCACTTGCCATTGGGCCCTGTAAGCACACTCATGGGCATTTATTCCAGAGAAATTAAAACTTAGCAGCTTTATTCATGATACAAAAATGCTAGAAAAAGCTCAAATGTTATTTGGGTGGATGGCTGAACAAACCATGGTTTAACTCAGCAGTAAAAAGGAAGGAGTATCGATACATACAACAATCTGAATGGGCCGTAAGGGCATTTTGGATTGTTTTTGTTTTTGTAATAAAATGTTATTATGATGCAGGACATGAGAAACAGTGTTATAAAAAATGGGTCACAAACATGCTCCTAGAAGCACATTCTGAGTATATTTCTGGCAAATTTTTTAATTAGGTGGGCAAAAGTGCTATTGTAAATATTTAGGAAGGTAACAAATATTACCACTACTATTATTTTAACTTCCCCAAATATTTATGGATTATATAGCGAAATTAAGAAAAATGATGTCACTTTCAATTGTTAGTATTTCTAGAAATGGGAATCTGTTCACTCCTGCAGTTTATTTTTAATTCACTTTTTAAAATTTTTAATTCACTTGACTTTACTCAAAATTGTCTCTATAAATTACAATGGAGCCCTTCTTGCAAAATGATATTACTCAGACACCCTGAGCCAAGATGATTCGCTTCACCTCTTATTCCTATCTTCAATCACAGCTGCAGAACAGGATTTCCAGAGAAGACAGAATTGTTTACCAAGTCTTCTAAATAAAAAGTGTCATACCCATAGAGTCAGTTTTAATTAGTTTATTATCTTGGGTTTGGTGAAACTTTTTTTTTTTTAAGATTTTATTTATTTATTTGAGAGAGAGAGAGAGAGAGAGAGACTAAGAGCATGAGAGGAGAGGAGAGGGAGAAGCAGGCTCTCCACTGAGCAGGAAGCCCCACTCGGGGCTCGATCCCAGAACCCTGATACCATGACTGAGCCAAAGGCAGGTGGTTAACCAACTGAGCCAGCCAGGTGCCCTGTTTTTTTTTTTTTTTAATTGAGGTATAACTGACATACAGTGTTATTATTAGTTTCAAGTGTCCAACATAGTGATGCAACATTTATATATGTTATGAAATGATCACCAGAATAAGTACAGTTACTCTTGTCACCAAAGTTATTACAATGTCATTGGCTATATTCCCTATGCTGTACTTTCCATCTCTGTGACTGACTGACTTTGTAAATGGAAATCTGTACCTCTTAATTACCCTCCCCCTCCCCCTCTGGCAACCACCAGCTTGTTCTCTGCATTTATGAGTCTACTTGTTTTTGTTTGTTTGTCAAGGACAAATAATGTTCAGTCACACAGCCTAGCTCACAAACTTATAAATGAATATTAACAACACTGATATTGAAGATTCTGTCAATCAAAGCGCTTAAACATCACCTATATAGTCCATACAGGAAAGGAAGCTGTCACTACAAAACGGTAAGAAAGCCCTCTTAGAGCCTAATTTTCAAATGAATGTTAAATGAACAAGTGAGGGACAGTATTCTAGGCAGAGTCCATCCAGCCACCGAAGGACAAAAGAGTTAAGACACAAATGGGGAACTCCAACAGTTCACACACCTGGAGAATGAGGCGGAGGAGAAGCCCTCATTACAGGAAATGACAAAGGGCAGACAGCACTCAGGGCAAGCAGAGCACACAATCCCGGCTGAAGTCCAAACTTCACTCTGTGAGCACCTGGGAGAGTCTGAAGGAATTTAATCGGGACAGCAATAGACGACGGGCCTTTCAGGAAGACAGCTCTGGCAGTAAGGATGACGCATTGGAGAAAAGTGACACAGGAGGTTAGAACAACAATCTAACAGTCCAGGAAAGAGGTGGCAATCAGCATAAACCAAAACAGGAGCAAAAAGCATGGACATGAAGGGGCAAGCACCAACTAGTTAAAGATAAAGAGCAAAAGGGAAGGACTAAGAATCACACCCACACTGCCAACTTGGGTGCTGAAAAGATGTTACTTTCATTGATCGTAAAAAGGAACAGAGCAGTTGGGAACAGATTTTGATGGAAAGATAATGACTACACTGCTGGGGAATGAGAACTTGAGGTACAGGGGGATCTCTAGCATCTAGTACACAGAGTTAGAGCCTGTGGTAAGAGGCACAATCTCC
This sequence comes from Lontra canadensis, assembly GCF_010015895.1. Taxonomy (NCBI): domain Eukaryota; kingdom Metazoa; phylum Chordata; class Mammalia; order Carnivora; family Mustelidae; genus Lontra; species Lontra canadensis. Next base: position 6,613,365 of record NW_022631097.1, on the reverse strand, counting down.
AGCACTGGCTGCAGAAGCAGCAACGGATGGGACTGCCAAAGGGAGTGAGCACAAAACAGGAAGGAAACAGCATTAGAGATCAAATCCTAGAAGAAAGGGGCTCTTTTAAAATGCCAGTGGGGGTATAAATCGTTATACTTCCGTGGTCAGCACATGCTCAGACTTGAATTATTTCAACTAATAATTCTTTCAGTAATATATATTAAAGGAATAAACACAAATGTGAGCAAAAAATCTATACATAAAGATATTCTTCCTTTAATGTTATTTCCAATAATAAAATAGAAGAAATTAAATATGACAAACAAAAGAACTAATTTAAAGCAAATTTATGCTAGATCTAGAAAATAAGTTATTATGCAATTACCTGGGTAGCACTTCAGAAGACTTTTTAACTATGGGATAAAATTCTTGACACTGAACAAAAAAGCATACAAAGCAGAGTCTACAGTATTTATTGATACAAGACTATTTCCTGAATACCGATTATGTACTACTACTCAGGTAGAGGGCATCAAACACAGTACAAGACAATTTCTTGTGTTTGTGAAGCTTGGATTCTACTGGGAAATGACCCAGAAAGAGTAGAAAAATAAACCTGCAAGGGAATCTCAAGTGAAATAAATGCTAAAAAAACAAATAAGAGATGATATAATAAGAGAATATGATTAATTATATAAAAATACCCAGAACTGACTTAAATAAGCCTCAAGATTAATAGTAAAAATAATGTAAAATAAAAATTTAAAACAAAGCAAATTTCAGGTGGCTTAGTAAATGGTCTAGAAAAATGAAATTGTAATTGTAAACGACAAGTGCTTGCGCTCTTGCTGGTTTCTCCTCCATCATCCTCAGGAGTTGGAACTTCCCGAAAACTCTCACTTTCCCACTCTGGAACCAGGTAACTCAGAAAGTACAGGAAAGCAACATGCATAAGGAAGCCTGTGCTTCTGTTGAGCCACTCTGGGCCAAAATGAATGCTTCTGTAAGGCGGAAGGTAGAAAATCTCCCATGTGAGCCTTCTCTGTATGAGCTAAGATGGAATTTTTTCCATTTTCCATCTTCATTATAGTACAACTCTCCACCCCCACAGACACACACACATTCACCTAAGTGCATTCACTCATGCAGTGAATCAGTATTACATGGCAGCAGGGCAGGGGACTCACTTAAATCACACTGGCCCTAGAAACATGACTGAATGTGCTACTGACACTTTAGGACCACTTCCCATAATGCATGCATCACACTAGTGTAACCAATTTGTGAAAACTGGTTGAACTTTCAGTGCTGAAGAAAAGCACTGAAAATACTGTCACAGTTGTACAACATATTACAGAAACACCCTGTGAAAATATTTTCTCTGTATCTAATACACACACATAACTGAACATTCATCTTCATCAAATTACCCTGCAGCAGGTAATTGATAAGAATGTCTTTGTATTAGAGATGTAGTGAAAAGAAGGGCCATCTGTACCCCAATGTTTATAGCAGCAATGGCCACGGTCACCAAACTGTGGAAAGAACCAAGATGTCCTTCAACGGACTAATGGATAAGGAAGAGGTGGTCCATATAACCTATGGAGTATTATGCCTCCATCAGAAAGAATGACTACCCAACTTTTGTAGCAATACGGACGGGACTGGAAGAGATTATGCTGAGTGAAATAAGTCAAGCAGAGAGAGTCAATTATCATATGATTTCACTTATTTGTGGAGCATAACAAATAACATGGAGGACAAGGGGAGATGGAGAGGAGAAGGGAGTTGAGGGAAATTGGAAGGAGAGGTGAACCATGAGAGGCTATGGACTCTGAAAAACAATCTGAGGGTTTGAAAGGGTGAGGGGTGGGAGGTTGGGGGAACCAGGTGGTGGGTATTGGGGAGGACACAGATTGCATGGAGCACTGGGTGTGGTACAAAAACAATGAATACTGTTACGCTGAAAAGAAATAAAAAATTTAAAAAAAGAAAAAGAATGTCTTTGTATTAGAGACAGAGAAATGAGAAAGCACTGTAAAGTAAGAAACTGTTGGGATGCACTCCAAAACAACAACAACAACAACAAAACAAAAAAACCCACAAAAATAATCCTAGTATTCCAAAATATTTCCTGAAAAGTAAATGTGCTTTAAATAATATTAACTATTTGCAAAAAAAAAAAAAAAAAAAAAAAAAGTCAATTGTCAGAAAGAGATAGTATTTCATTAGAGACTGGTTAAATAAATCACTTTGGTGACATCAGAAACTCCATTAAAACCATAATATAGCAAAGCTTACCAGTAGAAAGATCAGAAAAAAACCAGAACAATCCAGAATCAGTCTGATGTGGAAAGCAAAAGAGTAAAACTCCGTCTCTCCTCCTAGGTCCTTGAGAACTACTACCTAACATGTCCTCCAGCCAGACATCCATCCTGAAGTAAAGCTGGGATTAAAATGTAACAGTGAACCAGGTAGAGAAGTAGTAGTATGTCGAGGAGTAACCAAGAGCTACAGGCATCAACACCCAGCTGTTCCTAAAGCTTCCCCAACCTAAAGAACCCTAACACAGTCCCTGGACATTTGCTCTCCATGATCCGCACTCCTGCTCTTTCTGGTCTCATCCAGTCTCACGGTTTTAATACCGAACGTACACTGCCAGCTCCCATTTACATCTCCGGCAGAGACCACTCCCCTGAACTTCGAAGCGGTATACCTGACAGTGACCTCAACATCTTCACATGGAGGTCGAATAGGCGCTCGAATTTAACCTGCCCAGGAATGAACCCTCACTGCCACCTGCCCTGTGCCCCCATCTCGGTTAACGGCAGCTCCACAGTCACAGACGCTCAGGTCAAAAAACCTGCACATCCTTAACTTCTCTCCCTCACACACGTCACACAGGATCCATCATGAAATCCTACTGATTTAGAAGGTTCTGCCTTCTAAATCTACCCAAATCAGACTGCTCCTCCCACCTCCACCACTTCCATCCCCACCTAGGCTGTCAGGCAGTCTCACTTGACACCTCTACCTGGCTGGTCTCCCGCCTCTACCCTTTGCTCCCAATTCTATCCAAAGGGGAAGTCGTACCATGTCTCTCCCCGCTTCAAGACCCTTCAAAGGCTGTTCATCTCATTCAGATAAAAGCCAAAACCCTTACAATGACCCAGGAGAGCTACAGGATCTGCCTCCTTCCCTCCCTTTACCACTGTGTCCCCATCTCTCTCATTCTACTTCAGGCCACCTCCCTAGTCTGGCCTCCTTCCAGCTCTCCCTCCACGTAAGGCAGCAGCCAGCCCTAAGACCTTTGCATTTGCTGTGACCTCTCCTGGAATGTTCCTCCCCACCCACCTTACACCCCTCATGCTTCCTTCAAACCTCTATTTGAATACCATCTTCCCTGACCCAAACCTAACATAAAATCGCAAATTCTTTAATGATTTTTTTCTCCATAGTACCTATCATCTTCTGATATGCTCTGTGTATGTGTCTAATTAATTATCTCCTTTACTGCCTAAAATGTCAGCTCTGAGGGAAGGGCAGGGATTTTTTTAGCATTTAGCTCACAGACTTACCTCCAGTGCACAGAATAGCACGTGGCACACAGTAGGTATTCAATAACTAGTTGCAGAAAGAATGAAGTTTGTATGGCATTTTATTCTTACTTTTTCTCTAGGCAAAACTAGAGAATTACGAGATTACCAGATTTTAAATGTGTTTATTTGGAATTTTTCCTTGGTGACCTCACCGGTGATCTCATGTAGATCTGCATAGCACTTAAATCTCATCCAGACTGCTTTCTGCAAGTAAATTTCTAGGGGATATTTCTGGTTTAAAACCTACTCTTAAAGATGACATCTGTAGGAGCAAAGACATTTAAAGAGAATAATCAACACTTTTCCACTTGATGCCTTCCTTTAGTCTTTTTCTCTCAAATAAAAAAGGTCAAAATGAAAAAAAAAATACTGAAGCAAAAGTAAATACCATATTACATCTTTATACAGAGAGGATGAGGCAGCAATCTTATTGAAACACAATTAAAAAAAGATACAGAAGTTTTACCTTTTCTTCTGAGTGTGATTAAATGGGGGGGCGGGGGGACACTTCTCAGCAGAGGGTCACAGATAAGAAATTAACAGGACAGAAATCAAAGCGTCCAGGCTTCAAACCAAGAACATCCTGACAGTGCCTTTCTTGCAAACGGAGGACGGACAAGGCATATTAATGAGAAATACTGTTAAAATGCTATTCAGACATGGGTCTTCAGTTTCAGCTTTCCCAAAGGAACTGGTTGCAAAGGGGAAGGGGAAAGTTGGACATATGAGAACAGAAGCATGTTTACATTTTCCATTCACTCCTGTACACTGAGAGCTACTGAAGCAAACCATCATCTGCAGTGGCAGAAACCCAGGGACGGAGAGAGGCCAGTCAAGGAAGTAATGCAAAAGAAATGCAAAGATGCTTTCTGACAACCCTACCTTGGCTTTAATTCAATGTAAGAAGAAGCGTGATAACGGTGCTCATGAATATTAAAATCTGAAGAAACATCCAGCCAAAGGGAGTATAGTCATCTGTGTTCAAGACAATCCAAAGCATGAGTAGACAAGACCCTACTCCCCAACCAACCTACGCTAACACAATGGTTTTTAACTTAATTGCGAGAGAACTACACATATCAATCTGCCCAGCTATGTTGTGCTTTGAAGAAATAACACAAGGAAAGGTTTAAATACTGGGTATATGCAAAATCACTCTGAAAGCAGTATCGTGGTACCAATTTGATCGAACATTTACCTAATGTTAAACAGCAAGACCCCTCATACAAAGGCACCTGTTGACAATGCCGCACCAGGCCCAAATGTCTAAGCCTTCAGAGGACCGTGCCGCTTGCCTACATAAGTACCTGTCTAAACCATACAGTCCTTGATCCCTGCTGCGCTCAATTTGCAGTAACAGTTTGCTGTCTACCAATCACGACGGTTCCCGCCATGACACCTCACTCTGTGACCACTTCCCTTTAATGCTCTGCAGACACTTGCCCACTCCACTCCACCTAAGCCAGTCCTGAGATGAACCATTTGTAGTGCTAATTTGACGCCCGACAGAACAAGCCGAAACTTTTTCCAAAGCAATACTCTACAAAACAGAAGCTTCCCCGCAGCCCACCAATCTGGCTGAACCAAAGGAGGGAACTAAGTAACTGTTCACCCCAACGGCTGACGGAAAAGCAGACATGAAGAAACACCTGACCTTCTATGATACCGAAGAAGTGCGAATTAAAGCCACAATGTGTCACACCACTATCACTTACTAGATTAACATGAAAAACCCCAGGGCTGGCCAGGATGGGGAGACACAGACACTCTTACACTCTACTGGTGGAACTATAAACTGCAAATTAAGTTTTTTTTAGGACTGCAGTGAATCCCAAAGATCACACAGATTCCAAGGAAGAAAACTCGTATTTCCCAAAACGCAATCTGCGATGACAACTGAACTGGAAATCAGTTTCAGGGTACTGGTTGCCTTTAGCAGAAACAAGAGGGGTCAGTGACTGTCTGAGGCCCTTGACTTCGTGACCCCACCCCCACCTCCTGGCCACAACTAACTGGTCCAAGACAGACACGGTCCAGAAGGGGCCAGTTTCCCTCCCAGGAATGCAGAATTGGGTCTCTGGTTCTAGTTTATTCTAGTCACATGTACTCTTCAAGAAAGGAAATGTAAACTCAAGATCTTTATCTGAAGTCTCACACTCCTAGGATACTTACTCTATTCCAATTAGCACACAAACAACATTTGGGGATTCAATGAACCGACTTTCACTCTTAAGATTATTTTCTGCTTATATTTTTGTTTTCCTAACACCCCCACCAACCTTCCTAATTTCAATAGTCGTAATTTATATCAGTTTACCTAATTATCATATTCATTCCTTCTTAAGAACATTATTTACATTTCTTAAATAGACTGAGTCTAGTAGAACTAGACTCAACATATCCCAAACCTCACCCTCTACTTCAGAATATTATTCTTCATAGAATTATAGGATTTCTGGTAAATCTTTTTAAGGCTTTTCATTTTGTTTTGTTTTTTGTTTGTGTTTTTTTAACTAGCAACTTCAAATCAGTGAAATCTATAAGTAATTTTCCAAAAGGAGCCAAAAAAATTGTCGTCTCTCAGGGCGCTTTAATGGCTCAGCTAGTTAAGCATGTGATTCTTGATTTCCACTCAGGTCATGATCTCAGGTCTTGAAATCAAGCCACACATAGAGCTCTGCGCTCAGCCAGGAGTCTTTTTGCACTTTTCTCTCTCCCTCTGCCCCCCCACTTCCCCATCCCTCCACCCCACATGCGCATGCGCTCGCTCTCTCGTTCTCAAATAATAAATAAATCTTTTTTTAAAAAGGTCATTTTTCATTTTAAAAACTCACTTTAATTTAGTGGTGTCTGCCATTCACCAACAGATGAAGGCCAATTTTCTCTCCTCATTTGTTCCGTTATTTCCCAATCTGTTACAGAATTATACAAATTATAGATGTGACTTGTCCTTCAAAATGTAAAGTTCGACTTTTAAGAATTATCACAGCCTTGATTGTCTTCTCCCATAAACCAATCATTCTGACCAGAGGCTCTCACAGCACCTAACAATGAACACTCAGAAATGGAAGAAGATACATACACAGTTATTTCAATCATAATGCTCAACTATGACAACACAAATTCAAGCTTTCAAAGCACTTAACTCTGCTTAAGATGCAATCATGTGTTACAGGCTTCGAAAATAACGCATTCCTCCATCCTGTTTTTAGAGAACTTTGAAAATCTAGACAATATGCTTCCTTTCAAAACACCAACTGCTTACAGAGGAAAAGAAAGAAACAGATAAATGATCTTGCCAAGAAACATTTCTGCAGCTTCTCTTGGTAGAGTAGCCCTTTCAGTGGCTACAAATATCCAAATTCAACCCTTGATTGGAATGATAATATACCACCTTTTATTACTTAGAAGTGAATTTCAGAACAGAAAAGAGCTTAGAGAACTCTCAATCAGTTGTTTCCAACTTTTGAAAGTATAAAGGACCTCTCTGTAAATGCTAAAAAAAATTTGAGGATTCTTATAATAGCTGTATCTACGGATTGAGAAAGTAAAGAAAAACAGTTGCAAATACATAGTAATTCTTTAAAAGCATCTGCAAACATCTGTAGAACTGTAAAACATAAATCTAATTTTTTATTGCACAGCCAGTTAATGTCAAAACTAGGTCTAAAACCAGGTCTCCGGACTTACAATACAGATAGGGCTCTAAGAATCCGGGGTCATTCATCAATGAGGAAGGTTTTCTTTTCGGTACCCCCAATGATTCCTTTAGGGACAAGACAAGATGATTTTAAAGTTCTTATGAAAAACCAAGCAAAGAAAGATAAGGCAGTCTGAAAAAGACTAAAGAGTAGAGGACATCCCTATCAAATACTGAAACATTACAAAACAGCAACACTTTAAAAGAGTGTGGTGCTGGCCTCTGAGGAAATCAACCTAATAACTGAACAGAGGAGAAAGTGCAGGAACTGACTAAAGCATGCCGAGGAACTCAGTATAAATGGATGTAGCATTTCAAATCACTGGGGTAAGAAGTACTCATTAAATGCTATTGTATCAAAATCGGAGTACCCTGTCAGAGGAGAAAAATAAAAATACCCCAGACTGAGTCCTTACCTCACACTTTATACCACCTGAAGTTCTAAATGGAGCAAAAATATATAAAATGAAACCACTAAAGGACTGGAAGAAACACAGAAGAATGTTTTTCTAATGATCTCATAGTGGACAAGGTGTTCCAAATCCTGACCAAAAAACAACAGAAGCCAAACATGAAACTACCTGAAAACATAAAATATTACTTCATTACAGAAAATTCCATCAGCAAAGTCAAAATGAGGCATTAATTGAAGTCCCTTCCATGCACTACAATTCCAACCAGCACACAACCCAGGTCCTAAGCCATGCAAGGACAGCACTGTTTCTGTATTTCATACAACCCCAAATCACTAGGAAGTTTTAAAACAAAACAAAACAAAACAAAAATCCAATCCTACAGAACGCATGGTAACAATCTCCAACGTTGCCTAGGCCTATGACAGGAGGCTTCCACAGCACCGCCCACAGCTGTCACCTCCACTCATGTTAGAAACTTTCAGACATACAATAAGGCAATGTCTTTTGTGATGCATTTTGGGACCACAGTTTAATTTCAACAAAACATAAACATGGTAAAGCAATTAAGAGGTTAACAGTTTCCCCTGACAAGCTTGCTCTGGGGTATGTGGCCAGACTGGCAACAGCCAGGTTCAGCAGTGAATGCTGACCAAATTTATAGCACCAACAGGGATGACTGAGCACCTACTGTTACGGAAGGTATTATGCCAGGCTCCAAGATGATAAAGAACCAGTCTTCTGCCTTCCAGAAACTAGCTTATTAGTCAAAGAAACAATGAGGAAAGTGTATCTGCTTACCAATAGCAATAACATGCTATGCTTCAATCACAAATCTCCCCAGATGACTGCCTGAATGAAGCAAAATAATACTTACCTAACTTCTTACTATAAGCAAGTCATAACTAACCATGAGATTTTTTTGAAACTAGTTATAGGTATACCTAAATGACTCAGCTCAAAACCTGAAGGCACTACTGCAACAGCGTATCAGCTAAGTGAGGGTGGGTAAGGGGTGGGTAAACAGCTGCTCTTTAAATTCAGATTAATAGGGGCACCTAAGTGTCTGGCTCTTGATTTCAGCTGAGGTCATGATCTCGGGGTCGTGAGATCAAGCTCCAAGTCGGGCTACACTCTGAGCCTGGAGCCTACTTAAGTTTCTCTCTTGGGACACCTGGGTGGCTCAGTCAGTTAAGCATCTGCCTTTGGCTCAGGTTATGATCTCAGGGTTCCAGAATCAAGTCCCATGTTGGGCTCCCTGCTCAGTGGGGAGTCTGCTTCTCCCTCTCCCGTTCCCCCTGCTTGTGCACTCACTCTCTCTCTCTGACAAATAAATAAAACCTTAAAAAAAAAAAAAAAGATTCTTTCTCTCTCCCTCTGCACCCCTACCTCCTGCATGTTTGCTTTCAAAAAATAAAATAAAATGAAATAAAATAAAATAAAATTTCAGGTCATTAGTTAACATATCACCTTGATCCAGAAACCAGGTTATTTTTGTTTCCATGCAGTTCCCCCTGCCTTTATCCATATCTGGTATTTCTTCAAGTTCTTATCAATTCATTTTTCCTTTTTGACCTAGACATATTACTTATTATAATTATACACTAGCTCACTTCAGTCCATTTGTTTGAAAGCTTTTCTTCCTTTTTTGCTTCCCAAAATACTGCTTAGGAGAATTATATTATGGCTTTTATGATGGAAGCTCCCATTTGCAGGGAGGTAGCCACCATCCTACAATCTTTACTTGTAGTACAGAATGGTGGTGTTCCTCCATTCCCTTGGCCCTTATGCATGAGCTATCACAACTACCAAAGGAGTAATAACTGTTTTCATTTTTTCACTTAAAAGACTCTGAAACGGTTACAACTTTCTCTGTAAGGTCAGTCTGTAAGACAATAATGACTTTACAAAGAGATTACAAAACCTCTTATTCCCCTATGTACCTTCAATGCACAAATACAAGCAACTGAAATTCCTGGATAATTATTTCATTTCTTTGCTGTCCGTGAATGTGCTCTACATAACTGAACATAATACTGTGAAGAATATTTCACAAGTTCCTTATTTAAATTAAAAAAAAAAAAAAAAAAAGACTGAACTGGGCACCTGGGTGGCTCAGACAGTTAAGCATCTGCCTTCAGCTCAGGTTGTGATCCCAGGGTCCTGGGACTGAGTCGCACATCGGTCTCCTTGCTCAGTGAGGAGCCTGCTTCTCCCTTTGCCTGCTGTTCCCCTGCTCATGCTTACTCTCAATCTCCCTCTCTCTAATAAATAAATAAAATCTTTTTTTTAAAGATTTTATTTATTTATTTGACAGAGAGAGACCACAAGTAGGCAGAAAGGCAGGCAGAGAGAGAGGAGGAAGCAGGCTCCCCGCCAAGGAAAGAGCCCAATGCAGGACTCGATCCCAGGACCCCGAGATCACGACCCGAGCCGAAGGCAGAGGCTTAACCCACTGAGCCACCCAGGCACCCTTAAATAAATAGTCTTTTAAAAAAGTGATTGAACTCAGGGCGCCTGGGTGGCTCAGTGGGTTAAGCCGCTGCTTTCGGCTCAGGTCATGGTCTCAGGGTCCTGGGATCGAGTCCCGCATCGGGCTCTCTGCTCAGCAGGGAGCCTGCTTCCCTCTCTCTCTCTGCCTGCCTCTCTGCCTACTTGTGATCTCTGTCAAAAAAATGAATAAAATCTTTAAAAAAAAAAAAAAAGTGATTGAACTCAAAATACATTATCTTTTTACCTGCTCAATTATGGAAAAAAAATGAATGAAATTATAAGTCAACTCCAATGAGCTGTCCTTAATAAATTGCTCTAATGAATAATTCCACTGGATAACAACCAGAACTCTCAATAATCTGCATTAAATGTATCAAATACAGATTAGGTGAACAGAGGCCATATAGTGTTAATTCCAGATCCTACTACTGTTTCATATAAAAATTATGTTCACTGCATAGTAATGGAAATTAAAATCACACTTTTACTCTACACATAAGCACTCTAGAGAAGTACTCTTAGCAAGTATTTCCCAGGAATTAATAAAACATTCTCAATTTGCCACAGCCAGGGATTTTCATAGTAAAGATCCATAAAATTCCGAGATGTGTCATTTGCATTCCAGCAGAAACCATCAGCCCTCAAGAAAAAGCAACAGAAAAAAAAAAAAAAAAAAGCATTCTAATTTATTGGCCCCTTACAACTAAGTAACTCATCTATGATGCCAGAGAACGAGGCACCTAGAAGGAAATGCCTTTGTTAAACTGTTTGCCGGATTATTATCTCCATAATCCTGCCAAACCAAGTGAGTGTTTTTGGAGGAAGAAATGGAGATGGTGGGAGAGCACAAGGGGTACCTCTTAAAAGTTAGAGGTTTAAGTAAACATTAAGTAAAAATGGCAGTATCTCACAGGAGGTCACAGATTCAATGCACTGAGCCCAAAATGTACTTTACTGAATTGAGTTTTCAGGACCTTTTGGAGCACATTAAGTCTCTGGTAAGCCTTCTGGCTTCTGCACTCCAAACCTTTCCAGGTTACATAAGTGGTGACTCCTATTACTACCTGGTTATTGGAAGAGACAGAACTGGTTTTTATGCACCCTCCTAATCACAAAAGCAAACTACAACAAAGCTAGAGTGGCTTCAAAAGACTGCCAAGGCTTTAAGAAGAAGAAAGAGGATACTTATGTATAAATGTAATACAGAAACGTAATTTAAAGACAATCCAAACTGGGAAGAACAACTCTTGCTAAAATGTCTATACTACTCAAAGCAATCCACACATTTGATGCAATTCCTGTCAAAACATCACCAAATTTTTCAGAGAAGTGAACAAACAATCCTAAAATTTGTACGGAATCACAAAAGACCTCAAACAGCCAAAGCAATCTTGAAAAAGAAAAACAATACTGGAGATATCGTAATTCTGGATTTCAAGTTATATTACAAAGCAGTCTTAATTAAAACAGTATGGTACTGGCACAAAAAAAGACACACAGATCAATGGAATAAAACAGAAAACCAAGAAATAAGACCACAATTATATGGTCAATTAATCTTCTACAAAAGAGGAATGAATATACAACAGGAAAAAAGTGTCTACAACAAATGGTATTAGGGAAACCAGATAGACACATGCAAAAGAATGAAACTGGACCACTTTCTTACACCATACACAAAAACTCAAAATAGATTAAAGACCTAAGAGTGAGACGTGAAACCATAAAAACCCTTGAAGAGAGCACAAACAGTAACCTCTCTGACATTGGCCATAGCAACATTTTCTCGCTATGTCTCCTGGGACAAGGAAAATAGAAGCAAAAGTAAACTACCGGGACTACATCAAAATAAAAAGCTTCTGCACAGAGAAAGAAGCAATCAATAAAACTAAAAGCCAACCTACTGAATGGGAAAAGATATTTGCAAATGACATATGTAATAGAGGGTTAATACCCGCAAATATAAAAAGAACTGATAAAACTCAATGCCCCCCAAAAACAAATAATCCAATTAAAAATGGTGGAAGATACGAACAGACTTTTCTCCAAAGACTTACAGATGACTAAAAGACACATGAAAAGCTGCTCAACATCATTCAATCGTCAGAGGAATGTAAATCAAAACTACAATGAGATATTACCTCATACCCGTCAGAATGGCTAAAAGTAAACATGCAAGAAACAACAGGTGTTGGCAAGGATGCAGAGAAAGGGGAACCCTCTTGCACTGTTGGTGGGAATGCAAACTGGTGCAGCCACTGTGGAAAACAATATGGGGGCTCCTCAAAAAGTTAAAAGTAGAACTACCCTACAACCCAGTAATTGCACTACTGGGTGTTTATCTCAAAAATATAAAAACACTAATTCAAAGGGAAACATGCACCCCCATGTTCAATAAAGCTTTATTTACAACTGCCAAGCCATTGAAGTAGCCCAGGTGTCCTTCAATAGATGAATGGATAAAGAAGTGGTATACACACACCACACACACACACACACACACACACACACACACACACACAGGAATATTACTCAGCCATAAAAAAGAAGGAACTTTTGCCATTTGCAACAACATAGGATGGATCTAGAGAGTATAATGCTAAGCAAAATAAGTCAGAAAAGACAAAAACCATATGATCTCATTCATATGTGGATTTTAAAAAACAAAATAAAACTAGCAAAGGAAAAAAGAGACAGACGAACCAAGAAACAGACTCTTAACCATAGAGAACAAACTGACAGTTATGTTCTGGGGGCGGGAAAATGGGGGAAATAAGGGATGAGGATTAAAGCACACTTAACATGATGGGAAAAAAATAAACTATAAGACCAAACAAATGAAAAAAAAGGCAAAATGAAAACATGGGACTCATGCAAAGATTAAAGAATTTTTAAAAATTAATAAAATCAATGAAAAAAAAAATAAAGCTAGTTCAAACCCCACAGGAAAAGTGTGTTCAGGGTCACTTTTCTAAAAAGCTGTCTAAAGAAACCACAAAAACAAGGAATATAACCAAATCCATAATTTAAAAAAAAAAAAACATTTTTTAATAGAGTAAGGAATTTTCTATGAAAATACTGCCTGGCAGAAAGGAATTCCCACTTGGGTTTAAGGATAGCTGGGGTCCCGCTTCAACCTCGTCTACTCCGTGACTATTCTCCATCCTTCAGCACTCCCATGTTGGGCATAGACAGAACAACAACACAAGCTCTAGAAGAAAGAGCCCTGCACTACAAACACCTATTCTCTACCAGCCTGATGCACTGACTTACTGCGTGACTATGTGAACCTTTTTGTGTCTCACTCATTTAAGGAAAATAATTGTACTTCTCATCCGTGCTTGCTCCCTCCCCCGCAACCCTCTGGAACTTGCCCCCATGCAAACCAGAATCATCTGAATAATAAGTTACCTTCTGAGCTGGAAACATCAAATTCAACCATATCACTAAGACTCTTAACACCATAAATCATCACACAGGAAGGCAGTCTTATGAAAACTAACACAAATTACCCACGCTAACTCTGCCCAAACCACAACACAGAGTTTGTCACTCTCTTGGCCCTAAGACCCCAAATGACTAACTCAGCATTAATTTCTTTCTGTCCTGTTTTGAACATCCACAGAAGTGCCTGTCATCCTCTTTCTTATTGATGAATTATGCCCTCAGAATTCTATCCTATTACTTCTAATAGCAAAAAGGACACCTAGGCTGTTTTGTCCCTCTCTTCAAAAGTATCTGAAACACAAAGATCTGAAACTTTCTCAAGAATTTTTTTACTCTTACTGTTGTCCTTTGTCTGCTGGCTACTGGGCATTTTCTAGTTTTGACACATTACTCTCAACCCTTTATTGATTATTTATATGCTCTCCTTTACTCCTTACAACTCTATGTAGTAGGTACTGTTTTAGAGCACGGCTCACTGTAGTTGACAAATGCCCCCCCAATCCACACTGCTGACAGCAAAGCCAAGACCTGAACCCCAATCAGTCTGGCCCCAGAGTCCCTGCTCTTGATAGAGTTGCAATTCTGTCCCATCCAGTCTCAGAGGCAATCAATCGTCTGGCCCTGAGCCTGAAACATGCAAAGGAGGAGGTCTAACCAGGAGCCATTCACATATGATTGCATTTATGTACATCCCACTGTTCCAAAAAGATAGTGTTCCTTTGTTGCGAGTCAGTTAAAAAAAAAAAAAAAAAAAGTCTAGCAGCATTAAGTGAGCTAGAAATGAGTTAAAGGGCAAAAAGCATCCCTTTAACCCTAGACATCTGCTACAGGTGAAACACAAATTTAATTGAAGAACTTGTAAAGGGGAATCTGAAATACTACAGAATTCCATGTCTATCGGCCACAAACCTACCAAATACTCAGAGACAATGCCTTTACTTCTGATTCTAAGTTCCCAAAGCAAACATATTTCTGTCCACACCTGCTAACACCCTATCCCAAAGCACCACTACATATTCCTTCCTCCTCAATATCCCTAACAGCCCCATCTGTTCTTCTGATACTAAAGGCTGGTCTGTAGCAAATGATTGTCAAAGACCCTCTGGGAAGAGGTAATAAAAAACAAAAAGCCAGAAAGTTCTGATTCTCGCCCACTGACAACATAACTTGGGGCCCCTTACCCACAAAAGCAGTGGTTCTGTAATGTGAAAACAAGTAACAGGAAACCTCACTAAAATGGAGTAGGGAGGCCAGCAAGAAGAGCCCGGTCCACCCAACATCAATTACAGGAAGAACTGCCAATTACAGGCCCCAACTGAAAAGACGGACATTGCATCTCCTACAAGGAATCAGCCAGCCTGCAACTCAGCCAAAGAGAAATCATCGTCACCCTGAACTCTTGCTTCTCTCCAAGGAACTTTGGTTCCAAACAACCCCTCCCAACTTCCTCCTCCATAAACTAACATTTCTCTCCTTCATTTGTGGGACTTGCCTGCCACGGGTTGCAGGTCCCAAATGGCAATTCTCTGCTACTCCCGAATAAACCCATCTAGGTGGTAAAATAACTGGCTGTTTTCATTCTTTTAGGCTAACAGTAACTTTCCATGAGAGTGCCAAGCAGCTACAAAGGGAATGAGAGTGGAAGGGTTCCAAGTGATTTCTCCACCCTAACCGGTCTGAAACCAGACAAGACTCTCATCACTAATGCCTGTCCTCTGACATTTAGAGCTAACCCATCTCCTACTGCGTTCTTCTACCACAAGATAAATTTATCAAGCTTGCCCCTTACTTTCCTCCCTAAAGGAACAATTATCGGCGAAAAGAAAACTCTGGATAATAAAGCTATTGAACAAATGCATACAGGAAATCTCACTAGAAAGGAAAAATTGCAAATTAAGAAAACTGAAGCTAATGAGGCAACTTATAAACAGCAGCAAGAAAATATAAGCGACTCAAAAAAGTTATAGAATTATGCTAAATTGACTTCAGTATCCTACAACCAGAAAGCAAGCTTTAAAATAAAATCTGAAGATGTAGTATTTATCATTTCTGCATCTGGGGGAGAGGGAAAGGAAACAGATCAAAATACTTTGGTCAACTCAAGCCACCCTAGGCTTCTAGTCATTCAACTTTTCACAAATTTGCTGTAATTAGTTAATTGTTCATATCTGTACCACTTCAGAAATTCTAGGAACTTAAATTTAAATGTAATTTGCTAAATCTTATCATTTGTTTTAGCACTTTGGTGAGAAGACTAGGATAAATCAAATTCTACTCAATTTAGGAAGAGAAATCACATTCCATTCCTCCCAGATAAGGGTTCCTCATTTCATTAACAATGCCTGCAAAAACAAACGCCATCTGTAAGAAAAGAAATTCCAAAATTACTAGAAATAATTTGAGGCTGACATTAGAAAATTAGGGGGGAAAATGTCAAGAAGCACTAAACTATATGAAATCTGACAGTTAAGAAATAATATTTGAATGCTAATTAGACCTACAAAAGAACATGAAATCTAATGCTCGGCCAGTTTTATATAAAGCCCATGGAGAGTATAAATGCCATTCACTGAGATTCTTTCCAACGTTACTGACAGAAATGGAAAATGAACATATTTTTAACCCATGTTATGCTACAGCACCTCTGAGAAAGCCCGCTGGTAGACACATTCATATTAATGAACCTGTCCCAATAGTCTTCTAAAAGGAAAAGTTTAAGAGACTATTTTGTTTTTTAAATGAAATCTTATATACCGGAAAGCCAAAAATACACAGTAAGAAATTACTGGAAATGCAGACATCGCCAATTTTCAGCAACTAAGGTTTCAGAAATGCAGTCAATCTAGAAATCATCTGTTTTTCACCATGAGTTGGTTTCATTTTTTTCTGGATTCATTCATGCCTTTGCATTGCCAGTTCATCCATTTCTGATGACAATGCACGCATAATCAGCATTCACACTCACCAATGAGGAATGTCACCTCCCAGCAGAAAAGGGTCATTGCAAGGGTATGTATCAGGTCTGTAAATCAGTGGGGGTGAGTTGCAAGATAGTGCTGTTTTTCTTTCTTTTTTTTTTTTTTTTCCTTCAGGAATTCACAGAGCCAAAAACAATAATGGTAAAATGGACAAGGAGACAACGTATGTGAGATTTTGTTGTGCAAAACAACCCAAAATACAAATGTCTCCTCAGTACAGGAGAAATATTATTTTCAACCTTATTTCCCACCCTTGGCACTTCAATTCAACATTTGTCGAGACCTAGATACTCACCTACATAATCTATGGAACATTAAAATATTTGAGTGTCACTTGTCTAGCATCCAAAATTACTCAATAAAAGGTAAGCCAAAAAAATGATTATAGTTAATTCACTGATAATGAATCATCAGTATCCTTCCCCTTTCTCTAGCTTGGGTATTTTATTTACTTTTGTATTTTAATCTAGTTTCTCTCTTGATGTTTTTAGAGGGACTAAATATCCATTTCACATTCAAATGACAGTCCCAGACAATCATCATCCTAAAATTCCACCATCTAAAACACAATCATAGACATCAGATAATTGTTATTTTTTAAACAACTTTGAGGTTAAATCCTACCTAGAGGGAAGTAGATCAAAAAAACTGACAAACCTTTAGACTGACCAAGATAAAAACATTACATATCACTCAAGAATACAGATGCAAAAATCCTCAACAAACACAACAAATCTAGGAACATATAAAAAGGACTATATACCATGAGCAAATGTGACTTATCATGGGAATGCAAAGTTGATTTAACCTCCAAAAATCAATTAGGATAATACAGAATATTAATAAAGGAAAAAACTACATGACCATCTCAATAGATGCAGAAAAAAATGTTTCACAAAATCCAACACTCATTTGCGATTAAAAACTCCCAACAAACTTCCTCAACCTGACAAAGGTGATCTACAAAAAAACTACAACTAACATCACACTTAATGGTAAAGGATTGAATGCTTTTCCCCTAAAATCAGGAACAAGGCAATAATGCCCACTCTTACCACTTCTATTCCACCCGAGGCCATAAAGCAAAAAAGAGAGGAAGAAAAACCATCCACATCGGAAAGGAAGTAAAACTGGCTAAACAATTTCATCACTAGAACATATCATAATCCTATACCCAGAAAATCCTAAGGAATCCACAGTAAAACTAGAACGAAAACACAAGCTCAGCAAGGTCACATGATACAAATCACTATACCAAAATCAACCACAATGACCAAAAGAAGAAGCATGAGGTGTGGGGGATGCCTGGGTGGCTCAGTCAAGTGGTTGACTCTTGATTTCAGCTCAGGTCATGATCTCAGGGTCATGAGATCCAGCCCTGCATCTGGCTCCACATTGGGCTTGGAGCCTGCTTGGGATATATTCTCTTTCTCTCTCTCCTCTGTCATGCACTACCCCCTGCCTGGCTTTTATGCACGCACATCCTTTCACTCTCTAAAAAAAAAAAAAGAGAGAGAGAGAGAGAGAGAGAGAGAGAAGCATAATGAGCTCCTTCATAGTGATGAAACAGTCATGTGCCTTGATGTGGTGGTTCCACGAATCTACACAGGTGATCATACAAAACACACAAATGAGTGCATGTAAAAAGTGGTGGAATCAGAAAAAGGTCTACAGATAGTACCATATCAATTTTCTGGAGACATTCTGCAGTTACACAGAATGTCACCATGGGGGTAAATCTGGGTGAAGTCCACAGGACCTTTCTGTGCTACTTCTACCACTTCCAAGTCTACAACTGTTTCAAAACAAAAGGTTATTTTTTAAAAAACAATAAATTTTTCTACATAAGAGCAACAATCAATGATGAAATTAAGATCCCTAAGGTGATTCTTTTGTACACACTTGGGGCCCTCCAACTTATATTTGTTTTCAAGACCTCAAGAACAGAAGTTACATAAACATATGATATACAACTATTCCAAACTATAAACTGGGTAAAATTTCCAAGCACTGCTTATCAATATTCACCAAATACTAGAAATTAAGACAGAAACATTTTCAATGTTTATTATATCACTGAAAACAACAAAATAAATTCATTATGTGTTAACAAATGTATCTTCAAAAAAACTAACTCTTTTTCTCAATACAAAAAACTATCAGCACTGTTATATTCTTACAAGTTCCTTCAATGTCTGGCTTAAAAGAAGGAAGCTGGATTTTCCTATCTGCTTTCTGAATTCATTCCACTGTGATATGTTGTTTTGACTGCAGTGTATGAAGACAATTCAGTCTTACACAGATACCTAGTAGGAAAGAGGAGTGTTTTAACAGTCTTTTCAGGTAACTGTGGCTCTGTCACGTAGCCTCTGAAAAACCCACTGTATGCTCTGAAATAATGATAGTAAAAAGGGCAGATAATGTTTTAGTGTAATTATGAAAATAAGTATGACCTCAATGACCCCTTAAAAGGTCCTGGAGACCCCCAGGAGTCCCCGTACTACACTTAGAGAACTGGTGGTATAAAGCATAAAAGAAACGAGGACTAATGAGGTCTGCAGCTGTCAGAGGCTTTCCAGAAAGGCAGGACTTCCACTAGAAAAATCAGACGGGAAGGGGGGGAAGAGCTGGCTCAAAAACCACGTTGATTTTCACTGAAAAGATTAACACTTAAAAGCGAATTGGATAAAAACCAGACACTAGCTGAAATGGAACACTACATCCAAACACTGGTATAAAAGTGATATATAAAATAAATCCAGTGATTAAAAGAAATTTCAACTTGAAGGATTATTGCAAAGTGGACCAATCCAGGGACCCAACAGGGTCATGAAATAGGGCAAGGTCAGCACCCCTGGAAGTACCCTTCATGCTCTCTTGTCAGTTATGAATCCCTTCTTCTCCCAACAAAATAATCACTCTTCTTGTTCCTGACACCCCTTGAAAATTTTATTTAAGCAAAATTGTGCAGCTTGGATTCTGCTATGTCTAGCATCTTCCACTCAACATAAAGTTTGTGAGATTATTACTGCTGTTGCACGCAGCTTCCATTTCTTCATTTCCACCACTGAATAATGTACGAATACAACGCAACTTACACAATCACTCCATGGTTGATGAACATTTGGGTTCTATCTACATGGGGCTATTACAAATAATGCTACCATGCACACCACCATACACACAACCTGGCACCGTTGTGCCTGCACAGCTATTGAGTGTATATGCAGAAGACCAATTCTGGTTCATAAAGTATCTTCAACTTCAGTACAAGCCCCACCAGGTCTACAACATGTCTGTACCAACTTACACCCCTATCGGTTAGGGTATGCCTTCCAGCTGCTCCACATTCTCCACACTGTGCACTGCCAGTCTTTTTAATTTTAGCTGATCTGAAGACTGCGCTTATATCTCATTACTATTTAATCTGCACTTCCTGATTACTGAGTTTAAACTTCTTTTCATATCTTCACTGGCTATTTGTGCATCTTCTTCAAAACTGCAAGTTCAAGTCTCTTACCCATTTAACTATTAGATTATCTGGCTGTCTTACTGATTTCTGCCAGTTCTTTAAATTTTCTAGGTAGGATACATGTCAGTTCACATGTGATTCAAACATTCTTTCCTAGCCTGTAGATTATTTTTATAATCTTAGTTGTATGTTTTAATAAACAGAAGTTCTTAATATTAACTGAGTTCAACTTAGCATCTACTCATTTAATTAGTCTGTGTCCTGTTAAAGAAAGGTTCTCTTACTCTTAGGCCAAGAGACTTTTCTATATTATTTTTTACCTTTCACCTTCAGACCTACAGTCTATCTGGAATTGATTTTTGTGTGTGATATAAGGTAGGGGTCAAATGTAATTTATGGATACCCATCTTAACAATCACACACCAATTATCAAAAAAAGCATCCTTTACATCCTTACACTTAACATAATCAAACATCCACCTGTGTGTGGGCCTGCTTCAGGGCTTTCTACTCGGTTTCATTAATCATGTTTGGCTATACTTATACATGTTAATACTACACTGCTTAATAAGTTCACAGAACTGGGTATAGGAAAGGGGCATGAAAGTGCGTGAAACCAGAAGTTTCAGCCTTGAAGAAGCACTGTTTGTGAAGGAGGGTCATTATTTAGAGAGAGTGGCACTTCTTGGAGACATGACAGAAAATGGAAACAAAGAAATAAGAGAAAAATTAAGGAACTGCAGAAACAAAAGCAAAAGAAGACAAATCATCCACCCATCAAAACCAACATCGCTGAAAAGGAATGCTGGGGAAGAAACAACCGGAAAGAAGCTCTCCAACCAAAAAACCTACTCATAAAATAAACAGGGGTTCAAAGAAAATAAAGCCCATACCCACACAAAACTGCTATAAGAAAACAAAATGTAAATCAAAGCATTTTACTAATAAAACTTCTCCCCCCACCCCGAAAGCAGCCAGGAAACCAAAGAAATCTGTAACACAACACTCAAAAGGGAACTGAACAAGCCTCCAACAGGCACATACGAATCTAATACAGAAACTGAGATCAGAAATGGTGTGAAAAAGAAGTGAAACAAAAGCAAATTGAACTTATTTGGAAAAGAGATTTTTTAAAATCTTATTTAAAAAGACTGAATTAAAAGGTGCCCAAAGGAGAATAAATACAAATGAAAATTTAATGAAAGGCATTGATAAAAAATGAGAAAACCACCAAAAGAAAAAGATAAAGAAATGAGTATGCAGAAAGGAAGTGAATGAAAGAGAAAATAGGCAAAGAAAGTCAAACATCATGTAACTGAAGATACATATATTCCAAGATACTTATACTCCAGATTCTGGGAAAAGATATTTAACATACTGAAAGAGAGTATTTAAAACAATAATCAGAGACACTTTTCTGGAAATTAAAAAAGACTTGAAGCTACACATTAAGAGCCAATTAGTGAAAACTGAAAAGAACAAGTAACTCTAAAATGTACTCTATAAATAGGGGCTCCTGGGTGGCTCAGTCGTTAAGCATCTGCCTTTGGCTCAGGTCATGATCTCAGGGTCCTGGGATGGAGCCCCACATCGGGCTCCCTGCTTTGCAGGAAGTCTGCTTCTCCCTCTCCCACTCCCTCTGCTTGTGTTCCCTCTCTTGCTGTGCCTCTCTCTGTCAAATAAATAAAAATCTAAAATAAATAAATAAATAAAATAAAATGTACCCTAATAAACTGTCAGACTTTAAGATACAAAAAAGATAACTTACAATATCAGAAAGTCAGACTTACATAAAAGTAGCAAATCATTTTCAAGAAACGTAAGGGAAAAGAGCAAAAACAAGGTTTTTATACCCAGCCAAACTGTCTTTTAAGTATCAAGGCCTTGAAAAATACTTATATGTGCACCCATCCTGATCACCCTTCTCAACTCAGGCTCATCATCTGAATCACAGTACACCCCAGAACAATCTGAGAGACTGTTTTTTCAGTTCTTCCAAAGATACACAACTAATACCTTTCTAGATGCACAGGAAAGAAGTTAATCTGTTACAGTCAATTGATGCATGATGGCTTGAACTCCATCTAAACAAGGCAATTAGACAGGGCTGGAGGCAAAGATGGTCATAAACAGGTGACAGGTAGAAGCTTGAAGGCACAACATCTTGATTTTGAGGCTTTCAATACCCTTGCCTTATGGCTGCCAACAACCAGGGCTGAGAGACCAAGAGCTGCAGGTGCAGAACATGCACTCTTCTCTCCAACTTCTGCCCCAGGGTAACCCAGAGCTTCATTATAACATAGTTACATTGTGGTTTGAACTCCCCATGGGGGATGATGGCCATGACAGTTACTACAAGAACCTTGTAGAGCCAAAAACTCCCCTCCTAACCAGTAGGAGGAGTCCCTTGGATGACTGGAATCAATTTCGGTCAGAGACCAACCTCACTATGACCCACGACCTATGCAAACATGAAGAGATACCACTCACCCCAGTGCAGTTGCCACTTCTGGGCCTGTCCACTCTCTCATTTTGAGAGTATACTGTCCTTAATAAACTGCTTTGTGCTTGCTACTTTCCTTCTGGCTGTCTTTATTCAAGCACGACTGTGTGGATCATAACGTAAATCTCACACAGGGAATCTAAGAAATGAGACATCCATTCACATAATGCAGACTCTCCCACGGGTAACAGAATGACTGAAGAAGTTTACACAAAAGGACTGATGAAGAAGTGAACAGTTTATGTATTCAATTATAGAACTAAAACTAAAAACAAGACTGGGGTCATGGGCAAATGAACGGTATATAAACCTATGTTATGACAAAGTAGAAAATTGCGACTGAAATAATGGGAAGATAAAAGAGAAAGAAAAAAAACAGAATAAAGTCACTATTATATAGGTTACAGGTGAAAATCAAAAGATGCCATTTAAAGGTGATATAGAAGGTAGTAGAAGAATAGGTTAAAAACTGGGAAGGGGATTAAAGGTACTACAAATGTATATAATTGAGAAGTAACCACTAGAACAAAAATTTAGTCCTTCCTAGATATGAAGTTTTTTTTTATTAAACGCAAGGAAAATACACCTAATAATGAGTGAAACAGTAAGTAATTATACCATAAATAACTGATATAAAAACAAATATATCAGTTATAACAGTAAATGTGAATGAACTTAACTTGTCTACTTGAGAATTCTTCAAACTTGCTTAGAGACCAAAGGCCAACTCTATGCTGTACATATAAGAAGGCATATTTAAAATGCAATGATTCATAAAACTTCTGAAAGAATTCCACATTTAAATACTCCCGCAAAATTTTAAAAGATGTACACAGAATTGGTTAAAGAAAGGGAGCAGACAAAAATGCACTACAGAAATAATAATGGCCTATATAGAAATGGCAACACTGAGAATACAATGGAAGGCAAAAAAAAAAAAGTAACTGAAAAATAAACATAGATACTGAGTTCTTACTATGGGCTAGGCCCTGTGTCAGTGACTTCGTATTCTTTAACATAATAAACAGATTAACCAATAATGTGAGTATAATCACCCATTATACAGATGAAGAAACGAGGCAAACATAGCTAAATAACTTGTTCAAGATCACACAGTTAATATGTTTTGAAATTAGGATCTGAAGTTAAGTCATGGGACTCCAGATCCCATTCTTTTAACCATTACATCAAAGTGTATACAGAACAATTATTCTTAATTATCAAAACTAGGGATCAAAATCTCAAATATCCATCCACAACTGTAGAAAGCATATAGTCATTCGGCACCTGGGTGGCTCACTCAGTTAAGCCTCTGTCTTCAGCTCTGGTGAGGATCCCAGGGTTCTGGGATCAAGCCCCTCATCGGGCTCCCTGCTCAGCAGGAAGCCTCCTTCTCCTTCTCCTTCTCCTTCTCCCACTCCCCCTGCTTGTGTTCCCTCTCGCTGTGTCTCTGTCAAATAAATAAATAAAATCTTTTTTAAAAAATAAAATGCAATGATTCAAAAAAGGTTAAAAATAAAGGGACACACAAGAACTTATCAGACAAATGGAAGACAATTAGGTTGCAATCATACCAGACAAAATAAAATTTAAGACAAAAAGTATTCGAATGGATAAATCCTAAAAGCTATTATTTCACAATGAAAAAAATCTTATTAACATCTGTAAACCTAGTAACAGAAACTATAACCAATCCAAGAAGAAAGAAATAGAAACTCTCTATAAATAAGAGACAGGCACCACTCAATACATAAAACAGGTCAAGGGGAGAAAAATAAGGACTAAAAGTAAAAGATCTAGAAGCACCTGGGTGGCTCAGTTGGTTAAGCCTGTGCCTTCAACTGAGGTCATGATCCCAGGGTCCTGGGATCCAGCGGAGCCCAGCATCAGACAGACTCCCTGCTCAGAGATGAGCCTGCTTCTCCCTCTGCCTCTGCCCCTCCCCCCACTTGTGTGCCCGCGCTCTCTCTTTCTCCCTCACAAATAAAAAAATAAAGTATTTTTTTAAAAAAAGTACCCACAGTAGTCAAAATCATAGACAGAAAGGAGAACGGTGGCTGCCAGGAGCTGGGGGAAGAAAACAATGGGGAGTATTCAGTTGGTACAGAATTTTGGTAGGGGGAGATGAAAATACCTAATTACCAAGGGGGGAGGGGATGGGGGAGATGGAGGGGGCGGAGGAGGAGAAGGAAATAAAATATACAATTACCTCCAAAAAGGCTGAAGAAGCCCCTGGCAAAATTCAACATCCATTCCTAATTTTGAAAAAAAACCTCTCTTGGATGAACAGGAATGGAGGAATAATCCTTAACATGACTTTACCGAGAGAGAGAGAAAGAGAGAAATAGAGGGAGAGAGAGGGAATGAATGAGTAGGAGCACCAACATCCTACTGGGCCAAAACCAGAGGCATGCCCACAAAGGCCAAGAACCAAGCAAGGATGCCCACTACCTCTTCTATGATTTAATACTGTTCTGGAGGCATTCACCAATATAGTCAGATAAGAGGAAACAAAGATGCAAACAATGGAAAAGGAGAAATAAAATTCTTTACTGGCTGATGACAGGACAGTAAACCTGGAAAACCAAAAAAATTAATGATGAAAATAACTCAAGAAAGAGAATTCAGCAAGGCAGCAGGATATAAAAAACAAAACCTTCATATACACAAATAATAATAGCTTTCATATACACAAATAATAACTGGTTAGAATGTACAATGGAAGAGAAAACCCCATTTAAAACAGCAACAAAAAAGAACATAAACTTAACAAGAAGTGTTCAAGACTTACATGAAGAAATCTATAGATTCACACATTCCTAAAAGGCACACAAAATGAGACTCCAGAATTCACCATTCTTGGTCAAGACATCACAACTTTATCAGGTTGTCAGTTCTCCCTAAATTAATTTATAAATAGAATGCAATTCCAACAAAAATTACTCAGAAGTTTCTTTATGGAGCTACACAAGTTGACACTCAATTAACACTGACTAGGAGGAGCTATCGAAGGAGAACTAGCTCCACCAAATATTAGAACAAAGCTCCATGATTAAAACTGTGGTAGTAGGCAGACAGACCCCAAAAATGCAACCAAAATCCCAAAAATAGACCCAACCTACTATTTAGAAATCTAATATATAACAATAGTGGCACCTCAAATGACTTGAGCAAAGACAGATTTCAGAAATGTTGGGACAACTGAATCCATTCTTAATATCACATATCAGAATAAACTCCAAGTACAGCAGAAATCTAAATGTAAAAAATGAAAACTATCCAAGTTCTTAAAGAAATCATTTGTGTAAGGAAAGGTTTTCTGACCCTGACCTAAAATCCATACCCAAAAGTTATATGTGAATTTTTGACTGCCCAGGGATTGGCACCACTAACCCCCATGTTAAGGGTCAACTGTACTTCCTCTGGGTTTAGTCTGCTGTTCTTTTCGTAACTTCTTGAGATGGCTGCACAGATCACTAAATTTTTTTTCAGTCTTTCTTCTTTCCTAATATACATCTACAGCTATAAACTTCCCTCTAACTACAACTTTAGCTGCACCCGACCAATTTTGGTATGCAGTATTTTTATGTTAATTCTGATCAAAATATTTTGTCAATCTTTTAAAATTCCCATGGTAATTAACCTATCTTCTATGATTCATGGGTTATTTAGAAACAATTTTGCTTTTTGCTATTGATTTTAGTTTAACTTATACTGTTCCGTTTGACTCGGATCCTTTGAAGTATCCTGAGACTTGCTTTTGTCCCACAAGCTGACAGCCGGGGTGAATGCCCAAACACTAGTATATATTGTGTATTCTGCAGTTGTTAGGGGCAACATCTAGGCATGCAAGGCAAATTTATTAATTGTGCTGTTCAAATCTTCTACACCCTTACTAAAGTTTGTTCACTCTGATACAAGCATTGTGTAAAAAAAAAATTAGTAACTCCCTCTATGATTATGAATGAATCTCTTTCATTTCCCTATTTCTATTAAAGCCTATATTATAATCACTAAAATTCTCTTCAGATGATCTAGACACACTACAAAAGAGAACAGAAAGGTGAATAACTTTCTCAACGCCAGTAAAAACGGCAGCAATTTTTTCAGCCAATTATTATCCAAAATGAGTTCATAGCACCTATCTCAAAAATCATCATTATAGACATCCTCCAAGATTTCCCTGGGTCAGATCCAATAACACCAGACAGCAGATCAACTTGTTTAATTATTCAGAGGTATATTTTGCAACTAATTCACACTGCTTGGTTCATGGGAAAGGTTAGCAATGTGCCACAATACACTCCATAGTGTATGACTTCTCTTCCATTTTTCTGTATGATTTCTCTTCCATTTTTCTGAACTGTCTTGCTCTCTGGCAAAGACGGCTAAGATTAGCCCTGCCCCTTCAGCGCCCACTGCATTGTATCCCATTGAGGCCCAATGCAATCTTAGAATCACTCTCCCACAGTGCTCTAGACAGCAATCGTTACAATCCGAAACCCACTGCCACCTCTGCTTGATGGTCAAATTTCTGACGGTCTGTCTGTGCAGTCTTCCCAAGACTCTCCAAGCTAGGGTACAAAATGGACAACTATACAATTTAGTCTTCATCAGTGTCCTCCCATTTTCTCAGGTCAGGGTGTCATCTCCCACTTGGACCAAACACCCCTCCCATGCAATCCCAGGGCACTTTCGGCTTTCCCATCCAAAGCTGTATACCACGGTGATCTTTTTACATGTTTTTCTCAGCTGTTACACTATCGCCCCTCAAGGAAAGGAAGCATTTGATTCATCTTGATATCCTCAGCATACCAATACCTAGCAGGCAGACACACTCCTTCATACTCTTTCTTGTCCCCTACAATCTATTCTCTACATGCATACCTAGTGATCCTTTTAGAATCTAAGTCAAATGATATTGTTTCCCTGCTCAAAAACTTGCAATGGCTTTCCAACTCACTCAGAATAAAATCCAAAGTGCCACCATAGTCTCATGGACCCTACAGGATCTGGCCCTTTACCTTTGAAACCCCCACCCCCCCCTGCCAACACACACCACTTACTCATACTACCTTCCTACCACCTCAAGGGCCTTTGCACTTACTGTTCCTCCTTCCACAAGGCTTGCTGCCAAAATAATTGCCTGCCTGGTATACTCCTTCACCTTCATCACACTTCTGTCAACTGTCATCTGAGGGATGCCTTTCCTGACCACTTCCCTGACCACATTACGACAAACAGCAGTCCCTGATACTCTATCCTCTTGCTTATTTTCTCTACAGCCCTTATCATTACATATATTTATGTTATTTACTTATTATCCCCCACCTCCACACTAGAATGTGATCTCTAAGAAAGGGCAGAACCTCACCCTCTAGAACAGCGGTTGGGATGTTTTGGGATGTTGTGCTCTAAAGAGATAGTGAATATTTTGTACTCTGTAGTTTAGACCATCCCTGTCGCAACTACTCAGCTCTACCTTATAGCACGAAAGCAGCCCCAGAGAATATATAAACGAGTTGGCAAGCCCATGCTCCAATAAAATTTTCTTTACAAAATCAGGCAAAAGACCAGGTTTGGCCCAAATGCTACTGTTTACCAACCCCGGTCCTAGAATAAGCTTTGCATGCAGTACATTGACTTTGAATTAATCAATCATTTCTGTTCTTGGTCTCTAAGGCTACCTTTAATTGACAAAATAAAATACCAGCATTCCAACCTCATCAGAAAAGGTAACTCCAAACCAGCTTCTACAAATCTTTTACCAAAAAATCCACTTGAAGCTAATATATAGTCCTGAATGGCTACTTTGACAGATATGCAATGCATTTATTCTTAGGACTAGAAAGTACATAAAAGTTAGTTTGACCCTCCGCAGAAATGTTTTAAATAAGTTGTGTTTCAATTCATTTAAAACCAGAGAAGAATCAGCCTCATAAAAACCATGTCCTAGGGGTCCGTGGCTCAATTGGATAAGTGTCCAACTCTTTTTTTTTTCTTAAGATTTTATTCATTATTTGAAAGAGAGAGTGAGCGAAAAACAGCATGAGCCCGGGGAGAGGGAGAAGCAGACTCCCCGCTGAGCAGGGGGCATGACATGGGACTCGATCCCAGCACCTTGGGATCATGACCTGAGCCCAAGGCAGTGGCTTACCAGAGTGAGCCACTGAGGTGCCCCAAGTGTCCAACTCTTGATCTCAGCTCAGGTCTTGATCTCAGAATAGTGATTTCAAGCCCACAATGGGCTCTGCGCTGCACATGGAGCCTACTTCAAAAAAATAAAAATTAAAAAAAAATTAAAAACATGTTCTCTGTGCTGCATGTCACTCACTTCAACTTTCAATGTAACCAATACAAAACCTGAAGTGTAAGTTCAGAGAACATATTAAGGAAAGGAAACTGGTATGTTTTCTGTGGGTGATGAAACTACAGCACAGAACTGAGGATGTTTTCCCTTCTTTTTGGCCATCAGGACACTCAGCCAAGTTCCAGTCTGCAAACTGGTTATGTCACCAGTATCTGTGTCTTCTCTTCTCGGGGGTTCAGAGCCAGCCTACATTTGAGTACAGCCAGTGGGATGACAAGTGGTGTGTGCTGGCCAATAAAACCTCCCACAGGACTTGGCTCTCTCCCTACCCACCCGCTGAATTGAGCAGGAGGAAGTTCCCACTTCCTATTGGAGGCTGAGTCACAAGTGGAAAAAGCCTGACTACCAGAAGGGCCCTGTGGGAGACCACCCCAGAAGGACCCCAAAACTTTTTTGTGCTGAGTCACTGAAATCTTTCATGAGTAAAGCACTTAGCTCTCTAGGACTAAAACACTGACCTGGGAGGCTGGAACCTTGTTGAAAGAATAGGTTTTACTGTTTTCAGTCATGATCTTCACACACCTTTAATTCTCATTACTTATATTCAGCTTCATTGTCACGGGTATTTCCTATCAGCTGATTCAAATCTTTATGTAATGGGGGACAAGGGACAAACCTCCACTGTTTGTGTTCAGTAAAACCGTAAGCATCTCCAACAACAAAAATCTCAAAAAATATAGTTGGATAAACACATATTTGGATAAATATAAACATTCAGAGAAAACCTTATTTGTAACTTTCACTTATAAACAGTTGAATAAACTGTATCAGGGTCCAGAAAGAAAGAAGACTCGGTAAATACTAAAATGCAGGGCAATATATTTTGTCTCAAATGGAATTGGACAATCACTAGAAACCAAATAGCCTAGGAAATGGAACAATACATTTCTAAACTCCTATCTAGGACTAAGTAACCATAAATGTAGCGTAAAAGAAAAAATGTTCTAACCCCTGTAATACCCAATCCCTATATAATTCTATCAAGTGATGCAATGAAGCTATGTTGTTACTGCATTTTTTTTTTTTGAGAAGTAGTATGGAAAAAACTAGACATGTCAGAAATGGAAGAACTTTTTAATTAGTCTATGTAATGTAAAAGACAAACAGTGTATGAACTATGAAAATTTTAACTATAACTCAGGTATGAACTTCATTATCATTGATAAGCCTCGCAATCATTCAGTATTACAATAACAGCTTTTAAAAAATAGTAATGTTCTGGGGAGCCTGGGTGGCTCAGTCAGTTAAGTGATCTCTTGATCTCAGTGCAGGTCCGGATCTCAGGGTTGTGAGTCCAAGCCCCTGTGTTGGGCTCCATGCCCCTTCAAAAAAAAAAAATAAAAAAGGGGGTAATATTTTAATAACCTTGCCCCCTGGCATATCTCAAAGGACAATTCACATTTTAGTAAAGCCTTTGGAAACAATGTTGTTTGCAGTGTGTAATTAAAATCTGAAGACAGGTGACTGGGGAATTTAGGGGTTTCTGTGCATTTCTGGTTTTTAACCAGAATAATTAATTCTAAAAGATGTACAGAACAGGAAAGAAATACTATGGAAAACCAAGAACTGAGATATGTTTTAAGTTCTCTAGGTTTGGTTATAAACAAAATGTATTTTTCTACTTCTATCAAAAATGGGGATGAATCCTATATTGAAAAACTACAATCTTTTCCCACAAAATTAATATCTTACTTTTGAAGGGATGGAAGTCACGTCCGCCTGTTCCTCCTCATTGTAAGCTGTGAAAAGACTCTCCCACAATGTCAGAATGATACAAATATAACAGAAGCTGCTCCCTCTCTCCTCTCTCTCCTGCCACTCTTCTGGTTAATGTCATCCCCCTACTGGACTAGATACTCCACCCCCTAAGTGTGTAGACACTGTTCCTTCCATGTTCCACAGGGAGCGATTTAAATCCACGAACTTCTCCATAAATGTTCATTCTAAACAGCGTAGAATATGGGCCCGCAAAAAGTTACAAAGTCAGTTCAGAGCTGAACTGTGCCGAGGTAACAATTTTAACACAGGACGGAATTACAAAACAGGGACTGGGGGTGTCATGTACATGTTTTGAGGGGCTGAAAACAAAAGTGTGACATTAACAGGGCCTAGTGACTCAGCCCAGGTTTTTAAAAATTACCCAGTAGTGACTGTGTTCTGCTTATTCTATGGTCTTGAATCAAAACACAGGACACGTTCAGGTGATGAAAAAGTATTTGTTGAGTATCTACTATGTGCAAAGAATACACCATTTCTTCCATTTAGCTGATAAAAAATGGCCACATGGATTCGTAGTTCAGTCAATCACATTCATACTCTTCTGTTGCAATATAATTTCTCTAAACCGCCCGTGTGCACGAAATGGATAACAGCACGCAATGAGAGGAGCCAGATGAGCTAAAATGGAACCGCAGCAGCATGGTAATAAAATCTTCAGCATGCACCGAAGCACAACTTTAAAAATCCAATACGGCTTTCAATCACTAGTAAAAGGAAGTACTCAAGGACCAGAGATCACAAAGTCTATGGGAAAATGGCCAGTTGGAGCGAAGGAGGCACTGGGTATTACCCCTGGCCACAAAGGTTGTGACCCAAACAACAGTGTGCACATGACCACCTGCTTAAAAGGTTACTTAACAGAGCTGGAACACATCTACTAAGTGCTGGCTATATACAAGGCACCGTACTGTCTGGTGCCTGCCCACAATGAGTTTACAGTTAGCAAGACAATTTACCTCTGCTTTCTCTCTCTAGGTGTGGAGGACAGGAGCTTGGTCCTAGCAATGCTATTATCACTGGTAACCAGAATGATCTGTGGTAGGCATTCAAACATGTGGACTGCTGCAAAGAACCGTAAAACAAAATATAAAAGAAAAATAACAAAATAAATAAAACTCTGCAATAATGCAAGAATATACAATACAGCAGAAGACGTCTTCAGATCAATTTCAAGGCCACTGCTTCCGAGAGGTCAGAGGGCACCTTAAGAACAGACCCAAGGGAAAACTCCGTAAGCAGAAAGTCTCTGAGAAATGATCCCAGATACTGAGCTCAGAGTTGAGGTCCAGAAGCTCCTACCAGACCTGAAAGAGGAGAAATTACCCTGGGATATTTGAGATGTTTAAAGTTAAAAAAAAAAAAAAAAAAAAAAAAATGAACAGAAGAAAAGAGCTAACCTGAAAGAGGAGAGACACAGATCCAGGGAAAAGAAACAAAACAGGGTGGCTCCAAAGATTAAGGGCGAAATCTGAGTATGGAAAAATTATTCTAATCTAAGGACATCTGCTAAAATGGTAGGATATCTGCTAAGATGGGAGGATAGGCTCTTACGCAAAACAAAACTGACCTTGAACACTGACAGCAGAAAGCGTCCACTCAGAAAGGAAAACAGGACAGCACAGTCACAGACAATACAACCTTCAGGGGATGCCAGGAGCTGGCAAGAGGCACGGCCTTGCCCAGAGCACCCCACCCTGACAAGGACCCATGAGTCCCAAGAAAAGCATGTCTTAAAGAAGAAAAAAAGCATCCTTTTTAAAAAAGAAGTTAATAAAATAAAGTCGTTGTTAAAAAAAAAAAAAAATTTCACCCTGTACCAGATGTCCCTCTCTAGTGAATGCCCTTCTTTCCTCCTCATAACCAAGTTTTAGAAAGCATTGCACACCCTGATTAGCTTCCCTGCCTGAGTGCCATTCACTCCTTAGTCCACAGAAGTAAGGCTCCCCTGAGACTCCTCCTGTGAAAACCAGTAATTTGATCCTAGGGCTAAATCCACTGGAAACTTTGGAACAACACTCTATCTGGATCTCTGGCTAGCGCGCACTCTGGCACCACTTCCTGGCTCCCACTATTAAACCCCTGGCCATCCCGCCCATGTCCCCATCACCGTGTCACCGCTGACACCACCTATATTACTAGTAACTTCCTGGTTTAGCATCCCTCTTTAGTGATGTTCCCTTGGACCATGGCTTCTAAGACACTCTTCATGGACCCCTCCCCCACCACACAACTGCCCTCCTCAGTCTCAATGTAGGAGCCTATTCTCTACTGCTTATCTTTCGAACACAAAAGCTCCTCAGATCACATTCTACACCACTCCTTTTCTCACTCTGTACATACTTCTTGAATAACTTCATCCACTCCAACAGCCTCCATTAACAAATACAGGCAAAGGCAGAGATTCCAGAAAGTTCTGGAGCTTTTCTCTAGAAGAGACTTTCTCTGTTCATTGCACTCTTAGTGTCTCAGGCCAAAAGTAATGCCTGAGTAATTGAAACACTGGATAAGTTCAAATATCTTAAGTATTTTTTACTCTAACAACTTATTACCCATTTTTTAAAAGCACACTTCAACTGAGAAAAAAATCAGTCTCTTTCTATCATTATTAAATAAACCACAGGTACAATTTCTCAAACCTTGGAGCTGGACTGGACATCACCTCGTTCATTTCCTGTTCCACACTGATTTTCACAGGAAATGCAACCACTGAACACCCAGCCTTACAAACTTATCATCAAAAGGAAGGTAGCGCAACAGACAGTAGAAGCTGTTGACGACTTTAAGCTATCATTTCCCACAGGGTTGGACAAATGTTATGCACCCTTGAGCTTCCTTCTACAATTCAATATCCTGCCGTCTCCCTGTGAGTTCACTGCACTACATCAGCACACAGTTTAGGAACTGTGGTGCTAAGGACTCTTAGATGTCTGTCTCCAGTCCAGACACCCCCAACACCCAGATCCCTAAAACACTGTGTCCCATAGCCACCTGAAACTTAACAAGGCCAAATGCACCTGTCTTTTTTTCCTCCAAATGGCTGTTGCTCCATAAGAAAGGCATCATTACCCACCCAACTGGCTAGCTAGGACTCAGCACCACCCTGAACTCCTCCCTCTCCCAACTCCCCCACCGCACACACAAGCCCCAGCCAAGAACCAAGTCCCAGCAATTCCACCTCCTTGACCTTCTTGCCTTCCACGCTTGCTCCCCTCCATCCATTCTGTAAAGGGCAAATCGGATCATGCCCTTTTGCTTCAGAATTCTGCAACTGTTTCCTTTTGCCTACAGAGGAGTCCAAACTCCTTACAATAAGAATCACAAGACCCCCTCCCCCTATGGCTTGGCCCCTAGTCACCTGTGTCTCTGTTTCTTGCCACTTCCCTGCCCTTCTGCAATTGGCCGAGCCACAAACATTTCCAGTTGCCCCAATGCACCCTCTCTCCGACAGCCTTTATCAAGCCTCTCCTCAGCCCTGACTCGGACCAATTTCCTTCTCTCTTATTGCTCTGGAAAGCCTTTCTGATCTCTCTGAATCATCCCGAAGCTTGGGTTTGAGGTCATCCTGTGAGCTCCTCTAGCTGACCCCTTTCAGGGCACGTACCATATGTTGCACTATAACCGATGGTTAAAACTGTCCAAGAGAACCCAGCTGAACAGGCTCTGCAAGAGGTATCCGCCTTGCTTATCTTAGTATCCCCAGCACATAGGATCAACTCTGCAATAAAGCAAGCGAATGAACTGACTAGGTCATTCATGTGATGCTTCACATCCTTCTCTGCTTACTAACGCCATCACAGCACTGATTGCACCGTGCTGAAATTGTGTGTCTCGGCAGACTACCAACATCTTGAGAGCTTTTCTCTCTTATTTCTGCTATGCCTGTATCAAAATAGTACAGGTACTTAGCAAGCATCCACAAAACGGCTTCTAAAGAAAAAAGCCGACTGAAAAAATTCTGGATGCCCCCACCCCACCGGATTAGGGGTGGCTACCTCTGGAGAAAGAAACAGGACAGGGCACCAATAAGAGGAGGTAAAGAGAACTGAGATTTGTTACTCCATGTATCTCCACAGTGATACTCCATTGATTTTATAATATGCCTTATTTAAGTATGACTGCCATACACTATTCCTATATTGCCAGCATAAAATGTATCCTGTGTAAAGAACCAGTCCTGAAGAACGCATGCACTTGCAAGCAGCGTTTGGCTCCACGCACCCTAGAGCAAGTCCCGAGAAAACTTGACCTTAAAGAGGAAAACCGGCTTCTAAGAAAAAAAGGACTGAGAAGGTGAGCATCTACATCTGTACAGCAGTGTGGAGGCAGTCCCAAGAAAATATAAGGAATGACAACAGTATATAAGTGGAAAATATAACCTGTGATTATTCTTCAAAGAAAGTTCTGGGAACTCTAAAAGAAGACAACTTGTACTGGCCGGCCAGGGCAGACAATTCTTTTAATACTTATATTAAGCAACTGTTTTAGTGGAACATTCCAAAAACCAAAAGGTGACTTCCACATGCAGGTTACTACGGGAAGTGTAAAGGAGACCTACAAAGACCGGCTAGAATAGACAGGAGTCTACAGCGTTGGCATGACCACTTATCCAAGTGCATTCCACCTTTATTTTCAGAATTTTTAAAAAGACTGTAGCACAACATTGACTATAAAGTCATAAATTTTAAGGAAACAGATAAAACAATGCTATAAAGAAACTCCGTGTCAACAACCGGAAGTAGCAAGAATAATTTTTATATGTGGATAGTTCCAGAACAAGCTTCTTTTCCCTGCTAGAAGACAACAGTGAATACAGGTCAGATTGTAAATATATAAAGTCAAACTTCCCAAACCTAGTGAGTTTTAAACATCCAAAAGGACACGACTTTAGAGAATACAAATTAAGATCTTCAAAAATGAAGAAAAATGAGCACTATGGGGACCCTATTAGAAAGGAGACCAGACACAATAAAAACTGCCTATGGGAAAGGTCAAACCTCGCTTTCCTTTGTTTAACCTCTCACGTAGATAAAAGAACTAGCTTTCAAGAATCACTGCATTGTTTCACTGCAAGAAAAGGAAAGTTGAGTAAAGCATATACAAAAAAGAAGCAACCAAGGTTCAGCAGAATGTGCCCTAGAGGCAACAGAAAAATAAGTCAATTATAACACTCTAAACTTAGTTTTGACAGAGACATTTTAAGTTAAGACAAACCTAATTTTTATAAAATGAAAAAATATTTCAAATACTTAGCCCCTCCCCTCATAAAATGTGGGCCCTGAATCTTAAAATTTCATGCCCTAGCATGCATTTGATTTGGACAATCACAAAGCAAAAAAAAAAAAACCAAAAAAAAAAAAAAACCTTTTAATTCTCGGTGTTTTAAAAACTCCAAAATTATTACTGGTACTAAGTGCGAATTTAAAACTGATCCCCACATGAGAAAGAATTCCTAATACGCATAACAGCAGCTAAGAAAATGAGATGCTCCCATTCATCCGTAAGCCCATCGGTTAGCTTCTTAATAATTAAGAACTCTACTCTCCGCCACGAAACTATCCCTTGCAGAGAGGCTAAACCAAGAAGAAATCGCCATTGCCTCTAAGTACCACAGACGGAGAGGGGAAGGTCTTCCACTCGCTGGAGCTCCCGCGCGGAGGGCGAGAGGCCAGGCGCCGCGGCCCCCGCCTGCCGCGCAGGGAAAGTCTCCCGGAGATGATCCAGGCCGGCGAAGCGGCTCCCGGGCGCGCAGCCCTCTCCCCTCGCCCTGCAGCGCGCCCGTCCCCGGCTGTACGACCCCCTGCCCTGCGCTCGGGGAGCCGAGCCTGGCTGCGGAGGCCGGTAGCCCCGCGGGCCCGCAGCCCCGGGGAGGGGGCACCCGGCGCAGAGGCTCGGGGAGGGCGAAGCCATGGAGCGGGCCCGACCCAGGGCGATGGGCATGCGGGGACTGGGCCACATGCGGGCAGGGCGCGCGGTACCGAGGGATGTTAAAGTCCCGGACGCGGGGTAGCCCTGGGCACTCTGCGTGGGGCGCGAGTGGAGGCCCGGGCGCCACCTGCGGCCGGGATGGCGGGCGCCTGCCCCGCAGCCCGGGGAGCGCGCACCGGGCAGCGCCGGGGCCGAGGACTGGGGGAGACGGCGCGGGCAAGAGCAGCCGCCGGGCCGCGCTGCGACGACGGGAAGCCCCAGCCGGCGCAGGAGCCAGCGCGGAGGATGCGGCTGGGCTGCAGGGCAAGGCGCGGGGCGGCGCCGCGGCCCGCAGTGGGCCCCGCTGCCCGCCCGAGAGCGCCCGGCGCGATGCAGCAACTTCACTCAGCCACGGGGCTGCGGGGGCCCGGCCCGCGCCCGCCCCTCCCCCGGGGCAGCCGCTCGGCCCAGAACCAAGCAGCGAAGGGGCCAGGACCGAGGAGTCCGGCCGGCCGCAACCCGCACTCACCGGTCCGCGATTCCGCCGCCGGCCCCGGGGCTGCGCTCCGAGCTCCATGGTCCCGCCGCGCCGCGGCCGCCCGGCGCCCCCGCCCCGCAGCACACCGCACGCAGCGGCGCCAGCGACGCCGCCTCCGGCCCGGCCACGGCCGCGGCCACGCCCCCTCTCGGCTGGGGGCCCGGCCCGAGCAAGAGGGGGACTCAGCGCCGGCTCCACCAACCAGAGGCCTCTCACCAAGCCGCTTCACCAGGATTGGCGAGCGCCTCAGCCAATGGGAAAACGGAAGGAGAGCGGAGCGTCGGCGCCGAAGGGCGGGGGATTGCGGAGGAGGTGGCTCTCACGATCCGTCGTCCGCCTCCCATTCCCGCTGAGGCTTTGGCCCTAGTGCATCCGGAGGAGGCAGGGATACTTTGGGCCGAGTTTATTTTAAGGGGCCTTTCCATCACCTTTGCTGACGATGTACCCATTGCAGTCCCTTTGAGTTTCCACCCGTTCCCTGGGTTTTGAGGGCTCCTGCAAAAACGTCCATCTACCTGTAGGTAGTCAGAGGTCCTGCAGGGTTAAGGGTTCGGGCAACCTTGAGAGGATTATAGCCATCGTCATCTGTTGGTTTTATGCCCTTCTCAAATCCGTTAGCGTTTCTGCCTATTCTCATATCCTTCTGCAGAGTCTTCCCTTTTTAATCATCCTGTCTCCAGTCTCCCTCCACCCCACATGTGAGAAAATTCACAATGCCTATTAAACATGACATAACATTGAAACTAAACCCCGTAGCAATGAAACGCAGCCAGGTGGTACTTGATGACTCAGGCGTAAACTTAAGAATGGAAGAGGAAAGGAAAGGAAGAGAAGAAAAGAAAGAAAAGCCAAGTATGTTCTCCTAGGTCCTGAAGGAAAGGTTAAAAACATTAGATAGAAATGTTATCTATATTTTGGTTTGCATGCCTTTATTCTTTTTGATTTACAAGTAAAATCACTAAATTGAAGAACTTAAGAAAAAAGTTCAAATCCCAATGAAGAGTCCAGAAAAAACTAATTCAGGTTGTCTTGCTCTTGACTGTACAGACATGTGATAATGGTTCACATCTGTTACAGCTAGTTACAGCAACTACCAGCTAGGAAAAATGAATAGCAGTTGCTAACAATATTAGCAATGTTTGCAATACCAGAGGTGCCAAAGAAAAATCCCAAGCCCCTCTTCATGTTAATCTGTTAACCCACCTTACTTCCAAAGGAACGATTTCAAAAGCCCTATTTTAAGGTAACATGTACTTAGTTTCCATTTCATGTCAACATGAAATATACTGACAATTAATAACGTAAATAGAACTGTAGTGAATTCTTACAGTGTTCTGTGTTTGAAATATTGATACTAGAGTGATAAATTTCTTCTGAATTCAAAGCTGAATTGGTATACAAATTAAAATGACTTTCCTTCATTTTTGTCTTCACTTACCCCGGCAATAGCTTCCATGTCTGTATTTAGGTCGTTGACTTAAAAACTCAAAAATAGGAAGCTGTAAGATACAAAAAGTGTGTTTTCAGAGTTACTAATCACATTTCCCTTGCTCCTTCCCTCTTCAGTGAGCCCACCTTACGTGACTGCTGCTACACTCAGTTTACATCCACTATTAACCTTTAATCTTACTGTCCTGAAGCGTTCAGGATTGTTTCACATAGGTTGGTCTTATCTCTAATTTTATACTCTTGCTTCCTCTCCCCATAATGTCTAATGCAGTGCTGAACATGTAAATATAACTCCATCCTAGCATTGTGTCTATAATATACAGAAATTTTTTTCAAATGTAGTACTTCTGTGAACCAGTCCTTTAAATAAAAATTGCTCAGAATAGTCTTGTTAGGGAGATAGCGTCTCACACTTAACGGTGCTTAAAAAACGTTGCCATATCAGGGAGTGAATTGGTTGCCTGTAACAGAAACTTGACTAAATTCTTACCAAATAGAGGGTGCTTCTCATCACACAGCAAGAAGTCTAGAGACAATCCTGGGCTTCTGCAACACCTCCATGGTGTCATCGTACCTCAGATTCCTTCTATCCATCAGTTCTGCTGTCCTTGTCAGGTGACTTTGTCTCCTCACAAGATGATTGTTCCCATTCTGGGTCCTGTATCACATTCTGGAAAATGGCAGGGATATGGGTAAAGGGCAAAAGATCAAAGAAGTGCATGCCAACTGGGTCTTCCTTTTTAACTATTTTTCTGGGAAGCCCCAACCAGCACTTACTGGCTGCACTATGTCACACTGACCGTTTCCCCACCACCTGCCCCTGACCCCCACTCAATGCCAGTCTGAAATACTAAGTATTTAAGGCCAGGGACCTTATCTGCAACAATGTCAGGTTTTTGTTAGTAAAGGAGAAGGGGAATGCAGTTTCTGCCATAGTTGTGGCATAAATGAATATGTGATTGGACACTCACTCTATTCATGAGATGACACACTTTAAAAAAAAAAGTCATTCAAATCTTAATAAGAAAACCAACAACCCAGTTTAAAATTGAGCCAAAGATCTGAACAAACATCTCACCAAGGTAGAGATGGCGATATACAGATGGCAAATAAGGATATCCTCTATAGCATATGTCAGAGAATTGCAAACTAAAACAACAATGAAATAGCACATCTTCTAGAATAGCTAAAATTCCAAAAACTAATAATATCAAATTCTGGTAAGGATGTGGGGCAATGGGAATGTTCATTCACTGTTGATGGGAATGCAAAATGGTATAGCCATTTTGGAAGATAATGTGGCAGTTTTTCACAAAGCCAAGCATAGCCTTACCGTACAATCTAGCAATCGTACTCCTTCGTATTTACCCAAATGAGTTGAAAACTTATGGCCACACAAAAACTTGCACACAAATGTGTATTTATAATCACCAAACACTGGAAGCAGCCAATCCTTCAGTAGGTGAATGTATAAGCAAACTGTTGTCATCCAGACGATAGGATATTATTCAGTGATAAAAAGAATGAGCTATCAGGCCATGAAAAAACATGGAGGAATCATAAATGTGTATTGCTAAGTGAAAGAAGCCAATCTGAAAAGGCTTCATTCTGTAGATTCCAACTATGAGAGTCTGGAAAAGGCAAAGCTATGAAGACTAAAAAGATCAGTGGTTGCCAGGGGTTGGGGGGAGGAGCAATAGATAGGCAGAGCACAGAGGATTTTTAGGGCAGGGAAACTATTCTATATGATACTACAATGGTGAATACATGACATTATATATTTGTCAAAATCCATAGCATATACAACACAAACGGGAACTTTAAGGTAAACTATGGGTTTTAGTTAATAAAAATGTGTTAATATTGGTTCATTAATTATAACCACAAAAATGCAAAGTGTTAATAACAGAAGAAGTTAATAACAGAAGTTAACATAATAAAATTAACTTGTTAATAACAGAAGATGTGTTAATAACAGAAGTTAACATAATAAAAAGGAAATAAGGTTTGTTTTTGGAGAAGTCACCTTCATTTTATTTATAGGCCTTTAATGGATTTACAGACAAATTCTATTGCCCTTCAGCTATTGTTAAATCTTAAAAGATTTAAATCTTAAAAAGTCTAAATCTTAAAAAGTTTATCACATATATATTTTTTTCAATTTAGGGGTTCCCCCCAATTTTTACATTGAAAATTTTCAAATGTAAGGACCGGTACAATGAACTCCTATCTACCTTGTACCCGGATTCACCGAATGTCTAGGCACCGCCATATTTGCTTCTTCATTCTTCATTGAGTCTCTGTCTCTCTGTGTACATGACTTTTCTTCACTCAACCACTGAAGGCAAATTGCAGACACCAAGACACTTTAAATACTTCAGTACATATCTCCAAGAGCAAAAATGTCTTGATTGCTCTAGTATATAAAAAAAGACAAGCAGAGCATATCAAATGGGACCACAGAGACAAGGTGTGTCTAATTACTCAAGATGCATTGTTCCCCTTTTTGTTTTCTGTAAGTAACTGTCCAGTCTGACATAGAATGTCTTTATCCCCATGAACCAGTATCATGAGGAAATAGTAAAATCAAACTCAGGGGCAAAGGAGGCTGGTGGTAAGGGACCACACTAAGAGATTTCTGGTGATGCTAGGTGAGTGAGCCATCATTCGTGTTTTCGTGAAACGATTTGCATGAAGCCCAAGGTGCAGCCAGTTCTGGATCCACCAGCGAGCTGAATGCCTGATGTCTAGTGTTATTGTGACAACTGAACAAGCTCTCAAACGTGTTCCTAAGATCTTCCCAACGATATTTTAAAAACCTCTTGAAATGTGTCATCTTTGTTCCTCTTTACCCTTGCCTGGTCAAGCTCTTGGATAAGTTCCCACAGTTAAATAGTCCTAGTGTCATCTTTTCGTTAATCAGATGATGTGGGTAGTGATGATGCATTGTCTTTTTCAAGAGGCTCTATAAATTAGATACTTGCCCAGTGATTAGCTTAAGTTCTCCTTTACCATTCCAAATTCTTCAGTGAAAAAACAATTGCCATTCTTTTTACCTAATAGCGTGTCATAGCACATAAAAATTACAAACTCTTTTGCATTAGGAACTGAGTTCAGTCCTACTTTGGGGAAGCTAAAGAACCAGAGTGGTTACTGATTAAA
Organism: Lontra canadensis; assembly: GCF_010015895.1. NCBI lineage: Eukaryota > Metazoa > Chordata > Mammalia > Carnivora > Mustelidae > Lontra > Lontra canadensis. The sequence goes on along the minus strand of NW_022631097.1, from coordinate 6,571,576 downwards.
AGAGTATAATTAGAATATGTAAGAAACCAAATTAAAAGCCCAATAACTGTCATACTTTCGACATGTTCGTTTGTACTTGTTCTCAGAATGAAGTGAAATGCTGAGTACAAATACCTCAGTTTTCAAGAATTAATTTAGCTCCATACATAAATCTTTATAAACATGCTTCACTCGGTCTAGCTTCCTTTTGAAGGAGAGTATCTATTTTTATCATGACACCGGAGTGAAATAAATACACGTATCTACATACCCACATCTTCCAAGAATAAAGTCTGCCTGGGAAAAATGAGGAACTTCCTCTTAACTTGGAATATTGGCCCAATTATCTCATGAGGGCAGGGCAGTCTATTGGTACTAACTTTATTTTTAAGTGAGAAAAAAAATGAGAAGGTGAATATAATGAACGTGAATTGAGAATTCACTACTTGCCATATGGTTTTACTTGTTATATTTAATACAATATCTGTAGGATATATGGTGTTATGCCCACTTTACAGATAAGACACGGAGAAAGTTTGCTATTTATCAGGGCTGCTCAAGAGATACTATCACAGGAAGGCTGTTTTTGCAGTGGACAGGACAGCCCTGAAAGTCACTAAAGGAGTCAGCAGGACAATGTGTCCACACCATTCTGATGCCGCAGCTGGGACTTCACTCAATCTGTCCCCCCACTCCTTTCGTGTTGCCACCACTCAGGCCGAGAATGTTGCCATCATCTTCTGTGCTGGAATAGCATTCCTAATACATTTCCCATGGCTTCATTCCCCTCTTGTCTGTCTTTGCATTATATCATGGTCTTTTTTTTTTTTTTTAGTACTTTATGTATTTATTTTTCAGAGAGAGAGAGAGCATGTGCATAGGCAGGGGGAGTGGCAGGCAGAGGCAGAAGCAGGCTCTCTGCCGAGCAAGGAGCACGATGTGGGACTTGATCCCAGGACCCTGGGATCATGACCTGAGCCGAAGGCAGAGGCTTTAACCCACTGAGCCACCCAGTCGCCCCTCATGGGCGATTTTTAAAACACAGATCTAATTGCATGTCTCCACTGCTCAAAACCTCAGAGGCTCCTACCGTCTACGAGGTAAGTCAAATAAAACCCTTAATAATGCCCAGCTCCAACTAATTTCCCCAAAGCCTCCTGCACCCCTGCCTTCCCGTGTGCCTGGACATTTTCTGCCTGAATACCTTCCCTGCCTTTCTCCACTGGGGAATCTCATTTTTCACAGCGCAATTCAAATGCCACCCTCTCCAGAGCCTCGGTGCAGATCTTCACACCGGCGCCTGGACTCCCCTTACCTCCTTCGCCCTCCTCTCCTACCACATCTCATTGTCTGCCACCAGGCAGGCAATTCCCAGAGAGCAGAGACTTACTCATCTTGAACTCCTAGCTCCTAACACATGCCAGGCACATAGTTAATATTTGTTGAATGGATTTTCATGATATCATAGGGAAAACTAATATGCAAGCAATCCAAACAGCACTTAAGACAGAGGGCTCCAAGGCATCAGTCTCAGAAATTTCCATGGGCTTCTTATTATCATGAAGCTGATGACAATAGCATCAGGAGGAACAAAGGTGCCCCGGTGATGGTAGGCCGGGCAGCGGGCACAGCCCCAAACACCATGGCCTGTGTAAGCTGCCTGTTTCCACACTGCCCTAGCCCCACGTGACACTTGTCCATTTTGCTTGACCCTCCTCCAATAGACACACAGTCCTGACCTTGCTGGGGGAAGAGGGGAGGAAGAACTCCTGGACCTTCCAGGAGTTCCACTTCCCGAAGTGTCCTGGCTGCAGAGAGTGTTAGAGCAAGATGAAAATGGGCCATAAGTAGACACCATTCATTGTCTGCTTACTCTGAACCCCAGAACCTTAGGAGGCACGGGGACAGGATGCAAAGGGCATGAGCCCTTGAATGAAACCACTGCGGATTCACGCTCCGTATCCACCATTTCCTTAGGAAGGGAACTTAATGTCTCTGAGCCCCGTCCATTTCCCTCACATAACATGAACCTAAAAGTCCCTGTGCAATTGCCGGTGTCCAGAGAACATTAATGATGTTCAACCCTTTCCCTCTCCAGACTGCGCTTGTCGATGGATGAGATCCATGTCCTTCACCACCTGAAGGAAATCTGTTTTGAATCAGTATTTTACAAACAGTGCAGAAAGTTTACTGACTAACCCAGAGCATAGGAAGCGAACTGAAGTTCACTCTACGCATTTAAGCAAATGGCCAGTAAGCTATAGGATACACCGATCTACTGCAATAGGACATTTTTAAAAACAAACCCCGTTGCCTGATATTGTCAGAGGAATGGTCCTGTGCCGGTCCCACAGAGAGCCTCCTCTGATTTGCTCATCCCTGTCTGAGAACTCTGCGGCTTTAAGACCCACATGTACCCTACCTTCAGATTATTACAGAAATTGAAGAGCAATTGCTCCAAATTCAGTTATTAAAATGCAGAGTCTTTGTTCTACTGCTTGGGTTATTACTGTTCCTAATTTGCTCCTGAAATGGGCTTACAACACTGTCTTGCAATGCGTGGTTTTCAGAATTACCTGCTGCAATTGACCAGGACGGCTTTTATCTCTGTGCTGTGGTCAGGTAGAGTTACGTAAACCAACCAGGGCAGTAACTCCCAGGTGGAAGCTACCTGAAGAACTTGCCTTCATTATCAGTCGTTCCCCCTGGCCATCGGCGCCTGCGAATTTTGCTGGTTAAACACACCAAACCCACGTATATGGGGGTTATTTATGCAAAGACTTTTCCTATAATATTTGAAGATCTTAACAGATTTGGGCAGTTTTGAAAAGTTTGTTTTCCTTGGAAAAGCCCTTGAAGATGCGATACTTGACAGATCAGTTATCTGAGATACAAGGAAGTTAAATGACTTGCCTTGGGCCTCAGACAATTTTTATTTTAACAAATCCCAGATTTCCTGATTACCTGAGATCCCAGCTGGAGTCATTCTGCTGGGGGGAAGGGGATGTTTTATTCGTCTTTGTGATCCCCATGTCCTACCCTATAGCACTCTTAAGAGATAATTAGGCTTTCTTAGTTACTACATGCAAAGGACTAATTATGTTCAGTAAGCATTCCTAAAAGGAGATATATGTTGCAAGATGTTTTGGAGGATGCCAAGCCAAGAATAATGGTTTTTCTTGCCATCAAAGAGAATCCCTCCAGCACAGAAAGGGAAACTCAGTATGTTTTCAAATGCAAAAACAAACAAACAAAAATGTAAGTTAAGGGAAAAAATGTAGTAGATTCTAGGAGAGAAGTAAATTATAAATTGAATCCCACTGGAATATCATGGAGAGGGAAAATATATCCATCCAAGTGGAAGCATGAAAGAAGTACCAACCAAGCTGAGCTTCAGGGACAGATGTCACTTGGCGTGAGCAGAGAAGACTGGATGAGAGCCCCCAGGGTATGAAATGGCAGAGTTGAGAGAAACTGCAGAACTGGGAAATGCCAAGAAAGTTGCAGAGAAGCTGGAAGAAGAGATTAGGTTGTACCTCTGTAGGGTCACTAGAGTCTTGTACAGAATTCAGACAAAGATGGTGAGGCATCCCTGAAGACAATTTGTCCGCTCAACAAAGTGTGTGAGCCCGGTGGCTGGGCCCAGCGCTGTGACAAGAGTGCAGAGAGCCGGGGAGCTGGGGGAGGGGGGCAGCGCTTTTGAAGATTCCTTTTACCCAGTTGCAGTGGATCACAGAAGAAAGAGGAGTACGTGACAGGCAATGAAGGTGACAACTGAGAGGACAGGCAAGAGCACACAGGGGGCGTGTTCCGGGGGGGTGTGTTCTAGAGTGATCTGCGGGGTTTGACCCTGCACTGGAAGAGGAGAAGATTAAAATGTCAGCCAATTTCAAGTTTTCAGGCTTTGGGGGGTAGGGGGGTGGAGCAGGAGGATGTTTTTACAGGGTAGACCGGAGAAAGAGCAGGTTTGAAGGAAAACATCTGGAGCTGGATGGTGAATGCTAAGGAAATGTACTGGGTACCGTATGAAAGAAGAGATAGAAATGCACAAACACTAGTTGTGTGAAGGTTTAGAGTCTGAAAACCCGAACCATCTCTCTACACAACTGAATGCAAGGTCAGTGTGTAGCAAACCAAGTGATCTATCATGACAGATATTAATAGAGTGAGTGAAACCTTTCTCTCCAGGGGCATCCAGGCGATTTAAGGTAATGTCATCCATTGACATTGATGCATGATGAAATGACGAGATCAAATCTACATAGACTAGATGTATCCACCCAAACAAAGGCCCATACCTCTGGAAGTGTCCTCACTGCTTTCTATTTTACGTTTCGTCACTCATTTCAATGTGGGCACCTGTCCAGAGAACATTTTACTTGCACTTACTTAAAGGGAATATTCAAAAAAGTGAAAGTCCCAGGCCCCAGGGAATTTTTAGTTTAGTGGAGAAGATCAAGAGAAGCAAACAGATGATTACAGTCAAGATACGCACTATTCTAGAGGGTTCTATGAGCGTTGAGAGAAGTATCTTAAGTGGAAAGGCAGGAGAGGGAAACTGAAGGAGGAGATTGAGCGGCTGAAGCAGGAGATTCAAACTCTGGAAGAATGAGTGGGAATCAGTAAAGTAAGCAAAGGGCCAACTGGGGGTAAAGCGATACCAAATGTAAAGCAGGAAGGATGTACGGTGTGTTCAGGTAGATATCTCTGTTAATTCTGGATAGCCCTGCATATGGTGTGTGTGTGTGTGTGTGTGTGTGTGTGTGTGTGTGTTGTGTAAAAGAGCAGTGTGAAAAGACTTTTACAGAAATGAGACTGAGGAAGTCAGTGAGGCAGGTCATGTTCATTTAGTTACTTTGTGAATACACTATATTATTACAAAGAAGATTTAAAGTGTCTGACAACAAAAACAGGATTACAGATTAATGAGAAAATCAAAGAACAAACACATGAGTTGGACATTTGCGAGATAATACTAAAATCACGAACAGCAACTGTCCGATTTGGTTCCGAGCTAGCTGCCAACCCAAAGAATGAAAGACGACGCCCGATAGTTATTAAACAAAAAGAATTTAGTTGCTCAGAAGAAAGAGGAGCGCTGGAACGTACAAAGTACTCCTTAAGTTTCCCTAGTAAGAAGTTTTACTGATGGGAGCTTGGAGACCTGACAAGTACAGATTTGGGGAGAACTCTCCTTGAGAGGCATGGAGCCCGAGGAGGAGGGCTGGAGGGTAGCTGCCCTGAGAAGCAGGGCCTCCAGCCTCCCCTCTTTGTAATGTGGGTTTCTGTCCTGCCATTAGGAAAATAAACCAAGGTCACGCATGGAGCCCGCGGGCCATATACAGCCAGCAGAGGTGTTTATCTGGCTGGGATAGTGTTTCCGTTATGTTGTCTTTTGCTTTTGTTTTTACTCTCCCCTCATTATTATTGTAATTGACGTTCGTAAGATGTTGAAAACATAGACAAACCAAAAGGAAAAAACCAAACTATAATCCTGCTCAAGAACTAGCACCATTAACTCCTGCTTTTCATGCACGATATGTGCATCCATGTTGCTTTTCTACATTTGGATCTTCTAGTCAGGAAGTGTTCTCTCCAGGGACCTGTGCCGGCAACCCCCCTGTCGTCTTCCATCTGGCTTAAGTCACATATTTCTGTTTCCTGTCTGATCCTGTGATCCCCCAGATCAAATTCTGGACTATGCATGATCCCTAAAATGAAATCACAAAGTATTTAAAATATCAGAGAAAAGAAAGGAAAGAATAAAAGGGAAGGCAGCTGTTTAAGAGAAGAATAAATCTAATCAGTTAGGATTAATTCATGGTACTTTAAACCATCAATTAAACATTTTAAGAGAATCAAGACTGAAAGTCAAAAAAGTGTAAACAATGAAATAGAGATCGGGTAAATATAATTTAGGTTTAAAATCTAGAAAAGTGGGGCACCTGGGTGGCTCAGTCATTAAGCGTCTGCCTTCAGCTCAGGTCATGATCCCGGGGTCCTGGGATGGAGTCCCGCATCCGGCTCCCTGCTCAGCAGGAAGCCTGCTTCTCCCTCTCCCACTCCCCCTGCTTGTGTTCCCTCTCTCACTGTCTCTCTCTCTCTGTCAAATAAATAAATAAAATCTAAAACATAAAAAATAAAATCTAGAAAAGTAAAAAATTAAAATGCAATGGTAGAAGATATAAAAGATGAAGGACTCTGAGCAAGGCCATGATCATTACCTCCCATACAAGATCTCCTCTCCCTGACAGTCACGACTCTTCTTGGGTGCTATATGAAATCAGGGGTGGTTTGCCTCTTTAACTCAAACACCTATGGGGTGCCTAATTCAATCTCAGAAATCATCCTTCAGTTATTTACACTTGTCAGTGGAAGACACACCACTTAGTCTAAACTGCATAGAATTTGTGCATAACCAGGTTGCCCTTGAGAAATGAAAACAAGCAGAAGAACATGCAGAGAAAGCAGAGCTTCACTGGACACTCACTGTGTGCTGGGATGCCTCTGCTCCAGAATCTGGTCTTCCTCTTGACAGACTGGAGACCTCATTCATGGGCTTACATCACCAAGCAACTGGCAGTCCCCAGGGTAGCGTGCTCAACCCAATGGACATGGTTATGCTTGCTTGCTCTGAGCAACATAACACAGACCAACAATGGCAGATTCTTAGGGAAAAAACAATTGTGTTATGACATTACCTTAGACATGTTAAAACTAATGATACCTTAGCATCATTTCTCTTACTAGTAGCCACACTTTGGCATTTTTATTGAGAACTGAGGTTCACTTAACTCTTTTGGTGATACCAAAGGATACCCACTATGGGGCTACATTTTCCTGGACAGGAAATGCCCCTTTGTTTGTGTGGGATAGCCTAAGAAAGACATCATGCTAAGTGAGAAGCATTCTTGCTAGTTTTCCTAATTCTTGATATGAAATCTATTTGAAGCTTAGATCTGACTATGCATCTTCTGCGCTTAGGTAAGAGTTCCCTATGAAAAGCCAAGAAGGATGAAGACTGGGTAAGATTGTGGCTATTTATGGTTCTCATCTCAAAAATAAAACCAAGAGCTAAAATTCACCTTGTATTTTTGTATCTCTTTTTGTGACTTTTTAAAAAAAGATTTTATTTTTAAGTAATCTCTATAGCCAATCCTGGGGCTCAGACTCATGACCCTGCCACCAAGGGTCATATGCTCTACCAACGGAGCCAGCCAGGCACCTTGTATCTCTTTTTAATATTATCACCCCTGTCACTCTCCCATCCACTCTTGACAACTAGATTACCTGGCAAAACAGTACCCAGATACCCTTGTAAGAATTTCCTTCCTAACTCTGGCTTAGGATCTTTAGCACTTCTTTCTGTGCTTCCCAAATCATAATGGTGTTATTGGAACAGAGCAGTTATGTTATGCAGGAACCCAAGCTTCCATCTACTTATCTATCTATCCATCCATCCACCCATCCTTGTATTCACCCATGCATCCGTCTATCCAACCAACCATCCATCTATCTATCTATCCAACCAACCAACCATCCATCCATCCACCCATCCATCCATCTAACCATCCATCCTTCTATTCACCCATGCAACCGTCTATCTATCCACCAACCATCCATCCATCCAACCATCCAGCCATCTACCTATCCAACCATCCATCTAACCATCCATCCATCCATCCATCCATCCATTCATCCACCAGTCTATCTTTCCAAACACCAATCTACCCAGCCATCCACCCAACTCTCTTTCCCCTTCTCCCTCAACAAGAGTGAGATTTCAGACCTTGGAAAGAAAAAGAACCAGAGAGCACCTGTTTCTTCTCTCGTGATGGATCTTCTGCACTTTTTCTTCTTTCTCCATTTCTTTAATGGACATTTATTTTATCTCTATTCTGGCCATTACACAAAAGTGCTTTCTTACTTATTCCTTTCCTATTCCTGTCCCATTTTTGTAGAGTTCACCGACCTGCTGATAGAGCCACTCTAGGAGAATCTAGCGTGGACCTCTGGAAGGTTTAAAGAAGATCATGGAGAAGATACAAGCGGGGAAGGGAGCTAGTCGGGGTGAAAGAGAACGGATGAGATTAACAGAGGACCTCCTCTATGCCAAGGGCTTTCAATAGGTTTATAGGTTGTTTCGTTCACGACAATTTCATGAAGAAGGTATTTATACCTCCCCCTTTTAAAAATGAAGAAACTGCTGGGGTGCCTGGGTGGCTCAGTGGGTTAAAGCCTCTGCTTTTCGCTCAGGTCATGATCCCAGGGTCCTGGGATCGAGCCCCGCATTGGGCTCTCTGCTCAGCAGGGAGCCTGCTTCCTTTCCTCTCTCTGCCTACCTGTGATCTCTGTCTGTCAAATAAATAAATAAAATCTTTAAAAAAAATGAAGAAACTGCAACTAAGAAAAATACCAAAAGTGAGAGAAGAAGGAGAAAGCAAAGAAACACAGGGTGAAGGAGCGTCACTCTAAATGCTGCAGGTTCTCTGGGGTGGGTCTTCTGAGAGAGGCATAGCTATTCTCTGCGCTCACCCTCCTCTGTTCCTGCCCTTCTCTGCCTGACCTTGAAGGGCTGTATCAATGCACAGTTCAGGCAATGGGAGGCATTGGCAGAGGTTAAGAGACCATGAGGACAGAGTGGGCAGCTTATTTATCTACCCTCTACCCCCACCAACCCCTGCCATACTATGCTTACTGTTTCCATCCAGCTGCCTCTCTTCCACGGCTCCTGTTCAGCCAGGGGCTCCAGCAACACTTTCTTCCCCTTGTCCCTCAGGTCAGGTATACTAATGGCATCCCACTGTTTGCCAGTCCCTGGTTTGCCCCATCCTCCTCTGTCCCTTCCGCCTTACGCACACATCTGGAAATCATCCCTTCCTTAAACTCAACAATGACATCCTTGGAGTGAACCATCTCCTTCTAACAGTACTATATCTGAAACACTTCCTGATAGGCTTCTGTCCAAAATAAGTATCATGAGATGATGTCTAATACTTAGCTATAAACATACCCAGAAATGACTTAGCCTTTGTATGAGTTTGCTAGAGCTGTTACACAAAAGTGCCAACAACGTGCCATGGGCTGGGGGCCTTAAATGTATTTCTCACCATTCAGGAGGCTGCAGGTCCAAGGTCATGGTGCCAGCAAGGCTTCTCCTGAGACCTCTTTCCCTGGCTTACAGATGGCCACCCTCTGGCTATGTCTTCACTGGTGTTCCTTCTGGGCACACACCCACTGGTGTCTCATTCTCTTCTTATCAGTACTGCAGTCATACCAGATTAGGGTCCCACCCTAAAAGCCTCATTTTGACTAAATTGTCTCATTAAAAACCTCATCTCCCAGCGTGGATACACTTTGAGGGCCTGGGGTTTGGGACTTCAACATATGAATGGGGGGAGCACAATTAAACACATAACAGCATTATTAATAAAGCCTCCCTGGAAAACACTGGCTTTGACTTATATTTATACAGTGGTTTCTAACTTTGCATCTGCCCCAACACACAAGATACATCGCAGTCCTGCTTGTGAGACCACCCAATGATAGGTACTCTTAAGAACATGATGGAAGTGTGCATCCCAGCCCCAGGGAACAAATCAAAGATGACTGGAAGACAGGGTAGTGCAAATCCCCGCCCCCAGATCTGAAATCATTGTTTTTAAAGGAGTTTTTGAGAAACCTGTCTTTATGTCAATAACAATTGCTGGGATCATAGAGATTGATTCTTGTAGGTTTAAATATAGCTACAGTTAATGACTTATGGATTTGCTGTGAAGCCTTGCTAAAAGCGGTTTCCCACTCGATTGTCAGTGGAAACCAGAAGAGGTCAAGCTCAACCAGGCTAGGGAGACTAACAGTGCCCCACAATCTTTCTGTAATTTCAGTTTTCTGAAAGATAAAGAACCTTCAGCGTAGCACCATGAAACTTACAGCACAACAGATATGTTGTCCACGTACTGTGAAGGCTTTGAGGGCTCTGGGTGCTGGGCAGTTACGCTCGCTTAGCATTGTCCTGTCTCCCCTCCATGTGCCCACATGTCTTCCTCTCTTCCTTTTCCTAGCATTGGGTCTTTAGATCTGAAACAACAGAACATTGATCTGTCACTCTCCCCACCTTGTCCCCACATGCCATAGTAATAGTAACATTTCTCTTCAAATGATTCAAAATGAAGTCATTTTCTCTTTTAAAATGATCCCCGCTGTATTTTTAAAATCATAAATGAAAGCTGAAATCTTTCTGAATCAGTAAATAATACATGTCTCCTCCCAATAACTTGGCCCATTTTGGCCCGCATTATGTCCCAGGTTTTCAAACTCAACAGACATCCATCTATCCATTCATGCCTAACTCCCTCCCACACATGCAGAGGAAGTCCCAAGAGCCAAGGAGAAAAGCAGGAATGCTTCTGGATAAACAAAGACCCTGAGGTCAAAGCTGGGGCAGATTACATTCCCACTACCTCCTCCTCACCCCAACATCCTGCTGCTCAGAAAAGTCTTAGAGAGATAGGTCTCAACCTTTCAAGGCAGGACATCAGTGGACACAATGTCCCAAAGCTCTGTGTTACCCACCATCGCCTTTAATTCTCTTTACGTACTCTGTATTTTCCCACCACCCTAGCCCAATTCAGGAATTCTTTGTCCGGTGAACACGGCAGGTTCCTTATGGGCAGACACCATTTCTACAATCACTGTCTTTCAAAAATTGGCATTAAACAAGCGTTGCGAGGCAACCCATCGATAAGCATTTATTGAGAGCCTATTCCACATCCAAAGCAACAACAGTGCTTGCTAATCAATTTTCAGTGGGCTTGGGACAGGAGGTGGTGTGGCGTGCCGTTGAACCCAGATCAAATGTGTTGTGACATTGAATTCTCATTTGTAGCCACGTCGCTTCGGTGTACGCCGCTAACATACAGCTGTGTGCGAAGAGGTGCTCAACCCTCTAACCGCTTCCCACTGACAGATGCTGATGCAACACTACAGTTCAGATACTGGGGCTGCCCCGCAAAGGTAATAGAGAAACATTTGAGAAGGAAGTATGGTCTAGATGGAAAATAACAAACGACGTATGTAGTTTATTTGCCAAGACATGTAGGAGGTAAATATAAAACAAAACTCTCGCAAGTTTAGCATTTTTCTTCTCCAAATAGAACGTTGCTGACTACAGGCCAACTGCATAGCCTTGCACAGTTCCTCCGTTAAAATTGGCCGGGAATGAGATGCCATCCCTCTTCAGCACTTGGATGCCATCGCCGACATTTGCAACTTTGTGGCCAGATACTGGTTTCCTCCAACAACCTGAGATCTTATTTGCAACCTACTTTGCAAGTAACACAGATGGGAATGGGTGCACTCTTGGGTGCAGTCAGCCTTTCCAGTCACCGAAGTTCACCATTTTAAATGTACAGTTACTCTTCCTTCTACGTGTCAAGCAACAAGTATTCCACTAAAGCGGTAAATCTCAGCACTTCCCAGGGGCCCAGGTGAGAGGTCGCAGTTAGCATTTTGGCAGGACAAATGCATCGTCTTCAAAACGTGTGGTACGACTCAAAGAGTGAATGTGTGCGATAGCACAGAAGGGACGACACGGGTTCCTGGTGTCTAGTTCTAAAAAGGGAATGAAACAAGTACACACGCAACTGTGTTACTCCCCCTCAACCCTCAACCTCCCTCAACCTCCCTGTTGGCCTTCCAGTAATAGCTAACATTGATTGTGCACTAACTGTGTACCAGGCACCCTTTGAAGTTCTTGTGACATGATATGATCATTTTGGCTCCAAAATACTCCTATAAGCTTGTCCATGAAACTGTCTTATCTCATTTTCAGCATCAGAAAAGCAAGGCACAGAGAGGTTAAGCAATTTGCCTAGAGTTGCACAGCTATCAGGTGGTGAGCTGGAATACAAACCCAAGCAAGATACTAGTAGTACCAGTGTTAAGCACCCCCTTAAGTCTTAAGCACCTGCCCTCAGGATTGTGGGTCCCACATTTTGGGATTCAGCTGCAACCTCTAGTTCTTAAACTGAACTCTGCTTCTGGGCTGGTGCTCGACGGTGTTCTGAAAATCAGGATCCATGAAGTTACCTTGCGTTTTTTATTTGTAAAAAAAAAAGGGGGGAGCGCCTGGGTGGCTCAGTGGGTTAAGCCTCTGCCTTTGGCTCAGGTCATGATCTCAGGGTCCTGGGATCGAGTTCCGCATCGGGCTCTCTGCTCAGCAGGGAGCCTGCTTCCTCCTCTCTCTCTGCCTGCCTCTCTGCCTACTTGTGATCTCTGTCTGACAAATAAATAAAAAATTCTTAAAAAAAAATTCTTACTGTTTTCCTTACTAAAAAACAATTCTAATTTACTATAGAGTAATTAGACGATAGAGATAAACAAAAAGGAGACAGCAGGAAGACTTCCATAATTCCACCCCAAAGACAACTACTCTTAACACATTGCTGAATACCCACGTAGACTGTACCCTTGTACCCTTGTAATATTCACATCACTGAATACCCTTGCTCTGTGCATGGTCTAACCCCATAGCTGGACTGAACACAAAAAATGCACACTGAAAGTCTGTTTTTTTTTTTTTTTTTTTTTTTTCATTAAACCCAAACACCCACATGGATAAACATTTCTTTGTAGCATGATTTTAAATTGTTCCCTCTAAGCATTACCCTCTGATAGGGAGTTGGATGCAAAGCATACAGGTCGGGGAGGGGCCATTTGGGGTCTGAACCAAGCAAGAAGGCGGTGGAGCTGAACGCAGGCTGAAGTAGGAGCGAGTGGTAGCTTTGGAAAGGGATCACAATGACAAGCCTAGCTCAGGTGAGCAGTGGGAACATGACCCATTCAACCTGTTTCCCAGCCGGTACAGAAGCCCCCACCCTCCTGGGGTCGGGGAGGGGGTGGGGAGACTCTGCTAGGGCTTACCGCTAAGCTGAAACTTCAGAAGGGCAGAGCAGAGCACATGGGAGGGGCAGACGCAGAGCCGGGTCAGAGCCCAGGGGTCCAGGCCGTGGAAGTGCGGGAAAGCAGGAGGCAGGCTGAGGCCAGGAAATGAGGCTGCCAGGAATGAGGCAGGAGAGCACGCCCAGATGGGTGGCTTGGTCTTCCCACCGGTCTTCTGGGCTCCAGGCCTCCAGAGTCCGGCAACCAAGGACTGTGCCTATCCTGCTGATTAGGGGCCATCCTGGGCAGATGCTGTTGCCTTGGAGAGGGGACAGGAATGACAGATTTCCAGATCATTATTGTGAACACTGGGGATAGAGCTGCACTGGGGCTGGGCTTGACATTCTATCTTATTGCCCAGCTGGGTTTGATAAGCTTTCCTTCTACGGCTCTAGGACTACAAATCCATGGCTGGGAGCCTGCTTTGGTCTGTGATTTTCCTATCTGCTTGAGCCTCTGAATATGACTACCCAGCCTCATGTGACCTCTCCCGTCCCTGCAGTGGGCTTCCCTCATGTTTGCACGCATGGCCTGCAGATACCCCATTCTGCCTGCCAGATGGAATTTCCCTCCCACACCTGTACCCAGGCCTGTCCCTTTCAGGGCCCCTGGAGGAGACCAGGAGATACCCAGGAGATAACCAGGCCATGAGGCATAATAAGAAGGCAAGCAAGTCACAGCGCTAAGGCTGCCATGGGCTGCCACCACACAAAGTGTCTCCAAAGACAGGCCAGGGAACCCGATCAATGTCAGAGGTAAATGGAGAGAAAATGAAGGGTTCCAAAGCATCAGACTTTGAAAGATTTATCTGGAAGCAGTGTAGAGGAAAGGCATACTTGGGGAGAGGCCAAAGCAGTGGATCTGGGCGCCTGGGTGGCTCAGTCAATTAAGCGGCTGCCTTCAGCTCAGGTCATGATATCGAGTCCTGGGATGGAGTCCCACACTGGGCTCCTTGCTCAGCGGAGATCCTGCTTGTCCCTCTCCCCCTGCCCCTCCCCCTGCTTGTGCCCTCTCCCTCTCTATCAAATAAATAAAATATATATATATTTTAAAAATTAAAAAAAAATAAAGCAGTAGTTCATTCTGGCTTCTTTAAAATCACCCGGGAAATTGCTGTTTTGTTATTTAATGCCTAAGGCCTGGCTTCAGAGACTCTGATTTAACTCAGGCAGGAAGATATTTTTAAAATACCATGAGAGTTTTAAGTGGGAATTGGAAGTCCTAAAGAAAGGAAATTCCCTCAAAGCATAGCTGAGTGGTATACCTAATCTTTTAAATGCAGTCATCAAGGAGTGCCTGGCTGGCTCCCTAGGTAGAGCATGGCACTGCTGATCTTGGGGTCATGAGCTCAAGCCCCAGGTTGGGTGAGAGCCCGCTTAACAAAAAATAAAAAAGAAAAGCAGCCAGTGAAAAGCTATTTCCAGGATTAAATTCATTTCTCCATACCCTCCTTAGCTCTTTGGTTCCTGCCCTCTCACTTCTGTGCAGTTCCAGAATTCCGGTCCACTACTCTGGCATCCATCCCTCTCCCCTTCCACTTCTGCCCCTGCTTAACAGCTGGCTACTCCCGCTCACCTAAGTCCTGGTCTCTCAGTGCATTGCTCACAAATTAACCTTGGTTAGGATTCCAAATTCTTTTTTTTTAAGACTTTATTTATTTATTTGTCAGAGAGAGAGCAGAAGCAGGGGGAGTGGCAGAGGGAGAGGGAGAAGTAGGCTCCTCACTGAGAAAGGGGACCTACATGGGACTTGATCCTAGGACTCTGGGATCATGACCTGAGACCAAGGCAGACGCCTAATGGACTGAGCCACCCAGGCATCCCGCTTGGTTCCAAACTCTGCATCAACCTTCCAGACCGGCCTCAGTATTTCCCTATTGTCCCGCATCAAGCCCATTTTCTGTGTCCAGCCGCTAAGAGGCTGGAAGCATTGCAAAAAGGAAGCACATAGGTCTGGGCAACGGAGTGGATGTGACAGGACACAGCTGTCGACATTACAGCGGAAGAAAAGAATAGAGAGATTCCATTCAACCCGCCACGCATTCTTGCAGCTTTAGTAACATTTTCTGAGAATGCAGTGGGTAAAGTCTGTAGGAAGAAAAAGATTTCCTAGGTTGCATATCTTTAGATGTGGGAGGACTTGCGTTTCCGGCAACAGTGTGAGCGTGGTGGTGAACTTGGAGAGGAGAATGAATTGACAGGTGTGGCAAAGCAGAGCAAGAGCCTGTCATAAGGAAAAGATAATAGAGATTAGTAAACCCTCGCTGGGGAGGATTACAGCTGTGCAGAAGCTGTGGCCGCAGAGACGCTGGAGCGAAGAACGGCTCGGTGGGAAGGCATGTTCTGGGATCTGAAGGAAACCACAGTGTGAGGAATGAGCTTTCCCCAGCACGGTGTAAGGACTTTCTCTTCCAGCACGACATGAAATGATTACAGTTGAAGATGAGCGTATGCTGAATTTTTCTATTTCCTCCGTGCGTTTCATGGTAAAGATGGACTCAGTTTGGAGCTGGCACCCAAGACGAGAAAGTTCTGGGCTAACGGGAACAGAGTCCTGCTTCTATTGGTAGCGAATTCCCATGGGTTCTGAGATGTGCTGGGAGGCCCATAAGCCCACAGAGCGCCCACCCGGGGACTCTACCATTTGATATTCATTCCCTTATGTTCCTTTCCCTTTGGTCCTCTTTTTAAAATTCAGACGCTTTCATTTAGAGGTAACACATCAAGCACATTTGCAGCAAGGTGTTAATGATTTCTCACATCTTCTTTCCTGACGGCAGAATGTTGAATAGGGTGCGATCCGAAGGTTGGATTATGAAACGGAGAGAGGGAGAGAGAAAGAAGGGGACTTATGGGTCTTCCCACGTTCCTGGCAGCATTATTCACAATAGCCAAAAGGAGGAAACCACCCAGATATCTATTGAGAGGTGAATGGATAAACAAAATGAAGTCTGTATGCACAAGGAGAGATTTTTCAGTCCACAGGCTACTATGGTGATGAACGTTGAAGACATTATGCTACGTAAAATAAGCCAGTGATAAAAAAAGACAAATATCAGGGCGCCTGGGTGGCTCAGACGTTCAGCGTCTGCCTTTGGCTCAGATCACGATCCCAGGGTCCCAAGACTGAGCCCTGCATTGGGATCCCTGCTCAGCTGGAAGCCTGCTTCTCTCTCTTCCACTCCCCATGCTTGTGTTCCTTCTCTCACTCTCTCTCTGTCAAATAAATAAATAAAATCTTAAAAAAAAAAAAAAAGACTAATGAACTACACACTTGAAAGGGGTTAAGAAGATAAGTTTTACATTAGGTGTATTTTATTAGTTTCTTTTTTAAAGTTAAGGGTAGTGAAAGCCAAAGATAAAATTTGCCCATTTTGAAATTTTGCACTGAGCAGGCCCTGAATGATATTTTGTCGTTTTATTTTTGGTTTGGTTGTTGTTGCTGTTTTTTGGGGGTTTTTTGTTTTGGTTTTTTTCTCTTTCCCTTTCTTTCTTTCTTTCTTTCTTTCTTTCTTTCTTTCTTTCTTTCTTTTCCAGAAACAGAAGGGAGAGATGAGTTGTAGTCACTGCCTTTCTATTCTGGAGCTCCCATCTCTGAATCCTCATTTGGTAGGTGTCTGAGTCTGTCGCCATCACCATCCTACGCGGGAGCGGCAGGCCTGCTCCCTTACCATTTACCGAAGGCTTCCGCGTTGCCAGGAGCTCCAGGCTGTTGCTCTCCTGAGTCCTCCCAGGAGCCCCAGTGAGGTAGACACTATCATCCCTATTTTACAGACGGAGACACTGAGGTCTGGAAACTCCTCTAGGATCAAAGAGCTGGTAAGTGGTGAAGTCTCGTTTTGAAAAGTTCTTTTTCTCCCTGCCTGGGATCAATATTCATATTCCCCACAATTTCTTTAGTTATCTTAAAAAAGATTACAGGACCTTTGTAAGTAGAAAATTAGTGTCTCCATGTATCTTCTTGAGAGCAAGTCGGGGAATCAGATCCAATTAAAGGACAGCCCACCGTGTGCCCAGCTCCGGGCCAGCTTCCCATATGACCAATCTTCACTCTGTGCATTTAATCAAAACGTGGCGCAAGAAAATACCCTTGGTTGTTAAGATACGATACAAGGAGCTTAGAGAAGTTTGTAAGTTCTTGTGGCGCTGCCAACACGCTGGGCAGCAAGGATTTCTGGGCTTGTTGGCTTCTCTCTTCCAATCAGTTGAGGGGTAATGGGTGGAGATGGGCTTTTTTTTTTTTTTAAGATTTTATTTATTTATTTGACAGAGAGAGACGCAGCAAGAGAGGGAGCACAAGCAGGGATAGTGGGAGAAAGAGAAGCAGGCTTCGTGCTGATCAGGGAGCGTGATGTGGGGCTTGAAACGGGGCTCGATCCCAGGACCTTGGGATCATGACCTGAGCCGAAGGCAAACACTTAAACAACTGGGCCACCCAGGCGCCTGTGGAGATGGACTTCTTGAGACCCCTCTTCCCTTCTCTGTTCCACCACCTGACTATCCCGGCTGTCAGTCCACACCTCACCCCTGTCCTAACTCAACCTTCCACCACTTCTCTGCACGTAGCCCACACTCTGACCTACAACGTTCTCTCAGGATGGCTGCTTCCAGCTCCTCCCTCTTGGCTGTGTCCAGGTCCACCCTGACTAAGTTACTGGTTGTTCCCTCCACACATCGCTCTTTCATACCTTCCCCAGAAGAGTAAGCACTTCTATTTATCGACTGTAAACAGGCACTGGGTTAAAAGCTTACCATATGTCATCTTTCTTCACTTGTAGAACAATGCTTCAAAGTAGGTATCATTGATCCCGCTTCAGAGATGAGGAAACGGAGCCTCAGAAATACGCAGGAATCTGCCCAGGATCACAGAGCCAGTAAGTGGCAGTCAGAATTTGGATCAGGCCTGCCTGACTCCCATGCCAGTGCTCTCAAACATGAACTGTCCACGTGGCCAAATTGCACTTCTCAGACACTACCCACACTTCCTCACCGCACATGGAATCCTCGATCCCATCACCTCTGCCCGTCGTGTGCGGGCACGTTCTGGCTTCAGGCTGCCCACTTTCACAGCATCCTGGTCATACTTACAGCTGTGAGCACAGCCGTACTGAGTACCTGGTGTCGGCTAGGCTTGTGTGGTGTGCACGTGACAGCAAGGTCAATTCATCTCTGACTGCTTGGATACATAACTGTCACTCCCTCAAGGTCAGGGACTGGGTTATTCCTTTGTTGACCTCCCTCATCCTTCACAGTCTCTCAGTTGTTGAATAGATAGACCTGATTCTCAGTCTGAAGGCTAATGGTTAGGAAAGTGTTCACCCACCCAGACCCACTCCCCAGCTTTGTGGGTTCACCCAAGTTGTGTGTGTGTGGAGGGTTGTTCTTTTTCCCAAATCATTTGTGATGCCCACACACAACTGAGCAATCCAGAATAGACTCAGGGCAACAGGCCATGGACCCATTTCCCCCCAAGCTGTGTGGCCATCACAATCCCCAATTTATCCTCTCTTTGAATCAACACTTTGGGCTGAAATTCTATCAGCCCAAAAAGCCACACCTTCCAAATAACTTCTACAAAATACCTTGCTCACATTTATCATAAGCTGGGTTATGACACCGTTGCCTGGGCATCGGTTACTGGGAGAGAAAGCAAGGGTGACCTCTTCTTCAGAGGCCCACAGAGTATTTTCCTGCAGAAAGGGACGACTGTGAAGATTTGGTCGTCCTTGTGTCCTGCAAGGTGATCTTGAGATGCTGGCTGCAAAGGCAGGAGATATCCCATAACTAGGGATGTATTGGTCATGGGCATCCAGCTCACTCATCTTCAACTTATCTCCCCTAGATGGGACGGGACTCCTGCCTCACCTGCCAGACACTTCAGAGGACTGCTAAGTCATCTGTCATCAGTTATGTGCCATGTTGATAGAGAACAAAATGCTCCAGAAGTGGGGACTCTGCCCCTGGACAGTAAGCCAGAGGGAACCTGCATTAACTCTAGGAGGCCATGAAAGTGCCATTTACCAGATTACTATTTCACAGTAATCAGAACACCTGCCTCATTTAATTAAATAATGATAATCACATGGCTCCATTAAAACATGTGAATAAGAAATTAACTAGCATGTGGAGGCCTTGACTATTTATTTGGTGCCTTAGGAATCCTGTCTACTCCATGAAACCTGTCAAATCAGGGAATTTTGCTTATAAATTGTTAATAGGCCACTCCGTGAAAGGCTGCCTAACCTCTTATCTCTTAACTACCTTGAATCATCAACGTGGAAGATGAAGTAGCTTCGAGGAAGATGATTAGACATTGCCAGCAGAGGCTTGCCCTATGTAGCTACAACCTCGGTAATATGGTTTTTTCCTTCCTCCCTCCCTCCCTCCCTTCTTCCCTCCCTTTCTTCCTTCCTTCCTCCTTCCCTTCCTTCTTTTTTTTCTCTCCAGAAACACACTGGAGGGGTGCATCAATCAATGTGGGCCCAAACCTTTCACTACATTTTCCTTCCCCTTGAGAAATGTTGTATTTGTAAGGCTGGGCTAACAGAGGTAAATATCTCCAACATCTCATCAGAAGCTCTTTTTTTTTTTTCCCCTTCCCCTGTTTGTATTCCCTATATTCTTTTTCATGTTTCATGTCTTTTTTAGTCTAAAAAAAAAAAGACAGTATTAAAACCCATATTCTCATTGACTTCTGGTCTATAATTTTTCTTCTGGATAGATATTAATATGGCAGGACCAAATCATGATTTTTCTTTAAAAAAAGAAGAGGAAACCAGGTTTAGGGGTGATGGTAATTGGGATTTTAGCCTTTCTCTATTTGTGAATATTTTCCAAGGAAGCATATATTTGTGCATTACTAATTTACTTAAAAATTAAATTTAAATAAGTATAGACAATAATGTGGCAAAAGCATGTCAGAACTGATTTGGAGGTTGCTATTAATTCCCCCAGACACAGCTGAATGGATGCCTTCCCTAGGTCCTTGCTGCATACTGAGGAATTCGCTCAGCCTGTACACGCTCTGTTGCTGTTGCTTGGCCAGGCCTGCACACAGCCACCCCGGGTGATGGCCACTAACCATGTCCTGGTGATGTGAGAAACAGAGGCAGAAGAATAATTATTAAATTTCCTTACCTACTGACAAGCGCTTAAAACTGGCCAAGTGACTCTCCTCTAGGGACTCAACTACCCCCACCTTAAGGCTTTGCTAAGGGCAAAGGACAATCCTAGCCTGACTGACCCCTACCCCCAACCAGGATCCTGTAAGTCTACTTTAACAATTCCTTTAGGAAACTTTATATCTCTAAACCTCCAAGATAGTGTCGACAATCATTCCCAAGCATATGACCCACTGATCTACATCTAAAGGGTCTCATGAGAAGGATTTATTACTGGTAATGAATAACCTTTTCCCCAGACAATAGCTAGCCCCTCAAGGTGTTGGAACCTTGCTTCCAAAATTCCTTAGAGACTTACGCCATCCTTAATCCCCTCCCTAACTTACAGGTATATAATAGACCACTCCTGACATCCCCGGAGCAGCAGCTCTTCCTGCCCACGGGTCCTGTCCCCGTGCTTTAATAAACCACCATTTTGCACCAAAGATGTCTCAAGAATTTTTTCTTGGTTATCAGCTCTGGACCTCACCCCACCGAACCTCACCTATGTTCTAGAACTTCATCAGCTTGACAATAACCAGGCCTCCAGTATCCTGACAGTCTTCTTTACTGTGACAGCCCTTCTGAACACCCCCTTTGTCCTCACCTACCCAACTCCTGTGTATATAATCAGCCACTCCTCAGGATACCAGGGCAGCAGCTCTTCCTGCCCATGGGTCCTGTCCCTGTGCTTTAATAAACCACCATGTTGCACCAAAGATGTCTCAAGCATTCCTTCTTGGTCATTGGCTCCGGACCTCACCCTACTGAACCTCACCTATGTTCTAGAACTTCATCACTGGTAGTTATTTCTGCCAAGCCTTGGGGGGTGATGCTGCCTCTGCCCCTGGCAGCTGCTTCCAAAACCCCCAAAGCTGCAAACTCTCTAGGAGCCCAGATAGACTTCAGTTCCCCCCCTACCTCCCAGCACTAGAGTCTGTCTTTCTATGCATGGATTGGGAGAAACGCTCCTCTCCCTAAGATTTATCTTAGTCTTTGAGGCTGGGATGAGCATCATATTGGCTCCAGGCTCTTTGACTCCTTCCTTTGGCTTAATTTAGGAATTTACCTGTTCATTATTTGCTTCAAGGACCTTAAAAAACTTTCCCTTTGAAGACCCTCTTCCTCTTGCAAATCCCTCAGGAAGGTAATTTGCAAGAGAAAACAATGAATCCTCACTGGCCTTATATGGAAATGGCTTAGATTTACCATATATATTTACTAATACATGAGTGTAAGGAAATATATGTGTGTGTATTTGAAAATGTAAAACCATATTTATATATGCAGATATATGAATGAACACAGATTTCAAAAAGGGACTCAAGCAGCCACTAAAAGTAGTGCCTAGCTATAATTTTACCTCTTGTTGTTTTTAGAATTTTACTTTTACTGTGGCCCAATATACCTTTATTAACACAGTTCTAGCTTATAATTAATCCTCAATGGGACACACTGTGTTTGGAGAGAACTCCTTATGCCTTTAAATATAGCTTAAAAAAAAACAAAAAAAAACAAAAAAAAAAACCTTGCAAAGCCATCAGAGAGTAAAAAAATTTCAAAATACCAGAGGTTTATTATTAATGCTATTTTACAGGTTACATTATACATTCGGGTTAACTTGTAAATGATGAAAAATGATGATATAAAATTCAGTGACTAGCCATGATCAACAGAGAAAACATACCAGTGGGTACTCATCTTGTGTTTTCACATCCTTGTATCCACCAAATTTTTTTTTTAAATTACTGCTTACACAATAAATATATGTCCCTTGACACAAATACATGTGAGATACATATCCCTATGAATAAATGGAAAAAAAGAATGAAAATATACTAAAACAAATGAACTTACTTGGTTTCTTAAATAACTCGTTCAATTAATCTCACTTGGTTCTTAGGGTGGCTAAGCTTGGAAAATTAGGCTCAAGAACATCTGTTGCCCAGCAAAAGAATCTGTAATTCCAAGCAAAAAATAAAAATAAAAAAATGGAGACAAGATAGCCCACAGCTCATTTGGCTGGAACACATGGACTATTTCAGGTGTGTCTGTAGAGGGGGGAAGAGGGTATGCATGTTTACCTGCATCTTTAATTTGCGGTGGCTTGGCTCCTGGCATAATCCATACGCTCAGCAGTAAGAGAGAGCATGCTTAATTACTTAAGAGACCCAGAGAATAAGAGTAAGATCTTTATTAATGGAGGCGTTCCCGGCCTGTTGTGCTTCTTCCTTTGATAAGGTGATTATGGCTTTATTGGTTCCAGTCTTGTCAGGACCGTGGACAGCTCCAACACAGCAGGGAATATCTTCCCTGCCTCCTTTTGCTTGTAGAGTTTTAGAGGAAAACAGACCTGAATGATTAACTATTTTCACACCTTCACTCCAGACAAGGAAACGGATGCTCATAAAAGTTAAACGACATGTTCAAATGACACGCTTAAGTCCTGAAAGCAGTCTTTCCCCCGAACACGGCACAATGTAGGGAAAAGATCATTCGAGTAAGGGGGTTCAAATCCACACTCTGCTTCTTAATATCTGTGTGTAATTTGGGCTCTGGCTTCCTTATTCTGTAAAATAGCTCTAAGGAGGTTCCTGATGCACAGCAGTGAGAATCGGAGATGAACAATGAGAATTTCTGAGCCCAACCTGACAAAGAGGAAGGGTTCCATAAATGATAGCTAATGATAACGTCAACAGTCAGTCCACATACCTCACAGAGAAATAGTTGTGGGCAAAATACCACCAAAGTGCTGTTGGCACAACCAAATGAGCAAGACTGAATTCCAGAGAGCTCGACCTTTTACCTGACTTATCATAAGGCATATACCTGCCTTTTAGAGCAAGCAATTTCAGAGAAAACCATGTTATCTTTTTTTTTCCTTCAGATAATAAGGCTTAAGTATTAGCAAAACCATATGTACATAATTGAGTAGTTTGAACCCAGATTTATCACCTTAGCAAACTGGGACCTTCTACTCAATCTCAAAACATTGTTCTTTAGCCTTCTAGACGGTGTCCTTTCCATCAGTCTCTCCCTTCTTCCATGTCTTTCTCTCTCTTTTAGATAGTATTGATATCACTAATATCTATGCTCCCTTTCTCTGCACCTACCTTCTCCACTTTGTA
Source organism: Lontra canadensis (assembly GCF_010015895.1). Classification (NCBI taxonomy): domain Eukaryota; kingdom Metazoa; phylum Chordata; class Mammalia; order Carnivora; family Mustelidae; genus Lontra; species Lontra canadensis. The sequence goes on along the minus strand of NW_022631097.1, from coordinate 6,548,368 downwards.
GAGGATGTTTACTGAACACCTGCTGTGCCAAATATCATGTGAGAAGGCAGGCATCTTGCTTTGTGAGGCTACCATCTGAGGGAGAAGACAGACATTAAATAAGCAATTACCATAAAATAGGAGTATTATCACCTATAAGGATCTCCCTGTTTCAGAGTAGTGAAAAGTAGCTCTTTCTTATAAAGAGCTTAAGGACTCTCATCCAAACTGAAGAAAAGTGACAGAAGAAATCATTATCGTTATAATGGCTTGGTTGTCTCCTGCACAATAGATGCATAATGGCAAAACCCAGCATTTCAAATCTTATAAAATAAAATATATGAATTTTCGTAGTGCTGTTGGTTTTTTCCTCCACTGGGGGGGAAAAAGAAAGATCAGAATGGAGTCTTTCTAATGTATCTACCACACAAAAAAGGGAAATCTTCTAGAAGTACATTGAAATATACTTCAAAAAGCTCAACACTGCCAATAATCACATTGGAAAGTACACAAAGGATTAATTGGTAGCTCAGTCAGGAAGGAGCGTTTGGGAGTTGTTGATTAGATGATTAATGTGGATGCTGAATGTGTATTTTGTACATGCTTTCCTACTTTTGAGCCATGTTATTTGATTTTTTACATAAATTTCACATCTAAGCCTTATTATACAGAGCATAAATAATATTAATAAGGATTTGTGTGCCAATTTTCATTTTTAAAGAACTTTGTAAGCATTTATTAATCCGTTCAGCCCCTTGTTAAAAGAGATATGTTTTGCATCTCTAGTTTTGGAGACTATGGACTATATAAACTTTATCTTAGGGTATTGAGGGAATCAGTGCTACAGTCTGGGTATTTAAGCACATAAAATCCTTGTGCTCAATTGTACTTGTGTGTGTGTGTGTGTGTGTGTCTACGTATGTTTTCCCTCACTCTCTTTAACTTTGTCTTTTCTTTCTCCTATTTTTACTCACTAATCTTAAAGATCAGTAGTTAGAAAAAACTTATGTTAAAAAGCAATTTGAAGAAAAAGAAGCAAAACTGAGAAGAAAAAAATGTAGTTTATAAATAATTCATACTAACTTTTATGATACCTAACTGTCCTTCCCATGATTTACTACTATTTTATTAGAAATGATCATAACAGCTATCCCGTGTTGAGTGACATAAACTGGACATACTGCCAGGCACCAAGGATTTTTCAATGAAAGAGAACAAGGTCCTTGCTTTCAAGGAATTTATGGTATATTGGGGAGACAGCCATGGAAATGGATATCTGTGATATACTGTGGTAAAGATATGAAAGCTGTACTCCTGGGTGTAAAGACAGCATCCAGAAGTGTTTGATCTAGCCTGAAGCAGTCATGGGAGAGTTCTTGGAGGAGATGAACCTTGGCACAGTCTTAGGAGGAGAATGAGAGCTATCAGAATGAAGTGGGAAACCAGCCAGAAGGGCAGCACAAGGCAGCAGCAAGTAATCTGACCCAACATGCTGAGGAAGTGTGTGGTAGGTGGACAGCAGTGGCTGGGGAGAGAGGCAGGGAGAGAAGCAGCAAAATGTTTATCTTTGTTACAGCACAGTGACCCAGGTAAAGAATGAGAGGAGTTAAATTTGGAACACAGATAGAAGCCAGGCCCATCGCTAATGGGAAGCCGTAATTTCCTGCTGCTGACACCGTATTATCTATATTGTACACATTTTATGGAATGAAACTGTGTTTCTGAATATATTTTTCATAAAATAGGCTTCTTTCATTTGAGCCTCTAATGGCACCAGCAGCTACTGTCTTCTCAGGATGCCAAATGAGATAAGGATTTTTCTGCCTAGTCATTCATTCTACAAATATTGATGTGGAGCACTGCACTGGGTGATAGGGAATGAATGCTAACAAGATCACACCACCCTCAAGGAGCCCATGATCCAGTGGGGAGAGGAAGCAGGGATACCAGGCATTTTCAAACTCTGGAATACAAGCTAATAGATATATGCTCAAGGTATCACAAGGGCACAGAACAGGGTTGAATTTGTCAGCTCAGGTGGCCATAACAAAACCCCACAAGCTGTTTTCTCACAGTCTAGGAGGCTGGAGGCCCAAGATCCAGGAGTCGGCAGGGTTGGTTTCTCCTGAAGCCTCTCTCCTGAGCTTGTAGATCCCATTCCCCCGGTAGGATCACGTGGCCTTCACTCTGCACCTGCATGTCTGGTGTCTCCTCCTCCTTATAATCCTTATAAGGATTAGAGCCCACCCTGGGGGGGCTTATTTTAATGTAATCACTTCTTTAAAGGACCTATCTCCAAATAGAGTCCCATATGAATTTTGAGAGAACAGAATTCAACCCATAACAAGGGGTATTTAAGGCTGAGGTGGAGGAGGATCTGGAAAGACTTCCCAGAGGAGATATTTATTTATTTATTTATTTATTTATTTATTTATTTATTTATGGGAGGATAGATAGTAGGCAGGCAGAGAAGGACATGAGACATGAGGAATGAGACATGTGGAAACTAGAGGGTACATTCCATGTGGAGTGGGCTTGTTTCCAGGCCAGAGGGTGCCGTGGTGCCAGTCATAAAAAGTTATTCTCTCTGGGAATAACACAGGTGCTCTGTAGACACCTGGTTCAGTAAGTGGAGACTGGGCTGGATGTCAGTCCTAACTTGTCCCCTGCACCAGGAGCCCTTGGAGAGTGTACAACCTGTATCATCGTGGGTGGCAGCCCTAAAGAAGAAATAGCTTGGGGTCTCACAGGCCAGGAAGAGCACAGAGTGTCCAGGGTCAGGTGGTTGCAATGGGATCGTGTGAGGGACTAGCTTGAGGTCAGGTCAGAAAAGAAATCAGGGACCCAGTGCTCAGGGGCCTTCTAAGGAAGATGTCTAAATCAGACATCTCTTGCATCCCACCTCATGTCCACTCAGCCTACTCTTTACACCAACCACTGCTGCAGCGACTGCCTTTACTCAGATGTAGACTAACAGAACCATGTCTCAGCTTCTGCTTGTACCTTCCCTTTGCCTCCTGGGGCTTCTCTGATGCCAAATAGGAGGCCAGCATCAACACACCCACTCTGCAGGATGCACAACCTCAAAGATGGCCTTCCATGGGCCATGCTGGACCAATGCAGGAGAAAAGCAGGGGAGAGAGGCTCTTCTTTTCCAAACCACACAGGGTTAAGAACCTGTGGAGACAAGCCCCGGCTATACACAGGATAGAGGGACACCCTTTAGTGTTAGCTCTGCCTCTTTCCCTGTTTCACTCTTTCCCAGTTTCACTCTTTCCCAGTTTCCATTCCTATTCCATGGAATCACTTCCCAAAACAAAGTGTCTATTCACAAATCCTCAGTTCAGGGGCTGCTTTCTAGGTTTATCCTGGGCACCTGTGATTATGCAATTTTGGGACATTTTTTAGAGTAAAAGGAAGAAACTAGAATAAATTACCTTGGGACAACAAGCATAAAACTGAGCAATACCAGGCTCATCAGAACATATGGGTAATGCTTTTGTTTTCTCACTTTTGAAAATTAAGGAACTGTTTACACACAGTAAAACTCGTTCTTTTCAGTAGACAGTTCTGTGAATTTTAACCCATACATACACTTACGTAACCATCACCCCACAATCAAGATATGGATACAGTTCCACACTTCTCCCCACATGCCCCGCGCCCTTTGTAATCAACCCCTCCCCCAGCTCAATCCCTGACAATCAGTGATCTTTCTGTCCCTTGTTGTCTTTGCAAGAGCGTGAATAAATGGATTCACCAAGTATGTAGCTTTTTGAACCTGACTTCTTAGCACAGTGCATATAAAATTCATACATGTTATTACTTCTGTCAAAATGTGTTTCTTTTGGGACACCTGGGTGGCTCAGTTGGTTAAGCAGCTGCCTTCGGCTCAGGTCATGATTCCACTGTCCTGGGATCGAGTCCCACATCGGGCTCCTTGCTCGGCGGGGAGCCTGCTTCTCCCTCTCCCTCTGCCTCTGCCTGCCATTCTGTCTGTCTGTGCTCACTCTCTCTCCCTCTCTCTCTGACAAATAAATAAAATATTTATTAAAAAATGTGTTTCTTTTTATGGCTAAGGAGTATTCCATTTTATAGATATCCCACAGTTTGAGATCTATTCACCAGTGAAGGGACTTTGGCTTGTTTCAGGTTCTGGCAATCATGAATAATAAACATTTGTATACAGACTTCTGTGTGAATGCAGATTTTCATTTTTCTGAAGGTAATCATGTAGGGATAGGATGTTGGGTCATATGGTAAATGTATGTGAATTCAAACAAAACTCCCAGACTGTTTCCCAAAGTGGCTGTATTGGTTTGCTTTGCTACCAGCTATGTAAGAGAGTTCCAGTTGCTCCACACCCTCACCGACACTTGATAACATCGGTTTGGTCAGCCACCTTTCAAACCTGCTGAAGAGTTTGAAGTTAATCCTGAAAGCAAACAGGGGAACTGCTGAAGGGATGTAAGCAGAAAGTGGCATTATGGGACCTGCGTTTTGGGGAAATCACCTCCTCTTCAGGGGGATGATGAGGATGTTGTAATTCAGGAAAAAAAATGATGAGGGTCTGAATGAAAGCAGTGACAGGAGAGAGGAGAAGTTTCAAAGATGTGTCAGAAATAAAATAAATAAGACTTTATCTCCTAGGGGTGTGTGTATGTGTGTGTGTGTGTGTGTGTGAGAGAGAGAGAGAGAGAGAGAGATTGAGAGAGAGAGAAAGAGAGGGTAATGTATTGAAAAAGCTACATAAAAACAGGTTTTCCTCAATCCTCTTGTCTGTTGCTCCAGAATAACTAGAAAAGATTACTGGCAGCTCTGCTCATTCTTCCCCCAAGGCTGAATTAGTTGTGTTGATGCAAAATAAAGCAAAAATAAAGACGGAAAATTTTATTAGTCTTGCAGACTGAATTGTGTTCCCCTGAATTCATACACTGAAGTCTTAACCCCCAGTGCCTCAGAATGTGACTCTATTTGGAGATAGGGTCCTGAAGGAAGTGATTAAGGTTAAATGAGGTCATAAGTGTGGAACCCTAGTCCAATATGACCAGTGTCCTTACAATAAGAGGAGAAGACACCAGACATGCAGGTGAACAGAGAAAAGGCCTTGTGAGGACACAGGGAGAATGTGATCTACTACAAGCTCAGGAGAGACCAACACTGCTGACCTTTTGATCTTGGACCCTCAGCCTCCTGGACCCTGAGAAAACAGATTTCTGTTGTCTGAGCCCTCTGCCTAAGGTATTTGCTTATGGCAGCCATAGCAGGTTAAGACCGTTAGTTCACACATTCCCCAGATAACTAAAATCTATTCCTTTAAGTGTAAAAAGTTTAAGAAATGTGTCTAATCATTTTTGGAGAGCTGCATTTCTAAACTGCTTCTATAAATGACAATGTAATGGGCATATCTTAACCCCTTGTGGGTACCAGCAGACCCCATTTGTCTTCATTCTTACATCAGGCAGTAGGGTGGCACTGCTCTGCCCTCAGGTACCTGAGATTAAAGAGTTACCTGCCTCCTCCCAGGGGGTCCCCCAGGATGCTGCGCTTGGTGAGAACTTTGGCCTGTTTTTAGGGCTTGTTTCGGTTTTGTCTTGGTCTCCTCCCCCATCAGGTTGTGATTTCCCTCCACTCTTTCAGCTTCAGCCTCTAGAAGCCTCCTGCCTTCTTCCAAAGCTGCTTCTTATTGACTGGGAATTGGACACCAGATAACCAATTTTGTCTAAAAATTCATGGATTTTGTCACAGATTCTGAGACATCTCTTTTAGCACCTCCGAGATGCATGGACTTCATCACATCCTCCCAGGTTTTGACAGCATCGGAGATACTAGAGGTGGTCATCTAAATGACAACCAGGTAAGTGAGATATTGCGTCTTTGGCCAAAATCGTGGACAGTCTTCCCTAATAGGCACAGATGGTTTCCCAGGGGTCTGGAATGTGCGGTTCATTTATATCTTTCACCTGTGTCCCGTCTCCCTTGTCTGAGAGCCTGTGGTCTTCCGGCCTGTGCTGGCTGCTGGTTGGAGCTGCTGTACCTGACATTCTGCTGAATTTGTAACTCTCCTGGAAGACAGATGCAATTTATCTTCCTGGATCTCCATAAAGATCCATAAAGATACACTAATTCATTAGAATTCATTCAGAACCATCCCCCAAATCAGGGCCCATAGACTGACGAGGTAATTTTTTTTAATGTCAAAACAAAAATATTGAGGACCAAAATTGAAGTTGAACAAATTGGCCCATGAGGCAGAAGCCATGGGCATTCGTTCTGACCTAGCACAGCTGGGCTGAAGGAAAAATGCTCAAGCCTCCTGTTCAGCTCTGGGTACAGCTGCATTAGGGACCCTGAGTACTGGCTAATGTGGACCAGTACATTGACCACACTCATGGTATGGATTCCTAAGCACAGTCACAAGGACCAGGGAGGGACAAAGTGGACAGATCAAACTTTTGACCATCTCCACTGCCACTTCCAGAACCACAGACCCGTCTCCCCTCAATGTCCTTCCCATGGTATATTAAATCTAACATCCTCACAGCATATACAGAAAAAAGATATTTCCACCTTGTTTTATGGATACATTCAGACCCAGGTAAGCCAATTAACCATTCAAATCAAGGGTTTTTATTCAAACACATAGGCACCAAGTGAGAAAGCCAACAGTCCCTTCCATATCACGTTCCTACCACCTGTAGCAGCCTCCTTAGGCCCCAGGCACACCTCTCTACTGAAACACTGTTTCACAGGACTGTCCTTGGGATTCACACAATGGTGCTCTGTGACCTTGAAACTACCAAAGAGCTTTCATAGGGTTTCAGAGTCCTCAGAAATAAGGCGAGCAGGTTGGACCATTGAGGAGGCTGTTTCTAATCAATCTTTATTCCATAAGTATTAAGCACCTACTATGTGCAATGCAGTGAGCTGAGTTTCATGGGGAGGTTGCTAAGAAGAGACAGACGGGAACCCTATCTCCGAAGAACTTGCTGATTAGACTTCAGCAGGGGACAGAGAATCATCCATTAATGTCCAGACCACAAGATAGAAAATGAGTGGATTCAAGATGGATTCAAGATGGCCAGCAATTCTTTCCCACCAGAGGTTGCATTGCCCTGCCCTTGAATCCAGCTGATCCTGTGGCTTGTCTGTACCAATAAAAGGAGTGACAGTGAAGCCATGTGACTTCTGAGCTGGCTCTCAAGAGATCTGTAATTTCTGCCTTTGATGCTTAGAATGCTCCCTCATAAAAGTGATGAAAATGGTTCCATTTCCCTGAGCCTGCCATGCTACGAGGAAGCCCAATTAGCTACATGGAGAAGAGGTTACATGAAGGATGTTGATCAGGATATCGATCCTAGCCTCATTCACAGGAAGTGCACACTGAGGTATTTAGACATTAAGAGGCCAAATATACAGTTGGCCCTTGAACAACATAGGGGTTGGGGCACCAACCACCCATGCAGCTGAAAAATCCACATACAACTTCTGGATCCCCCAAACTTAACAAATAGCCCACTATTGACTGAAAACCTTTCTGATAACCCCAAAATTAATCAATTTACATTACATTACATTTAGAATACATTACAATATATTATCATACATTTACAGTACATTTAATTAAGCAATTAATCAAACACATGCTTTGTATATTATAGGTATTATATACTGTCACTTACAATGAAGCAAGCTAGAGAAGAGTAAACATTGCTGAGAAAATCATAAGGAAGAGAAAATACATTTACAACACTGTACTGTGTTTATTGGAAAAAATCTTAATAAATGGATGCACACATTTCAAAGTCATGTTGTTCAAAGGTCAACTCTATGTAACTGACTCTCAGATACTTCAGAAAAATAGTCTTTTGCTCATATAATACATGGTATAATGTAACAAATAAAAATTACAGTGCACAGGTAATAAAGCAAATGGAACAAAATATTAACAGTACGTGAATCTGGGAGATATGGGTGTTCTGTGTACTACTCTTTTTTATTTTAAAGATTTCTTTTTTTTTTTTTTTTAGATTTTATTTATTTGACAGACAGAGATCACAAGTAGGCAGAGAGGCAGGCAGAGAGAGGAGGAAACAGGCTCCCCGCTGAGCGGAGAGCCTGATGCAGGGCTCTATCCCAGCACCCTGGGACCATGACCTGAGCCGAAGGCAGAGGCTTTAACCCACTGAGCCACCCAGGCGCCCCCTGTGTACTACTCTTATCCTTGCAATATTTCTGTATATTTGAAGTTACGTATTTTCAAATTTAAAGTTACTGAAAAATAAATTCTGATGGAAGGGGTAGGGGTATCCCACATGGTCACTGAACTCTGCCGTTCCCACCTACAGAAAGGCAGCTCTTCCTCTTCAGGTGGAGGAGCACTGACCTCAATTTTACTTTGTGCACTTCTGTGGTAGAACCTTCTTACACTGCTGGTTTAAGGGAAAAGCCTACACATCCTCTAACCTCTCTAACGTCATCTTTAGGGCCTGGAATCTTTCTATACCAAGGGTTTACCAGATAGAGCTGCGTGCCCAGTTGAGTGTCACCATTTGCCCTGTACTCTAACTTTTTTTTTTTTTAAAGATTTTTATTTATTTGATGGACAGGGAGAGAGAGAGAGAGAGTGAGCAGTGGGGAGGGGCAGAGGGAGAGAGAGAGAAGCAGACTCCCTGCTGAGCCGGAAGCTGGACGTGGGACTCAATCCCAGGACCCAGAGATCATAAACGGAGCTGAAGGCAGACACTTAACCAACTGAGCCAGCCAGGTGCCCTCCGTGCTCTATCTTAATTCATGGTTTAGCAAGGGGTGGTATTGTTGACTATTTTAATTTTACTGTACAACCTCTTCAAGCTCCCATTTTAGATAGTGTCCACAGGAAGAGGGCTGATGTGTGCGCCTGGTCCTGATCTGTGCCATCCTCCACAACCTTCTTAATCTGAGATTTTTCAGCCTGTTTTAAGCAGCAGGGACTTGTCTAGTGCAATCAGAGGCGACCTTAATTAGAATCTAGATCTTCTAACCTCTCCCTGCTGGTTAGTGCTACTTTCAGAAACAGACCGCTGGAAGCGAGGCTGCAGGCTACTGCGTGTGTCGCAAGAAGGAGAGGGAGAGATGTTCACGTGGTTGATAGAGGCTGAGAGTGAGGGGGCCCTTTGCTTGCAAAAGGGAATCCAGGTGAGAGAGAATCAGCTGGTAATTTCGCCCTGCCCTTTGACCCCCTCCCTTTCCCATAGCTCCAGTCCAGGGGTAGACTAAGGAGGGGCAGAGAAATGAACAGGAAAGAGCTCAATGGGGAGAGCATGAGTGCAGAGAGGAGAACGCTCTTAGCTCTTCCTACCCCATTGGGCCCTCAGTCCCAACAACAGCTTAACCCTACCCACCCGGGGAAGTGTGGGAAAGCACTCCCTACCGCAAAGCTGCTTTTAGCCTTTGCCATTTGAAGTAAAGACCGGAAAACAGAGGGGAATTGTTGGGGTGGGGGATTGCTCTTTTTTATTTCTTTCCTCTAATCCCGGAGGAGAGAACTCATGTAAGTAAACAAGAAAAGTACAACAAAAAAAGAAAGCAAGGAAACCCTTCAGTAGATTGCACTGCTAGGTTCATGGTCTAAGCAATTCTGCAAAAACAAGCTGGTCTCGGGGGTGACACACAGCCAACCAGAAGTATTAACAAACAGAAACATGGACAGAGAGAATACCACAATGATTACCTGCCAAAGAACTTTTGCTCATGGAATACAAATCACCCTCAATGTACCATCTGGTAAGCTATGAAGTCAGCTTTAAGCAAGCGCCCCTACTGCCATTTACATTTTAATTATTATATCATACGGGACAGTTAAATTTTATTGAAATACAAATTTGTTTACCCAAATATCCCTTTGCCATATGGCTTAATAATTGGGCCTGTCTCATTAGCTTCGTGGGGTCAGGACAAAGAATAATGAGGTTTCCTAAGAGCACATTATTGCAGAATAATGATGGGCCAGCCACCATGGACAGGTGAGGCCCAAACCAGCCTTGGGAGTGAGACTCGAGGATATAAAATGCCATTTGAAAAATCTCTCCTCAAAAGAATTGTTCTCCACCACTGCTCTCAAATCATGTGTGAGGGATTTGAATTGATCTTAAAATAGAAAATGTAGAAGCCAGTCTTTGTGTCTGGGGAGGGAAGGGCTACCTCTTATGAGGTTTACTCATTCCTGACCAAGGAACGTTTTATTTTGTCATAATAGAAAAAAAAAAAAAAAAAAAAAAAGCTTTCTTCTGAAATGGCATATTTTGTGGTGAGACAGGAGGCTCCTTCTACCTTGCCAGGAGGAAGTAGTTTGTTTGTTTGTTTTTTAATAAATAAATTCAGTATTCCCTCTTTTTATTTAGAAATTCTCTCTTGGAGATCCTCAGAATTAGTCTCTGAAGACTGAAGAGGTTTGGAGAAGTTAATAGCCTCAGGGGTTCCCCATGACTTTCTTGTTGCTTCTCCCCCTGTCTGGTGCTGCCTGAGAACAGAGAAGGGGAACAGAGGCCTGGCCATTTTCACAAGGATAGTAATTGTTCCTTCCCTGTGTGAACAAGGAAAGGAAAGTTGCCAAAGGCAGAACTTGGGGGTGATCAGGGTTCAAACCAAGTTCAGAACAAGTGGTAAAGGCCTCTCTTGGATTTATCCCCAAATCAGGCTGGAACTGCCCTTCCCACTGCCATGTCTTGATCACCCCAAATTGGTCTCAGTGGCTGGAAAATACTGGAAGCCAGGGGCCAAGGGCCAAAGTGAATGCTGATTTGGGAGTCCGTCATTGCTGGCTATGGACTAAAGACATGGATGTCAAGAAGGGATAGCCAAGCTGGTTGTAACTCTGGCTGTGCGAATATGGAGCCATGTGACAGTTGTCTAGGAACTGACAGCAGCCACATATGTGCTGAGGACAGCAGATGAGGGGAGCTCCAGGGATGCTCCTGGAACCCTGGCTAGGCAGAAGGGCCACCTCGCCTCCCTGCCCTTTTATTAGAGCTTCTGTGGATGATTATGATGATGGTGATGATGACAAAAGTCACCTTTATGATTCTTACAACCGTTCAGTCACATGGCATGCTTGTCATTATTAAGCAGTAGACTGGTTGGGGGGTTATGCCTATTTCAGAGACAAAGACATCAAAGCTCAGAGAGTTTAAATGATTTTTCCCAATCTCATGTCAATAAAGCCAGGATTCAAATGATTCAGAGGATGTAACACCAAATCCTATGTTCTTCACTACACCAAGTTTTCTTCCTAAAATCCCCCAAGAAAACCAAATGTGAGAAAAGAGGGTTGGTCTTTTTTTTTTTTTTTTTAAGATTTTATTTATTTATTTGACAGACAGAGGTCACAAGTAGGCAGAGAGGCAGGCAGAGAGAGAGGAGGAAGCAGGCTCCCTGCTGAGCAGAGAGCCCGATGCGGGGCTCGACCCCAGGACCCTGGGATCATGACCTGAACCGAAGGCAGAGGCTTTAACTCACTGAGCCATCCAGGCACCCCAAGAGGGTTGGTCTTTAAGGAATGTCTAGTCGTAATGCTGAATAGTGTTCTTAGTCTACCAAGAGAGGGATTCTCAAAATCAGGTGAAACATCTCAGTCTTCTGTCTATACTTTTTTATATGACAAGTTCAAAGTTGCCTGGAAACAACTAGCAGAAGAAATGAAAAGCTAATATCACATCTTTTCTTTTTAATCCAAAATTTTAATTCAATTTATTACTCAGATGGGAAGTCTAATTTTAAAAGTCTATTTTTTTATATGGCCTTTGGAAAGGTAGGTTTCCTTCACTTTAACTAATAAAACTTACTCAAAATGGCTTTGTAAATTCACAAGTGCTTTAGAAACCCCATGAAGACTAATATAGTTTTCTGTTAATCAGATGATTAATACTATGATTAATATTAATATTATGATTATGATTAATATTATGATTAATACTATGGGGGAGGGAATACAAAATGTAATCTTTACCTTCAGGCTGTTTATTATCTAGTTGAGATTGGCATTATGGTCACCAAAAGAAAAGAAAAGAGAGTGGATGAATGAAGGCCAGAGGAAAAAAAGAAAGGTGTGAGAAGGGATGAGGAGGGACACACAGATTAGCGCCTCAAGACTGGTAGGTGGGTGGACCCAGGACTTCGCAGGCAAGAGAAATGCATAAGCATACAGGCAAAGGTGACCTGGAGTTTGAGAGCAGAGCTCTAATGGCCTGGAGCATTCCAGGAGGAGAGTAGGAGCTTGAACAGGTGTGCTGGGAAGAAAGAGCCAAATAAAGGGGCTGGGGTTCTAACTTACCCACAAGGCAGAACCTTGGGTAATTTTTGAGCAGGGACACCACATAATCTGAAGGTTTATGCTGGAGGGAACCTGGATGAACAGACCAACCAGGAGACCATTGGGCTGGGAGTCAGAGAATGAAAGCCTGCCCGAGAAATAGCAAAGAAGATAACAAGAGAAAAGGAGATGGCAAAAGGCACAATGACTGTGATTACCCTGCATTCAAGATTCCTGCAAAGCCCTAGTCAAGGACTTGGTGGGCTTTCACCAGGTTCGGGGACACCTGAGACAGTTCTTGGACAAGTGAGGAAGTGAGGATCCAAAAACACAACCAGGGCAGAAGGAAATGATGGAGCTTTTCCATAGTCTCTGCCTTTTGCAACACTTATCAGTGCTTTGCTGTTTCTCTATCTGTAGCTTCAAGAATACTGTCCATGCATCCGTTTAACCTATCATGGAACGCATGGGTACCGTGTCCCATACGAGCAGGAGCCGTCCTAGCATGTTGGAAACCCTCTTCTTACGTTTTCTCCTCTCCATACCCCGTCCTTTCACCTTGACCAGGGCTGGCTTCTAAGCTTCCAGTCCCAGGACTTTTCTGCTCTGCATTGGCCCTCGTATGGTTTCCTTGTACGGTTGTTCACATGATTTTCATTACTATTGACCTCTTGGGAATTTCTAGAATTAATTCTCTATGTCACCTCTTAGGATAAACCACAGCACACCAGATACCTCCCAGATTGGTGGTCTGTCCTACTTCTGTCCACCTAATTCCACTTTTCATGCATTGGCTCCTAGATTCTCTTTGTAGATCAGTAGATGGTCACAATTGCCATGAGCTCATAGGAATCTATAGTCTGTGACTCAAGGCTTCAGACTTTTTTAACAGTGCTCCTTCTTACATATTCTTCCTCTGTACACACACCCTTTCTTTTCTTTTTTAAGAGAGAGAGGGAGTGAGAGCAAGAAAGCAGAGAGAGGAGGGGCAGAGGAAGAGGGAGAGAGAGAATCTTAAGCAGTCTCCAGGCCCAGTGTGGAGCCTGATATGGGGCTTGATCTCACAACCCATGAGATCATGACCTGAGCCAAAATCAAGAGTTGGACGCTTAACCAACTGAATCACCCAGATGCCCCCCAACACACCCTTTCTGATTCAATGGAATTTCAATCCATCCATTTACACGTGTTCTGTTCTCACTTACCCATAAAGCATCAGTTACACCACTTTCTAGCCTAGAATACCCTTGGAACTCTTGAACCAAATTTTCATGGCACTGCTCAGATTTCATTTCTTCCTTGAAGACTTCCTACAAGCACGCAATGTCAGCCAATTAAAAACGGCCTACAATCAGAACTTTTTTTGCACCGGAAGGAATCTTAGAGGTCATCTCTTTTAATTCTCTCTTTTTACAGATGAGGGAACTAGCAGATGAGGGAACTAAAGCCTTCAAATTTAGATGCTTTCCCAGCCTTTGTGTGGTGGACGTGCCCCCCGGGCCCCCATGCTGCTCCTGTCCCCACGCAGAGCAGATGCTCACCGGGCACCCATGGTATTCGGGGTCTGGGCGGGCACTGTGAGGGCTACAAGCCCTTCCTACCGCCCTCATTCCCTGGCATTATTGATATCTGATTTCCAAATACTGCTGGTTGGTTGTGATAATATGATCTAAATAAGATTCTCTGCCCAAGTGCAATCTGGCTGACCTTTTTGCAATTTGCCTTTGCCAGATCCCAGGAGATGTCTGAAGGGAAATTAATAATGAAGCTGATTTTTTTAAAGGTTAAAACCGGATCACTGTATTCCAGTTCAGCTTTGAAATTTTTCCAGATTTTCCAGATTTTTCCTTATTTATGAATGTACTGCTTTGAAAACTACATGAGCAACCAGGAGGTGGGTGCTAAAATTAACCCATATGACAACTAATAGGAATAACATGCTATGTTCGCACCAAGATATCTGCAAAGATGAGCATAGACTATGCCCCAAGCAGGGATTCTTTTTCCCATCTCTTCTATAATTTAAGGTTGCACGGTTAAATAGTAAACAACTCACAGCTGCAAAAAGGAAGTTGAAGACAGACTATAATTTCACATCAAACACAATTCCAGAGAGGTCTGTAATTTGCAATAACGGTACTGTTACTCTGATTCTTTCCTTATATATCTCTTTCCCTTTAACAGAAACCTTCATAAAGGATTCCACGTTATGAACTATTAACACCTCAGTGAAAGACCCGAAGAGGAATTTAAAATTTGCCCCCAGACATAAAAATTGTTGATATCATAAGAAGACTGTGTGTTAGTATTTAATGGATGCACTTTGTTAATATGCATAATGAAATATTCTGAAGAAAATAAATTAGATTAAATTATACAAAAAATAAAATAAAATAAAATTTGCCCCCAGGCCCCCAGTCTCCAGATTTTGGTCAAGCGCTTGGACCACAGCAGACACCACCAGAAGCTTCAGGGACAGTCTTAAACTAAGCAAGGTGGAAAGGAGGCATTTCTGGTGCTCTTTTGTCATCAATAAATCTGGGCATATAATTGTTCCTAGGTTTTATTAGCGTGCATTTCACCTACACGTGTGCAAGTGTGGTGGCCTGAAATTCATCAGAGCACAGAAGAACTTGGCATTGAAAAAAAAAACCCAAATGGAGCAATTTTATGGCCTCGAATTTTAATAGAAAAGATGCTAACAGTTAACGAGGTTTCAAAATGTTCTCGTCCTCCTCAAATTCCAGGGTTATGCTCCACTAAATCCACCGGAGATGACTTGGAATAAATGACATGAATTGAGAAGCCAAGGCAATTGGAAGCTAATGGTGTGTAACACACTTCAGCAGCACTGGACTACGGTTGGAGCCGCAGAGACAGGGATTTGCCCCGCTGCCAAGGTTGGGATGCACAAGGAAGAGAGAACAGACTCCCTCTGAGCCAGCCTAGAGCCAGAGCCCTCTCTCCCCCACTCAGCAGGGGAGCAACAGCATAGCTAAGAAGCAGCAGTGCATTTTCCTCTTCCAAACTTCCTCAGGATTCAGCTTTATCATGAAAGGGGGAAATCCTAAAAATGATGAGGAAATGGAGGAGGCGCTGGCAGAGGGGAGAGTAGAGGGGACTTCAGGCAGCGTTCTCTCCAGCTGGCCCTGGGGAGCAGATGAGAGAGCCAGCAGGGCTCTCGGGAAGCTGGGAGGGATGCCTGCAAGGGAGCCTTTACAACTGAGTCTGAGGGAGTTGCATTTCAATATGAGACAATTTTCCTTGCTATCTATTTTTTAAAAGAATATCAAATCACCCCCAAGACAGTCCAGAGCCAATTAAGCTGCTTTTCTTCATCTTCAAAGCCCTGGAGGAGACAAACCTCGAAATTTAACTACCTGTCAATTTTTTTTTCCTTTTTCCAAAGTAGGAATAAAATCCTGCTTTAGCCAGAATGATAAGGAATTCTCCAGATTGGGGTGCGGGTGGAGGTGGAGGGTGTCCAGGTCAATGCTTATATTTAAAAAGACAATGTCATTCGAACAAAGCAAAACAAAAACCTTTTTAATCCAATCTGGTCTTCAAACAGGAACCAACTAATCTCTTTCTAGAAAATTCTCCATGTGGAATTCCAACTCCAGCTAGAAGTCCTAGGGCGGCCATAACAACGTTCCACAAGCAAGGAGGCTTGCAACAACAGAAATTGGCCGTGTCATAGTTCTGGAGGCTAGAGGTCTAAAATCAATGTGTAAGCAGGACCTTGGTTGCTCTGAAACCTGCAGGGAAGGCTCCAGGCTTCCTTCCCTCCCAGCCTCTGGTGGCCTCAGACAGTTCTCGGCTTGTAGAAGGTCGACTTCTGCAAGTCTTCACGTTATCTTCCCTCTCTGTGTGCCTGTGTCCACATTTCTCCTCTGCATGAGGACTAGGTCATATCAGATCAGAGCCCACCCCTCAGCCTCATTTTGACTGGATTGCATCCATAAAGGCCTGATTTCCAAAAAAGGTCATCTTCTGAGGTACTGGGGCGTTAGGACTTCAGCATATCTCTTTCAGGGGGACACGATCTGACCTGTAACAGGGCTTTTGTGAGAAAGTAGATGGGGAGCACGACACTGTTGCCTCGCCTGGTTCCACTGGAAGTTGTAACCACCCTGAGCGTGGACCTTCCAAGAAGTACCCCCAGAACTGAAATCTCCAGAGGGTCCTGAGTCTGTCTGCATTGAACCTCACACACAGGTTTTGAACTTAACCTATGTAACACTTTTCTTATGCTTACAGCAACCATCTTCCTTTTAAAAAGAAAAGCCATGGGGCACCTGGGTGCTCAGTCGTTTAAACGTCTGCCTTTGGCTCAGGTCATGATCTCAGGGTCCTGGGATGGAGCCCTGTCTCGGGCTCCCTGCTCGGTGGGGAGCCTGCTTCTCCCTCTCCCCCTGTCCTTCCCCATGCTCATGCTCTCTCTCCCTCTCTCTCTCTCTCTTGCTTACAGCTGTAAGGAGGTGGGCTTTGTGCCCAGCCAGGTCTGAACCTTACGCTGTTGTCACTGAAGACATTGAAGACACACAGCCTGTGTCACTTCCTCAGAGACCCAGCTAAAGCCACCTTTCGCCTTCACATTCTCTCCTCTTACCCCGTCTTTTCTCTCCCATAGTGGTTAATGACCGAGTGACATTGCAGTGTATGCATATAGTGCATGCAGCAGAGTGTGTACGAGGGTGCTTATTTGTATTTTCTTTATTAGCTATCTTCCCCCCCCCCCCAAAATATGAACTCCTTGAGAGGTTTTGTGTGCCTTATTTATCTCTGGTCAATGCCCAGAAAGATGCCAGACGTGTGATGGGCACTCAAAAAATATTAGGTTAATGCAATAATAAGTAAAATTAATTTTAAAAACAAAAGAATGGATGTAATCCTGAAGAGAAAAATGGTTCTACAGGAAAACCCTATATAGGATACTTTTTCTCTTAATTCGGCACCAGAGTCTAGGGAAAATGTGTCTTCCTCATTCAGGATCTTTTCAACATCTTCAGCTGTGTAGCAGTAAAAAACAAAACAAAACAAAACAAAAATGCTCACAGGCAACATTATACGAACAGGTCAGCTAGCATTTCCTATTCGATTCATGCCGTTAAAAAACTGGTAATTGAACTTATAACTGTCATGGTCATCAGGAAAATCCTGCTGTCTGTAAAAATTCAGCCTTGTGGGTTGGTGGGTTAGAATTCCCGCCCACCTCGGTGGACGGTTCTGTGTTCTGTGCTTAGCGGGAGGCACTTGCATCACAGTGCTGGTCCTTAGCTTGTACTTAGCAATTATCCCAGCTGGTTAGGACACGAGCTCCCAGAGTGAGCTACCGCCAAGAAAATATTTTGCTTGAAAAGAAATCTTTTACTTTCATGTGCTCTAAGAAAATACAACTGATATTCTCATGAACTGGCTGGAGGAAGCCTGAGCCTGGTGCACTGAGTCTGTGTGACAGAGCCGCTCGCAAAGGCCGTTGGAGGTCATCAGGATATCGGGTAGCCCTCCGCTTCCGCGTCCTGTTCACACTCCGTCTTCGGGGCGCCTCCCACCTCACTGCAGCAGAGGGAGGATTTCCTGACAGCCAACTCAGACAAGTAGGGACGGCACAGAGGCAAATCCAGCCTGGACGGAGGACGGAGGACCGTCAGCTCTGTCTCTTTGGGTTTTGTTTTTAAGATTTTATTGATTTATGGGGAGATGATTGAGAGTGCACAAGTGGGCGAGCAGGAGCGACAGAGGGGAGAGGGAGAGCATCACAAGCAGAGTCCCCATGGAGCCTGCCCCGGGCTCTTTCTGGTGACCCCGAGACCCTGACCCTGAGACCATGACTCTGAGACCATGACCTGAGTCAAAACCAAGGGTTGGATGCTTACCCCGTGGAGCCTCCCAGGCTCCCCAGCTCTGTCTCTTTGGATGTTGCTCGGGACCTTTGCTCCTCCAGGTCTTCATCTCTAAGATGCAGATAATCATAGTGCTCCTTCGGCAGGGTTGGGATGAGTATTTAATTAATACACAAAAATACCTACCAATTGTTGTCTCTTCCTACCTCACTAGAACGTAGGTTTTCTGGGGGCAAAGCCGTAGTCTCTTTGGGGTAATTTAGCACCCCCGTGCCCAGTGCAGGGCTGGCATGCGGTGAGGGCTCACGAAAATGTTTGTGGCATGAATGGATTTAGACAGAAGCAAAGGAGGAAGAGCAGCAACTCTATCTATAGAAATAATGACAAGGGACGTTCAGTTCATGTCGAGTCGAAGCACTTACAAGGGAAGAATTCAGTGCCTGGCCAATCGGCCCTGATGTAAGGGAGACAAGGACCATGCAGGATGGTCACTGGACTTGACGTCGAGGGCGTGGCACCTAGAGACTCAGATCCAGGGCGACAAATGAAGAGTGACATTTTCCTGGGTGGCTCTTAGATAAAGATACCAACTTCCTAGGGAAGAGGGAGCAGATATTAGGAACAAGACAAGGTTCCAGTTTCTCAGATATTTGAGGATGACCAATGGGCTGTTGCTACACCTTTTTCCCCAGCATGACACGCCCATCTGGGGACTACAGCTGCTCCCATCCCAGGATCCTCAGGTCCCTTGTCACCCTGACTTCTCACCTCTAGTCACCCCTACTTCCTGGCTGCCGTAACATGCAGCTCTGGACAGCAAAGTCCACGGTCAGATGGCCAGTGCAGAGAACAGCAGAATCACACTTTAATGAATACCACCCAACCAGCGTAGCCGTCCTAGCAACTACCTGCTTGGTCCACACGAGGCTGACTCACCGGTGACTCATGTTGAGTCACGAAACTGCCAAGTCCTCTACACGGGGACTTCTCTCAAGTCATACACCTGACTTTTAGGTCCAGAAGAATGAGATGTCTCAGGGGGTCTGTGCAATCATTTTTTTAAAAGTTACATTCATATTTTTCTATTACAAATATACAATTATGTATCTGAAAATTTCGAAAAAAATCATCCATGATCCTGCTACCTTTCTGCAATCCCTGTTAATGCTTTAGGAAATTTTATGGCAGGGTTTTCCCATGTCTCTAGAGAAGTACACAGATATGATTTAATTTTACATCCTCATTTTTATTTCCAGTGGACTTAGCATTTTTCTCATCACTTGTAATGACTGAATAATATTCCTTCCTGGGAATTTACATGGATTACTTAACTCGTATCACCCTATCATTAAATATTTAAAGTGTTTACTGTTTCTACATGCTAATAAGTAGTGCCATACTAAACATTGTCTTGAATGTAGATTTTTCAGAATTTAGGATTATTTGTTTTGGCAAATTCCTAGCGGCAGACTGGCTGACACAGTGGAATAAGGAAGAGATTGACTTTTTACCAGGGACCAGCAGTCTTAGCCGTTTTGTGAGAAAATCAAGTTATTCCTTTTTAAGTAGACCCTACAGCAATTATTATTATTTAAATATTTTTTTTTTAAAAGCAAACATTCTTAGGGAAGCTAATGATGAGGCAGAACTCAACACACTTGAGAGCCAAGCCTTCTGGAACAGGTTGCTGGCCCCACTCCTACCTGGTGAGCAAATGGAATGAGAGAACAAAGTGCCTTTTTTCCCTCTTAATACTCTGAGATCCATCATCTATATTCCATGTCCAGTTGTAGAGGAAGAAATACTGATTGAGCCAATGGGCCCATCTCCCTGCTTAGCCCTCCCCCACCTTATTTGCAAAAGCCCATTTTAGGGGCTGTCAGCCTAATCGCTAAAGGACAGTGTCCACAGACACTGAAGTTTTGCCTCCAGACACAGGAAGGCCCGGGGGTCAAAATAACCCTTTCCACACCCGGCACTTCCCTCCCAGATCTGCCACGAGGCCCAGAAGCTGGCAGCTCATTGACACCTGGAAGCATTCGGTACAAAATCTGGGCTGCAAGAAAAGCCCATCACCCGGATCATCAGGGACGGTCTGTAGGCACTTGGGAGTTCCTTTGAGAACTGGCCTTAGAAATAAACCCGGAGCTGGAGCCTGGGGACAAGCTGTCATGCACTTCGACCCCCTAAGAATAAAAACCCACTGGCTCCATTCTTCCTGCTCAGTCCGGCTTTTCATCTTGGGGTATCTGACACACTTCTCCACCTGTTCCCCCCCCCCCCCCCCCAAAAAAAGCCCTCTTGGGCTCCTTGACACTGTCCCCTTCACAAGTATTTACTTTGAAAAGAGGAAATGGCTAAATTTCCGGTCAGCGCGGGTCACCTTGTCAGGAAGATGCAGGCGGAATGGGCTGAAAGTGGGAGAGAACTTCCCTCCGCCCAGTGACTTCCAGACCTGCGACAGTGTGGTCTGCCATCTTGGAAACCTTCCTGCTCTGGGCTTTTCTGTCTCTGTCTTGGGAGAAAAGAAAGTTGGGCTGGGAGCTGGGAGGAGGCAGGGCCTGGGCAGCAAGATGCTTCCTTGCCTCCCACTGAGCGTCTGTCTGGGCCTAGGTACTTCCGGTACCTCCATAGAGCCTTTGTTGCGCCCGCACAGAATTCTGACGCTGAATTGGAACCTCCAGGGTGATGTATTAGGAGGTAGGGCATTTGGGATGTGATTAGGACGTGAGAACAGAGCTCTCACGAATGGGATCAGTGCCCTGGGAAAGAGAGCCTTGCTCCTTCCTCCCTGGGAGGACACTGAGAATGTGGCCAGCTATGAACTGGGAGGCAGGCTCTCACGGCACACAGAATCTGCTGGAGTCCCGATCTTGGACTTTGCAGTCTCCAGACTGTGAGAAACAAGTGTTTGTTGTTTAAACCACCTGGCTTATTGTAGTTTGGATATAGCAGCCCAAACAGGCGTATGGCTGATTGTCTAAACCCCAAGGTTGAAGGGCTTGGAGTACTCGGGGAAGTAGCACCCTAAGAAAGAGAATAGCTTGGATTGGGAAATTGGCTTCCCTCTCTGCTTCTAACCCCCTGCACAACCCTGGGGAAATCACTTCTCCGTTTGGGATGCCTCCTCTGTGAAATGCCTTTTGTGGAACCTTGGATGTGTGGCATCAACGTCCCATAGGAGCTGTGACAGCCTGTGATTCTGTGAAACCAGTTGTTAATTGCACGACGGACTTAATTCTAGAGAGCACGTGCCACCCAGCAGCTCAGACCATTTTCTGCAGAAAGGAAGAAGTGTATCACCGCTGCTTGTTCCTGTCCCTGACAAGGAGTCCCATTTAATCTTGTTGTACTAACAGAGCAGTCATTTCTACACCTTTTTGTGGACTGTCATGTCTTTCTGTCAGGGGTGCTGAAAGCCTCTGGTGATGGCACTCCTCCTGGGGAGGGGGGAGCCTCCCCCAGGGAGCACCTGTCAACAAAAAAACATGGTGTTTCATTCTGCTGCTATTTACAGCTTGAGGCCCTTTCTCTCCCTAAGGCTCCATGCTTTTGAGATTCTGGTTGCACTCAACAGACATTACATTAAATCCCCACAGAGAGGAAATACAAGGGACCCGCTGTACACATTACAGCGACGTCACGCTAGGCAAGCAGATGGGCTTTCTCGTCTCCCAAGGACCTGAGGTCCGTCACCAGCCAGGGGTCCATGCTGGCTGGCACCGGCCCCCACCTGCCTTGCCTGAGTCAGGTCTGGGAATGGCATCTACCTTCGGGTTGGAGAAAGTAAATACATTCTAGCATTTTCCCTTGTCACGTTGGGGTATGTTTTCCAGTCTTCTGGAAAAATAATACTTCCTTGGGAACACAGGATGGATGAACGCATGCAACTCTGATTCCAAAACTGGCCCCCATGGGGCCATCAATCCTTTCTTGTCTCTTGCCACCGAAAAAGAAAGGCTTGGATTTCAGAATTCTATGAATTCCACTCCCTGTTCGGTTGCTCACAAATTGCTGGGCTATCGAGGGAGGGCTGGGGTTTAAAGCATCTTTTATTGGCTGCCAGCCACAGTTTCACATACTATTGGAATTCAATATTAGCAATGACTTCTTGGAGACAGGAAGTGTCTGAAATTGCCCTGTCTAGAAAAATGAGGGTCGATGGATTTCTTAATAAATATGTAGAGTGAGGACTTCTGCAAATCCAAGCCGACTAATGCTGAATGGTAATTAAATTGAATGTGTTCTTGGTTCTTCAAAGCCAGGTCAGAAGCATCCTATAAACCAAATGTTTTCTCATGAGAGGTAGAATGATAAGAGCTTGCCAGAGCCGGGTCTTGCTGGGAAGTGAGCTCATGACTCTCTTCAAACTCATTCACTTTCTTCAAGGAGCTGCTTGTTTCATACTGGTTATCTTGGACACCAAACTACAGAGGACTTGACTTTGGTTTCTTTAAAACTGTTAGGGATTGGGGTGTGGCCGTGTATTTGTCCAGCAGTATTGAGTGGCTGTCATGCAGAGGACCTGTGGATACAAGAGGAAAGACAAGCTCAGTCCCTATCCTTGTAGATTAACTCCAGAGGTGAGAACACAGCGCGATCCTCACTAGCCTGGGGATGCTGTAGGAGCTTCTGGAGACAACGCTTGCCCGAAAGAAGTGACGTAATAGCTAAGGTAATACCAGAGGGATACAGATGAAGGCAGATATGTCAGTGCTCAAGGCAAAAGGAACGATACACTACAAAGCTGTAGTCATCAAAACGGGATGGTTTTGATCAATGAACAGAAGAGAGAGCCCAGAAATAAACTCATGATTATATGGTCAATTAGTCTATGACAAAAGAGGCAAGAATATGCAATGGGAGAAAGACAGTCTCTTCAATAAATGGTGCTGGGAAAACTGGACAGCCACAAGCAAAAGAATGAAACTGAACCACTTTCTTAGACCATATACAAAAATAAACTCAAAAGGGATTAAAGACTCACGTGTGAAACCTGAAACCATAAAATTCCTAGAGGAAAACATAGGTGATAAGCTCTTTGATATTGGTCTGCGGTATTTTGGCGGGGCAGGCGGGGGGAGTCTGTCTCGTCAGGCAAGGACAACACATGCAAAAATAAACGAATGGGACTACAGCAAACTAAAGAGATATCGCGCAGCGAGGGAAATCATCAACAAAATGAAAAGGCAGCCTACTGCATAAGAGAAAAAATTCACAGATGACTAATCTCTTTAAGGGTTAATATCCAAATAAACTCAATACTGAAATACAACCCACCTGATTTAAAAATAGGCAGATGACCTGAAGAGACACTTTTCAAAAAAAAAAAAAATACAATCAACAGACACATGAAAAGATGCTCAATATCACGGATCATCAGGGCAACGCTGTCACAACTACGAGATCTCACCTCACACCTGTCAGGATGTCTGGTCTCAGAAAGACAAGAAATAAGTGTTGGTGAGGATGTGGAGAAAAGGGGGAATACTCATGTGCATGGTGGGAATGTAAATTGGTGTAGTTGCTGTGGAAAACAGTATGGTGATTCCTCAAAAAATTAAAAATGGAGCTACCATACAATTCAGTAGCTCCACTTCTAGCTACGTACTCAAAGAAAACAAAACCGATTTTGACATGTGCCCCCCGCCATGCCCATGGCAGCATAGACAAGATATGAAAGTAATAGAATTTTCATTGGTAGATGAATGGATAAAGATGTGGTAGGGGTGTGTGTGTGGGGGCGCTATTACTAGGCGGTAAAAAAGAATGAAATCTTGCCATTTGCAACCATGTAGATGAAACTAGAGGGTATTATGCTAAGTGAAGTAATTCAGACAGAGAAAGACAAGTACCTTAGGATTTCACTTACATGTGGAATCTAAAAAACAAGACAAATGAGTTGGTTAAGCATCCAACTCTTGGTTTCGGCTCAGATCATGATCTTAAGAGTTGGTAGTCCTGCTCAGTGGGGAGTCTGCTTCCCCTCTGCCCCTCTCCCTGCTCACGCACTCTCTCTCTCACAAATAAATAAATAAATCTTTAAAAAATAAAAATAAAAATCAAGACAAGTGAATAAACAAAACAAAACAGACTCGTAGATACAGAGAAGAAACCAGTATTTGCTGGAGGGGAGGGGTTTGGGGTGAGGGATGGAGAAAACAGGTGACGATGACTAAAAGGTACAACTTCCAGGGGTGTAATGTACAGCATAGGGAAAGTAGTCAGTAATATTGTAACAACTTCATATGGTGACAAATGGGACCTAGACTTACTGTGGGGACCATTTTATGATACACACAAACATTGAATGACCGTGTTGTACACCTTCAAAAAATACAATATTGTGTATCAGCTATTCTTCCATTTTTTTTTTTAAAGGAAGAAAAGCAGGAAATCCAGATGTCTGTGTAAAAATTTCCCAATGTTTAAGTTTTGGCAATAAATGCAAACGTGTGTGAGGCATGTGCAGGCCAAATCAGATAGTCTTGGGGTTATTTCTGTTTGTGACCTCTCAATGGGTGTTGTTTATTTTGATTAAAAAAAATTCATCACTTCATTTGGTCACTTGGCTTTTTTCTTTTTGCCCTTGTTTTAACTATTTTCGATTCAGACGCTCTGTTTTGGAAGTAGGGAATTGTGGTAGCATCTTCCATTAACCCCAGCCCAATCCATTCTCCATCTTTCTGCACCTTGATCTGTATGCTGGGAACACGAACAGTGTCTCCTGATCAGAGGCTTCCATTAGGTCTGCACCAGCAGGGTTTGAGGGTTGGGAAGAAAGTGAGGGGAGAAAACATAGCGCCCCTAGATCTCCTTCAACCCCACTTCTGTGGATCCTTCTATGGGAGCAGGCTCAGGTCAGGCAGACTTGCCTATAGCGACCCTCTTCAGGCTCTGGAATCTGCTCCCTCCTCTTGGCCCTTCTACGGCAGGTGAGCTCAGGAGTCTTGAGACCTTCTCCATAACCTACTGGTCTCCTTCAACCCTGTCCAAATCTTTGTGAATATCCCCTTCATGAAACTCTCATTAATTATGTAGTTTGAGGGTCCCACTTGCTTCTGGTCAGGGTCTGTGACTCGTGAAGTATCCAGTGATTCAAAGTAGCACATGGGAAAACGGGAGAAAAAAAATCATTTCTCTCAACAGAATATAAGCAACACGTTGGTTTCAGAGCATGGATATTGGTCGTACAGATGGGAAACCTACAACCTACACAGGGTGAGTTTCTAGATTCCCCAGTCTCCAATCAAGTTCCCATCACGTGACATGACTTTGAACCTTTGGTTGAAAGCAGCTCCTGGCATTTTCATGCAGAACGACGTTCATCCCACATGGACACTGTGATTTCCAGCATGGAAAGTTCGCCCTCACTGTGAAGTGAGTGAGGCATTTCACAGGAGCCTCGCCTGCCTGTTCTCACCACTGTCTATCTCCACCACCTTCGCTGACTTCTCTTTGGCCTCTTGCTCATAGAGACCCATCTGGGTTTTTCTAGGCAGCGCAGAGTAGTGGTGAAGAGAAACTCCCAACACAAATACGTCTGCGCCGGAGTCTCAGGTCCTACGGTTTTCCCCGGATGTCTGCGCATACGCTATCTCACTCCAAGTCGACAACCTCTCAATGCAGAGGTCAGAGGGCGGCAGGAAGGGTGAATAAGAAAATGTAAAGAAAGCACTGAACATGGCTCATGGCACAGAGGGGGCCAGTAAATGGAAGCGATTATTAACAGATCAACCCCTGTTGCCCAGGAAACTGCTAACTGTTAGCAGTTTGTGTGTTAATGGGAACATCTGTCCATCTACAGTACACAATGAACTTGCCTAGGGTAATGGCCCTGAAGCAAGGCATGATTCTCAATCGCCCTCCAGATCGTCGAAGCAAAATTGGGTTATGTCCTGTCTGGCGTTCCATGTATTCTTATTGTTTCCACATTTCGACAATTCCTGCCTCATTATCTGTGTCTGGTCCCTTGGTGCTTCCCCTGTGTTGCGTTTCTCAAAGATTCTGAGATGACATCTGCAAATCCCATTAGCAGTTTGCAAAGCAGCGTGTTGCTTCCTTCTATTTTTTCATTGATTTGGGGCTGTACTTCCCATTTTATGTACCAGCTTCAGTGGGAAGCCTGTTCTCGCAGTACACTCTTAACTTGCCAGGACAACAGATTTCACCTTAAAATCAGTATGTCCCTTGCTGAGACCATAAGACCAAATGTGCTGAGTTGGCAGAAAGGAAGACTGAAAGGCTGTGAGGATTCAAACCCAATAAAGAAAACACAGAGTAAAAGGGAAAATATTGAACCCTCTCTCTGTAACCATTGGTAACTTTGTATTTAATGTGAAATTTTATTCCCTTTTAAAGACTGAATTATGGGGACTTCTGGATGGCTCAGTCGGGTGTGTCTGCCTTTGGCTCAGGTCATGATCCTTGGGTCCTGGGATCAAGCCCCACATTGCGCTCCCTGCTCAAGGGGGAAGCCTGTTTCTCCCTCTCCCTCTGCAGGCAGCTCTCTCTGCCTGTGTTCTCTCTCTCTCTCTCTCTCTCTCTCTCTATCAAATAAATAAAATCTCTAAAAAATAAAATAAAAACTGCATTATGTACCCCACACCCACCCCCCAAATAATCCTACCCCTTAGGCTCTTAGTCAGGGGTGGGGTGACATAAACAGTCAAAAACCTGGATTATAGGCTGCCCCTGTCCTGTTGCATGGCTCTCAGTTCTGTAGCCTGTCAGTTTCACTACTAAAATCGGCAATGTTTTAGCTAGCATTTGTTGAATATTTGCCATGGGCCAGCACTTTATGAAGATTGTCGCTTTAATCCCCCAAAACAAACCTGTGAAATGGAAGCCCCTGTTACGGTCATTCCCAATGAGAGACTGAGGATAGCAGAGGTTAGTGTGACCTGGCATGGAAGCCCAGAAGCTCCATGGACACGTGGCAAGTGAGGTCAGAAAGGTTCGCACAGACACATCAGCATCTGAAGAGGTGTAACGGGCCCCGTGTCAGCCCAAGGGAGGCGGTTCTTAGCAGTGGGCAGGCCTGGCAGGTTTCCTCTGCACTGAAGGACGTACGGAGCGCAAGACCAGGGAGAAGAGCCAAGCATACAGAAATCCTGGGACAGGAGTGCCCTTGACGTGTCTGAGAAGCCACAAGAGGGCCGGTTTGACCAGGGATGAGCCGTAGAACAGGTGCTCAGAGAAACTGGCAAGGGCTGGTCTTTGCATCCTGTGGGCTTCCATAAAGATTTCCTATTTTATTCTGAATGTGATGGACATCGGAGTTTTGAGACCAGGGGTTCCTTGGTCAGTTGGTGTCTTAAACAGGAGAGCATATTTGCTGTGGGACTTGTGTGTAGGTTGGTGGCAGGGGACGTGGGAGGTGGTTTGGAGAACTGTCATGTGCAGGTGAGACATGACGGTGGCTTGGACCAGTGTGGCCATGTCAGAATCAGGATCTGATCTAACAGCAGAGCTGGCAGGACTGGCTGATGGACAGGAGAGGGGAAGGGAGGGAAGAAAAGTGCCACGGGGACTCCTAGGGTTTGGGCTGAGCAACTGGGTGAATGGGAACCCTATCCACTGGAGTGGAGAGGAGCAGAGAGGTCTGCTCCGGGCACATAAAGTCTACGATGGCCACGAGACAACCATGTGGAGACCCCAAGTTGGCCAACCCACTTGTCATGGCTAATTTTATCTGTCAACCTGGCTGGGCATGGTGCTGGTATTTGGTTAGATACCATTCTGGATGTTGCTGTGGAGGTTTCCTTCTTTCTTTCCTTTTTTTTTTTTTTTTTTTTTAGATAAGATTAACATTTAAATTGGTAGACTTAGAGGAAAGCAGATTATTCTCCATGTTGTGGGTTGGCTTCCTCTAATCAGTTGAAGGCCTTAAGAGAAAAGACTGAGGATCTTCAAGGAAGAAGGAATTCTGCCTACAGATTGCCTTCAGACTCAAGACTGTAACACCAACTCTACCCTGAGTCTCGAGCCTCCCAGCCTACCTTGCAGATCTTGGACTCGCCAGGCCCCAAATCACGCAAACTAATTCCTTAAAGTCTCTCTCTCTCTTTCTCCCTCTCTCTCTACACACAGAGAGAGACAGACACACACAGACACACACACACACACACACACACGTGTGTGGATGCGCCTCCTACAGGTTCTGTTTCTCCAGACAACCGTAATATGCCATTCCAAAACTCAGAGAAAAGAAGCTCAAGATAGAAATTTCAGAGTCGTTAGTATATAGATCAGAGTGTCCCATAGAAATAAGGTGTGAGTCACTAAGCTAATCTAAAAATTTCTAGTAGTCACATTAAAAACAAGGTCTAAAGAAGCAGGTGACACAAAGTTTCCTGTATTTGATTTAATCCGGTGGAGCCAATGTTTTATCATTTCAACACATAATCAATACAAAAGCATTAATGAGATATTTTACATGTTTTCCTGTACTAAGTCTTCAAGATCCAGTGTGTACGTACACTGATGGTGTGTCTCAGTTTGGGCCTGTCACATAGACTGAAACTAGGACTCCCAAAGTTTTTGAAGTTAGGTAAAGAAAGAGGATCCCGCAAAGGAAACTGAGACCAAGTTGCAGTCCCTTACGAGAGGCGAGAGTTCACGTGTGTCAGCTGTTTGGGTTTTACCAACACAAGCTAGAGCCTGCAAAGAAATACTGGAAGGTATAGTGGGTGAGCATGGCTTAGACCAGCATCCATCCCCTTCCCCCGTATCTCGAGTATGACTGAATCATCATCTACAACCTCAGTCTGCCCACCCCCAGGGAAAGGAGCCAGCAGTCCAGGAACCCGTCCTCGGCTGCCCTCGAGCTGGTTTGTTCATGCACGGTTGCATGCCTGCTGCGTGCCAGGCATGCACTGGGAGGAAAAACATGAATTAGATATGGTCCACTCTTCAAGGAGCTCCCGGCTGAGCAAGGAAGAAAGCCAGTGGAGCTGCCTCTCTGGGAGTATCTAGGTAGATTCTCACATCAGTATCACAAGGAAAATCAAATATAATCAAAATTACTCTTGGAGAGAAAAAAAAAAATGCCTCGGGGAGGTGGTATGTTGGCATCTGAAATGCAGCCTCCCAATAACTACAACACAGCCGGCTTCCCCGCAGCCCTCGAACAGATGGCTGTTTCCGCGGCTGAGCACCCGAGGAAGCTCTTGGCTTGGCTCGTGTTTCGAGGTCATGTTGTATGAAAATTATGCATCGTAGCTTCAAACACTGGCGTGTGAGATGCTCCCGGCAAGAGAGGTTCAGAACTGGATGCAAAGACTCGCATATTCCCGCTCTAGGGCAAAGGAGGATCGTGGGGGGATGGCTGGCAGAAATCTCAGGCTTTCTATTTTTTATTTCACGTTTTCTTCGGGCCCCTGCCGTTGAATTCACTTGCGCTGTGTACCTACGACAGGGCTCAGCCGCAAATAGGTGATGATGGAGCCGTGTGGCACGTGTGATGCTCTTTCAGAGGAGGGGAAGGGTGTGGGAAGATGCTGCAGGAATTCCTGCTCTCGAGCTCCCGAGCTCCCTGAGCTCCTGAGAGAGGCCGGCAGGGGCTCTGGTCTTTGCCTCCATGAACCGTGAAGCGAGAGGAGAGCCCTGCTGTTGTAGTCTCAACCCCAATTTGCTTCTCATTGTAAATGGAAGGAGAAGGAAGGGCCAGTCGAATGGTTCCTGCAAGGGAAGGAGGAGGCAGAGCCACAGCTCCAGCTGGCCGCTGTAGAGAAGGTTCCAGTCCTACCTCTGCACATTCCCTATGCCCTTCTTCCACGCGTCCTCTCTGAAGACTCAGAACCAGGTTTCCTGCTCAAGTCCTGCCAGAGTCCCTCATCCCAGGCCCAGGAAGAGCTTCCCCCAGGCAGGTTCATGATCCCTGACCCCAAAAGTGTTAGGTCTGCCCGTGCCATCACCGGGAGCTGCTGGCACCCCTTTCCCTCTTCTCTTCTTACCTCCTCATAGGGCTTCTCCCTCTTCTCTTCTTACCTCCTCATAGGGCCTCTCCAGCAAGCCCATCCCAGCCCTGTCACCTCCCTGGAGCTCAGTTGGCTTTCACCTGCAGGCTCCAGGCACTGCTCACGGAGGGCCGACGTCTACCTTCCACTCCGTCTTCCCCAGGTGGCACTGGCCGGGCCAGCCTTGCCGGACCTCCTGCCAGAGAAGGAGATAAGGCAAGATTGCAGAGAGCGGCCAGACCCACACTGGCAGTGAGAGCCTGTCTCCATGATGCCCTTGGTCCCTCCCACCTTTGCAATGTGAAACATGGTGTCACGTGGATGTCCACACACTTCTCCTGCCCAGGCACACACAAGGTAGAAAGCCCTTCCAGGCCGAGGGAAAGAACAAGGGTGAGAAGACAGAAGAGGGGAGGAGAAATCACATGGCTGCATTATTGTGTGACAAAAGCTATGCTGTGGATTCACAAACCCACTTTATGAGATGCCTTCCAGCCGATCTGCCACATGGCAAATGGTGGTGTGTCCCATTGCCCAGATGGGAAAAACCGAAGCCTGCGGCCTTGTCCCAGCCCTCGATAGCCTCTGTTGGACCACCTTCAGGGGTTCCCCAGTGATTCTCTGTTCTTCTTTCCTCTCCATTGAAGCCATGTTCATTCTCTTTTTGGGCTGCTGATTCCTATAGTCAGTTCCAACTGGCGCTCAGCTTCACTCTTGATATGTGCATGTTACATGGGCTTTCTGTATCCCAGATATAAAAAGAGGTCACCGCTGGCATAAGATTTGCACTGCTACCTCCATTCTGCCCACGAAATGACAAGAAAGCCACCATATAGCTGTGCTCCACAGCCTCCCTGGGACATGGATCTGTCCTTACACAGCCTGCCATGGGACTAGACAAGTGACATAAGGAGAGTGACAGGCCAGGGCATAATGAATTGGCCAATGGATGTAGCAATACGGAAAGCAGTGAGTTCAGAGGCACATCTGGGCTTGGGCACAGATTTCTGAACCTCTGCTCCTCACTTCTAAGCCAGAATTCACAATCACGTCCACCTACAAGGCGTGTGTTCCCTGAGTTCATTTCTATAAAGCATCCTGGCCACATGGTCATCATTCAATGAAGAGTGGCTCAGGTCCTGAGGAGGTCAGAAACGATGGTGTAGGCAGTGTGGCAGGGGCCGGACCCTTGGAGCTGCACCCAGAGAGGTGATGGGCTGGGATTGTGTCTCTGCTTGATGGCATTGTGACCAATCCCGTTTGTCTGGCTCAGTGGTCCTCCATGAGGACCTCCATGGGTCCTCAGGGGCTCATTTGAACCTTGTGCAGGAGCCACTTGGTGACATGGAGGAGTCCTACCACAAACTTCCTGGGTACCACCCCCCTACCCCGAGGTTCTCAATCAGGAAGTTTGTGGTAGGACCCCTCCCCCACAATGGACACACCCCCAGAGATTCAGAAACAGGTGCTCCCTGACCCTGGGACCCCAAGAAACTGCTCTACAAAGTGGACATGGGACTTGGCAAGTATGTAACAACTGACAGAGGCTTTCCAAACTTCTCTCCTCTACCTGACTGCACTGAGTCCTAGAACAGTGTTTTAAGGCCAGTATCGTCCTTTTTAGGAAGGAGGAAGCAGAAATACAGGAAGATTGACTTGCCCACGGTCCTGATAGCCACCAAGTGGCAGAATTAGGACTTGAATCCCACTGCCTTGCATACAATAACAAATTTCTGTTAACTGGGTAAATAATTGAATAACCAGATAAATGAAGCACCTTGACTTCAAAATTCATTTTTTTCCATTCTTGCATGATAACTCTCTAATTATCTCAGAAGGTGATGAGGAATTGAGATAATGAAACTGAAAAGATAGGGGTTATAATAAAATGTAATATGCACAAAGAATTGCTTTTTGGAACAACAGGCTTTGAAATTTCAAGACGTTCACACCCACTAATGGAAAATTATCTTAGTACGTGATCCCAAAGTTGCAAAGAAAGGGAGATTCGAACTGATAATCACTCGTGTTAATAAGCAGCACAAGGTTGTCTGTTTCTTTTATTTTAAAAAGAAACTATTAAGGCTTATGAAGAGTTAAACAAGGCTTGCATTTTTAAATAGGCACTTTGAAAGTTTGCCCTCTGGTGGACAGAGGTAAAAATGCATATGATGTTAAGAAAAACATGATGGCTAGGGCACGTGGGTGCCTTGGATGGTTATGGCTGCCTTCACTCAGGTCAGGATCCCAGGGTCCCGGGGGTCGAGTCCCACATCAGACTCCTTGCTCAGCAGGGAACCTAACTCTCCCCCTGCCTTTCCCCTGGGCCTGTGCTCTTGCTCACTCTCTCTGTCTCAAATAAATAAATAAATAAATAATCTTAAAGAAGGACGGGATAGAGAGAAAGATGACATCTTACTTAGGACAGGCAGCACTCTATCTCTGAGTTCACCTGAAACAGGACAGCTGCTGCTTTGAGCTGAACTGTGTCCCTCTCAGATTTGGATGTTAAAGTCCTACCCCCAGAACCTCGGAATGTGATTATATTTGGAGATAGGGCATTTAAAGAGGGGCACTGTTAAAATGAGGGCAGGCCCTGATTCCATCTGACTGGTGTTCTTACAACAAAAGGGAAATTTGACCCGGGAGACACCAAAATCATGAGGCATGGAAGAAAGGACACGTGAGGACACAGCAAGAAGGTAGCTATCTGCAAACCAAGGAGAGAGGCCTCAGAGGAAACCAAACCTGCCGACCCTCTGATCTGGAATTCCAGCCCCCAGAACTGTGAAC
Organism: Lontra canadensis; assembly: GCF_010015895.1. Classification (NCBI taxonomy): domain Eukaryota; kingdom Metazoa; phylum Chordata; class Mammalia; order Carnivora; family Mustelidae; genus Lontra; species Lontra canadensis. The sequence continues at coordinate 6,515,501 of NW_022631097.1, read as the reverse complement.
AATACATTTCTGCTTCTTAAGAAAGGAAGTGATGAGGAAGTTGATGAGGAAGTGCAATAGGGAGTGTATCACCTAGCATCTATTCTTGATTTATTTTTTTTAGATTTTATTTATCGGAGAGAGACAGAGAAATAGAGCATAAGTGGGGTGGGGAGGGGGGAAAGAGAAGCAGACTCCCTGCTGAACAGGACTTGATCCCAGGAACCTGGGATCATGACCTGAGCTGAAGGCAGATGCTTGACTGAGCCACCCAGGTGCCCTGCGCCTCTTTAAATTTGTGTGTTACCTACCAAGGGGCCTCTTGGTGGTTGACTGCAGTCTACTTCAGGTCCAAATCCAGCTAGGTAACCTGCGAAGAGGTCGGGCCTCCCTATGGAGCTCACATGGCTGGCAGCATGCACTGTCACTCCAAACAAGCATTTGCTTCCTTGTCTGCTTCCTTTGGGGCCCCTATGTCTATGTCTCTTTACTCACTGAAATTTTACATTAAAAAATTTAAAACCATCATTTGTTTCTTATTTCAAAACTTATATGTGGATTTCATAGAAAAAACAGATGAGCAAAAACAGGGAAAAAAAACCCAACAATGATTCTCCTGTACTCAGAATGGTCCCACTAACATTTATTTCTTACTCATGTTAGGATTTCTTTCTTTTTTTCCTATGACTAGAGATGTGTAGAGCTGGCTCATTTGCAAAGAAGGGATCATGCTTCACATACCGATTTTTACCTTTTTTTCACCAGTAGTAGATCATAAACAACTTGCCGCATCCTCAAATATTATTCTAGGGCATCATTTGGACAGCTTTTACTACTCTGTTGTAAGAACACATCTTAATTTAATCCAGTCTCTGTAGACAGATATTTGCTTCCTTCTCATTTTCTTTGCTCTGCTAGTCAGTGTTGGGATGAACCACCCTGTCATTTTTCATATATCTATGATCATTTTCTTGGAATGCTAGATTTTGATTTTTAAGTGTGACTACCAGTGACTGGGGAAAAAAAAATCTCCATATACTCCCAAGCAATAAATTGCAAAATCAGACAGGTTGAAGGAACAAAATTAGGTCTTGAAGTACTCACCTTTAAGACTGGATTGTGAGGATGATAATTTCACAGATGGCGGATGGGAAATTAACCAGGGGAGAAGAATGAGGACAAGGAAGGAAGGAAAGAATTTTGCCTTTTCTTAGGGCAGCTGAAAAAGAAACCACCAGAAAACAAGTAAGGAAACAAAAAGATAAGTAAAGAGAGTTAAGGAGTGAAGAAGGTGATCCTTGAACAGGAGAAGAGAGAGAAGACACAGTTTGAAGATCTGATATGACTGGTAAGCACACCGTTTATACTCCCTCCAAGACTAGTTGGCATGTCTATTGTACTCCAGGTGCTGTACCGAAAACATCTAACTGGTCTCCCCACTGTTGCCAACAGCATCCCCACTATTGATGTGTGCTCAGAAAATACAAAAAAAAAGTGGGGGTAACATTTGACTTGGAAAATGACACAGATCTGCTGAGGGAATAAAATTTATCTAATGCTTTCCAAAGTAAAACTTAGATAAGTTCTAATATTTTGTTGTATACCTCTGGTGGCCCATTAATAAAAATCTGAAATTATGTAGAATGGACATCTATTCAGGGAGCCCCATTTAAGCTACTTTCTCATTAAGCACTTTGTCGAGAAATGGAGATGGGTGTTTTAATGAGCTCTATTAACCATTAGGAGAGTGATGCTTTTTGTTCAGAAATGGCCCAAGACTCCTGTGGGTAAAGACCACATCATGAGAGTAAAAGGTGTGGTAGGTACACAAAGCTTGTTCTAAGAGAATTTTTCAAGCTACGAGTGCTGCTACTTGAATTGTTCATTTCAAGTCGTTTCCCTGGTGGTGCTTCTCAATGTTCATTTACCAGCTTCTGCATCTTGCTGTGAACTCTGGTTGGCCACCATCAGTTCCCTCCAAACACAAACATGCTGAACCCACCTTCCTGTGTGTGTCCTGCTCACCCCTGGGGTTGGGCTCTGCCCAGGATCCGTGTTTCCTTGGCCTGGTGGACTGGGAAGGCATAAATGCAATCTGCAGAATGAATTTGACTCTAAACCAACTTTGAGAGATTGACATCCGTTCTAGAAGTCCAGCCATGACATTTGAGATCTCAGACATCCAGAAGGAAAAAGTAATGAATGAGCACTACCCAGCAGCAGACACAGAGATGCTTCCCTGAAAGGAAGGACTCTTGTCTAAGAAGGAGATCCTGAGACCACATCTGACTCAAGAACACAGCCCAGTCAGTCTTCTTGGGATGGTGCTATGGTCCAGTGGGCTCTGTGGAGCAGGTCATAGGGGATCCATCATGGGCTCAGAAGATCTGACAGGAGGGAGGCCAGAGAGGACTTGTTCTTTGTAGGAGCTCTGCAAGGCCACAGGGAAGAACCAAGGACAAGAGGGTGAGAGGAAGAAGAGCAGGAGCAGGAGCAGAGAAGATGCGGATGGAGTATAAGTGAGAAGACTAGGGGACAACGTGTGACATACGCCATGGTTGCTGAAAGTACACATACCATGGCTGACAGCTCTGGATCCAGAGTTTTTGCACAATAACACTCAAGCTTACATTGGATAAATATTTATCTGGAATCTTGGAATTGGCAAAGATTTCTTTTTTTTTTTATAATTTTATTTTTTATAAACATATATAAATATATTTTTCCCCCCCAGGGGTACAGGTCTGTGAATCTCCACGTTTACACACTTCACAGCACTCACCATAGCACATACCCTACCCAATGTCCATAACCCCCCCCTCCCACCCCCCTCCGCCCAGCAACCCTCAGTTTGTTTTGTGAGATTAAGAGTCACTTATGGTTTGTCTCCCTCCCAATCCCAACCAAAGATTTCTTAATCAGGATACAGACATGCTAACCCTAAAGAAAAAAGTTAGTACATTGGACTACCTAGATCTAAGAACTTCTGTTCATTAAAAGATACTGAGAAGAGTGGAGGCAGCATATGGGAGAAGGTATTTGTACACACATCTGACAAAAGACTCATCATGAACTCCCGCTAATCAATAAGAATAAGGCAAACAATCACTAGAAATGTGGATTAAAGACTTGACTAGACACTTCCTAAGGGAAGCTAGCCAAATGGCCAATAACCATATGAAATGATTTCCCCTATTCATTACCAGGGAAAAGCAAATTGAAGCCACAGTGAGATTCTGGGGCATACTCACCAGAATGTCTGAAAGAAAAATGGTGGGTTATATCGAGTGTTGACAAGGGTATGGAGCAGGAATCCTCATTATTTGCTGGTGAGAATGTAAACTGGTACAACCACTTGGGAAAACCGTATTTCTCTAAAACTGATCCTACATGTACTCTAGGACTTAATGATTCCACTCTCGGGGACACGGCCAACAGAAGTGCATAGACAGTTCACCAAAAGGCATGGACAAAACTGTCTGGAGAGCCCCTATTTTTAATAGTCCAAAATAAGTCCTTAAGTACGGTCTCATGAAGAATAGAATCGGTATCATGGGCAACTCATTAAAGCAATCTCTGAGGTCCTGTCCCAGACCTACGGAACCCAAAACTCTGGGACAGGGCTCAGCAATCTGTGTTATAGGAAGCCCCTAGGTGACGACAGTGTCCACCCAAGTTCAAGAATCACTGCTTGACGGCAACAAGAGTGATCCAACCACAGCTCCCAGCAAAAATATCAGTGAATCTCACAAACATAATACTGAGCAAAAGATGTCAGACACAAAAGAGCATTTTTGGATCATGCCATTTCTTCAAAGCTCAAAAACAGGCAGAACTGATCAGGGCTATTAGAAGTCAGGATCAAGGTGGGGACTAGAGCAAGATGTAAGGAGCTTTTCCTGCTAACCCTGAGAGTGAGTGCCTCCGAGGAGCCTCGCTTGCCTCACCTGACCCTGGCCTTAGTGTGGATGACCTTTACCCCAGAAGGAGCACAAGAGGCCCCTCCAGGCTACTGTTAATGTTCTGTGTCAGTTTAAGTGTTGGTTGCCATGGGATGTTCAGTTGCACAAATTCATCATCATGTACACGTATGATTTATAAACTTTTCTATATGAAATTTGGAGTAATCGTTCAATAAGTAATTTTTCAGTAAGATTATGTGTGTATGAAACGAACAATATATGCTGTGATGTCCAGTGATGAAACAATGAATTTTTTGGTAGACTTTTGAGTATAATTGCTTTCAGAATATGGGCCTTTTTTTTTTTAATGAGTTCAGAAATTAACAACAACAAAAAAATTCAGAGTCCCTGGGTGGCTCAGTCAGTTAAGTACCTGCCTTTGGCTCAGGTCATGATCCCGGGGTCCTGGGATGGAGCCCTAGGTTCAGCTCCCTGCTCGGCGGGGAGTCTGCTTCTCCCTCTCCCAGTGCTCCTTCCCCAACCTGTTCATTCTCTCTCTGTCAAATAAATAAAAATCCTAAAAAAAAAAAAAAAAATTCAGAGTAAAGTCTGATAGATGGTATGTGAGATCAAAATAATACCATTATTTTTGTTCTAAAAAATTAGATAGGGCTTTCAGTGGGACTTAACGGGACTCCGAAGGCCACTGCCAGGGAGAAGTGAGTCCCAGCTATGTCCTGGATGCGGGAAAAACTTCGGAACGAGATACAGCTCCTCAGGGAGCAACTTTGCACACACTTCCCTGCCGTCAGGGATTGCCGACATACGTACCAACATCAACCACCTTGCTTTATAGGCACACCTGGCAAAGACAGAGCACCCATCCCGTGTTGCCCGCCTGCAGGAAAGAGGCGCTTTGTAGGCTTATGTCTTTATGCCTAAGAGAGTTCTAGGTCTGGCTTACCCCACCTCTGGGTTTTAATGTGAAGGGGAAATGTCCCCATGGGCTGTGCTTCCCGTAACTGGGCTGGAGTTAATGGCCACGCATGAAGGATGCGAGACCCCAGAAATCAAAAGCACTTTTTGTTTAGCTTATGAAGAAAATTTGAACAAGTCATTCTGGCGTCTCCTGCCTGGATACTGGGATGAGCCACGGTGGGGTGGAGGGACTGTTGAGGGGACTGAACCCCACGGACTCCTGAGCCTCAGACCCCGGGTAGGCAGCAGCTGCTTTCCGGATAGAGTCAGGGTCACAGAATGGTAAACGGCTCTTACAACAAGTCTCTCCTGTAGCAAAGTCCTGGGGCTTCCAGTGGGAGTAAATGGGGCTCCGCTCTGGTGATGGTGTGCCCTCTCTGGTTACGGACCAGTCTGGGAACAGCCCTGCTTCTAACCCCCCAGCTCTGACTTGGGAAATTTGACAACCAACCAGGCCTGGCAGAGGGACTGTCCCGAGGCAGTGAGGAGCCAACTGAGCATAACTCTGGGTCTGTTTTGCTCTTACTTCACTGTCTAAACTCTCCCGGAATTTTATTGAAATTAAGCATTTCCACAAACGTGTGATCCTATCCTTAAAAGTACGCTGGAGAGTGCCTATTTTCATTTTGCTGCTTATGTGAGGAATCACTTCAGTGATCTGTCTGTCTTGTCTGTCCCCACCCACCGCCGCAGAGCCTCCATCCTTACCCAAGCCCTCACCTCCACTACCCTGGAATGTTGTGACCAGCACCTAACTGTCCCGAGTCCACCCTGTCCCCTTTCGGTGGCTCCCGCACCAGAAGCCAGTCCTGCATACACAGCAGCCTGATCACACCCCTGATTGGCTCCGACCCTGCAGTGCTCCTGTTTCTCTTTGAATTAACCTCCTATTGCCAAGGCTTTGACATCCTGGGAACTTGCAGACCCTGGAGAGACTGCCCCTCCCTCCCCCCCACACCATTGGCCTATTTTCAGAGAGAGCAAAACCCTGTCCACCTAGGAGGGAACTTTCATATGCAAACCAGCCAGTCCAGAACCCACACCCACACCACCTTCTCCAGGGAACTCTTACCCTCCCAGGCCACCAAACCCCTGACCTAATCACCCCAGGGCCAGCTACTGACAACTGGGGGCAGCCCTGTACCCTAGAGCCCACTGCAATTATTCGAACTACCAATCCTAAACCTCTCCTGTTCCTTCCCATAGAAACCAAAAAAGTCCACGTAGCTTCTGCTTTCCCCTATCTCTCTGCCTCCCAAAGGCCCCTGGTTCTCCTGGTGTGGCCCCTGTGGAATGCCACGCCCCTTCTCTTGGGAACTGTAGGTGTAATTAACACATTTTTCAATGACCTTTTGTCTCCTGATCAATGGCCTTTGCCATACCTGAATAATAATAAATCCTACATTTTAAAACACTCTCAGAGGAAAAGTTAAGGTCTTCACAGGGTCTAGACTTGGCTGCCCACTATTCTAGCCGTTAGCTACATGTGACTATTGAGCCCGTGAAATGAGGCTAGTCAATATCATGATGTAAGTGTAAACGGTGCACCGGATTTCAAAGACAATACCAAAATAATTAATTAATTAATTAATTAAATTAAGTACCTCATCAATAATTTTCTATCAACCACGTGTTGAAATAAGAATATTTCAGATACATTGGCTTCAGTAGAATATATTAAAATTAACTTCACCTGTTTGTTTTTACCTTTTTAGTACGACTTCGACAAAATGCACATGTTGGGGTGCCTGGGTGGCTCAGTGGGTTAAAGCCTCTGCCTTCGGCTCAGGTCATGATCCCAGGTCCTGGGATCAAGCCCCACGTCAGGCTCTCTCCTCTGCAAGGAGCCTGCTTCCTCCCCTCTCTCTCTCTGCCTCCCTCTCTACCTACTTGTGATTTCTCTCTGTCAAATAAATAAAAATCTTAAAAAATAAAATAAAATAAAATAAAATAAAATGCACGTGTTGCTCTCATGTCTCTATGGGACAGCCTGGTCTGCGGGGCCCTACAAGTTCCCACCCTACTGGCTTTCTGGCTTCATCTTCCCTCCTCCACGTCACTGCTCTGTCCCGTCACACTGGCCTCCCGATGCTTCTTGAACGCTCCTGCCCCCTCACGTCCACATTTGCTGTTCTCTCTCCCTGGAATGAGCCCTTAGATCCCCTCACGGCTGGCTCCCTCACTGACCCCCGTCTGTACCCGACTTCATCTCCAAGTGAAGCCTCCTTCCCTAAAATATCCACATTACCCCCAGTTCCTCTCTCTCTTCCTTGCTTTATTTTTCACGTTTAGTATGCATCACTAGCTCAAATTTCCTTGTTTCTCTTGTTTATTATCTACATCCTCATCAGCCTGAGAGCTAGTAACAGGCAGGGATCTGGGTCTCTTGTGCTCTCTGCTGTGCCTCTGTATCTAGAAAGAACAGCGCTTTGCACAAAGTAACAATAAATATTTGTTGAACGAATGAACACAGGGTACAGGCTTTTAGCCTCAGGATCTTCATTCCAAATGAAAGAAGTCAAGTACATAGAACAGATAAAAACAAGGCTGGGGGTTGGAGCAGGGAAACGCCTGCAGGGAGTCGGGAGCTACGCCAGCTGAGGGGGTCTGGCCGTGGCCGAGGGGCACTCAGACCCAGGCTGGGCTGCTCAGACCTGTCAGATGGCAATGGTGGGGGGCAGCTGGGAGTGGGGAACGGGGGGTGCGGGGCGGTTGGAACTGGCTAAAAAGGAGAGAATAGATAATCTATATTTTTTTAAAAGCTATCTGTAAGTTCTTTCATTCCTTGGTGCTGCCACTTATTTTCACAAATGGGATGGGACACAGTGCCTGAAGAACTGAACTGGCTTGGGAGGGCAGGTGGTCCAGAAGCTTGCTGCGGTCTCAAGCCCCATCCCAGAAATATCAATTACAATCTGCTTAGCCCCATCTCCAGCGAGTCCTGTGCGTACTGCTCTTCAAAATGCAGTCAGTTACGGGAACAGATGACGGAAAGACAAATGTGATCCATCCATACAACGGGATAGTATTCAGTCTCAAAAAGGAAGGACGTTTTGACACGAGCTGCAGGACAGATGACCCTTAATGACACGAGGCTATGGGAAATAATGCAGTCCCGTGAAGGCCACATGCGTCTGCTGCCAGCCAGGCTCAGTCCTCTGGATGAGTGCCGATTTCAACAACAAACTCAGTAATGTCTCACCCTCGCTGAGGGGGTATTTCCTGGGCAGAGGTTTGTATAGGAGCTTATTATAGAAAGCTCATACCGAACAAAGAGTGAGGGAAAATGGCTGAGAGTAGTATTCAAGAGGCATTTAATAAATAAGCAGCATAGATACAGGGCCAGTAAGGGTCAAAATGATCATTCTCATTAATCAAACAAAAAGGAAGAAAAAAGTACGAGAATGCATTTTTCATCTAATGGGTTGGAAAAAAAAAATTAAAGTCTAGCCAGTGCTGGTGTAGGTTTGAGGAAAACAAGCCGTCTCCTCAGATTGGAGGACTATAAAAGGTATTTCTAAGGAACATAAGAAGCCTTCATAAAATACATGCTCTTTATCATTCCACCTCCAGGAATTTGTTCTTACAGAACAGTGTTTGAGAGCACAAACATACAGGCACAAAATTACTCACTGCGGTATTCAGAGCAACAGGAATAATCCGAAACTCTTAAATAATTGGTAAAATACATTATAATCACATATATTATTATAATAGCATAAATAATTATATCACATATAAATAATTGTAGTCAAGTAAAAGATTACAACCATTTAAAGTGACGCTGAGGATTATACTTATATTTGTACGTATTTGGAAGGATGTTCAGCATATATGTGTTGGAAAACAGTGTAGATTCATTTGTGTAATGGGAGTCAAATTTGTTTTAAAAGGTCATATATACTTACATGGGAAAAGTCTAGAATCAATGTTACAGTGGTTATCTCTGGGTGGAAAGATTTGGAGTGTTGTAATTGTGTTTCTGGTTGTTTATCTATATTGTATTATCTAATTTTTCCTACAACGATTAAGTATTACTAGAAGGTTTTTTGGTTTTGTTGTTGTTTCCGTTTTTTAAACCTTCCATTTTGGTGCAGGAAAAGGAGTACACATAAGAAAGCCTAGTTGTCAAGATTAAAAGTGTTTACCAGGCTGAACTCTTGTGTACTGTGGGATCATCGCCGGCAAACTAAAAAGGGAGTAATTAGACTGAATGTCAAGGGACGAGCCATTCGGGGAAGCAGAGATCCCTTTGGAAGAAGCAGAATCCCCGGTGTTTACCAAGCTACCGGTCACCTAATGTCAGCAGAGACACCGGGAATCTGCAAATGGCACCAGGTTATCCGTAGAAAAGTGGTTTACCTCCTCACCAGGGAGCACACAGAGGGTACTGGGCATGCGCCAGGCTCCGCACTTGACCATGTCCTCTCATCTAAACCCAACGATAACCATGGAAGGTGATGATGGTGCCCATTTGACAGTGGGGTGGTTAGTGGGTGCTGGAGCTGGATTTGAATCCTCCAGGGACGAAGAGGCACTTTTCCCCAGCAGCCAGGCCAGGCCCAGGTCCCTTCCAGACTCCTTTCCCAGTTAGCCGGCGGGCCGCCCAGACAGTGCTGCTGGCCACTTGGCCCTGTCGCTGTGGTTTATCTTGCAGCAGCTCTGAGGGGTCTGGGTTTTGATGGGGAGCGCCCCCGCATGTCCCCACGGCAACCTGGACGCGTCCCAGCAATGCTGTGAGAGAGCCACAGTCTAGCTGGAGGGCAAGGTCACGGTCACTCCCTGAATGCCGTGGGAGGGAAGCCCGGCACAGTCCTCCCGTAGGGCACTTGGGACTTTTGTGATCCGTGTTTGGCGTCGCTGCGTTTTCACAGAGCAGCAAGCCTGGCCGGACCCCGTGCCCAGAGCCCCTCCCCATCAACTCTGCCGGCTCCACTCCAGCAAGAAACAATGCACCGGCCAGGAGCGAAGCCAGGGCAACGTTGCTGTGCGTTTCTTTAGTGGCAAGTTCAGAGCACCCCTGCCCAACCCCCTCGGCCCCTCCCCCTTGTGAAACGCAGCGCTGGTTATACCACCCCCGGAGCTCCTGGGGGCGCTGTTCGCGTAGACTAAAACACGGATGTCGCCTTCGGAAGGCTTGAGCCACAGCTGCACGGATTCCCCGTGACCCACTCATGGTAAGCTAAAACTAGGACAATCTATTGGGGACCCAAACAACAGCTCCTTTATTTAGGGCACGCTTTTCCAGGAAATTCAACTTACCAAACACAACCAAGTCATGGATGGGAAACAGAAAAATCTGAAGTGGAAATGCAGATTTCTAAAGGCAGGGTTTTAAAATCACTCACTAGCAAGTGAAATCAGGCCCTCAGTCGGAGAAACCTGTCTTCTCTGGTGCATGAACTGCTTGCTATTAAAATGCATCAAAGCCTGGGGGGCTTATAAACACCAGAAATTTCTTTCCTATGGTTCTGAAGTCTGGAAGTCTGAGGTCCGGGTGCCAGCCAGGTCAGGTGTTGGTGAGGATGGACCTTCTTCTGGGTTGCAGATCACTTTCTTGTATCCTTATATGGTAATCGTGCTGCTGGGGGGATGGGAGAGCTCTTTGACCTCCGTTTTATGAGATCACTAATCCATTCATGACCCTTCTACTCACATGACCTAATAATCACTTCCCAAAGGCCCCTCCTCCTAAATTCATCACACTGAGAGGAGAAGAGCCTGGGAGCAGAGTGGGCCCCTTTTATTGTCCTCCTGTCCCTAGCACCTGGGGATATTGGCTGTTATGGACACATAGGTGTCCCCTTCTTGGGAGAACTGTCTTCAGCAGAACAAGCTCCAACTCACTGAAGAGGTTAGAAGCATCCCCCACCCCATGCCCAGGCTCGTCCACTGCCAACAACCGCCTCACATGGGGGTACACAGGGTTGACTGCCTTGGGCATCAGAATCCTTGTCTCAGTCTGTGCTCTCAGGAGACCTGAGCTGGAACTGAGAGATGTTGATGTCCTATTAGCAGAAATGGCCCACCCCCCACTCCCCACCTTTATCAAGTCAGACACTTGGGTGTCATCTTTAACCCCTCCCTCACGCCAGACAACAAATCAAAATTGCAACCTGCAGATTGGGCGCCTCATCTTGAGTCTGTCCATTCGTCTCCATGCTCTGTGACACCACCCGAGTTCAGGCTACCATCACCTCCCCAAGGTCTTGCTGCTCCTGCTTCTTCTTCTCCACTCTTCTCTCCTCATGTCATCAGGAAGCATATTGGACCATGTGACTTCCCTAGTCAAACTGCACAATGACTTCCAGTCCATTTAGAATATAGTTCTCCTCGACAAGAACTGACATAATCGGGCCTGTGCTGACCCCGCCACTCACATGCCTCTGCCATCCTTCCGTCCACAAACCCCCAACAACCCCACCACTTCATCTCCCTCCAGACAGCTGGAACCATTCTGAGAGTGTCTTAAACATGTGCAGGGATCTCTGGTACCCTAGGCATGCTGTGTCTGGAAAGCTCTGCCTTACTTCTTTTCCTGGCCTACTCCTTCCCGAGCATTCCTCAAGATGGCATTTGGACATACTTTCCCACCAGAAGCCACCTGTGTCCTCCCAGTGTGCCCCCTTCCCTCTTATGTCCTCTATTGGGACAATTGCTTGTATTCTTAGTATCCTCGAACACATGATGTCAGGGTGGAAATGTTTTATTCATAGCTGTTCAATGGGCACTCAATTGTTATGTAATGAATTAACAAAATGTCAGTGCATGGCCTGATATCCAGAATTCAGAAAGCACAGCCATCTGAGGCTGCCTTATATGGGACAAGGATCCTGGCTACTTACTTCCATGGCTTCTAAAGCATTTCTGCAGGAGTCCAGAATACTCTATTCTGACACAAAGAGGGAGAAACTAGCAGGTTCTCTGGAACTCTAATTTTAATAGGACATGTTCCAATTCTCTGCTTCAGTGACTGTGGCCTCCAAGAACAGGCAAGTAGATGGTGGCCCCAGCACCCACACCAGACACCAGCATGGCTGCCCGCACCCCACCTTGGAGGTGACTCTCAGTGAGACCTTCCCAGACCACACTGTTTCAAATCTCAACTCCCGTCCCTCACGCCCAACACTCTGTTCTTCTCCACAGCAGTTACTACCATCCAACATAACAATTATTTGGCTTATTTGTCTTGTTTATGGTTTGTCTGCTGGTATATGGCCAGCTGCAGGGGGGCAGGGCTGATGGCTTTGTTCAGGGCTGTGTCCCCAGTTAGTCCAGTGCCTGGCAATAGCTGGATAACCCCTTGTTGAATGAATGTATAAGAGAGAAACACACTGCTGAGAATGGACACACAGGATACAGTCGTGCAAATTTTGAGACTAGATTTGGGAAGCATGAAGCCCAGAAGCTTTGAAGCTCTTCTTGGCTGGTGGCCAGATGGTGAAAGAGAGCTTGGCAACAACATAAATACATCCTAGTTTTCTCCTCTGTCTTCTCCATCAGTGAAAATGATCTAAACTTCGGGAGGGAAGAAAGACTTATGATGTCATGACATCAGTTAGCTCTGAGATATTCCTGAGGGAAGACAAACCACTTTCTTCAATTTAGATGTTTCTCAATCCCATCAAACCTTCTCCAATCCCTCCTTCCAGGGCTGGCAGGAAACCCAATTTCCATGGTTTTGAATAACCATAAGGTTATTCAAGAGGTCCTTGGTGGGGGTTGCTTAAAGTGACCTCATGCCCTTTGCAGTGGCTCCTTGCCCTGAACCAGGCCATGTGTGAGAGGGTATGGGTCCCCCCAAATAAGACTCTCACTCTTCCTTCCAGACCTGGCCACAGAGACCCATGTCGAGTCCCGGTTAACAAGGAAGTGTGTGGTTCAAGAAAGAGGAGGAAATTGGCAGCTGACATTGAAGTCTTTCCATGAATTCAGATAGGCAAGTCCGAGGCAGGACCTCTCAGGAAGCCAGCATGAGGCTCCTTGGAGGTAGAGATGATTAGAAATCTTGGAGCAATTATGGAAAATTGGTAAGAGGCAAAAGGACTGTGGACATTCAAAGTGGGGGTGGGGGATACTGAACAAGGTGGATACCAGAAACAAAGACCCAATGAATGTGACCTTGAGTACTAACAAATGTCTAGGTTAGATTAACAAACTGATGGCACGTCATTCAGTTGATATTTCATGCACATTAAGGAGAAGAATGAATGATCCTGGGGTGTTAAGTTGTGTCCAGTTAACCTCATACCTCATTAAATGTCTTGATAGATTGAATTGCAGGATAAAAGAGTACCTTCATTTTGGCAAGATGATTTGGGACTCTTCTTGATACTCCTCTCTGTGGACACGTTGGGGAACTGTTGGCCAGACAAGTCATCCCTATCATGTACATTGTACACTTACTGTGCTCTGCATTGAAATCACAAAGATGAATAAAACATGGTCCTTGCCTTGGAAAAATTCAGCATGGTGAACGAGACATCTATGTAAAGAAGTAATTATAATACACTTTGATAAATGCTGTAATTTAGTCATTTGCAAAGTGCTGTGTGTGATGGGACAAGCAGGTGACCTTGTAGTTGGTTGAAGAACATTAATTATTCAACATCAAGGTAGAGGGAGGTCTCTTCTGTGCCACAAAGATGTATATCAATTCTGTGTTGTCTAAGCTCTTTTTAAAAGCTTATATGAAGACATCAAAGTCATGTTGATCAAATTTGTCAATGACAGCAGCTCGTGGGGGCTAGCTAATACATTGGCCATGGAGCAGGCTTCAGAAAATCCTTCAAAATATAGAAAAGGTATGTCAAGACTAAAAGATGAAATTGAAAAAGAAAAAGTGTGAAAGTCTTGGGGCTCCTGGGTGGCTCAGTCAGTTAAGCTTCTGACTCATGATTTCAGCTATGATCGCATGGATGTGAGATGGAGCCCTGTTTGGGCCCCATGCTCATCAGGGAGTCTGCTTGAGATTCTCTCTCCTTATCTCCCCCTGCCCCTCACCCTTGCATGCTCTCTCTCTTTCTCAAATAAATAAATACATGTTTTTAAAAAATGTACATTCTCGACTTATATTCAGATCTGAAAATGTTCTAGAGGATTTGGATGTCTTCAAGGTCAATGTAAACCAGTCTTACTAAAAGCTGAATGAAGAGCATGGTAGCTACAACAGCAGTTTGATGTCCAGAACAAAGGAGATATTCAGTCCACTTTATTCCATGCTGGTTAGACCACTTCTGGGTTATGGTACTTGATTAATCAAAGGCACTCAATCAGGGTCACCCAAGAATCCATGAAAACTGAGAGGTATCAGGAGACCCAAGTATCTAGGGCCTGCCCCATCCTGGCGCCACAATTGAAACTTCAAATGAATCCTTCTGCGCAGTCCCTGCCCCTCCTCAGAATGAAGGAGCCCAGGCACATGACAGCCCTTGCCCCATGCATTACTGGGACCTAGAAATAGATTTAGTTCTGAACGAAGGGGACATCACCCCACTCTGATGTCATAAGCCAGCAGCTAGTTTTTTTTCCCCCTCCAAGGAGGAATGGTTGACTTCCTTTTGCTCTAGTAGCTTGGGTATTACAGGGTTTCACCATATGATCTTCTTTAACTTCAGCTGGTCCCTGATGCTGGCTTCCTGTCCCCCACTTCCAGTCCTCCAGGTTTAAAGATCAGGCCAGTGACACTGTGGCTGGAGGCTCTTGAATAAGGTAGTCTTACATCCACTTTGCTTCTGCATGCCTCTCTTTTCCATCCTGCCCCAATCTCTGCTTCTTGGAAATTGCTGGCTCTTGGACCGGGATGTGCCAAGTGCCCAGTTGATCTATAAATGTTAGTTTCACTTCCGCCTCTTGTCTGCTCCAACCAGTACCCCGAATGCATGCAAGCGTGCCTTCTTGTTTACACACACACGTCTGCACATGTGCACACACAAATACACTCCTGTTCACAGCTCGCCCATTCCCTTGCCCTGGGCTGTGCTCCCAACCCCCAACTTCAGAAGGCTTTGATTTATTGTGCCAAGGGGTAAACCAGGGCAGATGGGGAAATACTCCTCTGTGGCCGATTCCAGCTCAGTAAGAGAAAAAACACTGTTAAGACTCTTTGGCTTGGGGATATTGTGGAAGGGATTTCTAAGCTTATGAGGAGTTAAACCAGGCCAGTGTCCCCAGATCTGGCCACACACCAGCCGGTTTAAGTGCAGATTCCCTGGCCC
This sequence comes from Lontra canadensis, assembly GCF_010015895.1. Lineage (NCBI taxonomy): Eukaryota > Metazoa > Chordata > Mammalia > Carnivora > Mustelidae > Lontra > Lontra canadensis. The sequence goes on along the minus strand of NW_022631097.1, from coordinate 6,500,425 downwards.
ACTCCAAGCCTAGTAGGTTAGAGCTCAGAGTGTGAGGTAGGGGTCTGTATTTTCAGCAAGTTTATCAGGCCAATCTGATGGAGCTGGGCCTGAGACTGGCATCTAGATTAGGTTATTGTTTTCTAAAGCGAAGATAGCATTTGTGCTTTTTCACAATGATAATTCTAAGAGATCAAGAAACTGCAAAATTCTAAAGAGTTTAAAAGGTTAAGTCAGCGTTCCTCATTCCTGAACGCTGCCAGCAAATTCGGGATTGGTGGGCATATTCGAGGATGCTGTCGCTACTGGGGATTCCTCCTTTCTTGTACGCAGCTAAAAGGTCAAGTGTGTAAGTGCCAGACCTTTCCAAAGGCTGCGTTCCCAGAATGTTTCAGGAAGAATTCCCTAGGGCACTGTCATGGCCTTGCCTTGGGAGCACAGCCTTGACCATGGCCTGCCTCTGCCAATGCTGGGAACAGCCCTGAACATCTGTTTCCCTCTTGAACTTGTGAGCCCCATAGGTGAATCCACAATGTCAGGGCCAGGAGCCAGCACATGACAAATGGCTGTTCTGGCTAATTGTGCAGGAGATCAGATCCCATCTCCATTGGGAAATCAACCCATCCTCCTCTGTCTCACAGCCTGACCTCCGTTTTCCTTCTCCTTAAAGAAAAAGGACTTTTGAACTTCCGTCATTCAGTACTTGAAATTAGCATCTCTCTATACTTTGAAATACATATGTATCACATATATGAATATAAAATATAAAAATATAAATATGTATATATATAATATATTTATAATCTACCTACCTATCTACCTATTTGTCTGCCTATAAAACCTGAAATTTATCTGACCAATTCCTAACTCTTATATTAGGGACATACACTCTCTCTTTTTCAGTATATCACCTTGCCACAAATAAAATTTTTCCAGTATCCAAAAAGAGGCTAATAATATTATTCATAGTTACCGTAGAACCATTTTACTTCTTAGTGTTACATTTCATCCCACCATACACTGAGATTCAAATAAGTATATGCGAACAAACTAGGACACATTTTAGTAACGCTGGATTAAAAGGGACTTTTTACTGAACAAGCCCCAAACAGTTGCAGTAATAGCTACAGTAACCTCTGTGTTGAGGACAGAGAGAGGACAAGCAGAGGAGGAAGCATCCAAGGGCTTAGATGTCCTTGGAGCTCTTCATGGGAATGAATGTGCATTCAAAAGTCAGAAATCCCACAACAGCTGCTCAGTGCGTGGATGTCCATGAAATCCACCACTACAAATCTGAGGCCTCGGTGGGATTTATGCATCAGTTTGGTGGTAAAAAAAAAAAAAAAAAAAAAAAAAGGATTTTCTGATATCAAAGGGACATACCAAGGGAGTCAGAAGTTCCATGGTGTTCTTGAATAAGTAAAAGCATGTGCAGGGTCCTGTTCATCCTACCATCTGCAGGATAGGGTGAGTGTGGTGTCCCTCTCACTCTGACCCTGCCAAGGAGCTTGGCCATCCCTCCAGGACCCCTTGGTCAGAAAGCACTGGAATGTATGGCACACAGGACTGGTCGGTATCACATTCCATCAGAGATATCTCTGATAGAGGAGGGGTCAGAAGAGCAGAAACACTGTCCCTGCTGGTCTTTGAGGCCCCTTGGCCAGCTTTGACAACCACTTCCTTAGGCTGGGGAGTGCCCATCCCCACGGGAGCCATAGATCAGTCTTGCTCTTGGGAGAATCACATCTACGTTTGTCCCCAGTTTTACCAGCCTGATCTGTGAGTCATCCTGCATATCGGAAGGACAATGAGAGCTGGGGTCTTTATCACTTTCTGGCTGCAGACATGGAGAGTTGGAGGCAGGCTCTGGGAGGTGGTGTGTGGATGGGGCCAGCCATATAGGTAGCGGGTGCAGTGGGATGTTCCTCAGAGAGTCCCTTGCCCCAAAATATCTTTTTCAACAGGAGACCGGGGACCCGAGTTCCCATCCTCACAGTTACTTTCTCAATTAAAGTACTCCCTGAGGGTACTGTTTAATGGAAGGAGTAAGGAATAATGAAGTAGTTCCGTGAATGTTTGTCTAGTCTCAGTTGATTTGTAAGATTAGTTAAGGAATCTAGAAGAAACCAAGAACAGGTTAAGATTTGGAGGGGAGCCACGCCCATGGGTGTGGTTTGTGGGAAGCTCCGCCCCTGCACGTGTGTAGACTCGTATAAAGAATGAGGGCTTTGCGCAGCCAGCAGGGGGCGGGGAAGGGGCGGGGAAGGGGCGGGGAAGGGACGGAGTGGGAGGAGTAGACAAAGTCACCATAGGCTGGGGGTCTTGAGAATGAATAATTGTCGTAACAGAGGTGTTGTTACGCTCTGCCTGCAATTTCTATCTGTTACAACGAGGTGGAGGAAATGCAAGTGGGATTGATCTAAAAAGCAGTACAAAATCATTCTGAAAAACAACTTTTTTTTCCATCACCAGAAATCATTTGTTGATTGTTAGGCACAGGATCTGGCCAAAAAAGAACCACATATTCAATCACTGCCTCCTTCAAAGCTTGCCAATCAAAGAGAGACACAGAAGTAGGACACAGAGAGCAGGAAGAAACATCTAAACGTGAATGGGCGGTGAGATATTTATAGTGTGTGTAACTCTGGAATGCACAGCTGCAGTCCTCAGCACAGCTGAGAAATGAGCAGTGGGCAAACCAATCGGTCAGCCCATCCTTCATTCAGTCCCTCAGCATTCAGAGTGCCGGCCGAGTGCCAAGCCCTGCACTGGGAATCTTGAGGTGTGTAAAGATGAAAAAAATATGGTCTGTAGACTCAAAGAAGTTACCATGAGAGGAGAGTTAAGACAGACGTGATGGAGTGGTCTATGACCACTATTAGTCTATTATCATCTATTAGCACAGATGCAGAGTCAGCCAGGCTGCCATCTAAATTCAATTTCAGGGTGCCACTCTGAACCACTGTTTCCTTTTCTGTAACGGGGGTAATTGTACCCACCTCCCAGGGTTGTGTAAACATTGAAGGTGCTAATCAAAATTCCTAATGCCATGACTGATCTGGTGTTAGTTTTCCTCCTTTCGTTCACAAATGACTCTATGATGAGGCAGAAAGTGAGGTGACACAAGAAAATTGTTCTGAGTTCAGAGAATGGAAGTGCAATTATCTATAGCTGGGGAGCTCAGAAGAAAGTTCAGGGGAGGGGTAGCATTTGAACCTGGCTTTGAAGATGGGTGGATTTAGATAGGTAGAAACAGGGGGTGAGGAACTGCAGACAGAAGGAACAACATGGACAAGTCCAGGGGCAGGTGAATGCTGGAGTGGTCAATAATGTTGAGAGATCATCAGGGGCCAGTCATGGTCTTTGAGGACCTTGATGCCAAGCTAAGGTGAAGCCTCATAGAATCAAAGGTATTTGAGCTGGAAGGCGAGATTGGTTGGAGCTATGTTTTATAAGTAAAAACCTTACAGCTGGGTTTCTTTTCAATTGAAGAGGAACTTCTCAGTTCCAGAGGCCAGAAAGTATGACAAAACGTAACGATGGTCTCAACTGTGGAGGTGAAATGGAGTAGAAGGTAGCTGGAAGATTCAAGAAGCAAGATGTATGTGTGAAGAGTGCCGAGGAACAAACTCTATGGTATCTGCAGTCTCCAGGACTCAATGCGGACAGCAGGGAAGGTGTGGGTGTCAAGCTGGTGGGGGTTGTTCCGGACTATTTACATTTCTGGGAGAAAAGGAACTGTAGGCAAATGGGACACTGAACTGGAGCATAGAAGAGAGGTCCCAGATAGATCTGCTTGTGAGTCACCAACATCAAGGTTGATAGGATGAAGGGAAGAGAAGAAGAGAGTTCTGGGGACCTGGACATTGTGTGGGCAGAGGAGGGAGAGGTGGGAGAGGAGGAAGGCCTACTGGAGAGATAGAAGACAGGAAGGTACAGCCAAAGAAAGGAGACCTCCTAGTTAAAAAAGATATATGTATCCCCATGTTTACTGCAGCTTTATTTACAGGAGCCAAGATATAGAACAGCCCAAGTGTCCATCAATAGATGAGTATATAAGGAATATGTGATATATATAGTGGAATATTACTCAGCCATAAAAAGGATGAGCTCTTGCCATTTATGACAACATGGGTGGACCTAGCGCGTATTATGCTAAGTGAAATTAAGTCAGACAGAGAAAGAGAAATACCAAAACAAACAAATGAACAATGAAACAAATGAAAAATGAAAAGCAGAAACACACTTGTAAAGACAGAGAACACACTGATGGCTGCAAGAAGAGGAAGTGGGGGATGGGCAAAACGGGTGCAGGAGAGCAGGAGACCCTGGCTTCCCATTGCGGAATGAGTAAGTCACGGGGATGAAAGGCACCGCACAGGGAATACAGTCAGTGGTGCTGTGATGGCACTGCGTGGTGACAGAGGGGAGCTCCGCTCACGGGAAGCCCGGCATCACACAGAGTTGTCCAATCACTCTGTTGTGCACCTGAAATGAATGTAACATTGTGCGTCAACCATACGTCGATTTAAAAAATGGCAAGGAAAGAAGAGAGAAGAGTTTCTGGTGGAGGGGGAGGCCACTGGTGACCAGGAGGGCAGAGACTAAGAAAGACCAGGAACAAGAGTGTGGGTTTGCAGTTCAAAGCTCCCTGATGGGGCCTCTTTCATACTCGTTTTTGTTGATGGATTCTTTTTGTTCTTTGCTTTTGGATTTCACAGGAATCGCTTTTGTAGGAACAACAACAACAACAGAATTTACTAATGATCTCCAAGAGGTATTAGCCAGATTGTAAAGCATGCCGTGAGAGACTTCAGCGTTAGGAAATATAAGCAGGGATGGTGGATTGCTCCTTGAGAAGTTCCACAACCCAGAGAAGGAGAAAAAGAGCTCCGACTTCAGTGCAGAGCCAGCAGAAGGTGGCAGAGATGCCCCCAGAAGCCTCCCACCTGTGGGAGAGCTGGTTACTGAATTTTCAGGAATTAGGTGAGCTTCTTGTTAAACTGACTTGAAATACACCCACAATGGATGTGTTGACACCACAGACCTTGGTAAATAGTACCCATCCGCCCCCTGCCCTCACCCCTACCAGGGGTAAAATGCTTCTCCTCTGTTAAGACGGAGATGGCAAGCAGGTTTCTAGGCCGGGTGATGGAAAAGTGGGTTAAAGGAAAGGGTAGGAGGTGGGGAGAAGGAAAAGGGAGCAGATCCAGGGTCTGGGGACACCCAGGTGTCTCCATGCCAGGCAGGGACAGGGAGGGAGGTGAGGATAAAATGTTGGCAGCATCACTGTACGGACTCGGAGGAAAGAGTGAAGAGACTCCTGACCTACCTGTCTTGACTGAGCTGATGAGCATTGCCTCCATGTCTCATCAACTGGAGGAAATTAGTCGAACGATGACAACATAAAGACCCAAAACACATCCTTCAGGAAAAGGTCATTTTAACTGAAGTTGGAAAGCCATGCCTTTGTCACGGTTATACTTCTTTGGATCATTGAGCTTGATGTCTTAGAGATTTCATCATTGCCGATGTGGAGCCTTGTGGTGGCGATCTCCGAGTTTTATAGGATCGCTCAGTCCCGTTACCCACGGGAGTAGTTCGGTCATTCAAAACAAGAACTGGGCAAGAAAGCACCTTATGAATTTGGGTAAACATGACCCCCCACCATATAACACACTCTGTGTTTTCTGACTTAGGAGAAAATGAATAATCCAGATAAACGTAGCCACCATCACCAGAATTCGAGGCTGAAATGTGAAATTTAGCTCTGTGGGGACTGTACCCCCCGAAACCAGATCTGAAGTTTCTTTTCTCAAATAAGATGTTTGAGATTTACTCTTTCCTGATACTCCAGTGATACAGTCCTGACCTTTCAGAACTTTTATTTAATTTAAAAGGAGTTACAACAAAAGTACTTTTTATCCTAAACATATTTAACCTTCATTAGAGGTTTTATTAAAGTTCTATGTAGGTACACACGCACAAGAAAAGAAAGTACAAAGAAGGGCAGGAAAGAGACAGAGACAGAGACAGAGAGACAGAGGAAAGGACAGAAAAGCTTGGCCGGCTCTCCGGGGCCCGGAACCAGGTGTGATTTAAGCATCTGTAATGACCCGCTGTCACATGTCTCAGGCCCCCGGTTATGGCTGTCCAAAACAACGGAATTTCACGACATTTCAGGGTTGATTGTGGGAGAGAGCTACCAGCTGCTTCCTTGCTTCAGACACCAGTCCCTCAGGCTCCCTTGCTAATGTCAGAAATGTCAGACCTACTCCCAGACAAATACTCGGGAAAGACATTCTCAGGGCAGCTGAGGACACTTGGTGCTGTTCCCTTGTATCAATAGTGTCTTTGACGAGTGCACTTGGCCCTGGAATTCTTTGCAACTCTGTATGATACCTCATCAGGCCCATAAATAAAAACCTGCTTTTCTTTCCTTTGAGAATAAACGGTGTCGTCAATGGACTGGAGTGGAGGTGGAAGGGTGGGGGAAGGGGGATGGGGTCCGTTCTCAGAGTAAGACAGAGCCCAAAATCTTGGACTCAGAAGTTCAGGGAAGGGTCACCCTCTCTGATGGAGGGTTTAAATCCAGGAGACTTTCACTATCATAGCTCAGTTTGAATTAGCATGGAAATGTTACATGCTGTGGAAAGAAGCTAAAATGACATGGGGAAGACAGGAATAATAGGCCTGACAGAATCTAAAAATTGTGAGGTGGGTAATGACAATTTCCCAGTATGTCCCTGGCACTGTCCCCAGGGAAGAGGTCAGGAGGGTACCGTGGTGTCTGGCCTGCTTGGCATTCTTATCGTGAACTAATAATTCAGGGTCCTGGTTTCTAAAGTGGTTTGAATCTTTTCACCACGATTTGAAGAGATCTAAGTTGTAAGAGAATTTCTGAAAGTATTTTTTAAAAACCAGCAATTAAACCGTTGGTTGATATACAGAGACTTCACTGTGTGCCAGGAACTGTGCAAAGAGGTTTGGATACATGCTCTCATTTGATGTCAGACATTGTCACTTACCTCTCCATCACCGCCACCGCCATCCCCACCCCCATGTCATAAATAATGACACCGAGGCTTCAAGAGTTTAAGTAACCCCCAAGGACAGCAGCTAGTGGCTGATACGCAGCAGACCTGGAATTTGAGGCCAGGCTTTATCTGGCTTCAAAATCCATGTGTTTAATCATTTCCTGAGACCCTGAGGCTCCGAAGAGTTGGGCGTAAAGACACAGAATAGAAAGAGACCGAGGGTGTTGGCGGCTGTGAGCCAGGAACTCTGGACAAAGACCAAATATATACAAGAACTATATTTCGGTCGTCTGAATGATCAAATGTATATTTGCTATAAATCACAATATTGCAGCAAGCAATCATGTTGTGACATGGTTATTGCTTTGATGAAAGTGTGAGAGACTGTAGCTGGAACTAGCAGAAGGAGCTCCCGAAGTATGCCTGGGAGAGCCAGAAAGGGCTTGAAAAAATGAGTAGGAGTAGCCAGACAGAAATGGGGAAGTTTCCTTCCAAGAAGAGACAAGAGCATACGCAGGGAGATAGAAAGAACTAGACAAGTCTGAGGAATGGCTGAAAGGCAACAGTCGGAGACGGCTGAAAGACAACCCTGGGGCAGTGGAGGGGGACAAGCATGAGGGGGGGATGAGGCAGGCGTGAAGGTCGGTAAAATGCATACCATGGTGGGGACTGTCATATACAAGATGCATAAACAATGTATGTCTCTCCAGCTCCAAGGCCCTATTACTCCACAAGTAACACGTGAGCTTGACTTTTATTTAAATTCAGTTTAACAAAATCTGTTGAGGGACCTACAAGGCATAACCTTCACCCTTTACTGAGTCTACAGGTACAATCCCTGTCCTTTAATTAAACCACAAGCAACTATTTCCAGCAAGTAGTAAACCTCCGAGAAGCTCTGCGTTCCTCATCAACAGGAGTCTTTTCCCGGCAGGATCCCTGGAGAGTCTCCCGTTCCTCCTCCTCCAGGACATCAGCAAAACTCCCCATTGCCTTTGTGGACCCTAAAAATAGAAACTGCCTGTTATTTTGCCGGTAAAAGATGGGTTCATCTGGGGATGAACGAGAGTTGCAATCTGGGACAGACAAGCTGTAGCAAAACTGTAGGCAAGTTCTGGAAACCAAAGGAGAGCCACCCGTTTTTAGGGAGAAAGGGGGTAATTGAAAAAGCCTGTTGCAGATTAAACGTCCACTGGAGTAAACTGGGAGCTCCAAGTGTGGTGGCTTTTCATCGGCTGAGCTGTCGCCTGGAGAGGAGGAAAGCTTCTCTTCCTTCTGCTGGAGTAGGACAGTGGTATCCACGTGCAAGCTCAAGTCCGTGTAGGGTCAAGTCCAGCTCCTCCTGTCGGGTCTACAATTGACTACAAGTGGTAGGGGTAAGGGGTACCCTTTCGGGGAAGACTCCCATCTCCATTTTAGTGAACTTCCCCATTACTAGTTTTCATTATTCTGCCTGGATGTAAGACCCCTGAAGGTCTCCGCATTTAGTTGCCCGGAACTTTGAGGCCAACAACCGCAGCCCCCTGCCTCTCATCCCTGCCGTCCTGTCACCAGCCTAGCGGGCCTCCAAGTGTCCTCCTTTGTCCAGAATTTCCCCTCATTTTCCTTTTCCCTCACTTCCAAAGGCTACTCACCCCCTCCTAACCAGTGTCCTGATGTCATCTGGATTAACTGTATTGTCATCTCCAACTCTTCCACCTCCCAGCCTTACAGGAAACTTGGCCGAACCCCAAGAATAGCCCCCACCACTCTCTGAAGTGGAGACCCCGTTTTCCTTTGTACCTCAAACATCTTAGAGCCCTCAGCTACAGCAGCACCCTTGGTCTCTCCTGCTTCTTTTAGACCATTACTCTGCTACTCTCAGGTATAAACCTTGAAGTCCAGGCCACGTTCACCATACCTACGGCTGAGAGCTTCTGGCCTCATACTCGCCATTCATTGTGGACATTGATGCCTCACTCCCTTCTACTCACATCATCCTGGGGACTCTAACCCTCATGGCAAGACTCACACGGCATCATAGACTGGGCACCAATGATCTTCCCTCTCCTCCTCTGACTTCTCTGTTTTTCTTCCATTAATTTTAATCCCCACGCCTCCACTTTTGCTCCTTCCAGCCTCATTCCTGAAAGTCATCCCTTTCTCCATTTTGTTAAGACTCTAAGTGTCCTCACCACCTTGCCTTTCTACCACATCCGTCCTGTTACATCCGTATCTTGGGTCAGTTCAACAATCTGTTTTCCTGGTTGCCACACATACACAGTTCAGTGCTGATGCAGAAAAAGCAGAACCATTATAGACAGATGACACTGTGGACATACGATGCAACTTCCAGTGCCCTTGGAAGCTCATGGATTCACTCCCTTTCTGATACCTTGCAATGGCATTCCAACTCTCACTTCTTTCCTCAAAGCCATTGAGAAATGAATCTTCAGCTACTAACTCCCTCAACTTCCTTCCATATTATCTTTATTTGGACTTGCCCTCTATGTCCTTCCTGAATTCCCAGAGTAAAGGGTGTTCTCTTCCTATTTCAGTCCTTCTTGTCTCCTTCATGGCTAAGATCTTTCCTCATTGGTCCACTCATTCATTGCTTGGCCTTCTACAATCAGCCTCTGTCACCACAACTTCACAGCCACTCACTCAGCATACAACACTGGCAATCTCCTACTTGGCAGTTCTAATAGACTCTTTGCTGTCTTCATCACAACTGACTTAGAAGTGACATCTGACGGTGTTGACCATCTCTTTCTCTAAAAGCTCACTTTTTCCTTTGCTTCCCTGTACTACATTCTCTCGGGCCATCTCCTCCTCTTTAACCATTATTTCCCAGCTTCTGTCAAGGCTTCCTGTTTTCTGATCATCCCTTCCATAACTACAAGCCCTCCTTGCGACTCTGTGGGATCACCCTTGTTCATGCCTTGGCTCCAGCTGCCATCTGTGTGAGCATTACTTTGAACCACACTAGCCTAGCTCTCTTCTGAATTTTACTCTTGGGTATTCAGGGTCCTTGTAGATACTCCCCTGGGATGGACCATATAAAAGTTACCCATGTGCCAAAACAAACTCATCTTTCCCTCCCACACTTGCTCTTCCTTGCATCTGCCATCTTGAAAAATATCACCACCAGCCACCCAGTCACGCAAGCCAGGATTCAAGGAGTCCTGCTTGATTCTTCATCCTTCTCTCTTGCAGCACCCTCCAACACTTCCAACTACGCTCCCTTAATACCCCTCATGGGTCTCGCCTCAATGTCACTCCACAGAACAAAACTCATGGTTTATCATATCTGAGCAATGGCTACAGTCTTTTAGTTGGCTTCTTAGCCTTCAATCTAGCTGTCACCACCCTCTGATCTGTCCTCCAGAGCAATATTTATAAAACACCAAACTGAACCTGTTTATTACAGCTCTAAACTATTCAGCAGTTCCTCTTTGTTTATAGGACGAAACTTGAGTGTCTGAGTATGTGTTATGAGACCCTTCAACATGGTCATCTCCGGACATGCTCTTCCTGGAACCTTATGTTTCGACCAATTCCTTGCATTTCCTGGAACGTGTCTAGCTATTTCCAGCTTGTGAGGTTTTGTTTTTGGGCTCTTACTGCTTAGAACTGCTTTCTTCCCCTTTATTACTTTGCAAATATCTACCTATCTTTCCAGACTTGGGTCAATACCCCCTAGCCTGCTCTCCCTCCTCTGGTGAGAATCGACCTCTGTCTATTCTGTGTAGAGTTTCTGTCACAGCACTTTCAATGATATGTCACACTTATTTTTTTAATTGCAAGTACTTGTAGGTAGATGCCATGTCTGGTTCATCACAAAGTTCCCAGTGTAGTGCCCGGTAGGCCAAAGGCTCCAATAATTTTTTGTCAGCTTGCTTGAAATATAATTTATATACAATGAAGCTTATGGTTTTTAACTAAACAGTTCAGTGGGTTTGACCAATATGTACATTTGTGTACCATTATTGCAATTGGGATATGGAATATCTCCATCTCTCCAAAAGTTCCCTCAGGCCCCTCTGTATTCAATCCCCACTTCCCAACCCCTGACTCTTGGCAACCTCTGATCTGCTTGCTATCAGTATAGTTATGCCTTTTGTAGAATTTCACATAAATGAAATCAAACACTAAATAACCTTGGTGTCTGGCTTCTCTCATTTAGTATAATATTTTAGCAACACATCCATGCCAATGCAAGGTCTCTAATTCATGCTTTTTTCTTTCTGAGTAGTATTCCATTGTTTGGAGATGCCATAATTTCATAACTTATTTACTCATTCATAGGAGATAGAGATACATACATATATCTCAAGTATGGTCATCTCAATGGCCTAGCATCATTTGTTGAAAGATTATCTTTTCTCTGTTAAGCTGCCATGTCAATTTTGTAAAAAATCACATTGCCATATATATGGGGATCTGTTTTGGGATTCAAGCCTCTATTTCAATGAATTATTTGCCTATCTTTACATGGATACACTATCTTGATTTCTGTTGCTTTGTAACCAGAGAATGTGAGTCCTCCAAGTCTGTACTTTTTTTCAGAACTGTTTTGACTATTCAAGGCCCTTTGCCTTTCCATGCAAATTTTAGAATCAGCTTGTTCATTTTTGTAAAAAGGCTTGCTGGCATTTCGATTGGTATTAATAATGCATGGAATCCATACATTAATGGAGAAAGAACTGACATATTTTTGCTGAATATATGAATTTCTACATGCAAGGTGCTGAAACCCATTCAATTTGTATAATGCTTTCTAGTTTACAAAGCCAGTTCACATACTTTACCTCCTCTGACTCACCTAACAACCCTGTAAGTCAGAGGGCCAGGCCGATCTCCCTTTGCAAATAAAAAGACTGAATCTCAGGAGACTTGACTCAGGTCCACTGGCAGGTGTACGGAGTGTCAGCTGGCCTGATGTTCTCATTTCCTTTCTATAGTGTATTTGATGCTTGCTCCTGTAGATATCAACGTGGCATACTTAAAATGCTGGCACGTAGGTCTAGGCAGAGAAGATTTGTCCATACTGCAAATTCAACCCTACACTTTCGCTCCCTTACTCTGGTAAGAAATACCTTGAGACCCATCACTCCTGCCTTCACACCAGCTCTGGGGAGCTAGCTCCAACCTTCTCATGTATCGCAATCATCTGGGGAGCTTTACAAATGTCACACCCCCCAAATTTTGATTCAATTGTCTGGGGGTAAGGCCTGAGTACCAATAATTCATAAGAGCTTCCCGGGTGATCTAGTATAGAGCCAGGATTGAAAACTGCCTCTCTGAGGTTTCCAGAAAAGGAAGAGCAAAAGTCAGAGGGGAGATTTCTGAGAGTCAGGCAAGAAGTGGAAGGCCCAGCGGTCATTGGCATAAAGGGTCCCTGTCATGGGCATGAAGGAAGATGAGAGAGCTGGTGAGAAGGTCTTACCAAATTCCTTAGCAGATTTAAGAAGAGATACTAAAGGGGTCCTTGGGTGGCTTAGTCGTTAAATGTCTGCCTTTGGCTCAGGTCATGATCCCAGGGTCCTGGGATCGAGCCCTGCCTTGGGCTCTGGGGAGCCTGCTTTGCCCTCTCCCCCTCCTCCTGCATATTTCCCTCTCTTGCTATGTCTCTCGGTGTCAAATAAATAAATAAATCTTTAAAAAAAAAAAGAAGAGTTACTAAAATTATGGCAACTCTCCTTTGGGGAATTGATCCCTATTCCTTTAAAAATATCCTTATCCTTACTGAATAAGAAATTAGACTCTCATAGATTCAGATAAATTCATCACAGGAAAGTGTTGGGGATTATTTGGTCTAATTTTTGTGTTTCACGGATAAGAAAACCAAAGTGTGGGCGCCTGGGTGGCTCAGAGGGTTAAGCCTCTGCCTTTGGTTCAGGTCATGATCTCAGCATCCTGGGCTCGAGCCCCACATCGTGCTCTCTGTTCGGTGGGGAACCTGCTTCTCCCTCTCTCTGCCTGCCTTTCTGCCTACTTGTGATCTCTGTGAAATAAATAAATAAAATCTTAAAAAAGAAAAGAAAACCAAAGTGTCCAGATGTTGACGACTGTCAGCCTGTCCACCCAGTCCACACAACGTCAAAACTGGAATTCAGAGCCTTGGCTCCCAGAGAGGGCTCTTTCCACTTCTCTGTGTGGCTTAGGACAGAGGCTCACTTTTTTTATGAGGAAGTAGAGCTAACTGGGAAGCAAGGCCCAATTCACCAGTTCATGGGCCATTCCCGCCAATGGTTCTCAGGTCTTGGAGCCATCAGAATTACCCAGGGAGTTTAAAACCTAGATTCCTGAGTGCAGCCTGGAATCCAAATATTTGAGTTGGGGACTAGAATTGGATTCAAACCATTCATTTCTTCTCCCTTGCTCCCCTGTGGCCTGTTTTGCTTAATGTTTGTGAACTCCAAGGTCTGGAGAGGTCTGACCCTAGAGTCCTTGGAAATTCCTAGGTTTGGTGATTATCTGTGAATTATTCTTATTGGAAAGTCGATGCCTCCCTGCACCATTAGGAGTGAGCAACACGAGATTTATAGCCTTATGCCACCACGATTTTTTCTCATTTCCATGAACTAACATACAGTCTGAACATAGCAATCATTTTAAGGCCACAGAAAACCTAACCTCAAGACCAGAGGTTTGCGCAACAGCAGCAAAGCAGGACCTGCCTCAGCTCCCATGGGTCTGCTCTACAGGGCAGGCTGGGACTGAGGGCAGGGAGGCACCATTCCCTTCCCCCCACCCCCACCCCAATGCGTACACCTGAGGCCCAGGTTCGAATCCCCACGGGGCTGCCACTGGGGTTGGCAGCTCTCAGAGCTCCTCTGTCCTTACCTGCGGGTTCTTGCCACTTTACAGAATGCTGCACAGCTCCAGTGAGTCAGCCCCTGGGAAGCTCCGTGAGCGGCTTGCGGACACAGGCCTTGTGCTGGAGACACGAGGTCAATCAGGAATAGTATTTGCAAATGCCCCATCCCCTGGGCTCTGCAGGTCCCCAGAAGCTCCCTCCCTGCAGGGGTGTCCTGGCTGGCTGCTCTCTGCCTCCCTGACCCCCTTCCCTGCTTTCCACTCTGCATTTGGGGGTCTCCTGAAACTCCCTCCCTTCCTTCTTGAGTCACCCCCTCAGGGCAGTGGTCCTCAACCCTTGTGCACATTTGAAGAACCTGGGGAGCATTTTCAAATGCACCCATGCCTTGGGCTCCCCGTCACATGCACATTCTCACACAACGATGGCGTGGTGGGAACCCAGAGAAGAGGTTTACATTCCAGCAGTGCAATTATAAACTTAAGCATCTTTGTTTTTAAATGGTCTTTTCCCTGCCCCCTCCCAGGGGCTGATTACAGTCCCCCTGCTTCCCGCAGTTGCCCCAGTAGCTGTCCTTCCCTCCTGCCCCTCCTCACCTTTTCTTCCACCCTCTCCACACAAGTCTCCTGCTTGAGACTCTGCCCCCTGCTTTGTGGCCTCTGCCTCATTTTCCACCCAAGAGCCTCAGCAGAGCGGTTCCCAAAGACGGCTCCCTCCCTAGGAAGTGTCAGCTTTTAAGGGAAACATTCATTCCTGTCCTCTTCTGTGTACTCCAGTTCCTCCCCCAGGCTGGGCTGGCTGCTAGGCTCCTCCCGGCGCTGCCCTGAGTGCTCCAGGCCGCCCTGGCCTACTGAACTGAGCTGGGAGCCTCACGTGGGCAGAAAGGCCAGCCCCGACCTTCAGTGGCCCTCACAAAGTCCTTGGTGCCTGCCCTTGAACATGTCTGGCTAAAAGCCTCAGGTTTGCATGCCATGGAAGCAAAGAAAGGTACTGTCTCCATCCCAGGCCTGACGTCCCTCCCCCACTCCCCCCAGCCACCCTCAACTAAGAAGCAGGTTTGACTACCCACAAATTGCCCACAGTCCCACACACACACAAGTGTATGGACAGTTACACTCCAGCATGTGGTGCTGTGGCCAACATGCTGCTGGAAGGCAGGGGTTGGGTAGGATTGCTGGTGTCAGCAAACAGAAGTCACTGGAAGCTTTTGAACGCTTGACCAAGAGTCTTTGAGGCAAAGAGGAAGGGTTGAGGGGTGAGCACACTGGGCAAATGGACTGTGTGTATGAAAGGGCAGATTCGCCAGTGAGTCCAGCACGTTCGGGGACGCTGTGGTCACTGGTTTGGCCCTGCCTGGCCTGGAAGCAGTACCTGGAAGCTCCACCGAACCAACCAGAGCTGCTGAAAAGTGTATTACATTTAAGAATGCTGTGATCTTTTATTTCCTTGGAAAACCAAGCGAATAAATGGTTCAATGAGAGCCCATGAGCACCCGGGGAACAGTGGGTGGGAGAAGGCAGAGGACACAGGAGATGTGAGGAGTGAGAGCCTGGGACAGGATGGGGACTCTGAGCCCTTCAGTCTTTGATTTGAGGCACTCGATCTTGCCCTGTGACCCTGAGGGTTACACAAAAGGGTTCTCTCCATGACCCAATTCGCCTCCAGCGGAAACCCTCTAGATGCCTGAGTAGCTGGAAACATCCCCGAGTGCTTGACCCAGTTCTCATCTGCCTCCTCATTCACCTCGCATTCAGACAGCACAGCATCATCTCGGGAGTCTCGGCCACACAGTCCTTTGTTTAGTCCCGTCAGAAACCCATAGGTGGTATTTGTCTCACTGTTCTGGAAGCCACGGTTCAGTAACTGTGTAAGGAACAGGGCAGAGACTCCCCGCCCCTGCCTCTCAGGGACTCAGCAATCACACCCACCGCAGGCCTCCCCTTTCCTGTTGGAAGTTCAAGGACAGCTTTGGAGGAGGCTGTGGAATGAGAGACACTGACACAAAGGAGGAGACGGGGACCTGGGGCCTGGCCTCAAACTTTGTGAGCTCCTAACAATAGCCCTGATTCAGGACCCCAGAAGCCCATTTCCAAGGTCTCCTTCAGCCTGATTCTCACCAACCGGTCCTGGACCTGCCTTCCCACTGTCAACCGTAAAAGTAAAATTGCCAGGGATTTAACTAGCAAACATTGAGTTTATGCAGGAATAGGAGAGGAATTACATACAGTTCAGGGCATGAAAACCATAAGCAAGTCAGGAGAACAAAGGACAAGAGTGTCCTTTTACTGATAGAAAGGTACACATAGGGATGGATTGTTCAGGAAAAAAGTTCATTGGAGGAAAGCTAGACTTCGGGTTGTGGCAGCTTCTCATTGGCTAAGTTGTTGCCAGGCAAGAAGAAAATCCTCCTTCCTGCCCGGGCGTGTAAAGTAAGCTACCACAAGCAGTAGTGAGTGAGAACATTTTTTTCCTTGCTTCCCAACTCCATCTGGAATTAGGTTTTCTATATTCATTGTCACACCTCATTGACAAGACTGATCATCAGCCATTTTTAAATGTACAGTCCAGTGGCATTAAGGACATTTGCCTTGTTGTCCAACCATCACCACCATCCTTCTCCACAACTCCTTGTAATCTTCCCAAACTGAAACGTTGTGCTCATTAAACACCAACTCCCCCACCCTGCCTCTAGCAACCACCCTTCTACTTTCTGCCTCTATAAAATCTGACATAAAACGGAAAAGAAAACTAATGTCCATAAAATGTTTATTGATGAAATTTAAAATATGATAATGATCATCGAGTACAGTTTTTTTTCCTGGAAACTGGATGCTGAGTGGCTGGATCTGGTCCCTTCCTCTTCCTCTGGAGGAGCTCAGTGTGCTGGGTCAGATGATGCTCACTCCTTAATCCCAAACACAACAAGACTGACAGAATCCTCAAACTGAGCTGAGCTGAAGACTGTCCCTGACACAGGACACACAGACGGAGGACAGAGTCCCGAAATCAGGCCAGAGCCTATGGTTGCTGATTCATCTTCTCCTTGTCTTCCCAACATCTGTGCTTCTCGAACTTTCAGGGTGCTTAGGAATCACCTGGTGACCTTGCCAAAAGGCAGATTCTGTGTTTTGAACACATTCCAGGTAATGCAGATGTGTTGGCCCGGAGACCACACTTGGAGAGGCAAGGCCACCCTTCCACCTGCCAAAACTTGATGTCTAGGCCACGCAAAACCTCTTTGAGACTGAACAAGTCCAGAGCCAATTCCTTTTTTTTTTTTTTTAAATCACTCGATATATTAAGAAAAGAGATGCCAAAGAAGTTACAAAAATACTGACATATTTTAAATGTTCACAGTTTAAGAATGAATTCATCATGCCTGCTCCAGTACAAAGCGATATGATTGTGCTGGTCCCAAAGTGAATTCATTCCTGGAGCACCACGGGTGCGGGCTGGGAGTGGGACCCAGTTCTCAGGTTGTGGGATTGTCATACAACTCTTGTCAGTTTTCTCTGGGACTGAGTATGTGACAGCTGATGCTCAAGTGTCTGAAATGGGGCTCCTTGAGCACAAGGTAGCCCGGCGATCCCGCAGGTTCCAGTGCATGACCGGAGTGAGTGAGGCTCTGAGACCTGGAGACCTAGAGACCTGGCCTTTCCGGCAGAGCCTGCTAGCCTTGTCCTGGGTTGGGGGCTGCCTCTTTCCAGATGATTGTACTAAGGGATGTCTAATTCCTCCAGGAAATTCTTACTCTCTTTCATCCCCAGAGGTGTGGGCCCACTGTGTCACCTTAACTGGACACGGCAGGCTGCGTCACCATAGGTGGGAACTTCATGCAGAACAGGCCAGGAAGGGGACTCAGGAATGCGGGAAGATAACGGTGCCATCCTGTCCCTCTCCAGGGGCCGAGTAGGATCTGGTCCTACCTCTGTAGGACTCCTTGTAAGGAATCTCAGAAGCTGAGTCTAGGTCCTCGAAGGCTTCCCAGCCTCTCGGGTGTTTCTTGAACCCCCAGTGTTTACAAATGGGATGACTTTGAACTACACAGGTTTTCTCATTTCAGGAAAGGAATTATAAAAGCATTTCTTTGAATAAGAAGCTAGTTATAATATTATTAGACTTGCAACCCAGACCACCTTTCCCCACCATCCACCTAAAATAGCCACAGTTACTCTCATTAATCCTTGGAACCCAGCACAGGGTCTGCCTAGCACATAGTAGGCCTCTGTGAATGAGTCAATGAAGTTTTTTTTTTTTTTTTAAGATTTTATTTATTTATTTGACAGAGAGATCATAAGTAGGCAGAGAGGCAGGCAGAGAGAGGGGGAACTAGGCTCCCCGCTGAGCAGAGAGCCCAATGCAGGGCTTGATCCCAAGAGCCTGAGATCACGACCTGAGCCAAAGACAGAGGCTTAACCCACTGAGCCACCCAGGTGCCCCAAGCCAACGAAGTTTTAAGAGCAGTCCTATTAAACTCTAATATCACAGCTGTGCCTACAACAGCCCCATGGGAACCCCAGCAGACCCTCAGGGGACAGTGCTTTCCTAAGCCCAACCAGCAATATAGGCCTATCAAGACTCAAGGGGCTGGGTCAGCTCTCTCAGTCAAGACTCCGTTAGGCTCTCTGTCCTCCCTGACACACCTGGTCCTGTCATCTTGTTCAGTGGTGGTACTTGTCCCTTCGGTGTGTCTTCTAAGCCACAGCACAAGGGAAGTCATCCTCTGTGGCATGGGAGTCCCGTGCCATCCACTCCTGACTGCTGCAGTTGCTGTAAAGGCCACGTGCACAAGGGTCACACACACCACGGGCACTGTCCCCTCACACTTGTGCCCCACCCCGGCTGGGACAATTACAACTACCTCAAGTGTCCCCATTTAGAAGCATTCTGAATCCTTGCTTGCCTGCCCATCCAATTTCCCAGGCAGGCTGTGTAGACTCCTCAGTCAATAGGTTGGCACGACACCAAACCCTCTCAGCCTTTCAAACCACTTTCTCCCCAGCCATCACTCAGTGGCGGCTCACCTGTGTGATTGCCCCCTTCGACCCCCACTTCCTCCCATCCCTGGGGCTGGTAAACAAATCAGTGTTTCCGGGTAGTCTGAGAAAGTGGGCTCTGTTTAAGGATAAGAGCATCATTTAGACATAATCAAGGATGTGGAAGAGACTAGGTCTTGGACAAAGACAGAGAGCATTTCTAAACCAGCCATTGCTCTCCGAATGTGGGAGACTCTCTTCCCACAAGGCTGGGATTGTGCAGCTCTCAAAGAAATCAGTTAGCTTGGCAGGGGGTGATAAAGGGTTTTGCGATCAGAGAGCAGGCTTGCAACGCACCACCGAGGAAGAAATGTTAGCCCTTTCTCAATGAAGAGCCAGACACTTGCATAAAGTCTTAGGGGCATGAAATAAACACGGAAGTTAAATGCTGAAAAAAGAAAACTGATCAAAACAGAGGTATGTGAACACATTTTCAATAATCAGAAAGCCAATATATTGATGTAGTTTGAGCCAACTGTTACATGATAAATATCAATTAAAATTTAATTAAAGGATATGTTCCTACAGAAAAGATATCTGTAAATAATTAGTAAGCAGAAAAGGTAGCAGTGGGTGAAGAATCCCAGACCTAGCTTGCCCAGGGTATTAATGAGTACTTCCCATTGCAAATAGCAAAAAAACCCAAAAAACAAAAACCAAAAAACTCAAAATGGCTTACAGAGCAAGGTTATTTATTATTTATGTAACCTGAAAGTCCAGAAAGGGTTGGACTGCGAGGCTGGTAGGTCGATATCCAGCCGTGACTTCTGCTGGTCTCTGCTCTGCCCGCCTCCGCATCAGCTTCGTCCCCCACTTGCTGCTCACCTTCCTGCCTCCCTCCGTTTACTTAATGGAGCAGAGTGGGTTCACGAATTCACTGTGCAGGTACAGACGAAAGCTGTAGAGGCAGACAGGCCTAACTGGAATCCTGGCACTGCCTGAGAGCTGTGTGTCTTGGGCAAGAAGGGAATCAATTAAGTACTAGCCTCCTTATCTGGAAAATAGGAATAATAATAACATCTGTGCCCTAAGATCGTTGTGAGGATTAAGTCACAAGGTGAGATGGTGGCTGACGTGTAAATTTAGTGATTTAGTGCTTAGTAAATTTAGGAACTCACCTCTTGGGGTGCCAGTCAGTTAAGTGTCTGCCTTCAGCTCAGGTCATGATCCCAGAGTCCTAGGATCGAGTCCCGCATCGGGCTCCCTGCTCAGCAGGAAGTCTGGTTCTCCCTCTCCCTTTGCTCCTCCCTGCCAATCATGCTCAATCTCTCTCTTGCTTGCTCTCTCTCTCTCAAATATATAAATAAGATCTTTAAAAAAACCAACAGAACTCACCCCTTGTCTTTAGCAAATTTATTAAATGTTTACAAAGGGTTAGGCACCATGCTCACTTGGAGAGACAGGAGTTAGAATACAGACAGGTTTAAGTTGGTGGTTAGGATGGTGTAGTAGGTTCCCTACCCTCGATCTCCTTACCCCTCTGATAGGAGCAAGACTAGGGCGATGGTGGACTGGTATCTGGTAATTGACAGAGACATAAGCGGGAAAAATGGGGAGGATGGGGACACTGTTCTGCTGTGTCACTTTAAGGGCTTTAGTCTCCTTTATGTAAAGTACAGATTTGGTTTCATGTCTATTTTCCCTTGAGATTAAATACTCTAGTATCATGGAATTGAAAGGAAGGAAGGAAGGAAGGAAGAAGGAAGGAAAGAAGGAAGGAAGGGAGGAAAGAAATAGGGAAGGGAGGAAAAAGTTGTTCACTCAAAGGGAGCAGAATACATTTTTTGGTAACATGAGAAACTCAACATACTCTCGGGTCAGGAGATCAAAGGGATCTTCAGCCCAGAGCACCTATGAGGTGCAGAGCTCTGAGAGGGGCAGGAGTCAGGGAAAAGTACGTTCCCAGTTATTTCTTCCTGGATGATGTTAGGGAAAGTACTTAACTATGCTTAGAAATGTTCAATGCTCTTAGTAGATATCAAAAATTGAAATGGCTAAGCGACTTCCCCCAGGAAAAGAAAAAGCAGTCCAGACCTATTTAAAACAACCATTAAACTTAAGACCTTTGACCCCTCTGAATTTTTAGTAGCATGCTACTAGAACTTTCTGCCCACTGCCTGCCATTCCCTGTCCTGTTCTGCTCACAGGTGGGGGTTGAAGAAAAGTCAACCAGAAACTGTAGCCTTAGACATTATCTTCCAAGATGAATTCGTTTAACCGACATTTAACCACCAAGTGACCTCCCCACCAGCCGTGGTTCCGCTGGGGAAGTAGAGACGGCCGCTCCTGCTCCTATGAGGCTCACAGAGGGTGACTGGGTAATGTCAGTGGAACGGGGGTGTTGTGAGCTCATGTGAGCCCCATCCCAGTCCCACTGGGAGACTCAGAGCACCCGGGTGGATAGGTGCTAGAACTCTGGAAAGATGCCAGCCTCAGAGTGGCGTTCACCTGGCAGCCCCAAGTTTGCCCATTTGGATCTGTTCCTCCCGTTCTCCCTGAGCCATGAAGAACCAGATTGATTTTCTCCAACGCTGCCCCAAGAGCCCAGCTTAGGTCAGAATACAGTGCCACGCTTTTTCTCCAAAACACGCCATTTCCTCAGGCAAGCAGCTCATGGCCCATTTTTAGTCTGACTAAAGCCCATTCAGTATAAAGTTTAGTGAAAGAGATCAGGTTGTAAAGGAAAGACGGTTGGGCATCTTTTCAAGTTGGCTTGGTAGTTCCTGGATGAGGGAGGGTGCCGGAAACACCTCAGCTCCAGGCGCGCTTGCCCTTAAGAATGGGAGAAGAAAAGCCTGAAAGAAATGCCATTGGTTAAATTAATGTCACAGAAAAAAATACCTCTCTTTCAGGATGCTGGGCCTGGCACACATGAAATCTTTGGTGTAAAAATGATAAAGTAATATGGGTAAGGAACTGGGTTATGGGGCTGGTCAAGCTCTGGTTCCCATCAGTGGTCTGGCTGGTAGAGAAAGCATTGTTCTGGAAAGAGAAGCAAGGGTGTTCTTTCGGGATAGGAATGTGCTGGGAGAAATTCCTTTTAAGCCAGGGTATAAAGAAGTTGCTGGAGCAAGCACTCTTGACCTCCCCATTGCATCAGCCTCCAAGGCAGGGAGCGCTCTAATTTCCCTTGGAACAGAGGAGTCATCTGCCAACAAGAGCAGCAGCTGCTTTTCTGTGTCAGAAAGAAAGAGGAAAGCAAGAAAGGGAAAAATCGCTACCTTAAAGAGGGCAGTGAATATTTTCACTGTGCGGAAGGGATATTTGCAGCACATCTGGGCAGGATTCTAAACTTACCGCTGGCTTAATGCAGGATTCTCATGCCTCCTAGGGATGTTTTATTGTGTTACTTCCAAGTTTTTATCACTTTATTTCCAATTTGCATCCTTGGGGATGAACAAAAATGCTTTTCTGAATCATAGGAAATGCTTCAAGCTGAGTATAATTTGATATTAACTGAGGATATTCAGGAGCCGCGAAGGAACTTAACACTTTTTCATAGATTCTAAAACGGGATCCGAAGTGGCAAACGTTATTTTCTGCCCTAATTTAATAAAGTGACAGAACAAGTTAAGTCATTAAAGATCTGACACCCCACCAGGATTCCACAGTACTGAGGTAAACCGAATTACTCTTTCTAAATAATACAGCAGGGGAAAATGAAGGCGTTATTGTCATGATGCTAAGAACAAATATTAAGTTTTATGAAGACATTCACTCCTTGAGGGCGCCTGGGTGGCTGGCTCAGAGGGTTAAGCCTCTGCCTTCAGCTCAGGTCATGGTCCTGGGGTCCTGGGATCGAGCCCCACATCGGGCTCTCTGCTCGGCAGGGAACCTGCTTCTCCCTCTCTCTCTGCCTGCCTCTCTGCCTACTTGTGATCTCTCTCCCTGTCAAATAAATAAATAAAATATTAAAAAAAAAAAAAGAAAAGAAAAAGAAATTCACTCCTCGAGACTTCTATTTATTTTTTAAACAGTCAATTTGATCAAAGAGATTCTTTAATCCTGGATTACTTCATAGATACACCCATTTGGCATTTAAATTGCCTCACAAGCATGTGTGGGTTAGGGGTTACCTACAGGCTGGGGTGTCAGGATGGTGGCAGTAAAGATAAATTTACCTCTGAAATAGGCTGGGATGCCCAGAGACTCCGAGAAAATAAGTCTGAGAATATGAAGAGAAAAATGAAAATACTCATCTAGCCCAAACCTGTGTTAATGAATATCATAATACTTTAATTAGGAATGTGGGTTCTGGTAGCATTTTCAGAAAATTGATGAATACAGTCTTCCAATATTTGGTTCTCTGAATTAATTTCTACCCATCACCAAGGGAAGATACTTGTAAGTATAGTCAAGTGTGCTTATGGTATTACTATTAAGGAAGAAAATGATGAAGATTACTGTTTATGCCCAAATATAAAGGAGACTGTCTTTCAATATTATCACTCAAAAGAGAAGGAATCTGATAAGCAACATCTTCTGAAGATTATCTGAGGAAGACACAGATTTAAAATAGGGTCGTATCATCAATAGATGAATGGATAAAGACGCTGTGGTATATATATACAATGGAGTATTCCTCAGCCATAAAAAGAATGAGATCTTACCATCTCCAACAACACGGACGGAGCTAGAGGGTAATATGCAAAGTGAAATAAGTCAGAGAAAGACAAATACCACAGGGTTTCACTCAAATGTGGAATCTGCAAAAAACAAAAACAAAACAAACGAACAAACAAAAAACAGAAGGAGACCCATAAATACAGAGAAGAAATTGGTGGTTTCCGGGGGTGGAGGGGATGGGTAAATGGGTGAAGGGGAGAAGGAGGTACAGGCTTCTAGTTATGGAATGAATAAGTCACGGGGATGAGTGTACAGCATAGAGAGTAGAGTCTATGGTATTGTAATAATGTTGTATGTGACGCATGGTAGCTACACTTGTGAGTATGGCATAACGTACACTGTTGTCAGATCACTACTGTTCTACAACTGAAACCAATGCAACATTGTGTGTTAACAATACTTCGATTTTAGGGGCACCTGGGTGGCTCAGATGGTCAAGCGTCTGCCTTTGGCTCAGGTCATGATCCCAGAGTCCTGGGATCAAGCCTCATGCTGGGCTCCCAGCTCAGTGGGGAGTCTGATTCTCCCTCTCCCTTTGCCTCTTCTGCTTGTGCTCTCTCTCTCTCTCCCTATCTCTCAAATGAATAAATAAAATCTTTTAAAAAAACTTTATATAAAAAAACAAACTATACTTCAATTTAAAAAAATAAATAAAATAGAATTGCCAGATTTAGCAAATAAAAGTCTGTATTTTTATTTTAGGGGGCATTCTGTATGCCCAGTTAAATCTGAATTTCAGATAAAAACCTTTTTTTTTTTTGTAATATAAGTATGTTCCATACAATATTTGTGGCATTTTATACTAAAATTTATCTCCTGTTTATCTGAAATTCAAATTTAAGTGGACACCCTGTATTTTATCTTGCAACTCAAGTCTAAAATGATCTTAAAATGCTAATTTTGGATGATTAAGGTCATGTGATAAAATGGCTTTTTAAAAACAAAGAAATTGACCAGGTTTAACATTTTGTAATTATCTTTGGTGGTATGATACACCCAATTATAATTGCTGGTTATATGGTCGAGAAGCCTTACAAAAATCACTTACAAAAAGCCACAGGTAAGTGTTTTGCATGTGGTGATTGCTAAATGAAAACAAACCAACAAATAAACAAAAACAAGCACAAGACAAGCGATTTCCTGTAATATGAATGAATACTTGTGGCCTAGGTAAATTTTCCAGTGAGAGCATTATACATTAAAAGGAAAAAAATGCTGTATCTCGTACAATTTCAATGACATGAAAATGATATTTTAATCTTAAAAAGAGATTATGGCAATGACAAAGTTAGTAAAGTCAAAGATGCATATAACAGAATGAATAAAATTCATACAAGTGAGGGAAGACAATATTCTAAAATAATATATAAGTTTATCTAATGTGTAATTTTATGTATGTGTAACTAAATTGAATTATAATAAAACTTTATTTTATTTTATTTAGAGAGAGAGAGCTATGAGCAGGGGGTGTGGGGGCAAAGGGAAAGGGAGAATCTTTTTTTTTTTTTTTAAGATTTTATTTATTCATTTGACAGGAAGAGATCACAAGTAGGCAGAGAGGCAGGCAGAGAGAGAGAGGGAGGTGGAAGCAGGCTCCCTGCCTAGCAGAGAGCCCCATGCGGGGGTTCAATCCCAGGAACCTGAGATCACGACCTGAGCCGAAGGCAGAGGCTTTAACCCACTGAGCCACCCGGGTGCCCCAAGAGGAAGAATCTTAAGCAGACTCCATGCCCAGTACGGAGCTGATGATCCTGAGACCATGACCTGAGCCGACCAAGTCACCTAGGTGCCACTAAACTTCTTTTTTCAATCCTCTCATTGGGAAACCAGAGGGCCACATTTTATACCAGATTGCCAAACCAGATGTTTGGGCAGGTACACAAGTTTTAGGAACATGTATTGACTGTCTTATCAATATCAAACTCACTTATCACAATGCTAATAAATCTTATGAATCTGCTTTATGTTTTACCCACCTAACAAAGTCTCTAGCTGTGACTTCTGCTTTCAGCCACGAGGAAAAATAGGACCAGATTTACCCTTCCTCCTTAAACAATTTGAAAATTGGACTAATATATTTAATTTTTTTAAAAGATTTTATTTATTTATTTGACAGACAGAGATCACAAGTAGGCAGAGAGGCAAGCAGAGAGAGAGGGGCAAGCAGGCTCCCCGCTGAGCAGAGAGCCCGATGCGGGGCTCAATCCCAGGACCCTGAGTTCATGACCTGAGCAACCTGAGCCGAAGGCAGAAGCTTAACCCACTGAGCCACCCAGGTGCCCCCAGGACTAATATATTTAAAAACTGATTTTCATGCATCAGATAATAGGCAGCACAGTATGTACTATGATCCCTGAGAAACAAAGTAAGTTTTCCTCTTGCATGAACTTATTGCCTGAACGTGGGTTCTAGTACAAGAAAGGGAATCCAAATGAAGTCCATTGGTCTTGGTGTGTTGAGCAGATAGAAGCTGTACTATATAGAAGCTAAGGAGGCTAGAAGTTAAGGTGCTTTGAAAGTTAATGCTTAGAAATGCGGGACTGGGGACGCCTGGGTGGCTCAGTTGGTTAAGCGGCTGCCTTCGGCTCAGGTCATGATCCCAGAATCCTGGGATCGAGTCCCACATCGGGCGCCTTGCTCAGCAGGGAGCCTGCTTCTCGCTCTGCCTCTGCCTGCCACTCTATCTGCCTGTGCTCACTCTCACGCTCTCTCTCTCTCTCTCTCTCTCTCTGACAAAAAAATAAATAAAATCTTAAAAAAAAAAATAAAGAAATGCGGGACTGCAGAGAGAGAGGTTGCTTGGAAGATCTGTAGAGGAGTCCCTTCAAATCTTTTGCTGAGTACTGATCTGTGCATGCATGGGAGGACATTACCTGAGGTCAGAGAAAACCACTTCCTGGAGCTCACATGCGGCTGAGGATAGTTTATGTTCCTACCAATCAGAGTGGTAGCTGGGGCACCTGGCAGAATTCTCAGAAGGACATTTCTTTAGTTATCACTACTTACTTAGCCCTAGCCAGTTCTGGACCTGACATATAAGACCTAAAAGCAAACATCAAAAGGATCCAATTAATTTAACTATATGCCAAAGCAAAATTCAACATTAAACAAATATAACAAGATCTAGCAAAACGACAACAACAGTATCCAGCATCCAATAAAAAAAAAAAAAAAGAAATTACCAGGTTAAGAAATTTAAAAAGCAATCTCATTTACAATTGCATCAAAGGGAATAAAATACCCAGGATAAATTTAACCCAGGAAGTAAAAGACCTATACACTGAAAACTGCAATACTGATGAAAGAAATTGAGGACAATGCAAATAAACGGAAAGATAACCCATGTCGGTTACATGGAAGAATTAATATTGTTAAAATGTCCACAGTACCCCAGCAATCTACAGATTTAATGTAATCTCTATCAAAATTCCAGTGACATTTTTCACAGAAAGAGAAGATAATCCTGAAATGTGTATGGAACCACCAAAGACCCCAAAGAGCGGCGCAGCCCTGAGAAAGAACGACAAACATGGCATCATCCATTCTGATTTGAGTCTACACTACAAGCTCACAGTGAAACGGTGTCATAGTGCAGTAAGAAGGGGACCAAGAGGATTTTGCAAGTACACAAGAGGAGCCTTTGCTTAAATCAGAGAAAATGGTGGGTTGTCTGTTTTGGCCTATTTGGAGCATATTTTCCACCGATGAAGAAACTCAACTGGAAAAGCAATTACTGCATATTAATCAAGCCGATTTTAGGGCCCAGTAAGCCGGCCTCTTTTTCACATCCACTAGCACTGTTGAGTATGCTTTCAACAGACATTATCAGTTAACTGGAAAGATACAAATTATTTTTGTATTTTGTAACTTTCATGAGAAAACACACCGAAGAAATGATCTTATTTGTCAACAAGACAGCCCTCACTGGCAGGCCACAAGCTTACCAATTTCATCTCTGGCTACTGCTGCCCAGGACACGTTTTGTACTCTGAACAGAATGACCGCTTCACCGTGTATGACAATTCTAGACTTCCTTTCTCTGGGGCCTGGAAGCTGAGGTAATCTTGACTTTACTACATAACTGATTGAGTTAGGGCAGGGCATAATCTTGCCACACCTTTTTTTTTTTTTTTTCATTTGTAAAATGGGGGAAATGATACTTACCTCCTCAAATTTTTGTGAGGACTACTATGTGTAAAATGCTTCACGTAGTGCCTGGCACGTGGTAGGCAGTCTGTGTTACTCTAGGGTCCAGCTGAGATGATACACTTAATAATTATGCAACTTTGAATAGTGATTGAGCTTGCCCCACACGGAGCCTTTCAGCATCTCTGTGACTCACTGAAAGCATCACAGTTATGACTATAAGTCTTACTGTTTACAAGAACTTGGAAAAGAACAACTTGACCAAGGACTTATATGAAGCAACTGGCAGAACCAAGCCCTAGGTCTTTTGGTCCTAAACCCATGTTCTTTATGATGCTTTGTCCCAATACCCTCCCCTCCTTGCCCCTGAAATGTTTTGCACCATATTTCTTTCTCTTTTCAAAAGAGAAACAATTATGTTTCTTAACCTTCCATTTAGTGCTTGATCCAATAATGGCTCCCATTGCTGTATTTCCTGTGTGTAAATCCTGACTCCTCAACTAAATTAAGTTCCGTGAGTATCTGAGGATAGGGACTGTGGTCTGTTCAGTTCTGTTTGGTCACAAGCCCTCACAGCCTTTTTTTTTTTTTTTTTTTAAGATTTTATTTATTTATTTATTTGACATATAGATCTCAAGTAGGCAGAAGGCAGGCAGAGAGAGAGGGAAGCAGGCTCCCTGTTAAGCAGAGAGCCTGATGCGGGCCTCCATCTCAGGACCCTGAGATAATGACCCGAGCTGAAGGCAGAGGCTTAACCCACTGAGCCACCCAGGTGCCCCCCTCACAGCCTATCTAACACAGACCCCATGTTCAGATGTGAATTCAATTCTATCGTTCCCTCAAAACACATTCGGTCTATGGGAAAATCCATAGCTGTCTCTAGGTGAGGTGAATATTGTGAGGATAATTAATTATTCAGTGCCATCTTTGAAAAGCAGGAGCCCCTAAGCTTCATAGAATTCAAAAAGAAAAAACTTAATGAAGGTTATTGAAGCCAGAGGTACCTTTAAATAGTTTAGCCCTGGAATTACTGTCTAGCTGTCCGCTTGTGCTCATGTAATTGCTCTAAGCTGATTCATGAAAGGCTAGGAAACATCTGGTCATGCAATGACCCAGAAAGTTCAACTCACCTGCTAGAACTAGGTCATATTGTAAGTCTTTGGAAAAATCAAATTCCATATGGAGAGAACGCTAATAACAGTTAACTTTAACGAATGCCTCCATGCTAGGCTTGTGCTAAAAGCTTGATGAATTATTGGATTTTAAACAAACTGACTTTAAGGCATCATTTACATGCCATACAAATTGCCAATTTACAGTGTACAGTTCCAGGAGTTTTGAAAAAATGTATACAGATACCCATGTGACCATCACTACGATTAAGATTCTACTGAGTATCTATTATTACTGCTGGGTGATCTATCCCACTGCACAGATGTACTACAATGTGTTTACCTATTCATCTGTTGCCAGACATCCATTTTGGTGCTATAATAAATAAAAGTGCTTTGAACATTGTGTGGACATGTTTTCATTTTGCTGGGGCAAATACACGAGAGCTCAGTCACAGGGTCCCATGGGAAATACATGTTTAATTTTATAAGGAACTGTCAAATTGCTTTCCGAAGTGCCTGCTCTATGTCTATTCCTACCAATAACATATGACAGTTCCAGCTGTTCCCTGTCCTTGCCAGCACTAGGTACTGTTGGTCCTTTCATCCCTTTTCTGTTTGTTTTTCACTATAGTAGAGTTTAAAACTACTAAAATGTGCCTGAACAGTTCTGTGCGTTTTGACACATTTGACACATACATTTGTGTAGCCATGACAAAATCAGGATATTGAAGAGTTTCATCACCCCCAAAAAATACTCACATGTTCTTTTCTAGTTAAGTCCTCTTCTCCCTCCTGCCCCTGGCAACTAGTGATCTTTTTTCTGTTCTTGTAATTTTGCCTTTTCCAGAATGTCATAAAAATGAGATCACACAGTATGGAGTCCGAGTCTGACTTCCTGCATTTAGCAGAGTGAGCTGCGAATCATTTGTGTGTATTAGTAAAGCACTTCCTATTTCACTATATGGGAAATTCTCTATTGCACAGTATCTGTTCACCGTTTGGAGAATGTTCGGATAGGTTTCCGGCTTTTAGCAATTACAGTTAAAGCCCCTGTAAAGATCTGTGTACAGATTTCTGTGTGAACTTGCTCTTGCTTCACTTGGGGTAGCTGAATTATATGACAAGGGTATGTTTAATTTTAAAAGAAACTGTTAACCTTTTCAAAATGACTGTGTCATTTTACATTCCCACTAGCAATGTGAGAGTTCTAGTTACTGCACATCTTCACTGGCATTTAGTGCTATTATTTTTAGTTTTAACCATTTTGATAGGTGTGTCGTAGTAGCTCACTGTGGTTTTGATTTACATTTCCGTAATTAGCAATGATGTTGAGCATCTCTACTTGAGCCTAACTGCCATCAGCTTATCTTCTTTGATGAAATGTTTGCTCAAATCTTTTGCCCATAAGAAAATTTTTTTTATTATTACTGTTGAGTTTTAAGGGTTTATTTTCTAGATACAAGTTTTCAAGTGACTTGCAAATATCTTCTCCCAGTAAGTATCTGTCTTTCCATTCTCTTAATAGTCTATTGAAAAGCAGAAGTTCTTAATTGTGATAAAGTCTAACTTTTCAACTTTTTCTTTTATGCATCATGCTTTTGGTATTATATCTGAGAAATTTTTGCCTAATACAAGGTCATAAAGTTCTTCCTATATTTTATTCAACAGGTTTTATAGTTTTTTGCTTTATATTTGGATTTAAGTTTATGATCTGTTTTGCGTTAGTTTCTGTAATGGGTGCAAGGTATGAATCGAAACTTTGTTTAGTTGGTTTTTGCATAAGGATACCAAATTGCTCAGCACCATTTGCTGAAAAGACTATTCTTTCTCTCCTAAAGTGCTTTCACAGTTTTGTGGAAAATCAACTGCCCTTATATGTATCAGTATCTTTCTGGACTCACTGTGACCGATTGATTTACATGCCTATTTTTCCTCTAATACTGCAATGTGTTGGTTACTGTAGGCTTAGAATAAGTCTTGAAACCAGGCAATGCATCCTCTAGGTTCTAGTTCTTTTGCTTCTCCATATAAATTTGAGAAAAAGTTTATTGATATCTACCAAATATCCTCTTGGAAAAACATATAACCTCCTGGAACTGAATCAGGAAAAAATAGAAAATTTGAGGGATTGCCAGCAATGAAACTGAATCAGCAGTCAAAAAACTCTCAAGAAAAAAAATGCAGAATCAAGATGGTTTCACAGGTGAATTCTACAAAACATTTAAAGAAGAATTAATACCTATTTTTCTCAAACTATTCCAAAATATTAGGAAATTGAATCCAATAATACATTTAAAAAAATCATTCACCACAATCAAGTGGGATTTATTCCTGGTATGAGTGAGTGCTTCAATACTTACAAGTCAATCAGTGTGATACATTACATTAACGAGAGAAAGGATAAAAACTGAATGATCATTTTAACAGATGGAGAAAAAGCATCTGACAAAGTATAACACCCATTCATGGTAAAAACCCTCAACAAAGTAGGTTTAGTGGGAACATACCTCAACAGAATAAAGGCCATGTATGAAAAACCCACAGTTAAAATCATACTAAATGGAGACCTTTTCCCCTATGATCCCACAAGACAAGGAAGTCTACTCTCACCACTTGTATTCCACCTAGCCACAGCAATCAGACAAGAAAAAGAAATAAAAGACATTCAAATTGGTAAGGAAGAAGTAAACTTTCATTGTTTGCAGATGACATGATACAATATGTATTAAAAAAAACCAAACCTTAAAACTATCAAAAAACTACTAGAACTGATAAATGAATTCAGTAAGGTTGTAGCTAGCATACAAAATCAATATACAGAAATCCACTGCATTTCTATACAGTAATAATGAAGTAGCAGGGAGAGAAATTAAGAAAACAATTCCATTTACATTTATATCAAAAAGAATAAAATACCTAGGACTAAACTTAACCAATGAGGTGAAAGACCTGTATTCCAAAAACTGTAAAACACCGATAAAAGAGACTGAAGACACAAACATATGGAACAATATTCCCTCATGGCCTGAAAGAACCACTATAGTTAAAATGTGCACACTAGCCAAAGCAATCTACAGATTTAATGCAAGCCTTTTAAAACACCAACAGTATTTTTCACAGAACTAGAATAATCCTAAAGTTTGTACGGAACCACAAAAGAACCCAAATAGCCAAAGCAGTCTTGAAAAAGAAGAACAAAGCTGGAGGCATCACAATCCCAGATTTCAAGATTTACTACAAAACTACACTAATCAAGACACTATGGTACTAGCACTAAAAACAGACACATAGTTCAATGGGTCAGAATAGAGACCCCAGAAATAAACCCATGCTTATATGGTCAATCTTTGACAAAGGAGGCAAGAATATGCAATGAGAAAAGGCAGTCTCTTTAATAAATGATGTTGAAAACTGGACAGCCACATGGAAAAGAATGAACTGGAGCAATTTCTTATTCTATATACAAAAAATAAACTCAAAAATGGATTAAAGACCTAAATGTGAGACCTGAAACCATAAAAGTCCTAGAAGAGAACACAGGCAGCAATTTCTCGGACATCAGCTATAGCAACATTTTTCTAGATATGTCTCCTGATGCAAGGAATACAAAAACATAAATGAACTATTGGGACTACATCAAAATAAGAAGGAAACAATCAGCAAAACTAAGGGCGACCTACAGAATGGGAAAAATATACTTGCAAATGACATATCCAAAAAAGGGCTAGTGTCCAAAATATATAAAGAATAACTACAACTCAATAACCCCAAAACAAATAACCCAATTAAAAAATGGGCTGAAGAGATGAACAGACATGTTTCCAAAGAAGACATCCAGATGGCCAGAAGACACATGAAAAGGTATTCAACATCACTCATCATCATGGAAATGCAAAACAAAACCGCAATGGGATATCGCCTTACACCTGTCAGAATGGCTGAATCAAAAATACAAGAAACAAGTGTTGGCAAGGATGTGGAGGAAAAGAAACCCTCCTGCACTGTTGGTGGGAATGTAAATTGGCGCAGCCCCTGAGGAAAACAGGATGGAGATTCCTCAAAAAGTTAAAAATAGAATTACCATATGATTCAGCAATTCCACTACTGGGTATTTACCCGAAGAATAGGAGAACACTAATTTGAAAAGACACATATACTTTTACTGCAGCTTTACAACAGCCAAACTATGGAAGCAGCCCACGTGCCCATGGATAGATGAATGGATAAAGATGTGAAACACACACACAGGAATATTACTCAGCCATAAAAAAGAATGAAATCTTGCCATTTCAACAACATGGGGGTGTAATGCCAAGGCATAGCAAGGAAAACAAAGGAGTCTAAAGTAATTGGAGTAGCATCATTGATGGGGAGGGAGAGAGTAAATGAGAATGGAGAGGAACCCAACAAACCGGAGTATTTAGACAATGTTGAGAAACTGACTTGATTCTAAGTATGATGGGAAGCCACTGAAGGATTAAGAGCATGTACAATGACCATTCTAGTTTATCTTTAAAAGGATAACAAAGTCTTCACCTCCACAGGGGAGACAGACAATAAACAAATAAAAAAACATATATGTATAAAAATGCCAAGTAGTAAGCACTGTTCTGAGGGGAAAGGATCACTGCTATGTGGAAGGCAGGCTACAGAAAGGTGTGGGGGGAAGCATGAGCAGGAGCCAGGCACCAGTTAGGAAGCTAGATGGTAGCTAGGGAGAAAAGATGAAAAGTTCTCTTTTAGATATGCTGCGTTTGAGATGCTATTTGACATCCAAATACAAAGTCACTTATGCACTCGTTCATTCACTCAGTAAATATTTATAAGCACTATTGTGTGCCAGGCGCTCTTGCAGTTGCTGGGATTATTGTAGTACATAAAAAGCCTGCCTAGAGGTGCCAGCTAACTGTGGGGGAGATCACGTTGCAATACTGGAGTATATCCAATCAACACCTCTCACCCCCCAAAAAAATACCATGTTATGTGTCAGTGACATCTCAGTGAAAAAAGGCTGCCTTTGTGGAGTTTATCTTCTGGTAGGGTGGGGAGAAACAATAAACAAGTGTTAATTAATGGGGTCAGTGCTGGGCAGGGAAGATGAAGCTGGGTGAAAGAGATAGGGAATGGGAAAGAAGAGAACAGACTGCTATTTCAGAATGGAAAGGATAAGCCTCCCTAAGATAAGATCTAAAGAGGCCTGAAGAAGTGAGGGAGGGAGCCCAGAACTGGTGAGGGAGAGCAGGGGGCAGATGCAGACAGAATAGAGCCTAAGAGCCGTGAGACAAGACGTGCTTGACAGGCTCGAGGAACAGTAAAGGACATCACAGAAGACAGTCATAAGAAATAGGAGGCCACCATGTGCAGGGACTTGCCTGGCTTTCACTGAGCCAGAAGCACTGGAGGGATGAGAGCAGGGGAGGGCCTTGAGCTGTGTTAAAATCGTCACTTAGACTGCTCTGTGTGTTGGGGGGGGGGGGGGTGGGTGCGGGGGTGCTGAGGGAGTTTAGGGTGGAAACAGGCAGGAAGCTTGTGTAAGAGTCCAGGGAAGAGGGGCACCTGGGTGGCTCAGTCATTAAGTGTCTGCCTTTGGCTTGAGTCGTGATCCCGGGGACCTGGGATCGAGCCCCGAATCGGGTTCCCTGCTTGGCGGGAAGCCTGCTTCTCCCTCTCTCTCTGCTTGTGTTCCCTCTCTCGCTGTGTCTCTCTCTGTCAAATAAATAAACAAAATCTTTAAAAAAAAAAAAAAAAAAGAGTCCAGGGAAGAGATGGATAGCTGTGGTTTGGCACAGGGTGACACAGTAAAGGTGGTGAGGGCAGTTTGATTGGGGATAGAAAGGGAAAGCACCCAAGATCTGCATGTAGAATGGATTTGGTGTGTGTGAGAGGGGATGGTGCCAAGGTTTCTGTGTGGCTTGGATGACTGGGAGGGAGGGGGTTCCTAGTCACTGAGTCACTGGGAAGGTTAAGTCTGTAAAAGGAGCGGGGGTGGGGGGTGCAGAGCCAGGAGTCCTCTTTGGATGTCTTCAGTCTAGAGCCCATCTTCAATAATGAGTCAGATACAGCAGGTAGGTCAGGAAATCTGGCAACCATCAGCCTACACAAGTCCTGAGCCTGGATGAGACCACCTGGGAGCAAATGGAAAGAGGAGAGGCTGAGATGGAACAGGGATCCTTCCACGGAGCTTCCATTCTATAGGGAAGAGACAGAAAATGGTAAAAAATAGGTGATGGGTGCAATGTAGAGAAAAAGGCCAAGGAATGCACTGGAGGATGGTGGTTGGTCTGGGTATGTTATTTGTCTATGTGTCACAGATGCAATTAAATATATGAATCAGGAACTATATATGAAATAGTCTGGATATATAAATTTGATAGTCCTCAACATGTTGAACTCAAGACTGGACAGAGCACGCCAAGAAAGGAGGTTGGTAAATTTAAAAATCGGAGAACTGAGCCCTAGGAGTTTCCAACATTTACAGTGGAACTTGCGGTAATGGGTTTTGCTTTCTGGAATTTATGCAGGAGAAAGTGGGTTGTCAACAGGGCAGCCCTCTCTCCAAGCCACTGACTGAAATGTTGCTGTTTGCTCAACCTTCAGACCAGCTTGGAGGTGTTCTCCCTGTGTATTCCTCAGACTCCTACATCAGAACCAACTGAGGAGCTTGTTAAAAATGAAGATTCCATGTCCCTCCCCACTCCCCCAAACTGTCCTCTGGGACTAGATCCAGAGAAATCAAACTGCAGATGATCTGCATGCCCATGAAGCCTGGAAGCCACTGTATCAAAGGCAGGGAGGCAAAACAGAAGACAATCCGAGTGGCGGGAAACAAGAAGACATGGTTAGGTAAGACCCACTCAGTCCGTGGCCAGAGGGGAGCTCCTGAAGGTGCTGAGGACAGAGCTCTAGGATCAAGTCCTTACACTGTGTGGAGGAGCTGGGCGGGGGTGTGTGTGTGTGTGTGTGTGTGTGTGTGTGTGTGTGTGTGTAGAACGCGGAAATGCAGATTTGGCTCCTGAATTGTTCTTACTGCGATAGGGCTATCGGGATTGGAATTCCTCGTTTCTTCAAATGTTTTAGAATTCTTTTATAGGAATGAGCTGACTTTTTAAGAAAAAAACTATGTTAGCTTTTTAAATCTGCTCTGTTTTGTGCTGAAGGAGGGAGGAAAAATAATTATTTGGGCTAAAACAAATTGTTCCCAGCATACTGAATTAGACTTTATTCTAGAAATGGAAGGCTCATCCTAATTCTTTCAATTAGAAAGGTAGTCTAGTTGACATCTTCTATTATAGTGCTAAGTGCAACACAGCAAAGAATCCATATCTAAATCATAAGTCATTACTCCACTCCACTCTGGAGGCAGAATATATAGACATTACTAAGGAAAACAACTGAAGAGATTTAGTTAGAGGCCACTTGTTAAGGAGTACTTTAAAACGCCTATGTGTATATAAAAATAGAGCCGACTTCATATTTTGATTTATGAAAAATAAATTTATTACATAACACCTTGTTTTTAACAATGTTCAATTTTTTCTTAAATTCAGAATACTTGTGTCATTCATGTAAAATAGTTTGATACAGTACATTGTATGTTATAGGTTTTTTTTTCCTCAAAAATTCTAAGGCTCTCCTACTCCTTCTCCTTTGCTGAAGTAAGGGCACCCTAAACAACGTGCGAACAAGTTTTAAAAAGGAAAATTAACTGAACAAAATTTTAATAGCACTACACCAACCAGCTTTAAAATCAGGACAAAATATCTGAATGGGATGCCGCACCTTTCAGAGGAAGTTATCATTCATGCTTTTTTCATCTTAAAGCATGCTCACTAATCAGCAACACCAACAGGAAAAATAAAACACTGTCTATGACAATCATTTCAGTTTGCCGAACCAAACAGGTTTATATCAATGACAACATATTTAATTACTATCAAATAGCAGCTTTAATACCAGTCAAGTCATAGATTGAAAATAAAAACAAACTTATAAGTTGGAAATTAATCTTTGGGAGTTTTGAAACCTTTCTGGAAAAACTATGTGGCTTTTGTACTTTCAAAAAAACCCAAGCAATAGCCTTGGTCGAAAAACACTGATTAATGTAGAAAATGAATCAACCCACTGATAAGACACTAAAATGAAAGGTGTACCAAAATAATCTCACTTTGAGTCTTGGTTATTTTGTTGAGTTAACATATACCGTATGTTTCAAGTACCAGTTAAACTTTTGTGTGTGTGTGTGTGTGTGTGTGTGTGTACTATTGGTCAGATAATGTTGTTACACTGAAAGAATTCACCACATACAACGACAAATGCTCGCCCCTAGCACATTTCACAGCTTCAACTGCTACAGACTGTCACTGAAAAAAATGCATTGGTCAGTCTGAACCATGTCAAGTAAACTATGGAAGTAGCAAATCCACAACACAAACTGTGCTAGCACTTTCTTTCAAGTCTAACTCCAAAACAGGTACAACTTGGAAGCCACTACCCCGGTCTGTGAAAAGTGGTGGAACTTGGCTACCGGACAGTTTGAGGATGTGGGTGTACAGTACATTCCCATGGCCATACCAGGTTCCCGCAGAGAGCTGCACCGTCAGTCCTGCAGCGCTAGCAACAGTGCATCGACAACATTCCAGCGCAGCTCAGTACCGGTGTGTCTGATGTGAGTACTGTGGAGGCTGCTGGGAGGTAGCTGAGTATCCCATGCTGCTCTGTGGCTGTGATGTGCTTGGTCCGGGGTTGGGATAGGCAGCATGTGGATTGGAACGCTGCAAGAGAACGAGCGAGGAAGCAGAGTCAGGTGTTTCTAAGAGGTGGCTCTATCCCAAGCTGGCGAGGCTTAGGTTTGCAATGTCATTTATTTAGATGCAGTAAGAATTTAAAAGTCTTGTGCCATGTACTAGCTTTAGAACAAAAATGACAAAAACCCCCAATCTTTAATGTCAGCGAAGGTCCGAAGTATTGCCAGGAAATAATACTAAGCGGAGTCTCATGACTCTGCTGTGCAGTTCATTGTTTTTCTCTAGCAGTAATCCCCTTTTTAAGCTGTTTTGTAACCACCTGGTAAGTAATAATTAATTTGCTTGAGATGTTTATACGTGAACTTAATGATATATACACGAAGACATTCAAAGCTAATTTACATGCTGGTTTCTTGAACAGAAGAAGACTCCCAGCACACGTGTGACTAAAGAATAAAAATGAACAGGACAAGAAAAGGTACTGCAGAATCATTTTCTTAGGCATTAAATATTCTTATGGCCTTTAATGAATCTTATTTTCTGCAACAAGTTATATACAAAATTAAGTTTATAATTAGAGAAACGTAAGAACAATGTTATTCTCAATTCTAAAAACTGCACAAAGGGAAAGAACAGAGATAGAGTTGAGAGTCCTGTGACTTTGATCTGTTATATTGCTATTCCCTTCCTGCACCTCTCTCTCTTATTATTAGCTCCCAAGACAAACATAATAACTGATTAACCATAATTTACTACCTCCTTCTTTCAAAGCATATTCAATAAATCATATAAATCTAAATTCTACCAACTCTAGCAAGATAACATTTTAAAAAGAGTAGACACATGAAATGACAGTCACTACAAAAACCACCCATCAGATGATGACGTCAAGAAACAAGGAAGCACAGCAGTTTTCTTGGCTTCAATAGCAAAGGTCTGAGCACTGCCCTGCTTCATTGCAAGGATGCCATCACCTTAGCAAGCAAACACATTCTTGAGCCAAGAGGGATGTACTCTTCCCACCCGGAGAGGGACAAAAAGATGCTGGAGCAAACAACAGCCCCCAGAGATGTCTGTCCTTGATTTCCTTGTTTAATTTCCCGGAAAAGAGTTACTTACTACCCAGGCAGACAAGAATTTCTATGGTTTGGTAGACTGGACATTTCCTTAACCAAAGCAAAGAGTTAAGATCTCATTTCTGAAGGGTCATAGCAGGCTCTGGGAACCTTATTAGTTTAGTAAGATCTCCTTCTCTTTCAGTAGGTAAATAACTTTACTTGGTCCAGTTTCCAGTTTCCTCCCCACACTGAGACCCAGGTGAGCTGGCAATATTAGAATAAGCAGGGAGGTGGTAAATGATTTTCCAAGCGGTCTTCCTGCAAAGAAACTGACAATGGCACGTGAGGGGATCCACAAGCAGGCAACGGAGCAGCCTTGGTTGTCAGATCTAAGCCTGTGTCCCGGGTCTACCCCCAGCTCTGCAGGTGAACACGTGGAAGTTACCTCACCTCTCTGAGCATCTCTGGAATGACAATGATCACCCTTACCTCACAGGGTTACCTCAATGATCAAAGGAAATAATGTAGGTTTCATGCTTGGTATAAAAGCTGGCATAGTGAGCACCCAACAAGCTCTTATTATTACAGTCATCACTAGCACCACCACCACCACTTAAGCAGTGCTTACTGTGTACTATGAATGCTACTAAGAATTTTAATGATGGTAATGGTAATAAAAGCAGACAAAAAAGCGGTAACCTCTGTTAAGCACTACAGCAGGCTGGCCACTGTGCCTTAGCATATGTCCTCTCATTTAATCCTTAGCTCCACCTCACACTTGCCATCAACCACTTCTGCAAATAAGGAAACTGAGAACATCTGAATTACTTACTCAAGGTTACCCAAAGCCAACGGCTGGGATCTGAAAGCCTGTGTTTTTTTGTTTTTTTTTTTTTAAGATATTATTTATTTACTTGAGAGAGAGCAAGCAAGAGAGGCCACAGGCTGGGGCGGGGGGTGGGGGGTGCTACAGAGGGAGAGGGAGAAGCAGACTCTCTGCTGAGCAGGGAGCCCAACTCGGGGCTTTATCCCCGGACCCTGGGATCGTGACCTGAGCCAAAGGCAGACACTGAACTGACTGAACCACCCAGGAACCCCTGAAAGCCTGTGTTCTTAATCATTCCTGGTATACTGTACGCAGCCTTGATTGAACTCCTACCACAAATCAGGGGCTAGGATTTGTTACATCTATTCCTATTACAACTATAAGTAAGGCTTGGCCAGGCTCATTTACAGATGAAAAACTAAAGCCAGGAAATGTTATATTTTTGTCCAAGGTCACACAGTTAATAAATGGCATAACTTAAGTTTGATCATTCCAGGTCTGTCTAATTCAAAAGTCAGTAAGTACCCTGTTCTGTACCATAGTCAGTACTTTTCCATGTCAGTAACACTCACGTCAACATATTTCCCCAGGTACATAAAGGTCAGCATTTTCTTAGTTATACTGCATTTTCCAAAGGTCACAAACCCATATACAAATACTGATATGTCAAGTAAGTACAAAATAAACTGGAAATACCTGATAGTCTGAGGTCATGATTAGTCCACCTGAGGTAGTGGTAGGAGGAACAACTCTCACTTTTTTCAACGGGGGTCCCTGTGTATGACTGCTGTCTTGATTCCCTGGGTGACCAGTTCCATTAGTATGGTTATTGCCCTGCTGCTGCTGCTGGTTCTTCTCAATTGGTTAAACAGAAAAATAAAGTTCAACTCAGAAGGAGAACCAAATACAAACAAGAAAATGTTACCATAGCATTGAATAAAACAAGAAGCAGCCAAATGTACTTTAATACTTACTTTGTCTCCTTTGTCATCAGGTTCTTCTTCTGTTAAAAATTCTCGTTTTGGGTAAGGGATTTGACAACCGGCAAAAACACTGCTCAGGAGAAAAAAGAAAAATGATTTCTGGTATGCCAATCAATATTTCAGATTCTTCATTTTATTCTTTCAAGACAGATTTTGTTTCCATATTTGTAAAATAAGTACCTTTCAACTGTGCAACTGTGACAAGATGAATCTTTTCTTCTAATCAGTGACATTACAGCAGGCCATGGGAGGGATTTCATTGTATAAAAATAATCAATAATCAAATATGACTCAATTTTCTTTTATTCCGGCCTCACTCTTTTAGTATTACAACCCAAATATAGACTCCAGCGGAAATGTCACTATTTGAACACAATTTTTTTTTAACTCTCCCTTCTACATATAAAAGATGACACAGGAAACACAAATTTATTTGGGAATAGAATTTGCCATTGGAATATAAAACTGTAATTGCAAGCAGCGGGCAATCTCCGTGAGTCTGAGTGAGCCACAGCACACATAATCAACCCGCCACTGTGTACCTGGGGCCCCACTGAAGCCCAAGCTGGCCATGTTTCATTAAGGAACACAGGAACAGGAGTGCCTCTTACCTCTAAAAGCCTGAAATGATACCTCAGTCATCAGAACTCAGTTTTTGCTTGTCATTGGGATTTCCCTGGGTCCCCAGGTAGGAGGAGTGGCAACTTGGAGATGACAACTCAAACAATCATGCTCCAAAAAATTCTACCATGCTGGTGAGTTAATACATTGATCACTTACTCTGATGTAGGAAGTGGATCTTCTAAGAAATAGGGATCCTGCATAGCCTGTTCTGAGGTAATTCGCTTTATTGGGTCCATGGTAAGTAACTTCTGAAGCTGAAACCATAAAGCATAAAAACATTACTGCGTTACTTCTCATAGTTTTATATCCTTGGGCATATGTGGGACGTATATGCTTTTTGATGAAAACAGCACAATCTGAAGGGAATTTATTCCCCCAAATTAACAAAAGGAAAAACTTAACTATTACATTTGATGTAGTAATTCACACTTAGTTGTTCTAATAATCAGGATCTTACTTGGTTCTCCTATAAAAGGCTACTAAACTTACTTCTTACTCTAACTATCTACATTATGCAAAGTGCTTTGTACAATTTAAAACAGGACTAAAATCTTGTATTTTCTATTCCTTTTCTATTAAGGGGAAAATTATTATAGCACAAATAATACACTAGTCACATGTGGCTATTTAGATTTAAAACCCAATTAACTAAAACCAAATTAAGCTTAAAAAATCAATTTCTCATTCATATCAGGTACAATTGCAGAGCTCAAGAGCCACAGGTGGCTAATGTGCTCCCTACTGGACAGTGCAGATCATCAGAGAAAGTTCTCCCGGCCAGTGCTATCCTAGTCTAAATAAATACGATGCTTGATACAGAACTTGTTTAGTACAGAGGGATTATGAATGGAGACTTGAAGGTACTGCTTGGGTTCAAGTCTTCACCTGACATTTATTAGCTGAATGACTTCGGACAAGTTGCTTAATCTCTCTGTAACCTCATTTGTCAAACGGAGATTAGAAATAGGGCCTACTACCATAGGTTTGTTTTCAAAATTAAATGAGGAAATACATGGAAAGCAATTCTAGTGGTACCCAACACAAAGAAAGCACTATGTGTTAGCTGCCATTATTAGTATTATTTTAATTATTTTGTTACCTACAGAAATGTCACACTAATGTGAAAATTCAGTATTTTTTTCATTAAAACATAGTTCA
This sequence comes from Lontra canadensis, assembly GCF_010015895.1. Lineage (NCBI taxonomy): Eukaryota > Metazoa > Chordata > Mammalia > Carnivora > Mustelidae > Lontra > Lontra canadensis. The sequence continues at coordinate 6,458,294 of NW_022631097.1, read as the reverse complement.
CTTAAGACTTTATGAACTAGAATATTTGATTTATTTTTATTTATTTTAGAACATTTGATTTTAGTAGGTGATTTAAGAGCTTATCTAAATAGTGGTCTCTCAGCTTATCCTCTTTGATCTAATGTCGTGGTTTTCAGACTTCAAGGTACATCAGAAGTACCCCGGGAGCACCTCTCAAAGCAGAGTGCTAGGCCCCACTCCCAGAGCTCTGACTGGGATATCTGTGCAGGAGTCTGAGGAGTGGCCTTTCTACCAAGTTCCCTGGGGATTCTACTGCTAAGGACCAGGATCGCACTTGAAAACCAACAGATGCATTGAGACTTGATGGGAAAAGACACAATCAGAGGACAGACATAAAATATTTAAAAATACAGAGGAAACGCTGGGATGGGAAGATTTAAATTTAATTATGATGATCTGATATTTCAGTGGAAGCACAACTTTAATTTTAGAGGTGAAAGGAAAAGCATGGGATTGCCATTTAAAATGCTCAAAAGTTTTAATGGAGTTACGTTAGAGCTTTCAGATGGGCCCATACAAGATAGGTCACCGCGGTAAAAACAAGCAACTAAGCTGCAAGGGAAATATATCTCTAGGATTTCAGTGGTGATGGTTGTGAGAGTCACTGCAGACTACACCAAATAGCAGCAAGTTGCGGGTAAATAAGAGCAAGGCCCCGGAATTGTGACTCTGGGCCTACCACTATTATTATTTTATTAGAATAAATAAGTGTGTAACTTTGAAGGCTCTAACTTACCTTCCTGTTTGGGTCCTGTTATTAGTACATTATAAGAAACCATTATTTGGATAATAATATATTGTGTGGCAATAAGATAGTTTAGGCCTTGCTTTTAAAGTTGCTGATAAGATATGAAATATATGATATATGACATGAAATAAAAATAAACAGAAGGTGTAGAAGCAGAAGACAGAGAAGAAACAACCAAAATAGATGAAATGTTTGCAAGTGGCCTGCTATTATAACAAGGAAAATACAATACTTTTAAGACAAAGAAAATTCCCACTTAATGAACTCATTTAAAAATATTGAGAATAAAGGATGAAAAGAATTTTAAGCCAAATACAATACAACCTACTCCCTGAAATTTCCCCTTTGTATGTTATATAACTTTAAAAAACCCCCAGAATCATTTTTAATTGTTATGATGTAAAAATGGAAATTTTATTGTAAACAAATTTAAGCTGGCAAAGTTGACTATAATGTCATAAATTACAATAGCGCATGGATTCATTTAGATTCTAAAATAAACTATTTTTCCATTATACAGTAATAAATTCTGCACCTCTCATATTCTTCCAGAAAAAGCAAGTAATACACACCATCACCGAAGGACTTCTAATACCCAAGTTTGTAAGAGTATCTTGGGAGTTAAAAATTTTTAAAAATAATCTTTCAAAAAGTTGAAATACAAAATAATTTGTAAAAGCTACTTCTGAGTACTGGGATGGTTTTCTTTTAGATCCTTCTCCCAAATTGTTGAAATTTTAAAAAAATCGATGAAAACCAATAAATGTAATTTTAAAAATGTTCTTGACAGACTTGGTACAATAACTATCTTTAAAAAACCTAATGTAACCAAACATTAGTCTGTTAAACCATGTTATGGGTTTGGAAAAACAAGTTTTCATGCCTTTACTAATACGCAGCAACAAGATGTCTGGATTTATCATTAAAGTACTCTAAGAGTGTTAAATAACCGTTTAAACTGACCCCAAAACACCTCTGGTTAGCTAACCAGGGAAAAATTTTTATTATTGTTCTCTAAAGCTTACCAAGTGGAATGCTTTACTATCTGGTTTAACTTTATGTTTTTCCATATACTTGATAAGGCTGCAGTTGGTATACCTGAAAGAGAAATACTATGAAATATCTATATGAGATTTTGAGGTTAATTTTACATTGGCTGAAGTTTTTCCAAACAATCATTTTAATTACAACCGATAAAGATTTTTTATTGAAAATGGCATAATTGGCATAGCATTAGCTCAATTTCATATTTTATTCAATATTCACACTAGTCACTTATGAATGGATACCACTGAGAAAACACAAGATAATTTCATAAATAATATATACCGAATAGCATTTTTAATAAGACTGTTATCTCAACAATTCTCTTAAATAACATATGGGTCAAATATTTAATTCAGCCTTACTAGTAGGTTTAAAACATATTTAAAATTTTTTAAAAATTTGTTATAGGCCTTTAAACTGTCCTCTCCCAATGCTCCGATCTTGCATTATAAATAATTGAAATATTCCTTCTTCTCTATGAAAACTTGATTAAAATGACTATATAATCCAGGTGAGTGGGCAAGTGATGGCTAGCAAGCTTGCTTATTTCAGTCTCTGACTGCTTCAGCTGTGATCCTTTCCACTGATGCTTGCTTCCAGAAAGTAATAAATATGGAAAGAGTTTTTTTTCTCATATCCAAATCAGCTGCTAAAACTAGCTGTTTACCTTCTTTATATCACTTAAGTATCTTAAAAGATAAAATATTTATTAAGCAAAGAAGTAAAAGTATTTATTAGAATAAGCTTATGTTTAGTATTCCATTGAGTATTCAATCTTTGATAGAGGATTCTGGAAAAGCAGAAATCAACAAAGGTCTATTTTCTTTCCAACTTACGTATTTCTTCTGAAATCTTTCATTAATGTTGAATGTTCAGGCATCTTTTTTATATCTTCCCAATCTTTATCTGTGAAATATATTGATAAAATTTTATGTTGTCTAGGTTCCTATTCTCGAGAATTTTAATAAAAGTTACCTCAATTTTCATCACATGTGTTATATACTTTGACCCTCCATGAAAGCACAGACCTCAGATAAATGACTAGCTACAGTAAATATCTTATCTTGACCTATAAATACAATTCTCATCCCTTGTATAGCATCAGATCTCTATAAGTTTATCTTTTTAGGGCTTACTTTCTATGTAATTTACTATAATTTACCTCAATTTCTATAAGTAGAGAGGAATAAGTTATTAATAAATATTTCTATTTCTGTTTGTAGGACCACTTTTTCCTCCTTTCTACACAACGTCTTGGTTACATCAGCGACCAGTCTCTTCAATGACAAATCTACCCCCTCTGTAGCTTTAAGATGCATTTTTTAAAACATGGACCTCCTTACGTTCACTTTATTAAATACACTGTTTTCCAGCAGCGATCGATGTAAGCAGCGACAAGTGTCTAGAACAGAACAGGGTAGGACATAACTAGTATGCAAATACGTCTGCTGGTGGCTGGGCAAGTTTCAGTAACATTAACAACCCCAGCTTACTTATATGAGGAAGAAAATGTTCCAGTTGGCTTGCTGGCCTTAGAGTTGCCTCAACAACATGTGCTACTAGGTGGCTAGTTTTCTTCATCCCCATCAATGGACTTGTCCTGAAAGACCACCAGCTGCAGCACTACAGCAGGTAGCTTCACCGCACCGTTAGCTTTTCAATGACCTTTAGACATCTGCCTTCAATCTCCTCACACGGAGATGTGCAACTAGCCTCCAAAGACACCGCACTATAAAGTCAACTAAATACATATGGGATTTTCTCAATTATTTCCTTGCGCTAACTTCTCTATTTTGTTAATTTCTCAAGCTAGACATCCTGGGATAATCTTTTACTTTTCAATTACATATAATTACATATAAAAAATTCTGTCTTTGTCCTTTATTCTCCATCCTTTTTATCACTTTCCACCTGGAGTACTGTTATATAGGCAAACAGCTGGCTTTCCTGTCTTCAGTTACCTCTCTCTAATGGATTTTTACCTCCCACAACCATACTAATCTTTCTAAAATATAATGTAAACCATGTCACTAGTTCTCAAGAACTTACCATGGATTCTCATTCTTTTGTGCATTAAATCTAAACCCTACTGCCTGCTTTTCAATTTCTTATAATCTGAGCTTCCCCTAACTGTTGAACTATACATTAAGAATCATCTCTTGCAGAGGCCACCCCTCTCTTCCAATGCCTTGTAAACCACATTCCTTTCTCTCAGGCCTTAGAAATGGTGGACACATTCAGAAGTGGGAAGAAAAGGCCATTCTTCTCCATTTACTCAAACCATAGCTATTATTTAAACATTCTAATTCAAGTAGTACAATACAAATTCCAAGAAAGCAAGAATCATGCCAGTTATATCAACATTATTTTATGCATAACACAAGGCCTGGCACATGGCAAGTACTCAAATATTTAGTGAATAAATAAACTTCTCATCACAAAAAGGCAGTATTCACAGACCCATTGACCAATTCTGCAGAAAGTTAGTATCTGTGTTAACACTCTTACAAGGAAATGTGAAATTAGAACTCCCAGATATTTCTGTATTAGTCTTGAGCTACGCTGACCTGATAAAAATTCCTAGTAAGAAATAATTTCTAATAAATACCTGACTAGCCAATATTATGTAGGTTTTTAAAGCAAAATGCCATTATTCTAGACCTCTGGGCAGAGTTTTTAGATACTAATGAACTACCACGCCATGGTGTAACAAGGGATGGGGATGTCGCTGAAAAACTAAGGGGTCTGACGCCTGTGATGAGACACCTCAACAACTCTCTCCCTGCTGCCAATCAGCGTAGGCACAGTTGCCGTTCTAACAGAACACTTAAAAGAATGTTCTCACTGACGAGAGTTATAGGGTAAAAAATTCTATTAGTTAATATAATGTGATTCTTATAGTGCCCTAAATATAAATAATGTTCAAAATTTGTATTTAAATACCAAGTAATGGCATTACTATATGTGCTGCCAGACAAAAATACATACTACTGAATTTTACTTGTAAGAACTAAAGGTACCTTTTAATACAGATATTGCAAATATTTTATCATTTTGAATATTAAACAACAAAACAAAACAAAAGAATAAAATGAAATAAAAATATACTCCTCAAATTCAGAAAACCCACAAATATCTTTATGCTAATTTGTGAACTCTATAAATTTTGCTATTTCTAAGGATCTTTGATTAATGCAAGCCATAAATATAAAGAATTGAGTAAGAGCAGCTTTCATCAGCTAAAGATATACACCTTTCCAATGAAGATATCTAAGTTCAAACAACAGTGATTTAAAAACAAAAACAAAAACATAATGTGTACCTGCAGGAAATCCCATTACATTGAATATTCTGTCCAGCTGGTCATGGTGATAAGGATTACTAGTTTTGATGTCCTCTTGTCGACAGTGAAATATTGGTTCTGACGTTAGTAGTTCTGCAAATATACACCCTATAGCCCAAATATCTTTAAAACAAAAAGAAAAAAAAAGAAAAGAAAAAAAAAGGAAAAGAAAAAAGAAAAAGAAAGGAGGAAAATAAAGTGGTTCTTTCCAAAAGAAAATGCATTTTTATCTTGGTGGGGACTGTTTTTTCTATCTTTTCTTTTCCTAATAAGTCATATTAATTCCTAAAGCAATTATCATTAAAAATATCATGGAATATTGCTTGTAAGTATATACTCCCACCCGACACATTCCAATTTTTTCATTCCCTATTATACCTTCATTCCACCCAGGGGCTTCATTCCAAGTTCAAATCAAGTAAGCTAAAATTTTGGCAATTTTTAAATGGATCAAACATTACCTTATCTGTGAAATACATACAAAGCTGCATATGGAGCACAAGAGCCACAAACAAACAAAATCAAACAGAAAATAAAACAAAAATAGAAAACCCAAATAGCTTTTGAAATTGGGCATACTTGCCAAAAACAATCAGCATAATTTTTTGAGGTAAAAATATTTTTTCTTTATCTAGTCTATGTATTTGCTAATTTGTAAAGTCTAATAATTATCCTTTCATGCTATCATGAGTTAGCAAGCTGTTATTACAGCAGGAGAAAGATAATGCCTGATCTCAAATATTCTAATGAAACTGCATTTCTACTTGAACGGTTTTTTGTTCAAAGGATTTCTTTATGCTACAGTGGAGTCAGATTTTGCAATTTAATAAGGATAAGAAAATAGGGAGCAAAATACTACCTTTACGATAGGTATAAATTCACTAGAATTACTCATAAAAGCCAGGCAAAATGGATTCCTCGAGTACAACAAATTCCTCTCATTCACTTTAAGATATAAGCTAACTTTCATTTATATTAAAATTTTACTCAATAGAACTGTTATTAATAGAGGAAAGATCTACATGCCACTTCAGAATTTAAAACTGAAATTATTCAGTTCCTACTTTAACAAAGCCCTAAACCAGCAAAGTTAACTTCTCTATGCTAAGTACAATGGTGTGAACACAGCAGACACTCAATCAGTCGTTTCTGATTGATCTAACCAATACCTGTGGTAAATATAAACAACTATAGAGGGAAAAATAAAAACCACTATTTTATTAAAGCCAATTGTTCAGGTATGTTAATAATTGTCACATAAATAGAAAATGTGAAGAAGATCTTAATTTATAAAATAACTCAGAATTCCTAAAATCTAAAATTAGAATATAGATAATTAAGGTAAAATTATCACATTTATAGATTTCAGCATAACAAGTTAATCATCTATTTATTAAGATTATACACCATAACTACAAGCAAGTGATTTTTAAAAAGGACACGGTTTACATATCTGTTTTCTCCCACATCATGAGAACCAAGTTAGCCAATACCAGCATATAGAAAAGTATGAAGACATACTAGCCAATTTTGTTTTTAGTATCAGAAAGTAAATGGAGAAATTATTTTGTGATTATTCTTTTGATGTATGTACCCCATGTGATAACTTGACTTATGATAATCTTAATCAAAGGAAAAGATATGCAAGCTAAGGAGCATCACAAAAAGGGTCAATGGGTTAATATGCATGTTTAAAACTCTACTCATAGCATCCAGAAGACACCATAACAACTCATTCTGGTTAGCTATGAAAAATACTAAAGAAAACTAACATGTAAGGAAGATGAGAGGTAAGTAAGTGGTGTAGCTATATCCTTAAAATGACAAACTGCTTCTAAAATAAAAGGTCAGAAAGTAGGAAGAAATAGTTTATTCGCCTTTGTTTACTCTTACCCTTATAACCTTCTTCTCTTTATCTTTTCTATTCTCTCTTACCTTTTGGCAATCTCATCACCATCCTTCCTTTCTTCAAAATCCTGATCCAGACATTAATCATGAAGTTAGCTACACAGGTTATTATTTTAGAAAAATTTCTAAATCTGTGTATGTAAGTCTCTCCTAACTATCTTAACTGTCCCCACCCCCCCCCACAATGTGCCAAGTTCATGGAAAAGTCCTTTCCTGCCTACCTGCCCTACTTTATTTCCTTCTAGGACTTTCCAAAGTAAAAACATATAAATCTCATCTACTTCTCAAACTCTGCGATGCTTTGTGCAGCTATTGAGCTAACTAGGCAAAGTAGATAGCAATTAGCAGACTAATTGGACCCAAATTGGGGGGGAGCTTGTTAAATAATGTATTAATCAATAGATGTATTAACAGCAAGTTTCTACCTTAATAAAAGAGTAAATTCTCATTCTCCGTATCTTATTTCTCACTTAATAGAATGCCATGTAATTAGTGGGCATTCAGTTATTTGAGAACAAACATCTGAGTTTAAAAGTCCATACTTTAGTAAAACTTTAAGACTGCTTCAGTGATGATTAATTAAAGACTGAAACTCCCTTTTCAGGTTTCTCCATGAAGTCAACCAAACAAAACCCCCAAATACTCAAAAACTGAATTAAACTTTGTCATTGGGAGTACAATGTTTACTGACCTATTATTTACTCTCTTTGGCTTAATGATTCAGCTTGTAGTTTTGTACAAGTGAATAAAAGACTGCAGCACTAAAGTTTGTTTGGAATAGAGGACGGGAACATTTTTTCCCTGTGCTCTTTGCTGCTTCTTAGTAGCCTTCAGTTTAACATAATCCACCAAACTGCACTAACAGATTTCACCCTTCTAAATGATGCCCTTAAAATGAACTAGTGAATAAGTAATCTGTGCACTGAACTACAAAAGTTCTTCTATTAGCTGCTCAAACTACAACCATCTGACAGGGAAGTAAAAATGCTAGGCAAGTTCTTGGTAAGTAGCTTGTGGTGTGGGGAATTTGTACTTTAATGGACCCTCAGGCTACTTACATAAGTAACAGAATGGGATTGTGTGGGAAAGACTGGAATCATGGAAGAGGTTTTCATTTTTATTCCTTTATTCTATTCTTTAAAATTTATATTAAAAATGGTTTACATATAATTTCTCTCTCTCAGAAAAAGAAGTAATTGGAAAAATACCCATATTCAACATTTTTGAGCCAATGTCTTCATAAAGGAAAAGTGTTTTAAAGATTGCTCTTGGCCAAGTGAGGTGTTCATAGGGCAGGGATCACCACCGCAGAGGGTCGGGCCTGACCTTGGTTTCAGTCATCTGCACCCCAGTTTGTTCCCTCTATATTCTTCCTATCTCAGAAGCAACTGTTTTATTCAGGGTCACAGAACTTTTGGAGTTGAAGAGGACCTAAGAGATGATTTAGTCTAAATTCTCACTTTCAAACAATGAGGCTGAAGAACTAAATGTTTTACATGGGGGTGAGCATGTGTGCGAATGTGAGCAAGCACACACACACATCCCACCCTGCGTGACAACTCTAAGGCTATAAGTCGGATTAATTTGCATACATTTTGGTTTCTCTTAATTTTAAAAGTTTAGCTAATAATTATCCAATAAATTTGGATGATGAGAAGGAGGAAGAGAGGAAAAATATGAAGAAAGGACTTCTCTTTTGCAAATTATAAAGCCATTTGAACAAGGGAATCTACCAAACTGCTAGTAGTTTAGCTTTGTGACAAATAGTCCTGCATCAAAACTGCCGACTGCAGCTTGTCCTAGTGAATAACAGGTTATACAAACTGCAATGTTCACAACAAAATATAAGTTTCTTGAGAAAAAGATAATAGAGTTAGAGTCTCTAGCTTCTGTGATGGCTTATTTTTTACTTAATTTAAATCAATTCAAAGTTTTCAGTGGATAACAGCTAAGATTAGGCAATCTTTTTTTTTTTTTTTTTTTTTTTTTAATTTTTTAGCTGTTTGTCAGGGAGAAAGAGAGAGAGAGCATAAGCAGGGGAAGTAGCAGGCAGAGGGAGGAGCAGACTCCCCATTGAACAGGGAGCCTGATGTGGGGCTCGATCCCTGGACCCTGGGATCATGACCTGAGCCAAAGGCAGAGGCTTAACTCACTGAGCCACCCAGGCGTCCCAGGCAATCACTACCTTATCTGTGTAGTCTGTTAATATGTCTTATCAAAAATAACAATACTTTTGAATATTCATTTCCTAGGTGGAAAAAATAGTTATGCATCATATTAGTTTATATTCTAAGCACTCAGAATATACTTATAAAAAAGATAACCAAATGTATGTGTAAGTAATAATATAGCTTCAGTAATTTTTACTTTTCCTTCTAATTGATTTTTTAAAAAATAAGCATTTTATTTTGGAGTAATTTTAGACTTAAAGAAAAGTTGCAAAGATAGTACAGAGAGGTCTTGTATCTAACTGACTTAACTTTATCTGCCTTTACTTTTTTATAAAATGAAATATCTCAAAGCAGTTATGAACATTAGTGAACATGAAGATTTTCTGAAGAAAGACATGTTGGGTTAAGGATTAATATGGGGGAATGATCACAAGCATTTCTTCTTTCCCTTCTTGAGTATACACTGAAATGGCAGCAAAGTAAGAAAGGTTAATAGTAATCCATAGTAATAAAAAGAACAGGAGGAGATCACTGGGGATAAGACTGACTCATTCATTCATTCATTCATTCACTCATTCAACAAAGAGTACTGAGTTCTCACTGCATACAGTGCCTACTAGGGTGACAGCTAGGCAAGGTCTATCTATTTTAGGGGATTTTAGATACTATACAATGCTAACAAGACAGTAAGATGGAAGTGGGTTGGGGAAGGCTGAATGACTACTTTAGACTGCGTGATCATTGAGGTTCTCTCTGAAGAAGTAGTGTTTTGACTAAGAACCGAATAAAAAAAAAAGAAAGAGAGAGAGAGACTGGCCATATAAAGACCTGATCTAGGCAGAGATACATAAGAACACTTTACTTCGGGGAAGACGGAAGGCAGATGGAACAGCTCAGAGAAGACCCCAGGCCACAATATTATTGCTGAGTGTGAAGCAGAATTGCCCTGTACAATTCTGGAAGATTCTGTCCTTAGAGGACTAGCTACAAAGTCTGTATTATTTTTTCTTCCTAACGTCTGTGTTTTGAATAGTTGATTCTCCTTCTCCTGCTCTCCTCCACTGCCCTGAAGCTACCAGGTACAAAACTAGGACCTAAAGTTGGAAGACTCTTCCTTTAAAGAATCTGAATGGCCTCAGGACAAAGGCTTGTACATGCTAGCACTTGGGGATCCCCCTCTTAACGGTAGTTCTCTGCTAGATCACTCTGAAATCTGCCATTCAACGAGCCCTATGATCTATGTCCACAAAGTTCCCAAGCACTTTTCTGTAAGCTGATTCTTAAATATGAAGAGATAATTGAGGGTCAACAAATAGTGGACGAACACTTGCCACATGGAAGGGAGAAACCGAGACATATAAATAAAAAGAGAGCCTATAAAGAAAACACCTAATTATTTCAGGAAAACAGCAAATTACAAACAATTAAAAAGCACTGTTATCACCATCCTCACAGATAGTTGAGATGCTTTTTTCCCCCCATAAAATAATACAAAAAACTAATAGAGAATAAGAAGGGGTTCTTAGAGAAAAAAAGACAAAGGCAGAAAAACATAGGAAAAGTGATATCAAGTAGTCCAGTAAGTAGTCCAACATATGCCCACACTCAGTTTAGGAAAGACAGGCACAGAAAACAGAGAGGAAGAAATCAAAGACTAGTTTAAGAGTTTTCCACAGACATGGGCTGTGCAATACGAATTTCAGACTGAATGTGCCTACCAAGTGGTCAGTACACTACTGTGAAACAGAAGGATAAGAAATCCTATTTGTTTTCAGAAAGAAAAACCACCCAGGTAAGCCACCAAGGAATGAGTACAAGACGGGCATGAATCTTCAGTAGCAACACTGATGCTACAAGCCAATGGAAGAGCATCATCAAATACTGAAGGAAAGTTATTTTGTACTTAGAATTTTAAACCTGGCCAAACTGCATGATATAGTAAGACACAGACATTTTTCAGAAATACAAGAACGAGAAAATTTACCTCCACAACACCTTTCCAAAGCAAGCTGAGAATATGTTATCGCAAAATAATAAAGCACAGAAGGAAATACGTCCAACTCAGAGGAATTAAAAAAAAAAAAAAAAGAAAAGAAAAGAAAAGAAAAGAAAAGCCAGGATGAAAATCAGTCCACAATACAGCATAGCATAGAAGACTTCTGGATGGAATCAACCAAGAAAAACAAAAGCAGACTTAATGCTATTCTGGAGAACACAGCAAGTTAGGTAAACAGTAAAGACATATAACAACGGGAAAAAGAAAAGAAAAGCACATAAGAAAAGAACACGATGAAAAAATTCAATGAAATAAAATGAGGCACAATAAAGATGTCAATAATGGGAAAGGTGTGGAAAAAGGACTGTGGTAGTTTAGCACTGAATCTGTTACAATATATAATCTGAGTATAAACTGTGGGAATTATAGTTTGTAAATAGAAAATAAAGGTTGTAAACATCAACAAAGTAGTAATAATAACAACGACAACAGTATTTCTAACACAGCTTATAAACTGGGAGGTTGAAGAAGTAAAAGAGCACTAATTTCCCAATTCTTAATAGTACGGAGGTAATCAACATAATCAAAAACTGAAAAGTGAATTAAGATATCCTAAACTACTTTTTCCATAATTTTTCTCCTTAACTCCCAAGGGGATCTTTTAGAAGTATTTCTTTTGGTGAAAAAAACATTTGTCTGAAGTTTAATGGTTTAGAAATTTTACTGTGCTTATTTCTCTTCTCAAGTAAAATTTAAAATATATTTTTACTTAGAATGCACAGTATGATCCCATATATTTAAGAAGTTTTAAAATATCTATAAGAGAGAGATGTTTAGAATAATACATTCCTAATGCTCATAATGGTGTTTCTAAGTAGTGGAATTTTAGGACACTTTTTGTTCTTATTTTTATAGTTTACTGTATTATTTGATTTAATACACAGAAATACATATATTTTACAATAACAAAGCCACTTTTAAAATGCCATGGAATTTTAATTAGATATACTCACCAATAGCTTTGGTATAATGTCTCGCTCCAAGAAGTAATTCTGGGGCTCGGTACCAGAATGTTACAACTACTGGATCCAAATCTGCTAAAGGCTTCAAAGGTGAATTAAATAATCGGGCAAAGCCCATATCAGCTGTAAATAAAGATAATAATAATGTTAAGTCAATATATTTTTACAAATTTAACTGATTAATTTTACCACTGCTAAGATAGGGAAAATGTGCTGAATTCTTCACCTGGGTTATAGATATGCTTGCTGCAGAGGTCAAGGATGACCCTATACTCCGGGCAGATTTCTTTCTGCCTGTCACGCTACCACGGGGGACAGGGTTGTTAAACTTCATGTCCATTCTTTGTATTGGTTATAAGCACTGAGAAACTAATTGAGTTATAGTAAGGCTTTCCATTATTTGCATCAATAAGCCTGGTCACTGGGATAATCATGACTATACAGTATGTTAATACCACTATCTCCCCCCATTTATTTAGGTTGAATTTTATTAACTGAAAGAATCATAGTAATTTTTTTAAGCTGGAAAAGACCTTCTAAAAGGTGATATAGTTCAATCACCTCCTTTTTCAGGAGGAAAAAAGAAAAAATTTTCAAAAGAAGAAATTAAATGATTTGACAAATGTCATAAACTCCTACCTCAGAAATGGAGCTGTGGCATTTGACACAGTTTAATATGTTGTGTAGTTATTCAGGCATGACTGTTTATCCTATTAAACTGTAATCTTAAAGGCAAAAACTGTCTTTTTTCATCTCTTTTAGTATCTATCTAGTGTCATTACACATGGCTTTTATCAAATACACATTGAATGAATGATCACCTATTCATACCACCTATCAAAAATTTCAAGATTCATCCACCATTTGTTTGGTTTTGCTCTCCTAATATATATTTTTAATGAAGGAGGCTCTCATCTAACCTTCTTAATTACGGAGGTTAAAAAAAACCAACACAGAAATTTGGTAAAGAATTAAAACCATGACTTAGATTACTAAATACTGGCTTATAGAAGAACTAATATTTCTTCTTAAATGTGAATGCTTTAAAAGCCTTTAGTATCCCCCAAACCTGCTCACATCATATGCATTACATATAATTCCAAACTAGATTATTTTGTTATATAAAATTTCTCCAAATCTTAGTAAAAAAAATATGTCTGTAACTACTGTTTGGCTGGGTCTTTTTTATTTTGCACACTTTGAACTTATATTTGAAGAACCTGATACAACCAAATTGGGCTTTTTAAAACACAAGTCAGGACTTACAAGGCATTTGGTGACCCTATAGAGTTAAGTACTGACAGGGTCTGGCTGTCAAAGGAAGTCAATGCCTAGGAGTACTCCGAGGTACATCAAATGTTTGTGATACTAAAAACCTTGTGAGGTTTGCATGATAAAAGAGTATTCTGAGGGTCTAATTAAAAGTGGAAAGTGAGATCTGGGGAATTTATAGGGGAGGATGGGGAAGAGGGGTTAGGAACATCTAGGTTTTTCTTTGTCCATTAAATGGTACAAATTAGCTGATAATTTGAATTTATATTAAATGTTGCAATCAGAAAGTACTCTTTACTTTTTTTATATACTCCCACAACCCTGCTGCCTTTAAATTAACATAATTTAGTTACAACACTTCTTCTACCCACACACAAAACAAACTAAATAAATGTGACAAAGACAACTTAGAAATGACAATGAAAAAAAAAAAACAGAATTTAAAAATTCAGTTTTATCCTTATAGGTACCAGACCAGAACTGGGTAAAATTTTGCTCTGATATATAAGAAAACAGAGCTATTAGAAAACATGCCAAGGTACAGAATGCTTGTAACTTTCTTTTCCCTTTAGGCAGAGGCCTTCTAGAACTTAAGGTTCTGTACCTCTCCAGCCTCCGCAGTTTTCCTAGTTTGTAATTCCTAATGTTGAAAGGTCAACAGAGGCATATGTTCTGATCTCAACTGGCTCAGGTGAACAGAACTGATGCTGTTAATTACTAGTTTGCTTTATGCCTTTGTGACTAAAGGTGAGGCTGGCTTCTAACATGAAGAGAAGCCACTCACCTCCATAGGCTATTTTTAATGAAGGCAAAGGTTTCTAAGAAACTTCCCTGGCTTATTTTATAATTAGAACATTTCAATCTCTAAAGATTGTCTGACACCTTTTAAGAGCGTGAAACATTTTTCACTTTTAATGTAAACTCTTTAGAAATGGCTTTGATCAGAAGGAACTACATGAATATGGCATATCATTACAGCAAAAGTTAGAAGTGATATTGCTGTCTGCAAAAGTTTTAAAAGAGTGCTACACTGTGACTTATCAAAAATAAAACATACCAATTTTTACTCTTCCTCGCTCAGGACCTTCACCCATAACTAAAATATTAGCAGGTTTCTGTGGAAACAAAATAGTGTTTTTTTTTTCAGTAGACAGTAGTGGTTTCTTTTAAATAGACATTATGCCAATATAACATATCCACCTTTACAAAATCTCATTTACTCAAAAATTAAAATCAAACACAGGAAGTCACCAAAGAAACATTATGTGTATATATGCAAAGCAATGTGCAAACATTAGGAAGGCCCAAATATGACAGTGCTTTTCTCCAGGCAGAGCTAATAAAGCTATTCTTGGCTTATTTAGCCGAGTCTTTGTTCATTACTGTGGAGCATCTGATGGGAAGTTACAATGTTGAGGTTCCTTCCAACTCTTTCAATTGTAAAAAATGTCTTGCAACTTTAAGGGAAATGTGTCTTCAAAGATGACTTAATTCTAAATAGCAAAGGAAGGAGCCACCGGATATCTTTTTTTTTTTTTTTTTTTTTTGAAATGCCAAAGTGTGCACCTATGCTTTAACAAATAAATTTTGGAGAATCCGTTTATTAAAGTATTTTCTAAATGAGTTAGTGAAGAGGAATTTTTTATGACCTAAACAGTTGTGAGATTTTTATGTTTAAATAAAGAGAAGCTAAAACTTAAAGTGAGATTTTATAGAAGTAAAATTCCAAATAGTGTTAAAGTCTCTAAAAATATACAGGATTAACTATCATCTACAATCTGCTACAGTGGTATGTACAATATTGACATGTGAGACTTATGCCCTCATCAGCAAGAAGGAAGAAGAGAGGAAGAAGGAAGATAAGGGGGTTGGATGAACAGAGAGGAAAGGGTTGGGGAGAGCAACCCCCAAACCTTTCTTACCCTACTAGGCTGTCTACTTGGTATTTAATTTTGCCAGTCTGCTAAATAACAGTGAAACTAGATTAGAATATCCTTCAAATACAGATCAAACAACCTTAAAATTAAGGATTTTAATGAAGGCTGTTTACAGTGCTAACTAGTTCACAAGCTTCCCTAACCACATCTGCTAATAGCCCCCATGCTCTTACTGACAAAATATAACTTACAGTATATTATTCTCTCAGCTACTACAGATCAAAAACATTTTTTATCCCTAGCCAAAAGAAAAAAGAATTGCTGAAATGGTGGCATACACATAATCAAAGGTTACAAGTTCTAGACTTTTAGGAAACTAGGCACCAGAGAGATTAAATGACTTGCCCTGTGAGCATAATCTACAAGACTGGGCAGCAACAGCAGAATTTACCCCATGGCTTAAGTCTAGTGCTCCCTTCCTAATACATCATCTTGGAAAATAACTTTATGTAGCAAGTTTTTCAATTAATGTATACTACCATAATAAAAATAATACTAGTTTCATTCAAGAAAATGTTTTCAGAACCCCTATCATTCACACATACATGCACTGCTGACCCCTGGAAAAACCGCCTTGCGAAGTAGCTGAAGAAGTACATAACACGATTCCCCGTGCGCTACCTGCAAGAGCTGCCTAACACAAGTAAAACGGCTTTCATGCACTGTGCTAACCCATCACTGGGTTAGACTCTGCAGAGACTTTCAGAGCTCAGCCTACTTCAAAATGAAATCAGATCTCTGAAACTAGCATAAAATATTGAAGGCAGAGGAGGGTTTCCAAAAGGAACCAGGCAGCATTTCTATCTGGCTGAGGAGTAAGGCTTGCTCTCAACTACCAACGTGGGCTCAGGAAGAAACGTCCATGTCTGTGCTAGAACTCTCTTCTTATGGACCATTGGGGAAGAACTCCCTAAACATCTCTTGAACACATTCCCTATTCTTTAAGCCCATTATGATTCTTTTTCCATCCAATCCATCTCTGTAGTGTTGCCAGGGTAACCTTTCTGAAAGACAAAGCTGATCATATCATTCCTTTGCTTAAAATCTTCCATAGTAGTATCATGGAAAATTCTTGTAAGATTGGGTGAAAACAGAACACAAAATGATATACAGACTGCGATTACAAACAGGTTAAAAAAAAAAAAAAGTATGATGGGTAAAGACTAGAAGAACAAAGAGTTAGTGACAGTGGTACAGATGAACCTTTTCAAAGGTAACTTTGAATGCTTTTGCTATGCTTTATTATTAGGCATATGTAGAGAAATATAATTTCTACTTTAATTAGTCTTTCATCACCTATGAATAAGATCCAAAGTCCTTATGAGGGGATGCAAGACACCTGCAAGCTCATTCCCATCAATCGGTCCTGCCCCACCTGCCACTGTCCACACTGCTCCTGCCATACTGGTTTTCAGTGTCCTGTGACACTTTCAAATCTGTTATCCCATTATTATTGCCCCAAAGACCCTTCCCCTGTTATTTGGCAAAATCTGATTCTTTGCACCACCCCCCCACTTGATGACATAAATAATACATGACTACATTCTGATTACAAACAATTCAACTATAAAGTCACATACAATTAAAACTTAAAGAGCCTTTCACCACCCATTGTCCTCCACCATGTCCCAAACCCCATTCCCTTCTCCAGAGGTGCAAAGTGATTAACTGGTTTGCTGTGATGGACTTTTCCAGCACTTAAGTGCTCAATCCTAAAATATCATCTCTGTATCTGGCAAGTGCAGAGCACAACATTGACATCTCTCTCCTCCTTTTATTTTACATGAAGTAGAAAAATCTCTCTCCTTTTTTGCTTTCTTACTCATTCAGCAGCTGGGCCCATACTTAGAAAGTAAGGGTAAGTGGTACTGGTCTACCTGCTATGGGGTAACAAGAGAGAAACTCCCTTTTGTTTGTTTTGTTCGAGACATATCAGACTGTCAAGTTCCAAACCAGGGTTTTAGCACTGGTTGGGGGAATAAACAGTTTCTCTGTCAAAGATTTGGGGACAAAGCTCTAGTTAAAAGTTAAAAATTGCTCTTCTAGGCAACTTGCTGCCTATTGTATGATCTGAAGCAGGTCTTGGGGCTAAAGGCCATTACCAACACTACTTTTATAAGTGAACTTAAAATTCGGTTTGGGCATGCCATACAGTCACAAACAAGAACGGTGCTGTGTTGTTTCAGTACACTACTTATGAATGATGGGTCCTTCCTTATTTATTTTTATGATGGCATTCTATATGCCTCAATATGCGATATTCTGATTTTAGTAGAGAAATCTAACACTAAATTTATTTTATGGATGCAATCTAATGGAAGTTTCAAAAGAAAAAGGTAGAAAGGCTCTAACGATCATGAATACTGTTTTGTCTCTTTGCTTAGCCAGTATTAACTAAGGGAGGCTTCAGACTTAGTAATTTTTGTTTTAGTATTTAAGGCCATGCTGAAACAATATTCTCCAAAAAAGCTCATCTCTTTTCTTTCTTGTCTAGTGGTAGAATTGGGTAGTTTTTAGCTCTTGAGCCAAAACTTCCATTTTTTAATGACAATACACGAATCAATTGGTAATAACCATAACTATGGTAAACAGTCTGTGATCTTTTATATGCTATCCAAAATAATCACTTTGAAAGAACATATAAAAGTTTACATTTTAATGAGGCATACACCCCATTAACCATATTTCTGCTTATGGAGATCGGAGGTCCAACATGATTAGTAGTATTACATCATAGCAACATCTTCAAATACGGCTATGCTATGCAGACATGATTATAGAACACCTTTCACTGCCTGCTGAATGATGAAATAAATCAATGACACACTTGTTTGAAGTATACTTGTTGTTTGAAACTATGATACCCTTCTGTTACTGCTGTTTTGTTTCTCCCAGGGTGGGGAGAGGGGGGAATGTGTTTGTAATTAAAAGAACACATCCTTGTTTTATATTACAGGCTCATGGCTTTTTTTGCTTTCTATTGTTATGCTCCCCCCAAAATTCACTGGTATTTCCTAAAGCAAGATGTTTGTATTGCAGAGAAAACCATTCATGTAGAGGCTTTCTGTCCTCTAGAATTTGTCATGCTGTGGAATAGTACACTGATGCCTTTGGTATACAGCAGAAATGGTGAACTGGTTTCATCTGAGGGATCAGTCCTGATTTAAAAAAAAAAAAAAAAAGGTAAGGACTATAGGCAGCTCTGTCTTGAGAAAGACAAGAATTGGGTTGACTAGGAAACCACCATTATCAATCAGAGGCATCTGACATATGTGCAGATGTGAATGATGGCTCATCTGTCCAGGTAACTGCCAAGACCTTTTTACTCCAGGGGTGAAAATGGGGCCTTCATATGTGCACTAAGGTGTCAAGGCAAAATGGAGAACTTGAGGCAACACGAAAATTTCATTCTTGATAGATCTATGGAAAAAAAATAGCAGTCCATAAGAAACCACTATTAGGAGTGCCCCCAGTCAGTTAAGTGTCTGCCTTCAGCTCAGGTCATAATCCTAGGGTCCTGGGATCAGGCTCCCTGCTCAGTGGGGAGCCTGCTTCTCCTATTAACTCTGCTCCTCTGCTCCTGCTCTATCTCAAACAAATAAATAAAATCTTAAAAAAAAAAAAAGAAAAAAAGAAACCACTGTTAGTGCTGTACCCTAAGATTTATTCAGAATTTAACTTTCACAAACACTATAAACAACACAACCCAGTAGCACATTTTCTAGATACTCCAAACTTTCAGTTTGGTTGTTAATCATTATGTACTACAATACACGCTGAAAAATTAACAAACTCTATATATACATATGAGATTCAAATCTGGGTGGCAAAGTCTTAAATAGATATAGATTCAGTAATTTAAAAAATTGTTTTAATGAAATCTTCTAAGGAGTTGGGTAAGAAATTTGGAAATCCAGGGGCGCCTGGGTGGCTCAGTGGTTTAAAGCCTCTGCTTTCGGCTCGGGTATGGTCCCGGGGTCCTGCGATCGAGCCCCATATCGGGTTCTCTAAGCCTGCCTCCCCCTCTTTCTCTGCCTGCCTCTCTGCCTACTTGTGATCTCTGTCAAATAAATAAATAAAATCTTAAAAGAAAAAAAAAGAAATTTAGAAATCCAATGAATGAGATCTGGAAGATGTCTTTACATTACAGTTTTCAATTTTTCTTCCAAGCTACAAATTACATTTTTTACCTCTAATACTGAATTTTACCCAGCTGCTGCTAAATGAACACCTTTAAGCTAAAGAAGAAATTACCAACTTTTATTCTAGGAAAGTTGTTTTTTGCTCTTTGTATAGATCTAAAAAAATGCATAATTTCTTAACAAATTCTGCTTCATGATTAGAAAGTAAATGTGTCTTGTAACACGGAACTCCATCCTCTACAGTCAACAGTTAAAGTACTATACATTTACCCCTGTATATACTGAATTAAGAGGCACTGAAGCCTAGAGACCAACAAAGCAACAAGTCAACAGTTGCTGCCTCCAGAGAGGTCAGTTAGGCTAGACTAACGGGTGGGGTAAATTCAGGCAAGGAAAAACTTGGTAGAGGTGATGATCCCCAACCTGCCTTAAATGTGAAATCTCAGGAGCTGGTCTGGAAGATAAACAAGAGACAGTGCCTCAAGAAACCTCCGCAGGGGTCTGTACCTCTCAAAGGATGGAGGCAGTGCTCACTGGAGTATCAAAACACATGGGATGCTGACTCATCTTTCACTTACCTAAGTACTCCTCTCTTCTAGGGAGAATAGGAATTAGGTTCTCACAGTCAATGCAAATCGAGGTATTTTATGAGACAAGCATTTAACTACATGACAGTAATCACGTTAATAATAGATGACAATTCCTTTCAATAAGCCCCTCCCACTTTCCTCCAGTCCAGACTACTAGCTCTACTTCTTGCTTTTCATCTAGTATCTCCTAGGTAATACAAAATCACATAAAATACCACGTGGTGAATATCGTCATCAAAAGTGTTTCAAATAATAAACATGATCCACATTATTAGTTTAAAACTGGTATCTTTTAAAACTACAAATGTTGAGTTTTTAAAATTAAAAAATTCTTAACCTGCCCACTTAAGGCAGTTGGGATATAAAATACCAGTTTAAGTGCAATAAGATCAATTTGGAATTGATTGGAATTTGTTTCACTGAAACAAAGGTCATTTTCTTATCGTCATAGAGTACCAGAGGCAATATTCATTTCATTAACAATGAGACATGGGTGCACAGAACAGAAACATGGCAACAGAAATAAACTTTTAAATTTACAGGTGCAACTATATCTTATTTATTCCTAAGAATGTGTGTGCACATATTAATATATATGTGTATATTTTCTTGTAGATGGAAATGTATTTTCCAAGTTAGATTTGCTTAATTGTATTTTTGTAAGCTGTAAGATGTGTTATAACACAGTTCCAGCGAATAATCTAATAAAGTACCCAATAAGGGAAAAAAAGTACCTTTAAGACTAGAAAACTGAGTAACATTAAAGAGATCAAAGGCATCTTAAGGTAGAGGTATTAAGAGGCAGAGAAAGGATATCAATAGTCTTTTAGTTTTCAAAACAGTTCGAGTTAACCAAATTTTACAAAAAAAAAAAAAAGCATAGTTTGTATTCAAATCTGAAAATCACTCTAATTCCAAATACTATTCTAAACAATATTAATTTATATAATTGTTAGTACAACAGTGATCAGTGGGTAGTATTGCTTTGTGCTCTATCTTCTCAAGTTATTATCTTCTGGACACATCTGGATGTTTGTACATTACTTTTACTAATTACATTGTATTCCTCTATTAATAGACAGTTGGCTGTATTTCCCCCACACCCCCACTTCTGGCACTAACCCTGATGATGCTCCCACTGACAATGTTTGTATAAATTATACTTGCCTCCCCACTATCCCCCGAAAACCCTGACACATTCAATAGGTAATTTCATTGGGATGAAATTTCCAAAGTAGAATTATCAGATCAAATATCAATAGCTCTATTGTCCTAAAATTAGAAGTTTGCTTTGCTTAAGTCTCAAAGGTGGATACGTGTTCAATGGACATAACTTGGGAAATGAAGACAAGAACAATGTGCTTGATAATAGATGACTTTTATATCTATAAACTTTAAACTAATAGATGGACCACTATAAACATTTCAGGTTACCTTTTGTTTTTTCCCTCTTTATAAAACTAAAAAATGGCATCATACAACTATATTGTTTGTAACCTTTCCTCACTAGTATATCATGAAGATTTTTTTTTAATTTGGAAATTACTTTTCTGATAGAAACCTTAGGAATCCTATGGATTCATCAAAATTTTAGATCAATTACCTCCTATTAATTGTTTAGGTTGTTCCTAGTTCCTTAATTAAAGAAAAATGATGCCATAACAAACATTTCTGAAAGTGCCTGAGAAATTCCAAGAAAGTCAAATTGTTGGGTAAACGTTATAAACATTTTTAAGGTTTTTTGATACACATTAACAGATTTGGCCCTTGAAACAGGTTCAAGTACCAATTTTATAAATTCAACACCCTTTTATAAAAAATACCATTAAGTATGATAAAACCAATCTGGAAAACAATGTATATATGCAATGTATATAACATTTTCTTATTTTTATTAGCTTCAATGATTATATAATAGTAACTTAAAACTTTGAGTATCTTTTACTGATAATCATGTTCTGATTTGTTCTGTAGATTTTATTGAGGAGGCTTAGATGATTAAATTTACATATTCACCTCAATTCTCTATATTCTTTATAGTAAAGATATATTATTTTTATCATTTTTCTAATGTGTTATTTTCCTCCTGCTAAAAACTTTACATTTTATATTCTCTAAGGGTATTTTTACTAGTGTTTTTACATTTCAGCTTGTCTACTTTATCTTTAGTAATAGTTAGGAATTCACTTAGTTGGAAATTTATCTCCAGCTAAAGCTAGAATAAATATCCCAATTTTAAAAAATACATTTTGCTACTAAGATCCATGTGGGTTTCAGTGTAATTTTAAGAAATAAGTAACAAAAAATTTTATTAGAGACAAGAAAATACTTCTCCCTAATGATACTAAAGAGTGATGCTCTACTGTAAATAACTTATAGTTAATTACATAGTAAGTTCTTATAATAGTGCAAGTGTATTCATTCAATTTTTAATCTCTGTGTCTTAAATGGCATAATTTTTCAATTGATGATGTCTAATAGTTAAGATAATTCTTTTATTTCTAGCTTTATTTTATTGTGTTCTGAAATGCAGAATGTGTGACTTTGTGAGGTCTTACCACGAATCTAGTCTCTAGTACACACTGAACTTTTGTAGTATAATTTTGTGAGTGAATGTTTATTTAAAAAATACATTCTTGGGGCACCTGGGTGGCTCAGTGGGTTAAGCCTCTGCCTTCTCCCCCACCCCGCCTGCCCCTCTGCCTACTGTGATCTCTGTCAAATAAATAAAGTTTTTTAAAAAATAAAATAAAAATACATTCTTTTAGAAAGCTCTAAATGCCAAGCAACTATATTACATCACATTGCTTTATTCTACAATTTTTGTTTGTTCTTTATTTAAAAATTTTTGTCATAATCTGAGAGAAAAATGGCAAGGTATATAATTATATATATTTTTAAAAGATTTTATTTATTTATTTGACAGAAATCACAAGCAGAGAGGCAGGCAGAGAGAAAGAGAGAGGAGGAAGCAGGCTCCCTGCTGAGCAGAGAGCCCGATGTGGGGCTTGATCCCAGGACCCCGGGATCATGACCCGAGCCAAAGGCAGAGGCTTTAACCCACTGAACCACCCAGGCGCCCCTACAATTATATATTTCTACTTGTTTTGGTATAAACCACAAATTCTTTGTTGTATAGCAAAGAATTAATCATTAATTATTCGTTAATCATTCTGCTATTATAAAATGTGTTTCAATCTTCTGAATTAAAAAATACTTAATCTGATACTATAATTTTGTTCTCTATTTGAAAAGATACAGACTTGAGACCAATGGTTCTCAACTATTTTCCTCCCCTAAACATCTGAGGAATATGATATGTTTCTTTAGAAAATGAAGAAGTGGTTAAGAATAAGGCTGAAAACACTCAGGGGTGACACCAGCTATTAAGTTGTGTGACTTTAATCTCCATTTCATCATTTATAAAATACAAATAAAAATAATAACCAAGTGTCGCTGCAGATATTAAATGTGACGAATGCTCATAAAAGAATTACAGCAAGATACTTGATATGTAAGACACTAAATATATTATAATGGTAATTATGATGGCAGCTAGCACTATAATCTGTTAATGATGATTCACTGCTGTAGTCATTCTTAAGTAAATGCTTCCTGGGGGATTGGTGCCCATGCTTAAGTGGACAATGCCCCTAAGATGATTTTTCTATACTGCCCTATGAGACACCCCTAGTTGCTTTTGATTATCTTCTAGCTTTTAGTCATTTATACCTTTTAGAGATTAAAAAAACTGCCTATTCTTAGCATTAGCTGTTTAAAAAATTAAAAATACATTCTTGTAGAAAATTAAAATATATGAATATAGAAAGTAAAATTTACCTGAAATCTCATCTCACAGAGTTAAACCATTACAAACATTTTGATGGATAAAATTCTAGTTATCTCTAAATCTATATTATTTATATTTAATACAAATGTCTTATAAAGGCTCTTTTGCTTTAACAGAGCTGCCCCTATCATAACTATTTAGGTTATTTCTGTTCTGGTAGTGACAGAAGGTCAGAAGGTTAATGGCTGTTGATTTTATATATATACTTTTCATGCTTGGAAGTTTCCTTCTTTTATTTTTAACAGGAATTTCAATCAGAAATGAATATTAAATTTTGTCAAATAATACTGCACATTGAATTTTGCTAAAGTTTTACATTTACAAATACTGAGATAACCACAGTGTTATTCTCTTAGCACCAGTAATACTGTGAAACCTGTTAATTGGCTTCCAAATACTAAATCATGCATTCTTAAATGAGCTTCATTTACTTAGAACACAGTATTCTTTCAGTGTCACTCTGGATCTTTTTTGTTAACATTTTTACTTAAGAAATATGCACAAATATTTACATGTGACACTGGTCCAGGCCTGTGTACATTATCTTCACCAGCTTTGTGTGACTGTTATGCTTTCTTCCTACAAAGTTACTAAGGGAACTTTCTTTTGCTCTAGTATAGTTTATACAGTGTAGAATTAGCTGTTGCTTGAGAGGTGAAGCAACTGTGAAACCATTTGCTATTGCTACATATTGTGGAGGAAGACCTGTGACAAATGTCTTTATTTCTCTCAGTTACTGGTCTCTTGAGTTTTTCTACCTCTTCTACCTCTTCCAGGGCAATTATGGTAAATTTTATTTATTTATTTATTTATTTATTTATTTTAAAATGCTTGTTTATTCTTGGGTTTTATAGAACACCAGAATAGTTCATCAACCACTAAAAATTTTAAATTGTAGTCAAAAATCATCCATTCCCACTTCAGTGCACCAGAAGCGGAATTTACCAACCTTTCAAGAATAATTTCTATATTGTACATGCTATTTAAGAGACTAAAATCATTTTCTGAAGCTGATGATCACAAAAACAAAACAAAGACAGTATACAAACAGATGATTACTGACCAAACTCACTTGTCAATAAAGATGAAATAAAATATTAGAAGGGAATCCAATAGTGACTGAAAAAAAAAAAGTCAAGACCAAGTAGAGTTGCTCCCATGAATGCAAGGATTGTTCAACTTCAAAAACAAAACAAAACCTTATAAATGTAAGTTTCCACATTAACAGATTAAAGGAAATAGCTATATGACCATCTCAAAAGATGCAGAACAGGCACTAAATAAAACCCACTTTTGATGTAGGAACAAACAACTTAACTAGATATAGAAGTAAACACCTTTAACCTATAAAAGGTATTTTTACCAAAACCCCAGAACAAACATATTTAATGGTGAAACTTGAGTTTTCATTAAAGACAGAAAAAAACTGTCACCTCAATCACTTGCCACTGCACTAGTAAACAGGTCCTTGCCATTTATCATTACCACATAACAAGGGAAAAAATCCATTTCATACATTCCAATTTTTACTTTCCTTTAAAATTCTGTAATTCCGTAACTGGGTTCTATCTTATACTTACTGTGGGACAGTCAAATTAGCAAAATGTTTTCTTTCTTAGTAATATATAAAACAATGCTGCAGGCTTTCTGCTTCCCAGTCTGCAGTACAAAGAGGTAATATGGTATGTTTGGGATAGATTCTGTGTACCAGTCTCAGAGGTGGGAAGCTACAGAGGTACTTTAGGTAGTGGAATATGATGTGGTTTACTTTTAAGAGGGATCATTCTCAAGGCTATGTCGATATTAGACCATATAAACCGCAAGACTAAAATGTTAGATCGCATGGGGAGTTTTTGCAGTAATCCAGGTGTCCTGGATTTGAACAGCAGTAATAGAAATGATAAGTAAAGCCACAAGGCAATAAGTGGAGTCCAAAAAATTCACCTGGAAGGTCAGGTTACTCTGGGGTAAATGAACAGAAATTAATGAGACAAATAAAGTCAGCCTAAAGAACTAGCAGTCCTGGAAGTCCACCTGGAAAATCCAAATCCATGTCCTGCCAGCAAAGAATTTTAGAATCTCCTTATTTGTGGCTCCTGATTTACTGGACTGATCTAGATACTGAACTACAAGAATGCAGACTCTCTTCCCAATTTTCCCTTCCCTTCACAATTCACTCTCCCCACAGCTTCTTCTCCCTGACAATAAGCACCGCAGTTTATTCTTCTTTGGGAAATGACACTAGTCAGATGAGTAGAACCAATGGCCAATGTGTTATATTCAAATCTGAGTTACTGGAGGGTCTTACTGTAGTCTGATCTATGTTTTGAAGATAGAGTTGACAAGAATCCATTTATTCATTCAATAAAAATTTGCTGTGCAACCAGTATGTGTTATTCTGGGTACTAATGATATAGCAGTAAAAGAAATGGATAAAGTTCCTGCCCTTAAGTTATATTTATATTCCTAGGGCAACCTGACAATAAATTGGTAGTAAAATGTATTAAATGAACATTATTATGTGCCAATCATAGTCCTAATACTTTAAATGAAAACTCAATAAAAAAGATAAAAATAGGGGCACCTGAGTGGCTCAGTGGGTTAAAGCCTCTGCCTTCGGCTCAGGTCATGGTCCCAGGGTCCTGGGATTGAGCCCCATATCGGCCTCTCTGCTCAGCGGGGAGCCTGTCTCCCTGTCTCTGCCTGCTTCTCTGCCTGCTTGTGGTCTCTTTCTCTCTCTGTCAAATAAATAAATAAAATCTTAAAAAAAAAAAAAAAGATAAAAATAAAGGTTTGGTCTCATTTATAAATGAGGAAAGTAACACTTAGAGAATTTAATCCTACCAAGTTATGTAATTAAATGGTAGACCAAGATTCAAACAAATCTTAGGCCCACTACAGTAGGGGCTTAATTTTTCAAGATGCATAATCTAAGATCCCTTATTGGTCCTTACCACATGCAACCATTTCTTGTTTTTTTCTTAATTATTCCTGTTGTTATTCTTTACTTCTTCCTACCTTTCAACTACTTCTTTTTTTAATTCTTGGATTCTCCTCTTCCTCCTAACCATAAAGGCCCAGAAAACATCTGATTTTACCAGTTGGTGTTAATCAGACAGAAAAAAAAAATAAAAGAGAAGATCAATCAAAAGAAGAAAGGGGCCAAAGAATGAGTGTTATACATTCTGAAATTTTGACTCTACCTTCTAAGGAATACATCTGTGAAATAACAAGTCTAGTATAATAAGACAGAACACTAGTCACTGTTGGAAACATTGAATGATGATGGGATGGTTATCTGCTGCACATATTATCAAGAATTACCACACCATGTAAGGGATGGGATTGGTCACTTCCAAGATGCCTTCCAACTTCATGGTCTATTAGTCTAAGAAATTAAGGAAATAAAAAAATGGCCTTCATTTCAAATGGTACATGGTATTTATATAAACACATTTTTAAACTAATGATTAAAAAATTAGCAGTCTTTCTCCCATCATTTATGGTTTTATTAAATAGGCATCTTAAAGGCACTGACCTAAATTATGAGCCCTCTATAATCTGAAAAGACTATATATTCTAAAGAATTGAAACTAATCTCGGAAATTCAGACACCTATTATTTTTTAGAGAGACTATTTACTTTAGAGAGAGAATGTGCACGTGCGAGTTGGGGGAAGGGACAGAGGGAGAGATCTTCCAGCAGACTCCCTGCTACGCCCAGAGCCTGCCACAGGGCTCAATCTCAGGACCCATGAGATCAAAATCTGAGCCTTAAAACAAGAGTCTGGATGCTTAACTGACAACTCACACAGGCACTCCTCAGACATCCTAGTACGAGTTAGGAATCCTCACATTATATATCTACTTAAGAGTATTATATCTATGGCATGATATATGTCTGAAGGCAAATTATACATAATTTAAATAATAAAAACAGACCTTGGTGATTACAACAAAGTAATACTCTGAAGAAAAAGTAAAATTCCAGCTATATTGAGGGTAGGAAACTTTAATAAAGAAATATTTTTTCAATAGTTAATAACTATTACCAACTTAATATCTAATTGTACCTGAGGAAACTTTCATTTTTACTAAGTCTCAAAAAAAAAATTCCTATGTGTTGATTAGAATAGCATTTACAAGCATTTACACAAAATCTTGAGCTTTTATGTTGAACTGACTTTGAAATATGGCTAAACTGCATATGTTTGTTTCTTTAGGAAGACTTACTTTTCTCCTCCTATATGAACACTTCTCATTTGCTTTTATCTGGTAAAGACATACAGGAGTCAAACTGAAAAAGACTTATTGAAAGATATATATTGCCATGGAAGCCGGTGACAATTTTAGCTGAAATAAGACAAAATCTTATCTAATATATTCTATCTTTAAAGATTAAATTACTTTGACAAATATTCATAAGTCTGGAAAAAAATATAATACTCTAATACTCTAAGACCTGACTCTACTATTAGAAAGTGACTGGAATATTAATTTTTATATGGTCTTTCAGAGTATAATTCAGATAATTCTGAAACTTTTTTTTTAGAAAAACCTGTTCTCTGTATTTTGACTACAGACAGTGTATTTCTCCTTTCCTGATATAAAAGTCTAAAGGCCAAAAGAGAAAAAGTGGGGATTCACCACTAACACTATGTCCAGCAGTAATAACTTATATCAGATGCAGGCAGAGACCTGGGAAATTGTTGTCTTTAATATGATTCAAAAGTCCTTTAAACAAGACCTTCCCAAATCTGTCCTGTTTTTAGAAATACACTGCTCTAGATGGTAGTATTTTGTTTATAAAATTTTATTTATAAAAATGGAAGCAGATACATAAATGATAGAATGATGGATCACATCAATTATGTCAAAAGTAGAGAAAAGATATATCTGACTTAAAACTCTTGACAGTCATCTATTCCTACGAAATTTTCAGGATCACTCAAAAATATTGTCTACACTCTTTAAAAAAAATCTTGATGAGATTATTTAGAATAACCCTTCTTGATTGGTGAGAAAGTTGACTAAAAATATTCTAGCACTGCACTGATAAGTATCTGAAAAGATTCATTCAGAATCCAAGAAAAAGTGGCCTAAAAGCAATATGCAAACCAAATAACAATATTTTTATTACCAACTTGTAACCTGCCCATATGAACTTGTATATTTGCAATTGTGCTGCTTAGTAAAATTAAATGGGCTACCTTTCATTATTTACAAGTAACAGAACATGGTCCATTGGGTATGTTCAATATTAATATCAAAATTAAGCAAAAGTAGCATTTGTCAATAAACCAAACAGACTGTTTACAATCAAATATTTTCAAGGAAAATTGCCCAATTGGTCACTTAAGTAAACACACTTTAGAATAAGTATAATATTCATAATATTAATTAAAATGAATGCCAACCTCATTTAAGTTTGCCTTAATCAGCTATCACCACTAAAACTCATGTTTTATCCTCAAGCCTAAATTTCATGGATGCAATCTTAATGCTACACAATTAAACAAACGAGAAAACTGGAGTAAATATTTGGAGTTCCCAATAAATGAAGTAAATCTCAAGCAATAAGCATGATTAATTTCCCAAGCACGGTATTTCCCAAAGCATTTTTCTTCCCAAAAGTTCTGGATTTTTGTTTGTTTGTTTTTTGGTTTGGGGGTTTTGTTTTGTTGTTCTTTAGATTTTATTTATTTATTTGAGAGAGGCCATGAGCACGGTGAGGGTAAGAGTGAGAAGCGGACTCCCCACCGAGCAGGGAGCCCAATGCAGGACTGGATCCCAGAACACTGGGATCATTACCTGAGCCAAAGGCAGAGCTTATAGAGCTTAACAGAGTGAGCCACCCAGGCAGCCCTTTGTTTTTGTGAGATAGCAGGCAGCGATGGCGGCAGGGGTGGCGGGTAATAGGGTGGTCAGAGGGAGAGGAAGAATCCTAAGCAGGCTGCAGACGGGCTCCATCTCAGGACCCTGAAATCATGATCTGAGCAGAAATCAAGAGTCATACCCTTAACCAACTGAGCCACCTATACACACCACACCCTAAAGTTCTGTTTTAAAGAAACATGTTTAACATGGTCCCCATACTCATGGAGCTAAAGCACAGAGAAGGGGCAAAAAACCGAACGGAGGCTGCGAATGTAGGCTTCTTTCTTCCCAACTGTTCAATTATTTTGTTGTTCTTCCTGTTCCAGCATATGAGTAATCTCAAGATTTTTTTTTTTTTTTAACCCCTAAAGAATTTACCGGCCCAGGATGCCTGGGTGGCTCAGTCGGTTAAGCCGCTGCCTTCGGCTCAGATCAGGATCCCAGGGTCCTGGGATGGAGTGCCTCATCAGGCTCCTTGATCAGCATGGAGCCTGCTTCTCTCTCTGCCTTTGTCTTCCACGCTGCCTGCTTCTGCTTGTGTGCGCCCTCTCTCTCTCTCTCTCTCTCTCTCTGAGAAAGAAAGAAAGAAAGAAAGGAAGGAAGGAAGGAAAGCTTAAAAAAAAGAATTCACTGGCCCTCGGGTGCCTGGGTGGCTCAGCCAGTTAAGCGTCTACCTTTGGGTGGGGTAGTGATCTCCCGCTCCTGCTTGCTCATGCCCCCCCCCCCTAATAAGTAAATTAAATCTAAAAAAAAAAAAAAGAGAGATTTTACTGGCCCTTCTTTTTAGACAAAAAGAAATGTATGGACGTATTTTCTTTCTTTCTCCTCTTTTTTTTTTTTTTTAACAGCATCATCTTTAACAACATGAAAACACCCTAAGCCACACAGTAACAGCCTAACTATACAGTTTCCTCAGTTTCTAGCCTAGATAAAACACTTTTTTCTGATTATATCAATAATATATGTTAACTGCAAACTATTCAGACAATTTATAAGTTATTAAAGGAAGAAAGTGAAAATTGCCTAGAATTCTCCCACCCATAAATAAACCCTACTTAGAAAAATGTATTCCCTAAAGGCAGCTGTTATTCAAAATAATTTAAACATCACTGTCAAGAAGTTTGTGTAAAACATTTAAGTACTTACAATTTGGGACCAAGTATTTTCTAAAGATTTGAGTAAGTTTTTTCTTATCTTCCTAACCATATCAAATACCTTTCAAGAAACAGTAAAGTGCAGTGGCTTTCAAACCTTTCTGAAGACAACCCACAGGAAGAAAATCATTTAATATTAAATGACAATATTCACATATAAACATATATAAGTGAAACAAGTAACTGCCCTTAATACATAATGTACTGATTTTTTAAAAATTCTGTTCCATTAAAAAAATAAAAAATGAAAAGGCTGGTTGTGTTGTGTGCTCTCTTAATTCACTTATGGCTTACAACCAGCAATTTAAAAATCACTGACCTAGAAGAAAAATTTCTACATTTAGTGATCCAGCTGTTTCATAGTTCTCCAAGTAACCAGAATCAAGTCATTTAACCTCTTTGCCTCTCAGTTCTTTCACTTACTAGTGACAGAATTCAAGAGACAATAAAACATGCACCTCAAAACAAACCATATCACCATGAGCAAATATTAGTATTGGTAAGCAAAACCAATAAACCAGGCAATCTTTCACTCAAATAAAGAGAATCAGACCCAGAATACCCCCATAATTCATCATGCTACCATCAATACATGACAAGATGCCTCGATAAAGAAGGCCCTCTGAAATTGAGTTTCAGTGCTTGGCTCACTCAGAGATTTTGATCTTGTTTGATGGTTGCTAGGAAACCAACCCATCCTCAACTAAGGACAGCTGAAGCCCGCCAAGTGATTCCAAGTTACTGGAGATAATTAGAATTAACTGCAGGGCAACAGCACTATCAGATTTTTTAAAGTCAGATTAAAGCTTTGAAATGGCTTAAGCCTCTTTTAAATATGTATATCGAGTGGCCCACTGAACTATTTCTCACATGATACACTTCTCACAGTAGCACATCTCTACTGGCATAGCCCTAAAGGAAATCTCTGTAGAGATTTTTTTTTAATTTATTTGAGAAAGAGTGAGTTAGACAGAATGAGCTGGAGAGAGTGAGGGCCCAAGGGAGAGGGAGAAGCAAACTCCCTGCTGAGCAGGGAACCTGATGCGGGCCTCGATCCCAGGACCCTGGGATCATGACCCAAGGCAAAGGCAGATGCTTATTAATAACCCACTGTGCCACCCAGGCACCCCGAGATTTATTTTCTAAGAAATTTTACTGTGGCATAAAAAACTGTTTTGAATTAGTTTCGGGCAAGAGTAATTACAGCTGATAGATGCAATACTCCAACAAAACAAATTTCATATATAGCCTTGTAATTCAGTTTGAATTAAAAAAAAAAAAGCTATGATGAAAAGTTACAATATCTCTCACTTAATATTACACTCCACTTAGTGCAACATTATGTGTCTGGTAGTTCCAAGTTAAATACCACTATGATAAAACCATTAAGCTAATAATTAAAATGAACTTTTGATTATCAGTTTTTTTCAAAAAAAAGTGGAACACATTAATGACCACATGAGAACTTGTTATATACTTAACAAAAATTAATGGTTCACTGGCCAATCATAATAACTACTTTCCTATGTTCCCTAGCAAATGTATTGAAAGCCCAAGTCTTTAATATTTAGAGTCTGATTTAAGTGTTAATCATTTCTGTGGTCTGATATGGCTGGATGAATATTTTCAGCCAAAAGCATAAAATTCAACCAACACTGAATGCACTAGAAAACTAAAAGTGAATAAATATTAGCTAGAAGTTAAAGTATTTACATTGTGACTAGTAATGAACTGGTCACTTATGGTAAAACAGTGAAATATGAGAGTTTCAAGTTCAGAATAGCTGCTTTGTTCAGAAGATAGGTACTGCTGCCTTATCTACAATTAAAGTATAATTCGCACAGAAGGGACTTTTAAGATGTGTTTGAAAAAAGTAAGGGACTTACGATGGAGATTTTCTTATGTTAAGATTAAAGGAAAACATTGGAAAAAATATATTACATCAAAACATGAAAAAATAGTTAAAACAGGTTTCATGTGGTGCATAAACAATGAATTTTGGAACACTGAAAAAAATTTTAATTAAAAAAAAAGAAATCAACAGATCAATACTATTGGCTGAATGGTCTTTGGACTGACAGATAAGAGTCTAGTTCTTTTAGGTAGAAAAAGGGAGGCCACTGAAAAGAACTAAAAATATAGTATTAAGAGATCTTTTGCACTGCTCCACTGCAGTAAACCATAGCAGAGCTAAGAGGGTAGGTCAAAAGAAGAAATGTAACAGAGTAGTAGTGGGAGAAACATCAGGTAGCAGAAATAACCTATGGAGAATCACCTTGGAAGCCACTTTGTTTCTGTTACAAATGAGCTAGTTTATTCATTCAACAAATATAAGTAGTATTGTATACTCTGATTGTGTATTTTGCTAGGCACTGGGAGGGATACAAATACAAATTAAGCCAGTCTTTGTCCTCAGGAACTTATAATCAAATAAAGAACTTATTACCAAAACTAGTTTAAGCGCCCTTGATAGTTCAAAGTTGCTGCTATAGGACTTTAGATGTACACATTCTCACTTCCACTCACTTCCAGTGATTAGGGGGAGCTGTTTTGCTAAGGTAGCAGGAACAGAGCTTCAAAGGATGAACAGAATTTTAAACACCAGAGATGAAGAGAAGAAAGGATTCAGGTAGGCAGGGCAACCTTTGAGTTAGCTGGAAGTAGGTATACAGAGTGAGAAGAAGGAAAAAAAAAAAAAAAGATTATAACTAGCTTTCACTTCAATTCACAAATACCGGCATGCAGAGATTTTTAAATTTTAATCTACTCATGGACTTTTTCTTATTTAAAACAAACAAACAAAATTGCAGCCTGACTTTGAAATTTGTTCCCAACTGCACAAGAAAACCAATCCTAAAATTAGAAGGTTATACCAAAAATATTCATTTCTACTGAAAGAGGGCAGAAAGAGAGTGAACTGGCTGGGAAGCTGGTGTCCTAAAATGGTCATAGTAGAGGCACTAGTAGTGACAGCTTCTCATGGCCTTGCCAAAGTGCTTTAACTCAGTCAGAGAGGACTATCATTTCAGAAGAAAGACTTCAGACCCATTGCCAGATCAAACTTTGGCTTCTACACAAAAAGTATCAAATATGATTTTGGTGCTTACTATCTTTTTATTTGTGCTCAGAAAAACCACCAAACTCAACCCAATCAGACTAATAAGACTTCAAACCTTTCCTTATTTTGAGTCATTTAAATAGTATCTTTATTTGAAGTTTTCATTAAGACTTAGTAGCAGGTAAAATATCTTAATATTCCTTAACCCGACACTCCTATTTTATATAAGCAGATAATTGAGGGTTAAAAAAACATGGTCCCATATTGTTTCAACTTTGTGCCTCTGTTTACTCATTTGTATAGGATGGTTAGTTTCTGTGTCAGCTTGGCTGGGTCATGGTGCCCACATATTTGGCCAAACATTTTTCTGAATGTTTCTGTGAAGGCATTTTTCGATGAGGTTAACATTTAAATTTGTAGACTTTGAGAAAAGCAGCTCACCCTCCATAACATTGATACGCCTTATTCAATCAGTTGAAGACATTAACAGAACAGAGACTGATCTCCCCTGAACGAGAGGAAATTCTGACAGCATACTGCCATGGACTTAATGGCAACTGTTCCCTTTAGTCTCCAGCCTTCTCGCCTATCTTTCACTTTCTGGATTTACCAAGCCTCCACAATTTGCCTGAGGGAACTCCTTAAATTAAACTTTTCTCTTTCTCTTTCTGTGTGTATATGTGTGTGTGTGTGTGTGTGTGTGCGTGTACACACACACACTCTTACTGTTTCTTTGGAGAATCCTAATACAATGGTAATGCCAGAACGAGGAACAGAGCCTGTTGGTCAGACTATTCATTTCCCAAGGAGAGAACAAGAGAAGAAAGGGAAAGAAAGAGCAGTCAAAGGGAAGAACAAAGCATGCACCTTTGTTTTTATTTATCTCTACTTACAGCAAACAGATTAAGTGTAAAAGCAAACCAACTTATACATACCTATTTTAATGTTCTAAAACTAAAAAATTTTGGCTTAGATCATAAATTATCTCACAAAAATAAATATTGCATGTGTTTTCTTTCAGGCCCATTCTTCTTAAAAATGCCACACACTTATGCATTTATTACCAACTTCAGTCCAACCAGAGTTTCAGAATTACTAAATCTCTATTTCCCACCATGGATGATAACCCCAGTTACAGATCTGCTACTATGTGATAGTTAACAGTGACAAATTAATCTTTACTAAATAGGATTATTAATTGTTAAAGTTCAGCTTCATGTATCAAAGAACTTTGTAACTCTATCACCTCAAACCAGTAGGTCTATTAATAATGAAGACAGTTTTTTAAGCAAAAGCTTCAGTAACATTCTGGGGCATTATTAAAATGATGTTTTTAGGGAGTCTGTGCCTATTATCCATCTTAGTATGATGTTTTTCATGGCAAGTTAGTAACTCAACCAACTAGTTCAATTTGTAAATTAGAAATCTATATAGGTCTTCTAAGGTCAATATATATCGCCACATTTCATCTAAACCTGAATGAAATGAAGCAAGGAATGAAATGAACTATTAATTATATTTATTCTTATAGGGTAAATATTTCATCTGCAAATTAATAACAAAGAGTTTAAAAAGCATACAGCTTCTGAAGAACATCTTGAAAGTAAATACTTTTTTACACTGGAGATTCATATATTAAAAAAAGTAGTATTCATATATGAATTTCTAATGTAACTATAGTTGCACATCATGACCTCAAAACTCCAAAATCTATTTTTCAGTTAGCAGAAGGTCGGTACATTAAAAAAAAAAAAAAACCACCAAACAAAACTTGATAACGAGTATTTCTTTAAAAATTGAGAACAAATTCAAGCGGTAAGCACCTGACCCAGTAAGATCCAGACTGGGGGCAGAGGTGACCACTTTAATGACACAATGGTTCAGTGCGCCCTTGTGGGCCTGTGATGCACAGAAGAGTTAGATGTAAGGAGTCATACACAGATGATACAGGAACTTTCACTCCAAATGGAGAAATCAAAAAGGAAGCGTGACACAAATAATATATTACAGTTTAGAAAATATTTTGGATAAACTGACTACTAAACAGATAACAGTGGCATATAAAGGGGGTAGAGGAGTGGGAGTGGTTTGCTCTGTGTACGGGGATATTTTATCACTGATATTGTTCACAACTGCCAGCATATGGTGACAATACGCTGAAAATAACTACTTTTCATCTGTTTCATTATTATTTTTAAATCATCTCCAGAGAGTGTGTCCCTCTGTTACTGCCATCTAGAATGCACTGCTTCCCCTGCCCCCACCTTCTGGCACACCACTAACAGACAGAGAACTTTGAAATGACATGTCCTACACCATCCCTGGGTCAAAGAGAACTCATTTAGGCTGCACCAATAGAAAGAGCTATCCCAAAAGAGAAATTTTAAAAAATTAAACTTTATAATTATTTTCACTACTGTAGTTAAAATTACTGTAAGTGGTTTAAGTATATTATACATTAACAATTTAAATACTGATTTATTTGTATTCATCTAATAAACATATATTTTAATGATGAAAAATAACTTACTATGAAAAGCAAATGTGTCATCTCAGCATAATTAGGGGAAAATGCCCTTTTGCCAGATTTTATTCTTTTAGAGATCATTAAAAAAGGTCAGTAGCTCAAAAGTAGTAATAATTTTTCCCTAAGTTGACTCCACCCATAAAGGTTGAAATTTTTTTATTTATTTGTTTGACACAGAGGAGAGAGAGTGTGTGCACATGCACAAACAGGCAGAATAGCGGGGAGAGGGAGAGGGAGAAGTAGTCTCCCTGCTGAACAGGGAACCCGATGTGGGGCTCAATCCCCGGACCCTGAGATTATGACCTTAGTCGAAGGCAGACGCTTAATGACTGAGCCATCCAGAAGCCCCTTATTTTCAGATTCATAAAGAGTCAATGGATTTGTCCTACTTCTGTTACAAATATCAACTATGAATTTTCCAGTAGTATTAAAAATAAAGAAGTTCTTTCAACCAAATTTCTGATGTTATTGGTCCCAGTCTAAATGCTTTCTAGGTATGAGAACTACAGATAAAATAAATACCATTAAACATATTGAAAGGAGATTTATTGAAGACAGAAGAAAGAACCAGAAATTATGACACTGGAACATCTGATCTGAAGGTATTGAATACACAGCAGCTTGGAAAGAATATGTACAAGGGGCAGATCAGCTCTGCCTCAAAGTCTACAGGGTTTTTTCCAATGTAACACATGTAACTAGAGACCAAATCACCAGTTCCAGCATTGTGTTTATAATTGTTTGGAATGAAGGCATTGTTATAAATTTTACTATAGTTACCACCTTTACAAAGAAAAGAACAACAAAAGCACAATGTAATTATGCAATAAGGGGAATTTGAGATTTAAATTTACATCCATGAAGATTAATGAACAATGCACAATTTAATGAACATCTTTATCCTAGATGGGTTTTAAAAAGGTATAAATTATTCTGCCATGTAAAATAAAAATAAGTAAGCCAATTTCTGAAGCTTCCAAATTCTTAAAAATTCAATGTACCTTAACATGGCAAGGCTTCTGAATAAGGTACTCGATTACGATTAATAAATGTGCTACTAATATAGTGAGGCATAAAAAAATCAGCAGATTGAATTAATATCTCCTCTTCTAATATGTAACTTAGCATATAGTAGGCTCCAAAAGTTTCATTTCCAAGTTATTCATAAATATATCAATTTCTAGAGTTTGCCTAGCACCTAATAAGCAAGCAAGCCAATACTTCATTTACAGTCTTAAAAGCAAACAAAAGCTTAGGAAAATAAACGTGCCCTCTTTCATTTCTTCCGTAAGTGTCAGCCAGGGTATGTTCGAGAAGTAGGATGTATCATATAAACAGCACAATGCTAGACTATATTTTGAGACTATAGCACCCTCACTCCCTCTGTAAGGTGTGGAGGTCTACGCAGCACTTAATATCTAGATTCAACTAGAAAATCATCCAACTAGAAAGGCATCTTGCTAGCTTAGACCTAACTACATCAACTTACCAAATCTCTGTGCAACACCCAGTTAGCATGCAGGTAGTGAATCCCATCTAGGATCTGATATAATAGTGACTTCACCATTCCCCGAGGTAACTGAACTGGCTTCTTGTTTGCTTTAGAAGCTCTGTGAAACTTGATTATATGCTGAAAGAAAGAAAAATATCACCAGAAGCTTAAAAAAGAAAAGAGGGGAAGATAATTTGATGTATAATATATTCCTGCCAGAAAAAGAAACACTCAGGGATTCCCAAAGATACTGAAAATATAACCTTAGATTCTGCTGGGTAACATAAATTAAAATTTAGAGCTAAAGTTTCATTTCCTAAGCATGTAATCATGTCTCAGAAAATAAATGACTGCAACAGAGAAGCAGAGAATAATGTGATTTTATTTTGAAAGCATAATTAAAAATTATTTTCAGAGTATACTCAATCCCTGTTTACCTGCTGGAAATTTTCAAGAACAGAATCTTTTTTATCTGTAGTGATTAAATGAAAAGAAAAAAAAAATAGAACAAATTTCAAGAGAGACTTCTGGGTTGGCTGACACAGCATAGATGTGGTACCTATTTATAATACATGAGTTATAAACAAAGCAAATAGGAAAATTATTTCAGTAAAATACACAGAAGCATAAAGAAATAACATGTAAATGACCAGTTCACACTGAAAATATTTAGAAACATGAAAGATTCAGAAAAAAAACAGCCTGTACTAACCATTGAAAGTTTTCCAGGAATAGTATCAGTGGACATCTGGTAAAACACAATACCACTTTATAAACAGAAAAATCACTTAAAAATTAAGGTACCCCAACAGAAACAAGATCCAATGTTTCAAACTCTCTTGACAGGTTTCTTCGTTTTAATTAAAGCACATTTAAACTTTAAGAACAGCTACAATTCAGCTGAAGTCAATTCTGCTGTATGTAAAACATAGGTATATGCCTGGCACCTCATGTGAACGTGAACAGACTCTTGAGCAGTAATTCTGAGTGAATATTAAGCATATTCTTGAAACTAATAAACATAACTAAGAGTGACTTATTTTATATTAGAGGTCAACATTTTCGCTTCCTATTTTCTGATGATATAAAAAGTGGAACATGGATAAGAAATAACTAGTAACTAATGAGTGAAGGAGTTTTACTTTCCAAAGAAAAAATATATAGCAAAGACTACGTGGTGGGAAGATAAACTATATCAGTTGGCATGCATATAGTATGATTAATCTATACTTTAACAGCAGCATTAACTATTTTAATTTTCTTCTCAGTTATTTTTCCAAAGTATTTAAAAACAGTCAAACAAAACAGAGCTACAACTCAATAACCTAGAATGTTCTGTAACCTATCCCAAGAAATGGTGTGACAATAAAGTCTGTTCACCTTAATAAGGGCTAGTGGTTCTCTGGAGCTTAATAAAAATATATTAAAATACATATTTTTAAAAATTAAAATTTGCCAGAGTAAGAATAATATGTAGGGGAGGTTAAAAAAATGATGCCATAGGCATTTCTTCAGTTAACACTTCCATTAAATTTTAACAAAATACTTTTTTTTTTTAACCAATATTTTATAACTACAAAAAACTACACTGGGGAAATCTCTTACCTTCATTTTTATTTCAGGGCTATATAATAAATATGTGGTGTGATTATCATGAAATTTCACCAACATCTGAGTGATTTTTTTTTTTAAATGACTCTTTTTACTGGGACTGTTTTGTTACACTCTGCCACCTTACCCCAGCTAATTCACTTCAATATTCCAATTAATATAAGAAAATAAAATGGATAAAGGAGGTTTTAATAAAGTGAATTATTTGATTTTTATTAAAATGAACATTAAAAGTACTTACTTGACTTCAATGAATATTAATAAGATGACAACAAAGCCAATGATGACTATATACACACATCTGGCAACACTGCATGCAGCATAATTTGTAAAAGTATAATTATTTATACCTACATGTAAAATTAGATATCACATACTAGCCTGTTAGGAATTATATTGAATATAATACTATCTCTTATGTTCAATTATTACAAATCACATTTTATTACAAATCATGATTATAAACCAACCTAGAAATTTCTCATAAATTTGGGTCATATAATTTGATTTCATGTTAGGCTTGAGCTATGAGTATTCAATTCAATACTGGCCACCCTAATTTAACAAATTTTTAGTAACAGAATCCCACTTTGATTTGATTAGATTTATTTTAAAAGAACAGAAGCTACAACAACAAAAATATTTACAACCAGCATTGACTTTGGACAATAGTTTCATAAAACAGAAAATATGATGTCTACTTTCAGTTCAAAAGCAATTCCTTCCAGATAACATAAAAACAATTTGAATCAAACTGCATTTACTCATGGGAAACAGGAATCTACAGAGCAAATATATTTCTTATAAATCTGAAACTATATGAAACCCATGTAAGTTTCAATTTCTGAAATCTGTTGAAGCTAAAATTATGTAAATGAGGCTAGTTCTAGAAATTAGCAAAAGAGTTTAAAACTATTGTACTATTTTTAGAAGGCAAACTTATTTTTGAGCAATTTTACTAGAATTTGTACTAGTTTTATTTCAAAATTTTGTATTTATATTTACAAACTACAGCTGAATGAAAAATGTAAATTTTAAAGATATTTAAAATTGAGCCAG
Source organism: Lontra canadensis (assembly GCF_010015895.1). Taxonomy (NCBI): domain Eukaryota; kingdom Metazoa; phylum Chordata; class Mammalia; order Carnivora; family Mustelidae; genus Lontra; species Lontra canadensis. Next base: position 6,417,470 of record NW_022631097.1, on the reverse strand, counting down.
AAGATTATAATCCCTTGCATAGCATTATCAGTGGTCCCGATTTACAATGGTTCAACTTACGATTTTTTGACTTTATGATGGAGTAAAAGCAATAAGCATTCAGCAGAAACCATACTTAGAATTTTGAAATTTGATCATTTCCCAGGCTGGTGGCATGCAGTGTAATGCTCGTTTGTGACTCCGGGCAAGGGCAGCTACTATACCCAGTCAGTAAGGGTAAACAGCCCATACATTTACAACCATTCCATACTCTTAGAGCCATTCTGTTTTTCATTTTCAGTACAGTATTCAATTAGTAACATGAGATATTCAACGCTTTATGGTAAAATAGGCGTTAGATGATTTTGTCCAACTGGAGGTTGATATAAGCGTTCTCAGCACGTTTAAGGTAGGCTAGGCTATGCTGTGATGTTCCAGATTCTCAATTTGTGATGGGTTTACTAGGAATGTAACCCCATGTCAGTCAAGGAAGATCTGTATATATGTTTTCTCTGGTATTTACTTCAATAAATGCACAACCGATATATAAATATAAATATAGAACAGTATACAAAACACAGTGAAACACTTAAAGATCTTATTAAATTACTTATTAAATACTAGAAAAAATACAGGTCACAGAAATGAAGTACTTATTAACTTAATGTAATATTGCGTTTTTGTTCACTCGCTTTATTTTCTAAACTGTAGTCTGTGTTAACATGTTCTTTACACAAGACTGATCAGGATATGTTTTGTGAGTATATTTCAAAATTATTTTGGCTATCCTGCTATTTTCTTTAGATATATCATAAACTCTTATCCCCAAGATGGCATTTCAGAATTCCAAAGAACATAAAGGAGTAAATTTTATAGTTACCCAAAACTTCTGTAAATACCAATTTAAAAAACAATCTAGTGAGTAAATGCAAAATACTGAGTTAGCTGTTTGTAATTCAGCTATTTAGCTAAGATAAATTTAAATTCTCAGTTTAGTAATAATTTTTATCAATATAACATCATTTTTGTCATTGTATTAGCTAACCTAATAAAACTAATCTAATAGACTGTAATTACTTGACTTTGAGAATCTTCAAGGATTTAATTGGGAGCTCTCTTCCACAAAGAATTCTTCCTATACAAGAACATGCCCAATTCAAGTAAGTACAACATTGAACTTCTGCTGATGGAAATAAGAAATGCATTAGAACATGGAGTATTAAATATGAAAAATATTCAATAAATGATTAATAGTATGTTACACTTGTATAGTATACTTAGTTTATAAAGTTTTTCAAATACAAAATTGCTCTTCAGAAAAATCCTGTAAAAAAGTAGGAAAAATACCACATTTTACAAATGGGGTTGGGGGAACTGCAACTTCAGAGCCATTAAGAGACTTGCTTAATGTCATATGACAACAAATAGGCAAAATGTCATATGACAAAAAACCGTTAAGTCTCAGTCTAGTCTTCCAAATATAACATATTTATCTTCCTATATAAGGATAACACTTTCTCATTTTATGTTCCTTTATAGAGTAAAAGGAAACATGCTGCCTTTAAAATTCTCTAACAAAATAGTTATTACAGTTACTTTTTAAAATTTTATCAAAAATCTACAGTTAGGAAACGATACTAAATAACTCTTATTCTTATGCTCTTCAGATTGTACCATTTTTCTGTAGCATGTTACAAAGTTTACACCGATAAGATCAAAATGTAGCAATACAAAGTAAAATACTCTAGACTTGGTAATTCATCAATCACATTCTATGAGGTCACTTTTATTTTTAAAATGTAAATCTCATAGTAAGATAAATTAAAATTGTTTCTAGTCACTCTTAATCCCTGACTGAAACCAATGGCTCGATGTCTACCAGCAATTCACCTTACCCAGAGGTCATGTTCAGCGTAGTCAAACAGAAGCCATACTTTCCTATCAGCATGAGACAGAAAAACCTTTTGAAGAGAGATGACATTTGGATGCTTAAGCTCTCGAAGTAACTGCAAAACAAGGAAGAGCAATTAAAAATCTTTGCCATGAAAATAATGTTAAATCATACATTTGTAATTCACAGAAATATAAACCCAATCGTAATCAATCCTAAAAATCTAGTAAGTACCCACACTATTTTGAAAGTGTCCTGATATGTGCTTCAGTAACAAATGCAGAAAAACTCTGGAGAAAAGATACTGAGAAGATATAACTGAGTAAATCTGTTTTGTTGTTATTGCTTAGTTGTTTTTTACTTTTGTTTTGGTTTTTAATTGTGATAAAATATACAACATTAAAATCACCATTTTAACAATTTTAAGTGTACAATTCAATCAACAGCTTTTAAAAAACTAACTGCAACATTAGAAAATATAACATTTGTCAATATCAAATATCAGATGAAAATTAAAATCTGTAATTCTGTGAGATATAGCATCTATTTTTTTAGGCACTAAATTATGCAGTTGATTAAGATTTTATAAACTTTTAATAAAATAATAAAGAACTTATACAGACATAGGCATCTAAGCAGAACACATTTTTATGGCTTAACCTTTCTCATTTCCTAGAAGGACATTCTATTTAAAATCTTTTATTGCGGGGCGCCTGGGTGGCTGAGTGGGTTGGGCCTCTGCCTTCGGCTCAGGTCACGGTCCCAGGGTCCTGGGATTGAGCCCCTCATAGGGCTCCTTGCTCAGCAGGGAGCCTGCTTCCCTTCCTCTCTCTCTGCCTGCTGCTCTGCCTACTTGTGATCTCTCTGTGTCAAATGAATAAATAAAATCTTTAAAAAAAAATCTTTTATTGCCTTATTTCATTCTCATTTATTAACCAAAGTGGGCCTAATAATCCATCAGTTAAAAACTATTCCTACTCTGCCAGGAAAAAAAAAAAAAAAAAAGGAACAACAGCAGTAACAATGTCAAGAAAAAATTTCTCAAGAAGCCTGATACTATGTCTTTATCAGTTAAAACCGAGTTACACACTGCCTTCCAAATGTTTTCCAAATACATGACAGCCATGTGAGAAAGTCAAGGTTTTAGAACTTATGACTTTAGTACCTTTTATAAGAACACTGCTACCAAAACAAGAATATAAATGCAATGTTAACAATATATTAGGGTTTCTGAAATGAATTCAGCAAAGGAAAGACTATGAATGGACTATCTATTAAATACTCATTTATATTAATCATTATTCTCTGGAAAGTGATAATTACTTTATTCAGGAGGAAGATTAAATTCAAGTTATAGATTTCTGCTTTTAGAATATAATTTCAAACTTAGGAGACTTCAGAGATTGTACACAAAGCTTCAGAAACCTAAAGGTCAGTATCTAAGATTAACCATTTCCTAATTAATAAAGAAGGCAAAGAATCTGATAGGGAAAGTCTAGACTTCGGGATTACCCAGAATCATCCAGCTGGCTCCAGAACTAAACCCAGTGCTAAGTTCATCTTAGTTCTGGGTCAGTGTTTTCTCCATTACCTCATGATTGGAACACACTTCTCAGGCACTATTTCAAATCCTTTCTGGAAACTGGCAGGGTAGAAATTATAACAAACTCCAAAGCTCTGGCAAAAGTTCTCTCCAATTATTAGAAACCTACATATAAAGCTATTCTTAGTATCTCCTCAATTTCACCTCCAAGATAAGGCTTAGCTCCTGTACTGGAAAACAAACAAACAAACAAACAAACAAACAAAAAAACAAAACCAAACCAGCAGCAACCATTTTATTAAGTTCTTCGTAAGTGCCAAGTATGGTGCTAAACATATGACATGCATTATGTCACTGAATCATGAATTACCCTATGAAATATTTATATTACTTCTAATTTCATAAATGAGGAAATAGTGGTTTGAGGGGATTAAATAACTTGCTCATGATCACAGTCCTAGGTAGTGGTTCAAATCAGGATTTTAGTACTTTTAAAATTAATTAATTGGCTTTTAAAGTACAAAGTCATCACTCTAAGGTCTAATACCAACACTTTTTAAAAAAGATTTTATTTATTTGACAGAGAGATAGAGAGCATAAGCAGGCACAGAGGCAGGCACGGGGAGAGTGAGAAGCAGACTCTCGGCTGAGCTGGGAGACCAGTGCAGGGCTCCATCCCACGACTGAAGGAAGTCATGACCTGAGCCGGAGGCAGAGACTGAGCCACCTAGGTGCCCCAAATACCAACACTTTCTAAGACCTAATTCACTGGGGAACTATTTCTCCTTACATTCCAGAGGCACAGGTATTTTAAGTATATACTAGGTTGTGAACTGGCCAATGGCAGCTACATGTTTTGCTCACGATTGCTACCTTCTAGCACCCTGCCTAGGCACTCATTAAGTTTTTGGTGAATAATGAATTTGTGAATAAACAATACATACAAATTAAAAGGCATCATACAACACACGCTTTGCTTCTGATCTGTGGACTAAGATCACTGCTTTTATCATAAAACCTTATTCCACTTCTTCAAAAAATCTACGTCTTAAAAAAGATAATCCTCTTCTATTTTTAAACCATCCAGCTGACTAGTCAGACAACAAATCTTCCAGGGTAATGACTTAATAATATATTAACAATAAGAACTATCATTATTATAAGTAATTATAATCGTAAGTAAGTAATTAAGTAACAGTGTTATGGACTGAATCTCCCCAAATTCTTGTTGAAGCCCTAACCCCCAGTACCTCAGAATGTGATTGTATTTGAAAACAAGGCCTTTAATAGAGGCAACTGAGTTAAAATAAGGTCAGCAGGGTGGCCCTAATCCAATCTGAATGGTGACCTTCTAAAAGGAGGAGGTTAGGACACACAGAGAGACACCAGGGCAGCTTGTACAGATAGACAGCCACTGAAGAGGCCACAAGAGGGTGGTTGTCTGCAAGCCCAGGAGAAGCCGCACAAGAAACCAACTCTGCAGACTCTGAGAAAGTAAGTTTCTGTTGTTTAAGTCACCCAGTTCATAGTATTTTGTTCTGGCAGCCTTGGCAAACTAATAAAGTAAATAACTACTATTACTAAGTAAAATACTCTAATATTGGGTAGGGGAGATTTATCAGGAGATAGGTCAGTATGGGGTTAGAGATGGAAACTGAGTTTTGGTGGGGAATTACGTCTAAGTCAATATTTTTATTGAAGTACTTCCAAAAAATCAGGGAGCTGGGCTACATTTGGCAGGACTACCATTAAGCAAATGCCTCCTTCACGCCAGCCACTGTGGAGATGCACTAGGTCCTGGCATATAAAATGTGCTAAGACTTGCTGAAGACCTCGAGTGGGAGACAAATGCAAGTAAGCACACAATCCTAATGCTGTGGCTGCAGCAGTGGTAACTGATGATTTATTGAGAGTAGCTAATATTTACCTAGAGTTTATTGGGCCCAAAGAAGTATGCTAAGTTCCTCACAATAAACCCCATGAGACACTATTATCATTTTACAAATGAGAGAACGAGAACACAAGGAAATTAAGTAACTTGCCTTGAGTCCTAAAAGCTGTTAAGTGGCAAAGCTAGGTAAAGCGTGGGTAATCTGGCCAGGACTTTAAGTGCTACAGGCAGTACTTTGAGTCTGGTACTCTGATGCTGTGGAAACATCCCAAAGTTCTCCCAGCTGATGAAAAGCACTTCAGCATTTCATCACCACAAAGAGCCAGCCCACAGCACGTAGATACCTTTTTTTTTTTTTTTTTTGGTCTTTCTGAGGATTTTATGTTAAAAAAAAAATTTAAAGAAAAGGTTTGAATAAATTGAAGCAATGGTTTCTATCACAGAAATCACCTAAATTCTTTTAGTTCTACTGGGAATAAAATCTTAAAATTTCCTGTACTAAGAGTACTACTAAAAATACAAATGTCTTAATACATCATTCTTTATCAACTTAATTCATTCCAGTTGTACCATACAATATCATACTTAATTTCAACCCTTAAAGTCCAAATAAATAAAAAATAAATTAATAACATTTAAAACTGTATCTTGTCAATAAATAGCACGTAGACCAGTGAGAAAATAGGATATAAAACTTCTGATATTCTCAAAATAACACTGGTTTCTAATATTAAAATGTTACAACATGGCAAAAATAATAAATTCTACATTTATGCCATGGGTATGATGATAGGTAAGTTGAAATTACTATAACAGTATACAGAATAATATTTCAAAATTATTTCAATTATTTTGTTAAAGCTGTGGAAGCTTTATTCAATCAAATTCTTGCGAGTTTTTAAGAATAAAACCAAAAGCAACCCCTCAGATGCCTAGATTAAAACAGATGTGAACTTTAAAACTAGAGTCTGCAGTTTTACTTCTGCTCCCCTCGCTACCTTATTCCAGCTACAAGGCTGCCTCTTGGAATACTACTGATCGTCCACTGAAACACAGTTTGAAAACCAATAAGCTTAAGGGATTCTACCTAGCAAGAAATTCTGGAAATACAAAACAATACAAACAATACAATGAGGATGAAGACATGCAATGCTCTTAACTTTAGAAGTGCTTGGAGTTCTCCCCACCCCCTTTTACAAGTACTTACTGAACAAAGACTGTGTCACACCTAGCACACGCTGGTGAAGAAATATATTACAGTGTAGTGAAAATAGAAACCAACAAAAAGCAGTGTCTTGTAATTTATTATAAGTGCTATGAAAGAAAACAAACTGGGGGCAGACTGTAAGAGAATAGAGGAGATGCCTGGTGGGTAAAAAGGACTTCTCAGAGGAAGACTTAACGAAGGGAAGAGGACTGATAAGATGCACCAAGAGACGGGATATTTTTTTCTTTTGGATTTTTTATTATAGAACTTTTTAAATGTAAATAAAATAGAATAGTAAGGGGCGCCTGGGTGGCTTAGTGGGTTAAAGCCTCTGCCTTAGGCTCAGGTCATGATCCCAGGATGCTGGGATCAAGCCCCACCCCACCCCACTCTCTGCTCAGCGGGGAGCCTGCTTCCTCCTTTCTCTCTGCCTGTCTCTCTACTTGTGATCTCTGTCAACTAAATAAATAAAATCTTAAAAAAAAAAAAATAGAGTAGTAAAACAGACCCCTGTGTATCATTATCCACTCTCAGCCTATCTCATTTTATCAACATTCATACCCCATCCTCCCACCTTAGCCTGGATTATTTTGAAATAAATCCTAGATCTGACATGATTTCACCTGTAAATATTTCAGTATATGTCTCTAAAATATAGGATCTCTTTGCTCTGACCACATGGAAATAAATTAGCAATCAGCAATAAATTATCCCAAAAGACTCATGTTTAAAAAAAATTTTATTAAGTTTTCTAATTATAATTCCAGCATAGTTAACATACAGCGTTATATTAGTTTCAGGTGTACAATACAGTGATTCAACAATTCTATATGTTACTCAGTGCTCACCATGGTAGTAAGTGACTCTTTAATCCTCACCCTCTATTTCATCCATCTCCCACCCACTCCCCTCTAGTAATAGTTTGTTCTCTATAGTTAAAGAGTCTATTTCTTGGTTTGACTCTTTCCCCTTTTGCTTGTTTTAATTCTACATAGTAATATAATATGGTATTTGTCTTTCTCTAACTGACTTACTTCACTTAGTATTATATTCTCTAGCTCCATCCACATTGTTGCAAATGGCAAGATTCCATTCTTTTTTTATGGCTGAATATTTTTGTGTGCGTATGTGTGCACATGCGTGCGCACGCGCGCACACACACACACACACACACACATTTTCTCTATTCACTCATCTATCAGTGGACACTTGGGCTGCTTCCATAATTTGGATATCAAAAGTGATATTGCAATAAACAGAGGGGTGCATGTATCCCTGTGAATTTCTGTGGTAAATATCCAGTAGTGTGATTACTGAACTGTAGAGTAGTTCTGTTTCGGACTTTTTGAGGAAAATCCATACTGTTTTCCACAGTAGCTGCACCAGTTTGTATTCTCACCAACAGTGCTCCAGGGTTCCTTTTTCTCCACAACCTCACCAACAGTTGTTATTTCCTGTATTTTTTATTTTAGCCATTCTGACAGGTATAAGGTAATATCTCATTGTAGTTTTGATTTGCATTTCCTGATGATGAGTGATGTTGGGCATCTTTTTTGTGTCTGTTGGTTATCTGGATATCTTCTTTGGAAAAATGTTCATATTTTCTGTGCATTTTTTAATTGGGTTGTTTTTTGGATGTTGAGCTGTATCAGTTCTTTATATATTTTGGATACTAACCCTTTATCAGATATGTGATTTGCAAATAACTTTTTCTGTTAAGTTGATTGCCTTTTTAACTTTGTTAACTGTTTATTTTGCTGTGTAAAAACTTTTTATTTTGATGTCGTCCCAATAGATTACTTTGGATTTCATATTTCTTGCTTCCAGAGACAGATCTGGAAAAATGATTCTATAGCCGACGACAGAGAAATTACTGCCTGTACTCTCTTCAAGGATTTTTATGGTTTCAGATCTCACATTTAGGTCTTTAATTCATTTTGAGTTTATTTTTGTTTATAGTGAAAGAAAGTGGTCCAGTTTCATTCTTTTGCATGCCCAGTTTAGCTGTCCAGTTTCCCCAACACCATTTGCTGAAGAGACTTTTTTCAATTGTATATTCATTCCTCCTTTGTCAAAAATTAACTGACCATATAATTATGGATTCATTTCTGGGTTTTCCATTCCATTCCATACATGTTTAAAAATTAACTATATATATGTTTTAAAATTTAATTAATTTATTTGAGAGACTGTGAGAGACAAAGAGTGCATTGTGATAAGAGGAGCAGAGGAAGAGGGACAAGCAGAATCCAGGGTGAGCATAGAACCCAATGCAGGGCTCAATCTCACAACCCTGAGATCATGACCTTAGGCCAAATCAAGAGTCAGACACTTAGCCAACTGAGCCACCCAGGCACTCCTAAAATTAGACAATATACATACTGTTTTAAAGATATTATTTATTTGACACAGAGAGAGAGATCACAAGTAGGCAGAGAGAGAGGGGGCCCACTGAGCAAAGAGCCTGACATGGGGCTCAATCCCACGACCCTGAGATCATGACTTGAGCAGAAGGCAGAGGCTTACCCCACTGAAACACCCAGTGCCCCTAAACAATGTATTTCTAAATAATCCACGAATAAAAGACAAAAATCACAAAGAAAACTAAAAATATTCTGTACTAAATGACTGAAAATACAACATAACAAAACTTATGGAATACAAGTAGAACACAGCTTAGTGGAAGATTTATAGTTTTAACTGCTTATTGAAAAGAATAATTTAAAATCACTTATCTAAGGTTCCATCTTAAGAAGATAAAAGAGATGTGTAAGCCCAAAGTAGAAGGAAAAACAGAATAAAGATAAGAACAGAGATCAATGATATAAACAGAAAATACAAATTACAACCTGCAATGAAATAGGAGATCACCACAGAAACTATAGATGTGAAATCTACAGAATATTATGAACAACTTTGTGCTAATAAATTCAACAACAAAATAGACAAATTAGAGATAGACAAATTACAGAGGTGCCTTGGTGGCTCGGTCGGTTAAGCGTCTGCCTTCGGCTCAGGTCATAATCCGAGGGTCCTGGAACTGAGCCCCACATTGGGCTCTCTTCTCAGTGGGGAGTCGGCTTCTCTCTCTCCCTGCCACTCCCCCTGCTTGTGCTCACGTGCCCTCTCCCTATCTCTGTCAATTAAATAAAATCTTAAAAAAAAAAAAAAAGAAAGAAATTGGGGCGCCTGGGTGGCTCAGTGAGTTAAAGCCTCTGCCTTCGGCTCAGGTCAATGATCTCAGGGTCCTGGGATTGAGCCCCACATTGGGCTCTCTGTTCCTCAGGGAGCCTGTCTCCTCCTCTCTCTCTCTGCCTGCCTCTCTGCCTACTTGTGATCTCTGTCTGTCAAATAAATAAATAAATAAATAAAATCTTAAAAAAAAAAAAAGCAATAGACAAATTATAGAAAAAATACAATATATCAAACACAAGATGAAAAATAAAATCTGAAGAGCTCTTTATCTACTAAGTAAATAATATTGGTTGGTGAATTCTATCAAACATTTAAGGAAGAAAAACTATCAATCTTACGGAAACTGTCAGAATATGGGAGATAAAAAAAGGCTGCCTAATGTGTTTCATGAGGACAGCACAATCTTGATACCAAAGACAAAGACATTACAGGAAACATAATTATAGACCAACATCCTTCAAATTCATATACTTAAAGCTTTTTAACAACATATTACTAAATCAAACCTAGCAATATATAACCAAGCAAGAATTATTTCAAGAATGCAAAACTAGATAAACATTACAAATCAATGTAGTCTACCAATGTATCAGAATAAAAGAGAACTACAGGGTCATTTCGGTACATGTAGAAAAATTTGATACCACTTATAAAAAAAACAGAAGGAACTTCCTTAGTCTAACTGATAGCTTTTATTTAAAAAAACCCTATGGTTAGCATTTTACCTAATGGTGAAACACTGAAAACACTTTCACCAAGATTGGAAACAAGTCAAAGACATCCATCCTGATTACTCTTCAACATTATATGAAAGTCCTGAGCCAGTGCAAAAAGAAAAGAAATAAAAATAAAAAGATGGGAAGAAGGAAAACTATCCTAAATTGCATACATAATTATTTATGCAGAAAATCTGCATGTATCATCAAAACCTGCCAGTGAATTTACATATGTATCTAAAATGTACAATATTTTAAAAGTTCTATTTTTTCTTTTTAAAGTTCTAAGTATAGAAGCAAACAAATGGGAAATAAAATTTCAAGTTAAAATTTTAAAAATAATCCCATATACAATAGTGCCAGAAAACATGAAGCTCTTTAGAAATGAATTTAACAGAAGGTGTACAAAACCTCTACAACTAAAAAACTATAAAATGCTGTAGGGAAAATTAAAGAAAACCTTAAAAACTGAAACTATATATTTTTAGATTCATGGTTTGGATGTGTCAATATTCCCTGAATTGATCCAAACCATAATCCCAGCAGGCATATTACTGAAATAAAAACTGACAAGCTGATTCAAAAGTTTATATGATAATGCAAAGGACCTAAAATAGTCCAATCCTGAAACAGAAAAATAAGGCTGGTGGCCATATACAATCTTACTTTAAATCTTGCTGTAAAGCTAGAGTGACCTGATAATGGCATAAGTATAGACAAAGATGGAACAAAATAGAGCCCAGAAATAGTCCATACTTACACAGTCACTTAAATTTTTACAAAGGTGCCAAACAAAGTCAATGCAGGAAGAATCTTTTTTAAAAAGTGATGTTACAACAACTGTACATTCATGGGGGTAAGGTGGGAAAGAAGCTCAAACCTTACATCACACCTATACAAAGAAAAATGACTTAAGTATACATAAACAAAACAACAAAAGCTTTTAGAAGAAAACAAAAGAAAATTTCTTCACAATCATAAGTAAAGATTTATTCAGCCAGATACAGAAATCAATAGTCATAAAAAGGAAAAATTAGTAAATTTCATCAAAAATAAAAATTTCTGCTCACTTTAGATTGAAGAACCACAATCAAACACATTAAAAGTAAGTTTTTGTATTTCTTTCTATGCCAAACTGAATTTACAGTTATTAACATATACATGAAGAATGCCTGTTCCTAAAATGAATGAGTTGTTTTTAAAACATTTTGCTCAAGTTTAATAAAGAGAGAAGCACAAAAACCAAAAATGCACAGTGCAGTGAGTTCTCACACAGTAAACCCACATAACCAGACCCAGATCAAGATCAAGAAACAGAATCCTGAAGGTCCCTTGTCTCCCCCTTCTGTCACTCCCTGGACCTCCCCAAAGGTAATCTCCATCATGACATCTAACATCACTAACCACAGTTTAATGGATTTTAATTCTTCAAAACTAACTAGAATATGTAGAAGTGTAGATATTGAAGAACTGATAGTTAAGGTACAGATATCCTTCCTTTAGATTCAAGAACATTAAAAATCTACCAATTACTTGAAATATAACTTCCAACATGGCACACCTTTGGTTATGAAAGAATGCCCTCCACCTCACCTCTACTCTTCCCTCATGGAGGTAATTCTTTTTTTTTTTTTTTTGTTAAGATTTTATTTATTTATTTGACAGAGAGAGATCACAAGTAGGCAGAGTGGTAGGCAGAGAGAAAGGAAAGCAGGCTCCCTGCTGAGCAGAGAGCTCGATGAGGGGCTTGATCCCAGGACCCTGAAACCATGACCTGAGCCAAAGGCAGAGTCTTAACCCACTGAGCCACCCAGGCACCCCTCATGGAGGTAATTCTTACATGTCTTCCAAAACCTGCAACCTTCCTTGATTCTCTTGGTTGGAGATGTGGGTAATTTTCTCACTCTCCATATACTTCTATCATTGCTCTTCATACACCTTTTTTTTTTAAGATTTTATTTACTTATTTGAGAGAGAGAGTGAGAGAAAACGCGAGCGGGGAGAAGGTCAGAGAGAGATGCAGACTCCCCATGGAGCTGGGAGCCCAATGCGGGACTCGATCCCCAAACTCCAGGATCATGACCTGAGCCGAAGGCAGTTGCTTAACCAACTGAGCCATACAGGTGCCCTTTTTTTTCTTCCCGTACACTATTATTATAAGATTTATGAGTGCCTTACCTCATTGGTGTGTAAATATTTAAGGCCAGGGATTCTCACGTGCTCTGTTTTACTTTTACCTACTCTAGTTCTCATCAACATAATACACAACAAATGGCTGTTAACAGAAACCCCAGTGGTATAGAATCTGTTAAATGGGTAAAATTATTTAAATTAATATATCCAGGTCACAACAGCCTATTATCTGTAGACAGATACAAGGTCTAAAAGTGACAAAAACAAAGATTTTAATACATATCCTAGAATATTTTGATTATAGTCAGAAAAGACAAATTTGGATCCACAGTGTTACAACAGTAACAACTGAAGTAAAATCTCATGGAAGTAATTCTCAGTTTAAATGTGTGAATAATTGTTTAGTAATGCATTAACATGAATGTTTTCCTTTGGAATCAAAATGAGATTCTAACACCATATGGAAAGCTATGCTTCCAAAAGAAAACAGCACATATTTTTACATATTCAAATGAACAGACAAAATGAAAGTCAAATAATACAATCTCATTTTAAGTTCATGTAAGTAATGACATCAATCTCATTTTATTAAAATAGAAATATTAATTTTAATGAACTAACATATAGATTCATACACATTTACTTTTATTGCACCCAATGAAATAATATGAATAACTGGAACCTTAATAGTTAGTGACATTTATTGGAAAAATACACGTTTATATAAACAACTAATATTGACTTACTCCCAAACAAATGAATTTACATAGTTATTCCTGCTAGAACTACATGCCACCTTTACTTCTCTTAGGAAACAAATGTATTTTTCTATAGATTGTCAATAAGAAAAATATTTGCCAACTTTCAATTAATGTGTATATGTGACAAACACAATTCAGAGACCTACATAGTTGACATTCATAAGTCAATTGATAATAATGATTATAAAAAGAACTTCACTTACTGCTATTTCTCTACATGCCGACATAGAGATCCCCGTTCCTTCTATTTGTTTTAAAGCATAGTCTTTATCATCTTTCCTGTAAAAACAAAGTTATTTTAATATTTGGATAAAACTAAATGTATGTGCATTTTTAATAAAATATAAATATAAATCACATAATACATTTTTGACACCTTTCACATGTAATCACAGAATATCATATAGGAAAAAGGTTTTGGATAATCTAGTTCAATCCCACTATTTGATGAGGAAAGTCAAATTCAAAGTAATAAAAAGATTTGTCCAAGGTTCCATGGTTTGGGAAGGCAAAGACTTAGAAATAGGTTCTTCCTGCTCTAATATATATACATTTCCTTTCTTTTTTTTTTTTTTTAAGATTTTATTTATTTATTTGATAGATCACAAGCAGGCAGAGAGGCAGGCAGAGAGAGAGGAGGAAGCAGGCTCCCTGCTGAGCAGAGAGCCCCTTGCGGGGCTCGATCCCAGGACTCCGAGATCATGACCTGAGCCGAAGGCAGAGCCACCCAGGCGCCCCTATACATTTTCTTTCTATATATGTATGTGTACGTGTGTGTACTGTAACACTCGACAAACACACATACACAACTTGTTTTCTAAAACCCTTTCAGATATTGGTGGGTCAAAAAATTAAGAAATGAATGTATCACTAAAGTACAAAATGGTGAAAATTTCAAATAAGTTATAGTCCTCATATCCCCCAATACCTTCGAAGAGAGTCACTCAACATGGTTTACTGAGCACTTATTACGTATTCAGAACTGTGCTCAGTACTGGGGATACAGCAGAGTTCCTTGTTCTATAGAGCTTTCTGCGTCTACTGGTCTAGACAGATAAACAACTAACACACCACAGTACAGTATGATAAGTGCTATGATAGGGCAAGTGCAAACCACAGAGGTTACTCAATGGTTACTCTGGTAGAAGACCTAAGCAAAAACTTCTCAAAAGAAACACCACTGAAATGAAGCCTAAACAGCAATTCTTGAACTCTTTTGACCCAGGAACCCTTTACTCTCTTGGATATTACTGAAGACTCTCAAGAGTTTTTGTTATATCTATCATTATTTACCCTATTAGATTTTTTTAAATGGGAACTTTTAAAAACAGAGAATGCAAAAGCATATACCTATTAGCCACCAAAGCAATGACATCATCATGTTATGACACCTTTGGAAAAAACCCACTGTACATTCATGAGACAGTAAGAAAAGGAAATACCAATGACCCTTGAACAACATGGGTTTGAGCTGCGTGGTCCACTTATATGCAGATCTTTTTTGATAAATACAATACAATACAGTACTATAAGTATATTTTATGATTTTCTTAACATTTTCTTTTTCCAAGTTTACTTTATTATAAGAATACACTATGTATCACATGTAATATACAAAATATGTATTAATCTACTGTTTATCTGTAAGGTTATTAGTAGTGAAGCTCTTGGGAAAGTAAAAGTTATATATGAATTTTATTTATTTATTTATTTATTTATTTATTTATTTTTAAAGATTTTATTTATTTGACAGACAAAGGTCACAAGTAGGCAGAGAGCGCAGGCAGAGAGAGAGAGAGGAGGAAGCAGGCTCCCTGCTGAGCAGAGAGCCTGATGCGGGGCTCGATCCTAAGACCCTCATGACCTGAGCTGAAGGCAGAGGCTTTAACCCACTGAGCAACCCAGGCATCCTTATATATTAATTTTACATAGTGGTGAGCTATTGGAGCCCAACCCCAACCCCCATGTTATTCAAGAGTCAACTGCAGTATCATAGCACTACAATGAAAACAGTGCCAACCACATGGACCCTCTGAAAGGACTGTGTGTGAGGGGTAACTAGCAGTTCCCAGATCAGACTTCAGAAACTGCTGGTGTGTGTGTGTGTGTGTGTGTGTGTGTGTGTGTGTGTGTGTTATGAGTTAAGGGGAAAACACAATGTGAAGACAAATGAAATGAAAGAAAACCATCTGAGGGAGAACAGACACCATAAACAACGGGGGATAAGGCTGATGGCATTAATCAAGAACCACAACATAAGTCTTTTTACTCCAAGAATAACAGGAAGCACTCCATTTAAGATTTCTTTAATAAGAAAATACCAATTAGGGATGCCTGGGTGGGGGTTCCTGAGTGGCTCAGTGGGTTAAAGCCTCTGCCTTCAGCTTGGGTCATGATCCCGGGGTCCTGGGATCGAGCCCCGCGTCGGGCTCTCTGCTCAGTGGGGAGCCTGCTTCCCTTCTTCTCTCTTTGCCTGCCTCTCTGCACAAGTAGTTATGATCTCTGTCTGTCAAATAAATAAATAAAATCTTTAAAAAAAAAAAAAAAAGTAAAGAAAAGGGATGCCTGGGTGGCTCAATCAGTTAAGCGTCTGCCTTCAACTAAGGGTCGTGTGATGCACGTCAGGCTCCCTGCTCAGTAGCGGGAGTTTGCTTTTCCCTTTCCCCCCTCCCTGCTTGTGCACACTCTCTCTCTCTCAAATAAATAAATAAAACCTTTAAAAAAAAAAAAAAGAAAATATCAATTATATTTTATTTGAAAAAAATATCTCTGGCTGCCATTTGAATGCTTAAGGGGAGTAAATAAGAACAGGAGGCAGAGAAGCCAGTTAAAAGTAAACAGTGTTAAAATTACTCGGGTGAAAGATGATGGTGGTGGCCACAGAATGGTGGCTGCCATACAGGGCAGACTGGAGCGATGTAAGGCAGAACCAATAGCACCTGGTGACTGAACTCTGGGCAGAAGGAAGAGGGGTCAAAGAAAACGATTTCTGCTCTGGCAATAGGTTAATGGCATATTACTGACTGAAATAAAAAAACGGCAAGAGGAAAAGATCTGAGGGAAGAAGATGGCAGTTCTGTCTTGTGCAGGTTGAGTCTACAGTACTTATGAGACACCTAAGTGAAAATGCCAAGCTGAATAAACACGTCTAAAGCTCTAGAGAAAGCTGAAGACACCAATTTACTATAATCAGCATATCCACAGTAATTAAAGCTATGAGAGTAAAGTGACATCAAAGAGAAGCACTGTCAAAAAAAAAAAAAAAGATTTTGAAAAAGGGCAGAATAGTAAATAGTATCAGAAGCTGCAAAGAAGGCTAGTAAGGTAAGGATGGTGAAGTGTCCCCTGAATTTAGCAATGATGAAGTCACCAGACAGTAGATTAGGCAAAAATAGCTGGAGTGATGTAGCGGCAGGGTGTGTACTGTGGAAGGCTGAGGAATGAATGGGGAATAAGCAAATTAAGACTGTAAGTATAGGTATCTGAAGGGGAAAAAGATGTCAGTAGCTGGAGTAATACACAGGTTAAAGAATTATTATTTTTTTTCAAGACGGAAAAGACCTAAATAGAGTAAGTACTGACAGGAAAAACCCAGAGAAAAGGAGTTGCTGATATCAGAGAGAGGTAAAAATTTAGAGAGCAAAGACTGAAATGCTGGGGTGGGGTGGGGGAGGGGATTAGAGAGGACTAGAAGGAGGAATACTTTAAGGGAGAGTTCTCATCTTGATGGCTTTCATATTTTCCTGATGTTGGGAATTAGGTCATAAACTAAAAGTAAGGGCAAAGGTGGTAGAGTTCAAGATACAATGAAAGAAGTTTTGGTTGAATAAATGAGTAACTCCTTATAAAATAAATTCCTTTAAGCTCATTTAATACTTTATTATCTTAAATTATTATTAAAACTTACATAGCTTTATCTTTGTTTTTACAACACACTTACACCAAATCCTTAGTTGTGGGGAAAAAATCCCAATTCCAACATTATTTTTCAGAAAAAAGATTTGTTTTACAACATTCAGCTTTATAATGTATTTTCTAGTAAAGCACCACAGGTACTCATTATTTTAAAAATACATTAAGTGTATCTATACTTAATGTTCACTAAGTCTGAATGATTTCTGAAAGACTTAAAAAAAAAGAAGTTAAGGAGAGTGACACACACAAAAAAATGAAGTCGAGGGGCACCTGGATGGCTCAGTCAGTTGAGCAACTGACTCTTGGTTTTGGCTCCAGTCCTGATTTCAGGGTCATGAAAAACAGCCCCGCACAGGACTCCACACTCTGGGGGAGTAAATACTTAGCAGGTAGTCCGCTTGAGATTCTCTCTCTTTCCTTCTCCCTCTGCCCCCTCCCTCCCTCTGCTCTCTCTCTCAAAATAAATAAATAAATCTTTAAAATAAATAAATAGATAGGAAGAAAGTCAGGGTCAGAATAAGTCTATTACACACTTTCACATATATGGTACTGATTTAACCAGAAGATTAACCCAGCCCCTGGGTTAACCAGAAGATTAACCAGAAGATTAACCCAGGAGTGTAAGAAATTGCTCTATGTCCTATCTGAGGATACCATCTTAGATCTGAGCACTGTAAGGAGAAAGTGATGAGAAAGAAAATAAATTAAATCAAAGGCTTATCCCTTCACCTCCTTAACAATGACCCCAAATTTCTCTTATTTATAAATAGCCAAGTTGCTAGATGTAAATGTCTTCTCAATGAACTGAAAAATTCTCATCTGTAGATAGTCCTCACCCCCATCCCAAGTAATCATATGTCTTATATTTTATAAAAGTAAATGATGAGAAAGGTGAAATTGTATAATAAAAAAACTGAAGATGTTTAATTATCAAAAAGGCAACTTCCTCTTGAAAATCACTGAACACAACATCATAACGTAATAGTGCTTTGTGGTTTACAGAGCACATTTATTTATATATCCATCTACACAGTCATAGTAAAATGGCACAATGGAGAGGGAAAGGATCTGTTCCCTAGTTTCAGTCATGATCCAGTTGAAGTAGTCAGACTATATAAATAAATAATCGTACTAAGGTGTTCTACGTGCTATAAATAGAGGGGATAAGACTATAGAGCTTGAAGGATTGAAGCAAGACGAAAGAAAGCTTCAGAAAGAGACTACTTAGGCAGAGATTCTTAAGACTTCAGAAGTCTGTCAAGAAAGGGAGGGAGGGGCTGGGGAGAGAAATCAGTAGCTAGAGCCAACATCCCAAAAAGTAGGAATAGCCATGTACAAAAATACAGAAGCACAGGGGAGGTGTGACATGCTCAGAGAACACAGAAGCAGCAGCAGTTTAATAGCATCAAACATGCTGACAGCGCTGAGAATGGATGATTTCAGGAATAGGCAGAGGTAAGATGGGAGAGGGTCTTCTATGTCAGCTGTCTCCTAAGAGGGGTATAGAGTTTATGTGATGTGCTTTATTTCGGGGAGAGAAAAAACATGTAAGTATGTGAAGAAAATATTACATTAAAAAATAATAAATAAAGCTGAGGAAAAGTATGTTATGTGAGAAGACCAAAAAGAGGAGGATGAAACCATAATGAACACTTGCCTTTAATAGGAGAATTAAGTCAATAATATAAAACGGTTGTAAAAGAGTAGTTTAAAAAAAGTGTTTTGGTAAAATAGCATAGTGAAGGGGCGCCTGGGTGGCTCAGTGGGTTAAAGCCTCTGCCTTTGGCTCAGGTCATGATCCCAGGGTCCTGGGATCGAGGCCCATGTAGGGCTCTCTGCTCGGCAGGGAGCCTGCTTCCTCCTCTCTCTGCCTGCCTCTCTGCCTACTTGTGATCTGTCAAATAAATAAATAAAATCTTAAAAAAAAATAGCGTAGTGAATACACATATGAAATTTCACTTCCCTCCTACAACCCTACTAAACCTATGGTAAAGAAATGTTTAAAAGATATAAACTCATATAGATGAAAAATGGAGAGAAGGCAGCAAAAAACTTTGGAAACTAAAAAGTAAGTGGACAAATACTGACTGAGAGGATCCAGGAAAACTAACTCAGAAGCTGACAGTGAAGAAAGCTGAGAACCAATTAGATGTACATAGCAAATTCCTCCAAAAGCAGAGATATCACTATTCTACCTCCAGAGATATCACTGGTTGGATGGAAAATAAAGTTGAAGAGATATTCTAGAAAATTGAACACTAAAATAAAGAAGAACAGAAAAATCAGACAACCAGCCCATGGAATCCAGTATACAAATAATTAAGAGTTCTAGAAAGAAAGAACAGAGAACAGAAAGAAAGAAAATTAATGAAGTGATTCAAGGAAACTTCCTAAACTGAATGACAGGGTTTATAAAACTCAAAGGGTCCAATGAGTTCCCATCACAAATAGTTGAAAATAGATCCACATCAAGACACAATATTTAGACATTTCAGAAAAATGGAGACGAGCAGATTTAACATGCTTACAGGGGAGATAGGTAATGGGTCACTCAGAAAGGACCAATATTACTCAGCCATGAGAAAGAATGAAATCCTGCCATCTGTGACAACATGGATGAACCTGAGGACATTAAGCTAAGTGAGATAAATCAGAGAAAGACAAACACTGTACAATATCACTTACATGTGGAATCGGGGAACTCATAAAAACAGAAAGTATAATGGTGGTTACCAGGGGCTGGGCATACTGGGGAGACACTGTAAGGGTACAAACTTGCAAACAGAAGATAAAAATGTCCCAGAGACTCAACGAACAACATAGTAATTATAGACAACACCGTATTATAAACTTCAAAGTTAGTTACTAAGAGACTAGATCTTAAATTTACCCACCAAAAAAGGAAATGATAATTATGTGACATGATACAAGTGTTCGTTACACTATAGTGGTAATCATATTGCAATATATAAATTTATCAGTCAACAAGTTGTATACCTTAAATTTACACAATCCTATATGTGAATTATAACTCAATACAATTAAATATTAAAAATTATTATGAATCGGGATACCTGTGGACTTCTCAATAGCAGTTTTAGAAGCTAGAAGTTCTAGAGCAACTGCATGCCGCAAAATCGTGAAGTATTGATTACAGTGTCAGTAGATGTGGTTTGGAGTTTAAGACTCTGTTCTGGAGAATTACACTGTCAGTAGCAATGACAGGAAAACATTATGGAGGAGTTGGCCAGATCAAGGAACTTGGGCCAGAATGTGAAATCAGTGCACTGCTTCCTTCATGCTTTAGGGGGAAAAAAGTCATGCTGGTGGGGGGGAGGGGAGAAGGAAATAAACAGCTGAACTAATCACTGTGTTTAGTTATGTAGTAAAAATTGTGAATTACACAAAGTCTAATGTGTTAAACTGAAGATGTAATTATCTTTATTATGCAGTAAATTGGAAGCACATCATAAGCAACTGTCATTGTTTGCTGCAGTTTGATGCTTACTGCAGGGAAAAGGCCTGGGAGGGTGCTAGACTACAGTATGGAATCTTAGTGATGGTACAAGACAAGCTGGGCTGACCAAATGCTACAAAGGTGTGAACTCAACCACCTAACTTGCTGTAGTGTGATATACCTTAGGTATTTCTAATGATCTTAACATTTCCATTTTGGGAAAGAATGCTCTTAATATATATCACTGGGCCTAAGCCATTTTTAAAATCATTTTTAATAAAATCTCCTTATTTAAAAAGATTAAAGGTCCTAATAATTATTATTCCTATTGCTATAGTATTTTCAAATATTGCATGGAACTACTTTTTACCTTTGGATACCACGACTAAAGCTCATGTATTATTATAATTTAAAATTCTTTTTGATTTTGTCTTTTGTGACTTAGGTCCCCAAATCAAAATAATAAATTTTTAGACTTAAAGTATCTTTGGATTTCCTATTTTGAAAACTCTGTTCTCTCCAAATTGATTTATTTGACCAATCAAAAGAGAAGTTCAGTCTTTATAGATTAAATGCAAATAAAATGTATTCAAGTAGATATATATGCTTAACGTTTTATATACTTCAAGTCAAGAAGAGGCAGACTCATGTTCTTATAGAAAAACTGGTACAATAACTGTTTCAATTTGATTTTTGTTTCTAGGTTTTAATATCTCTGTCAATCAGAAACAAGCATAGCACACTTGATGGTAGAAATCAAGAAGTCCTCACTGTTCACAATACCTTCTAATTCTGTGGGTAATCACTGACTGAATCTTTAGAAATTGTGCAATATATGGTTAATACAGGAGCCTTTCTCTCCCATAAAAAATTCTAGTTAACATAATAATTTTCCAGAGCTGTTCAATCTTATCTTCCCTTGCTAGATATTTAATCAGCTCAACATGCTCTCAGATTAGGTGACCGGCTATTTTTGCAGCATTGTTAGGGAAAGACTGCACTTGAACCCCATGGAAATGACCTTGGCATATTTTGTTGACAACTGAAACAGCAGTAAAACTCCTTGGATGCACAGCTCTCAATTACAGTGACATAACACATCCTCAAATTACTGGAAGACTATCCCAGCCAGAGACCTCAAATTGAGGATTCCTAAGAATCTTCCAGAAGATGATCCTGGAGAATGAGACAGCTTCCACCCAGGATCCACAGAACAAGATCTAAATGGCCTGAACCAAAGACTGTTGGGCTAAATCTGCATGCTCTCACCAACCCCCAACCTCTTTTCTATCTTCTATGCTGGTTTAAATTTCTGAATTGTTAATAGACACCTATCACGTCTAATAAAAATACTCATAATATTGCTCTTTGTATCCCTAGTCATTCCTTGTATGAGTCCAATTCCTGGCTACAATTTGCTCATGATTTCACTAAAATATGCAAACAAACTAATTACCGAGATTGTAGCCACCTTCTTTTGGGTCCAACTCAGCTTACTCTAACTCCTGGGCAATCATACTCAAATACGAAGCAACTTCTGAAATAGTAAACTCAAAACAGTAAACAGGACAGGCAGCCCCTGTGATGTCAAACCTAGGAAAGTTTCTCTCTACACCAAAACCACACTTGGAACTTGGCTTTTTGCTTAGAAACAGATTACTACTTATCAATCTCTCTTAAGTCATCTGCCCACAGTGTCATTTTTCTGAACACAACTCTTACAAAAAGTAAAGTTATTATAGTCATTGCATCTTGACTTCAAAAACTATTATCTTGACATTAGTCACCTATAGTCATTTTTCTTCTCCTTAATATTCATGGTCAAGAAATAAGTAACGCTAAAACCATAAATTAATGCATAGTATTTTTCTCCCAAATGGTTGGTCTTTCCTCCTATTTCACATATACACTTATTTCTATTTGACCCCAAATATTTTTTTTCTTAAAAGTAGTATTACATCAGGCATGTGAATATACCCAAACATTTCTTAAATGCTCATATATTATATTCCAAGTATTACTATCAATAAGTATTCAAGATTGAGGTTATTAAAACACCTTAAAAATTCCTTCATCTCCCTTAACCTACATTCTACCCTGTCACCAATACTCTATAATTGAAAAGAATGTTATGAATGCTCCTTGTTGAACAAATAAACTGGATGGGATCTGAAGTCTTTATATTACAGCTTCTTACAAGCAATCTTTATTCTATCATTAACAACAAAGTGTTAAACCTGAATTTGTAAAGAAAAATCAGGCCACAAAAGTTTTTCTACTTAAGTGAATATACACCTTTCCTCTCACTCTTGCATTCTATTTTTGTTTCTAGTATCTTTAAAGACTAACATTTAACATTATTTAATGGTTCTCATTTAAACTGGTGAAAATATAAAGGAAGGGTATCCCTCATTTCCTATTATTACTAAGAGTACAAACTAGCACAAACATTTTAGAAAGCAATCTAGAATAGTGATATTAAGTATGTGTATTTCCTATACCAGCAATTTCTCTTCTGATTTTACGTACCACAGGAAAGGTTTCATATAGCTGCAAAAAGTGACAGTTGTAGACGCAAAGGTATACTGTGTGTGCATCACTGGGAGCAGATAAGTGACACGTGGTATATGCATATACTGAGAATACTTACAACCCTACACAAACAATATTTTCAGGAATACAAGTATGTTCTAAAGATATTTAGATTGGAATAGGGGCTGAAAGGATATATACTGAAAAAAGAAGACTGGAAGCTGGTTATAATGGGATAAGAGAATTGGGCAAAGATAAGAGAATGAAAAATAAAGAAAAATAGGGGGCCTTACACGTTGACAATGATAGTATGCCATGTACTAAAATACTAAGCAGTATTTTCAATTCAATTTTATGTACAAAAACCAAGAAACAACCAGTTAAATGGAACACCCCTACTCAGGTACAAAAACAGGATTTCCTAAAAGTCTAGGGAAAAAATTACAGCGGGAAAAGAGTTAAATTTGGTATGTCAAAGATATATAAAATTTATGAAAGTTTCAACAGTGTTAAGCAAGAAAATTTAAGATCTGACTAGACTAAACTGACAGAAAAATCACACATTAGCACACACTGGAAGGATCAAGACTGGAGGCCAAAAGGGTAATTAGGAAGTTATTGTCAAAAATCTAAAAGTCAAGTAACAATTGCCCAAACTAAGATTTTGCTATTTTCAACATATAATAAACAGGAGTGGAATTAGGGAGTGATAAACTCACCTCGCCTAAGCACAGTCCTTCCAAGTACAGGCTCAGAGCTTCACAGGAGTTAAAAACTGGCAAGAAGAAACCTGCCTCTTCTTCCGTTTCCTTCCACCCACTGCTCCAACACCGATTACACATAAGGTAGACTTGGACAGAGTCTCATTGTAATTAGGTGAATATGTAACATCTGACCAGAAACAGAGGGCCACACAGAGGAATGAAATATGCAGTCTAATTCAGAATGGATGAAGGACGAAGGGGATGGCATCAGCTGCCGGCAAATCTCTCCTCACAAGGCAGGGTCATGCCAAATTAGAGAAGCTTAAGTCCTACAGCAATATTAACACTAACCTGTTACATCTGACACTTTCACACTGTTCTGTAGAAAATTACTCTATTAGTAGACTTATAAGTCCTGTGTTTTCCTAGTTCTTGAAACAAGTTCAATGTTTTCTGAGGGGAGGAAGCCGAGTCATGTCCCAGGAGCGGGAACTATATACTTTGCCTCCAACTTTCCAAAATACCAGAAAGCCCATTTCTCCAAAAGTGAATATTCAATAAATGCAACTTCCTGGCAGGCAGAGAATGAATCAGATTCCTAGAAGAATATAGTGTGAACCAAGCATTTTCCATAGCCAAGTACTACATATTAAGCATTTAAGATAAATTACAAAGTAAAAGTCCATGCCATACATGCACTGGAATTATTTATACAAAATGTGTATTTTACACAGATGTAGTTATGTATAGACAGCATTGGCCACATGCTTTTTCTGCAAAAATATTTATGTGCATATACATAAGCACGTTTCAAAATATGTATGTAAATATGTGTACATAAATACATATACATACATATGCACTTATATACCCACATATATACATAAAGATATACATCTAAATATATGTGTGTATAAATATATACACAGAGGAAGAAGAAAACCATTTTTAGGGCAATTAATTTACTGACTACCCACAGTACTGTTTTAACTCAGGTAGTCATGAGAAGAATTTTATAGGTGGTTCACGGAAAAAAAAAAAAACAACTATCAGTTATGTAGTTTATATAGCTTATGATAGAGATTGTCCTTTTTGTGCAAGTGTTCTTTAATAATGACATCACAACATATTATTGCTATTCTATTTTACATAAAAGGAAAGAGAGCATCTGTAGTCACAAGGCTAGAGAGTAGCAAACCAGGACCTCAAAACCAGGCAGTTTGACTCCAGAAAGCATTTTCCACCATATGCTACACTTGCTCAGTTCAGGAAGGACTACCAACTCTTTTACAAGTTGCTTCCAGGTAAAATACTCTTAGGCATTTTCACCACAGCAATAAAGGGGTCATATGTAAATGAACACATCTGCTCTACCTACATGAGTTAATATGCACATTATTTTTGCTTATCATTAACACACAGATTCAAACTCCCTCCTAACAACTTACCTGGCAATGCATGGATAATAAGCTATCAGAAACTTTTCATTTAAAGCTGCTATTATCATATAAACAACAAAAAGAGGACCAAAAGACCTTAAACAAAAGACTACTGGAGGTTTCAAGTTTTCCTTGAGGCATTCACAGATCTACGATCTTTTAATTACATAAAACCAAAAAATAGCAAAGAAGTAAACATATTTAAATTGTGTATAAAAGCTATGATTTAACAAATTATACACTTGGAATGATTTGAAACCAAGAGACAAGGCACAAAAGACTATACAAAAGGGGGAAAATATCTTATGATTATCAGAACTAGATTAATCATAAAATGTAAAGGTAGTGGGGAAAACCAATTTCCAACCAGTTCTCAAAAGGATATGTACAAACAAATTTTGATTCTAATAAACTCTTAACATCTCCTACAGGTTAGATAAGCTTTGCTACTCCTAATAAATCGATCTTTTACACCTTTAAAGAGCTAAACACTTTTAAATGACACATCAGACAAAACAATAGTTCATATCATTTTGTGAACTAATCTGTATTATGTAACATGTCAGTGATATAATTTTTGTAATTAAACACCTATAAAATTGTTCTTGAATAGACATCTGGAGAAAAGATCGATTGTGAGAAGATGGTTATCTGCTCATAATGAAAAGTGAATATATTTTTACAACTGCAGAGCAGGTATATCACAGACCATTGAAATGACTAATTTTCCCATACTACACACTGCTACAAGACTAGCTTGGTGACTCTATGGATAATTTCTGTCTTCATTCCTACTATTATAAAGTCCTAGGATGAAAGTATATACATAAACTTCATAAATTTGATATCAAAGAATGAGAATACCTGCATGAAGGCCAACTCTATAATTATAAATCTATTCTGAGTCTGAAGCAGTGATCTAGATATGAAATAGACCTAGAAAGAGCTACAAATACATAAGCTATTTCATCCTAGTAACCCAGTTTTACAAAACATATTAGCCATAGCTTCAGAGTTAACTTGGATTCTAATGTTTGATTTCTTTAAGATCAATTAAAAGCGGAAGTATTTAAAGTGATGTTTACAGAAACTTGGAAATGTTCTTTGGCCTGCATTTCCACATTATATTTCTCAGAACAGATCTATTCTGACAGTTATATATAGAAAGTCTGAGGTAAAATTACTTCAGAAGATTTATCTCCAAAATAAAATGTGAGATAAGGAAAAACAAATTAAAAAATATCTAGTGAATAAGAGGTTAAAGTGATGGACACCTAAGGCCAATTTGAAAATTTAGACCTGTGAAAGCTGTCAGAGATCTTTCCCTTCTCCTGCAAACTCTAGACTACCAAAGAAAGCAGGGGAAGTGAAAGGATTCAAGAATCAGAGGTATCTACTTCCGTACCTGGAGATTCCAAACCACTGTCCTATCCCCACTTTCACCTCAGCCCTGGTCCTCAGACCTTCACAACTTGCCCAATTTTGTGGTTCGCCATTACCCAACCAGGAAATTATTTTATTTTCCTCTTCCTTTCACCTACCTAGTCAGTTACCAAATCCCTGCACCTCAGCCTTACTGACACTCTTTGTCCATATCATTCCCCTTCTGAATTACAGGAGCAGATATCTAACTGGCTCTTTACCCCTTAGTCACTCTAAAGAGCATTCTTGGCTCCCTACTCAAATATTAAGTGACATATTTGTATTATTAGTCAAATACTAGTCACATATTAGGATATGCAAGAGTTTATTTCTGGACTCTCAATTGTGTTCCATTGGTCTATGTAACATACCTTTTCACTGTGAGCTTGTACTGTAGACTCAAATCAGAAAGGATGATGCAATTTTTGTCGTTCTTTCTCAAGGCTGCATTGCTATTTGGGGTCTTTTGTGGTTCCACACACATTTCAGGATTGTCTTCTCTATTTCTGTGAAAAATGTCACTGGAATTTTGATAGAGATTACATTGAATCTGTAGATTGCCTGGGCAGTATGGACATTTTAACAATATTATTCTTCCATTTAACCAACGTGGGATATCCTTCCATTTATTTGTGTCTTCTTTAATTTCTTTCATTGAAGTCTTACGAGTTTTCATTGTACAAATCTTCTCATTACATTTACCCCTAAGTATTTTATGGTTTTTGATGCTATTTTAAATGAGATTGTTTTGAGGTGCCTGGGTGGCTCAGCTGGTGAAGTGTCTCAGGTCATGATCCCTGGGTCCTGGGATGGAGTCCCACATCAGGCTCCCTGCTCAGCTTCTCCCTCTGCCTCTGCCCCTGACTGTTGTTCTGTCTCAAATAAGTATCTTCAAAATAAATAAATAAATAAGATTCTTTTCTTCATTTGTTTGTAGATGCTTTGTTGTTAGTGCACAGAAATGCAAATTATTTCTTGGGGCATGTCGGGGCTCAACTGGTTAAGCATCGGACTCCCAGTTTCAGCTCAGGTCATGAGATCAAGCCCCACACGGGGCTCCCAGCTCAGCATGGAGTCTACTTGAGATCCTCTTTCCCTTTGCTCCTCCCGCTTGTGCTCTCTGTCTAAAATGAATAGATAAATATTTTTAATAGTTTTTTGGTGGAGTCTTTAGAATATTCTAGGTATAAGATCATATCATCCGCAAACAAACAATTTTACTTCTTCCTGAATTGGATGTCTTTTATTTTCCTTGCCTAATTGCTCTGGCAAGGACTTCTGGTAGTATGTTGACAGGAATGATAAGAGTAAGCACCCTGATCTTAGAGGAAAACCATTTTGCTTTTTACTCCAAGTATGATGTTACCTGTGGTTTTGTTTTATACGGTCTTTATTGTTTTGAGGCATATTCCCCCTATATCTACTTTGTCAAGAATTTTTAGTCATGAAAGGAGGCTTTGGCAAATGCATTTTCTGTATCTATTGAGATGATTGTATAATTTTAATTTTTTTATCTATTTTTATCTTTCATCCCATTAACATGATGTATCACATTTATTGATTTGTGTACGTTGAAAGATCCTTGCATCCTAGGGACAAGTCTCACTTGATTATAGCATAAGATCCTCTCAATGTGGTGCCGAAATCAGTTGGCTAATATTTTGTCCAGAATTTTTGCATCTCTATTCAGTAAGTATATTGGCTTGTTTTCTTTTCTTGTAATGTTCTCATTTGGCTTGGTATCAGGGTAATGCTGGCCTTGCAAAATGCTGACCTCCTCCTCAATTTTTGTGAAGAGTTTGAGAAGGACTGGTGTTAATCCTTTCTTAAATATTTAGAATTTGCCAGGAAACTATCTGATTCTAGGCTTTTCCTTGTTGGGAGGTTTCTGGTTATTGATTCAATCTCCTTACTTTGTTACTGTGAACAGATTTTCTGCTTCTTACTGATACAGATTTTCCATTTCTTACTGATTCTTGGTAGGCTGTATGTTTCTAGGAATTTATGCATTTCTTATAGGTTACCTAATTTGTTAGCATATAATCATTCATAGTAATCTCTTATGATCTTTTGTATTTCTTTGACATCAATTGCAATGTCTCCTCTTTATTTCTGATGTTATTTATCCAAATCGTTTTTGTTTTGTTTTGTTTTGTTATTTTTACTCTAGCTAAAAGTTTCAAAGCTATTTTTTGTTTAGCTTTCAAAAAAACAGCACTTTCTCTCATTGATATTTTCTATTTTCTTTTTGGTCTCCCTTTCATTAATTTCTGAAAATACCAAACTTTGATATTTTCTTCTTTCTGTTAACTTTGGGTTAAGTTTGTTCTTTTTCTAGTTCCTTGAGTTATAAAGTGAGGTTATTGCAGATCTTTCCAGTTTCTTAATGTAGGCATTTATCACTATAAACTTCCTCACAGAACTGCATCACAAAGTTTTGAGATGCTGTTTCCATTTTCAATTCAAGATTATTTCTTTATTTCCCTTTGATCCGCTGGTTGTTCAGTAGTGTGTTAATTTCCACATAATTG
Source organism: Lontra canadensis (assembly GCF_010015895.1). NCBI lineage: Eukaryota > Metazoa > Chordata > Mammalia > Carnivora > Mustelidae > Lontra > Lontra canadensis. The sequence goes on along the minus strand of NW_022631097.1, from coordinate 6,388,154 downwards.
TGAGTCTTCCACATTTCTTCCTGTTGCTGATTTCCAGTTTCATACCACTGTGGTCTAGAAAGATACTGGGTGTGATTTTAATCTTCTTAAATTTGCTAAGACTTGTTTTATGACCTAACATATGATCTATCCTGGAGAATGATCCACATGGGCTTGAGAAGAATGTATATTCAGCTGCTGTTAGATGGAATGCTATATATACAACATTGTTATATATAGATATATACATGCATAACACATATGTATGTTACATATATTATATACATATAAAAAATTGGTTCAAATCCAATGTTTCCTAATTGATTTTGCCTAGGTGATATCACATTCACTGTTGAAAGTAGAACACTGAAGTTCCCTACTCTATTATTATCTATTTCTCCCATCATATGTTAGCATATACTTAACACATTTAGGCACTCCAATGTTGGGATCATATATATTTACAATTGTTATAACCCCTTAAAGACATAATCTCTTTATCATTATACAGTGTATACATTCTTCATGTCATAACTTTTGAGTTAAAGTCTACTTTGTCTGACATTAAGTACAGCTACTTCTGCTCTCCTTTGGTTTCCACTTGCATGGGATATCTTTTTCCCTCCACTTACTTGGAGTCTATATATATCCTTGAAACTAAAGTGAGTCACTTGTAGGCAAAATACATTTGGGTTTTGTTTTCTTAGCCAATCAGTCATTCAATGCTTTTTGAGTGGCAAATTTAATCCCTATTTTCAAAAATACGTTTGTGGAACAGAAGGAAGGGCAAAGAGGTAAGAAGGGTTAGAGGAAAAGAATGCAGAGAGGAGAATAGAAAGGGTAAAGAAAAAAAGAGTGAGGATATTTAACAGGGTAGGCTACCAAGAATTAAGATGAAAACCTATGTATGGTTCATAACTACTGTGATTCCACTTCTATTAGATACCTGAAACAGTTCAATTCATAGAGATAGAAAGTAGAATGGTGGTTGCCACAGGCTGGTGGAAGGGGATGGGGAGTTGCTCTTTAATAGGTACAGAGTTTTAGTTGTGCAGGATGAAAAGAGTTCGGTGGTGATGGCAGCACATGTGAATGTACTTAATACTACTGAATGGTACACTTGAAAATGGTATACAGTAGAGTAATTAAATTTTATGTTATCTATATTTTACCACAATTTAAAAAAACTCCTATGGCTATTTTCTAGCTAAGAGATGATAGTGGCTTGGTCTAGATTAATAGCAGAGAAGCTGCAACTGATTGGATAGTAAAAGGTGGACAGATTGGAATTATATTTTGAACGCAAGGATCAACAGGTCTTAGTGACTGACTGAAAGAAAGATATTCAAGATAATTTCCAAAATTACTGACATAAGTAATGCAGTGAATAATGCCGCCAAGTGCAAAGGAGAAAAAAGAGAAACAATTCAAATTTGAACATGTTCAGTTTGAACATGAACATCAAAATGGAAGTGAGTAGACGAGTGTATAAATGGGTCTTGAGCTCAAAAGATATGTCTGACCCAGAGAGGCAAATCACACAATCTTCAGTATTTCAAAGGTATCTGACACCTGCAAGTTGATGATATTACCTAGGAAGAGAGTGTAAGGGAAGAAGAAAAGAAGGCCTGAAAATCAGGCTTTGAAGGATCTATTTATGAGGAACTCTCACTTTTACACTGGAAAAAAGACAAGAAGAAATTCCCACAGCCGAATGAGAAAGAGAAGCCATAAGTACAAAATATAAGTAAAACATAATAAATCAAGAGCTTCTTATTTCAAGAAGAAAATATTTCAGGAAAGGAAATGTGTTAAAATATAGAATGCTGATGATAATAATAGGAGGCATTCATTAAATGACTGTAACATTCCTAGGACTAGTGTAAGCACCATAAAGGTACTGATTCACATTCATTTCTCACAACACCTATCAGAAAGCTTCTTTAACACCTGTTTACAGATGAACTAATTAAGGCCTAGAGAAAGCAAGTAGCTTGTACAGGGCCATAACTAGCGAACTATGCAGAACCCAGCACCTGAATTCTTAGCCATTATGTGATACTGGCTCTGTAAGTGTCCACTGGATTTAGCAACAGACAGAATGGTGATGTTAACAAGGGGAGTTAAATGGAATGGTGGAGGCAGAAGCCAGACTGGAGTGCATTTAAGAGTAAATGGAAAGTGAGGAACTAAAGGTAATATGAACAAATAGGTCCTAAGAAGTATGGCTATACTAAGCTCAGTCAGTTAAGTGTCTGACTCCTGATTTTGGCTCAGGTCATGATCTCAGGGTCGTGACACTGAGCCCCACTTTGGGCTCTGCGCTGGACGTGGAGTCTACTTAAGAGACTCTCTCTCCCTCTCCCCCTGTGCCCCTCCCTTTAAAAAAAAAAAAGAAAGAAAGAAATATGCCTATAATAAAGGTGAAAGGGTGGTAGAGGAAAGAGGATTCAGTGTCTAGAAAGTTTCATTATTGCTTAACTTGCTACTAAAAGCAGGGCAGCATACTCAAGTATGCAGAGATATCAGGGAGATAATTTACACAATAAGGACAATCAGCACTTACAAACATTTACAATGCACCAGATACTCTTAATTACATATTAACAAACGTAATGCCAAGAACAGCTAATTAGTTAGCCCCATTTTACAGATGAGAAAACAGACACACCAAAACGTCTGGTAGTTGGCCAAAGTCAAAAAGTTGGCTGGGATTCAAACCTTCCTGAGCAAGTATCTTCTATCAGAGAAAGGGCCAAAAATGTGCATGTAATATGGGAGCTTTGGTGAACTGAAGAGCACAAGTATACTAAAGAGGGTATTTATGACTCCAGTAGCCAAGCACGGTTTAACAGAGCATTCTATTAGACAGAAAATGTTCTATGCTCTGTCCAAGGTAGTGGCCATCAGCGTTGTATGTGTACTGAGCACTTGAAATAAAGGTGGTATGACTGAGAAACTGAACTTTAAATTTTATTTCATTTAATTAATTTAAATTTAAACAGCCACATGTAGCCAGTGGCTATTATACTGGATAGCACAACTCCAGAAAATTATTTATGAATGTTCTAATTTTTTTAAAGGTAAGCCAGAAATATTTTTTAAAGATTTATTTTATTTTAGACAGATAGGATGTGGGGGGTGGTTGGGAGGGAGGGCAGGGAGAAGGAGAGAAATCCTCCGGCAAATTCCCCACTGAGTGTGGAGTCTGATGCAGGGCTCATCCCAGGATCCTGAGATTATGACCTGGGCTGAAATCAAGAGCCGAGGCATAATTGACTCTGTCACCCAGGTGCCCCAACAATAGACTTTAATGTGAAATCTTCTAATTTTAAAATGTTGATTCCTTTAAAACAAAATAAAGACAAAAACAAAAGTGCTTATCAAACAATCCAAATGTACATTAAGAGAATACCTATATAATTTTCACAAGTTACAATGAAACTTACAGCAATAAAATGAATAAGGTATAATGACTTGTTTTAATATGTGTATCTCAAAAACAATATTTACCACAAAGCCACAGAATGGGAAGTACCATTCAATACCATTTATATTAAGTTTAAACACGTGCACAGCATTACTTAACGTACATACAATATAAAAAAAAATACATGTGGTATAGAAGTACAAAGCCATTCATAGGAATTATTAACACCAGTGTGTTGGTTACTTTTAGGGTAAGAAATGTAAATCTGATCAGAGAGGGTGTATTAGTTTCTTATGCTGCTGTAACAAATTACCACAAACTTGGCTGAACAACACAAATTTATTATAATATACACCTGCAGGTTAAAAGTCCAACATGGGTCTTGGTGAGCTAAATTCAAGGTGCCAGCACAATTATATATTTTTTTAGAGGCCCTAAGAAAGAATCAGTTTCCCTGCCTTTTCCAGTTTATAGAGGCAACCACATTTCTTTGTTCACAGACCTCTTCTTTCATCTTCAAAACAAGAAATACAGGTGAAGAAGTCCTTCTCATATCACATCACTCCGACCTTGCTTCTTATGTCACATCTCTTCCTCTAACATTTGTACCTCCCTTTTCCACTTTTAGTACTACTGTGATTACTTTGGGCCAACCAAATTATCCAGAATGATCTTCCTATTTTAAGGTCACTGGATGAGAAACTTTAATTCCATCTGCAACTTAAATCTCCCTTTGCCATGTAACTTAACATATCCAAAGGTTCCAGGGGTTAGGACATAGATATCTTTGGGGGGACTATTCTTCTCCCTCCCACAGAAAGGTACACAAGAACCTTTAATTTTGTAATGTTTTATTCCTTAAGCAGAAGGTAAAGGTATGTTTTTAATTATATGTCTTTATATGCCTCAAATACACTTAAAATCTTTGATGTGAAATTTTCTTGCAAGGTAAATTTTTCAAACTTGCATGGAGCCTTAAAATTTTAATGAGATGACTCAGGACAGTAAGGGGTAAAGGGAGAAAAATATGGAAGAATTAAGACATTGGCCCTGTCTCCACCTAAACAGATCCTCTTTTTATTGCCTTTTACTTGTCTACAAACATTTCATTTGAAAAGAAAAAAAAGGATTCCAATTATTCAAACAAACAAAAAATGGAAAATATAACTGGCATGTGACTCCAAGAGAAACTATAATAAAATAAATTTATATGGTATAAGAAATAAATAATTAACAAAGCTAACTCGGGATTTAATGATAGTCGAAGAGATATGTTTAGTCCTACAATAGAGCTGAATGATGTTTTGGACAACCCTGCAGTGTTAAGGAGATAAAACTTCCAGTCTGTGCAAGGACCACTGAAACCAGGGAAAAAGAAGGAAAGGATGCAAGGAAATGCCCAGGCATTTTTGGTTAAGACCATAAAAAGAGTACTCTAAGAGTAATATGAGTAAGAAGTATACTGACCCTCATGAGGACTACAGCTGGCTTCAAATATCAAAGCCTGAAAATTGATCAATACAGTCCTAGATTGCTAGCTCCTTCAGGCACCACTGAAGTGCTCGTTGTTGGAAGATAGCATCTCCTAGGTATAACTAAGTTATTTCTAAAGAAAAATTTCAAATACAATGTCTAAACCTAATTAAAAAAAAAAAATAATAACCAGGCACATGAAGTGACAAGACAACTAGCAGAAACCACAAACAACAGAAACAGACTTGGAAGGGCTCCCAGATAGGCTCTGGGAGCGCATACAATGCTTAAGGTAACAAAAGACTGGGGTGCTCAGTGGGTTAAGTGTCAGACTTTGGCTCAGGTCATGATCTCAGGGTCCTAAAACCCAGGCCCACATTGGGCTCCCTGCTCAGTGGGGAGTCTGCTTCTCCCTCACCCTCTGTCCCTCCCCCCACTCCTGTGTGCTCTCTCTCAAATAAATAAATAAAATCTTAAAAATGAAAAACAAAGAACAAAAGACTGGAAATTCTGAAAGTCTCAAAAGCTCAAGAATAGGACACAACAGATTTTTGAGCAGAAAACAAATTATAAAACTGAAAAAATAACTTCATTTAGTAACACAATGGATAGGTTTAAAAGCACAGGAAGTACAGCAGAAGGGATTAATGAACTGGAAGAGATATCATAGGAAAATATTCAAAATAAAGACTGGAATGATAAAATGATAAAAACCATGAAGGACATGATAAGAGACATAAATAGTACAGATGAGAAGGTCTAACATACACGTAACTGGATCCCATCAGAAGAGAAAGAGAGAAACTAGGAAGAGAGAGGGGGAACAAACAAATTTAAAGAGACAATGGCTGAGCATTTTCTAAAACTAATGACAGCAAATTATAGATTTAAGAAGCATTATGAATCATAGAGGCATAAGTAAAAAGGCTATTTTTCAGGTAGAACAAAAATGATCTACAAAGGAAGCCCAATAATGCAGGAAGGAATAAGAAATGGTAATGGTGGTAGTAATTCTAAATGAATATTGACTGTATATAACAATGATAGTATCTTGTAGAGTATTAAACATACAGCATTAAAAGATACAACAACATGGTCATATTAAGTCAGAGATAGAGGGTAAATGGATTTCAGACATTTTAATATTCTTTCATTGTTTGGGGAAAGAGTAAGTGCACCAATTAATATTACTTAATGAGGCAAAAATGCATGTTTTAATCTCTAGTGTAACTACTAAAGGAATAACAGAAGTGTGGAACTTGTGAATTAATAAAGTGAGTCTTCTGATAAAGATATCTGTAGATAATATAACCAGAAAGGGCAATGGAAAAACAATAGTTCTGCCACTGATAAGAAAGTGAAGGGAAAAAATAAAGTAGGTGATCAAGGAAGGTGATATGATAGAGAATATCCTATTTTATCCTTGTGAGTTCACAAGAAGAAATTTCTCTAAATATTAAAAGGCAATCTTGCAATATCTGTGTTAACACTGATGCTATATCTTAAACTCTACCACTATTACAGAACCTGTGTCTCTCTTGGAGCTGACAAACCACTTCAGTGATGGCATCTATAACACTTCACTACCCTCAACTTACTGGCAGGCCTTTAACAAAGGAACATTTCCCCCCCTCCTTTTGTGATGTCACTCCAGGTAATTTAATAGGGAAAGATCTACTGTGCAAAAGGAATTACCATATTTAGTGTTCTCCTAATGGTCCTTTCCTTGAAATCATGATGTCTTCCTATTCAATAATCAGGTCATAGCTAATTTGAACATTGATTTATGGTGTCCCTTTATTGAAATCAAACCCAAGTTCAACATCTTTAGGAAGTACGCCCTTCTGTAGAAAAAAACAAAAATTTGCTGACATTGGCAGATTTATTGAGGCTGAACCCATCAAAGCTCAACTGACCCATCCAAATACCTACCCACATTTGGAGATACTCTCTAAAAGCAACAGCTCCAAGAAGGGCTAAAAACAACAGCTGAAAACCTATAGGGAAAAGGACTCACTGTACTTCACATTATATTCCCATCTTCATGACTTGAAAGAAAAAATGCAATGGAAAAGAATATAGATTTATTCAGGCTATCAGGCCATAAATAGAATATTTCATCTCCCCTCTCACTTCACTTTCATACAGACCAAATGAAAATAATATTTTATCTTCTCTGCCTCCTAAAGCTACATATTTCACACTTAGAGATCTGTGTCTTTCTGTAGTGTTTCTTTAGATCAAAATAGTCAATACTTGTTTGTCTCAGGAAAATAATTATATCTGGACAGTTATGCCTTAGGGGTTCCCTGGGGCACCCCCATTTTTCAAGAGGTCCTCAACCTGTATCTTAAGGATCTTAAATTTCCCTGGGTTTCTACTCTAGTCTACTATGGATGATCTTTTGTTGTGTTTGAAAGATGAGGTAAGACCTCAGGCTGATTACATTTTTTTTTCTTTTAGCTCAGAAAGAAAGTAAAATTTCTAAAGAAAGTTAAATTATAATAACTGGCACATGATTTATCCTAAGGAGATAAATCCCTTACTCTTTACAGATTACAAATCATTCAAAACTTTCCAAGACAAATAACTAAGAGACAATTACAAGGATTCCTAGATCTCACTGACCACTGCAGGTAATGGGTTCCAACTTTTCCATAATGGTATGATTATTAAATAATTTAACCAAGACCTCCTCAATAACCAAAGCTATTCCATGAAAACCTAAAAACAAATAGATCTTTTGCAATATAAAGTGAGCACCTCAGCCACTTCCCACTGAGTTAATTATTATAAGATATTCTACCTAGTCATCCATGAGAGATCTGAACAAGCCGTTAGTGTTCTGACTTAACCTCATGAAAATCATCAAAGATCAAGAGATTACCGAAGTTTCTCTCAACCCAGTGGCAAAAGACTACCCATTTTATCTAAAAATAGCCACAGTAGTTAAAGGCTCTGTCCACTTCATTTAAGGATCTTCTTCCAACCCCAAGGTCCTTCATACTGTACAATCTTTGTTCCTCACTGCAAAGACAGAACATGTCTCAGGAACGAGGCTTACCTCATATAAAATCCCATTACTTTACCTCTCACATATTTCCATTCTCTGTAATACTTAAGGGGTCAGCAAAATATGGCTCACAGGCCAAATTCCACGCACAGGATGGCCTATGAGCTAAGAATGATTTTTATAACGTTAAATGATTATTAAAAACAAGAAGAAAAGAATGTACAACAGAGATTGTTTTACAGCCCACAAAGCCCGAACATTTACTATCTGACCTTTCACAGAAAAAGTTTGCTGATCTTTGCTACTCATCTCTTCCCTAAAAAGAGGAGAAACTAGTCTATACTGGCAAACCATGCCCTAAGTAGACTTATCAGAAACTCCTCAAAAAAATTCACACTCGATCGTCATGGTTGATGGGTTGTATCTTGAGAATCAAACAAGAAAACAATATGCTGGAACAGATCTCAACTCCCCTAGAATGTGACTCCTTTGCTAGAGGCAAGAGATGCCCAGATGACAGAACTCACCATGAATTCACCAGAGTTTGCCAGCTGGTGAACTGGTTAGCTAGAGTTAAAAGGGTTAACACATATAAATTCAAAGCCGATCTACTTTGGGGGTAGTACGTAATTTTGAAATGGTTTGGAAACAACGAGGGTTCTTGATTCCAGCATTAATGCTTCCTTTCTAAAAAGGTAACTAATATAAAAAGAGAAGCCCATTTAAAAAAAGGGAGATAAAGATTAAAGAAAATGCTCTGGCTGACCTTTATGGCAGACAGGCATCCCTTACTAAGATCTTAGCCTTCATGGTAGGAAAAGTTCAAATCTTCAAAGAGGCTCAAAGAGGCTATTACACAATGCTAGCAATTGTCTCCAGAGTTGGAAAAGGAAGGGTTTGGGGGAGAAATCGGGGTGATTACCCGAGTTAGCTTCTGGTACTCTCAGGGCAGTTTCTTTGTGGCATCAGAGGTCCTCAAAAGAAACCCGGAGAAAATTTTACATAAAACTATATACTCTGGTAAGGACAAACTGGTTAGTGAACTCACTCAGTAGGAAAACTTTACTAAACTCTGAGCATGTTGTGATTTATTTCTCACCTCTCGCCAGCATAATCCTTGGTTAAAACAGTAAAAGTGGGGCAGGGGCGAAGAGTCCAAACCTCAAGATCTCTTTTAATAGCTCCAAATGATTTTCATACAAGGGTTCCATATATGTCCTGGTCATCATTTGCTTATTCTTGGGACAGACATAAACCCTTCCTTGTTGGAAATCTACATCTCAAATAGTAGCAATCCTTATTTCATGTGTGTTCCCAACCTCAGAAATTCTAGCTTCTCTCTCTGATGAGAGGTACCCATCTGAAGCTACTATTAAAGAGTTCCCAAAGCCCTTCCACTTACTCAGAAACTTTACTGTCCAATCTTCAAGAAAGGTAGAAAGAACAAAGGGAATTCTGAAACTAGTATCAGCAAACGCCTAAGAGGCTCTCAAACTTCCATGGCCTAAGATACTACCATTGGCTTTAATGACAATGAAATCAGTTCCTTCTGGGGCTCAACCACTCTCCAATTGTGAGTTATTACAGACTAGCCCATTTATTTAGGAGTGGTATCTCTGATAAAAGACTCTACAAAACTCGAAGCAGACAGCCAAATACTGTCTGCCAGGGAGTCGTGCAATATACCCAGTCTTACCATTAATAAGTACAAGCAGCCTTTCCTCAACATTTTCCTAAATGATTCCTATCTAACTTAAAACCCGAAGACATGGTCTTTTGGAAAAGACAGAGAAAAATAGTCCTTGACTCTGACGGAAAGAACTATCTACTGTTTGCAACCAGTACAGCAGTGAAACTCTTTGGAATCATGTCTCTCAATTCAATAGGCATAAATCAGCCTTGAATCGCTGGAAGACTATTGCATCCAGAAACCTCAAGCTGAGGATTCTTAGGAGTCTCCTAGAACTAGATAAATCCCTCAAGAGAGGGTTCAATCCTTCCAGAAGCAGAAGGTCTTTAGGAGAGGACTTCAGCCAAAGACCTTTAGACCTAGATCCATAGAACAAGACTAGTGACTGTCATGCTTTAATCTCTAGTATTCTGCTCTTTATTTTCTTAGCTATCTTCTTTTCCTCTTTTGCTGTTAAGGTTACCTTTAACTATGTTAACCCTAAAGGACCCTATTCTTAAAACTGGTTTTTCCATTATTAATCACTCCCTCTTATAAACCCAAAACCTGGTTAAAATTTACTCATGATTTGACTAAAGCATATAATCAAACTGACCATCTTAGTCCATTCCAGTTGCTATAACAAAAATACCATCACCCAGGGGCCCTGTTAAGCATCTGATTCCTGATTTTGGCTCAGGTTATGATCTCAGGGTCACGAGACTGAGCCCCACACCCAGCACCAATCTGGGCACGGAACCCACTTAAGATTTTCGATCTCCTCTGCCCCTTCCCCTCCCCATTACCCTAACCCCCCACTCCTGCCAGCACACATGTTCTCTCTACAAAAAAACAAGAAACAAAAAAACTAGGATTGCTAAAGGGGAGGGGATGGGGAATGGGGTAACTGGGTGATGGGCAATAAGGAGGGCACCTGATGCAATGGGCACCGGATATTATATAAAACTGATGAATCACTGAACTCTACTTCCGAAACTAATAGTACACTATATGTTAACTAAATTTACAAAAATTTTTTAAAAATGCCCTGGGTGGTTTATAAGCAACACAAATTTATTTCTCACAGTACTGGAAGCTGGGAAGTCCAAGATCAAGATGCTGGCAGAGTCAGTGTCTGCTGGGGGGCCTGCTTCCTGGTTCATAAATGGCTGTCTTCTAACGAGTTCTCTGGGGTCTCTTTTATGAGGACACTAATCCCATTCATGAGGGCTTGCCCCCATGTCCTAATTATCTTCCAAAGGACCCCCTTCCAAATGCAAACACATTTGGGATAAGTTTCAACGTATGAATTTGGGGAGGACACATTCAGTCTATAGCACTGACTATTGGGTTTATACAGTTTCTTTTGGTATTCACGCAGCTTCACTTGGTACAAGTTTCTTGCTAATGAATCAATTTGCATTCTGGATAAAGGTAACTGGACTTAACTTTTAACTAATTTTTTAAATGGCAGGTTCCACAAAAGACGATCCATCATATTGTTCATAGTATAGGAGGGTCCTATCTTCACGAAAATATTACTAAGGGATCTTTCAGGGGAGCTAGCTTCTGTAACTTAACTTTCACAGGAGTAGACCTCGGAAAAAGACAAGAGAATAGAGGATGTACATGTGGAAGCTCTCTCGTTTTCACAGACCTCACAGTGAAGACACACTACTTAAATTCAACACCAAGTTCCTCTGCTTTAGAGCTACCTAATGATGTTGACACTATAAATTTCATTACCTGGTACTGGATCATTCTTGGTAAGTGACATCAAAATGTTACAGTATTCTTAGACAATTCCCACAAATCATCAGGTATTTCCTAAAGAGTACCATTAAATCTATGACATTAAAGTCTATTGGTTACAAGCTACCAACTAATCAGCGATTTGTGACTTGGTAAACTGATGCTTCCCTTCAGCTCTCACCCAAAGCCCATTTTGGTTCATCAGCTTCCCCTCGTGGTAACAATCTGAGAATCTAATTCTCTAACCACTCAAAGGGATTCTGAATTACTTCCTCTCACATCAAGCTTCTTCACTTTTAGCTTCACAAGAAGCCTATTAAGTAATGAAGAATCCTACACACCAAGGTTCAGAGCAAAAGAACGAGACAATGCAAGTAAGACCAAAGAATTCTTTGTCCCAAAGGCTCATAAAACAAGAAACATAGGAGCCCAGAAAAGAGCTACTTTAAATGTAATATTAGTTTGTCTTAAGGGGAATGTGGTGTGCTTACAAACCTTCAGTCTTCTCTTGGATCTTTACAATTTGTATTATTTTTTTAAAGATTTGTTTATTTTAGAGATAGAGAAAGAGAGAGGGAAAGAATCTAAAGCAGATTCCCTGCAGAATGCAGATCCCAACACAGGGACTTGATTTCATGACCCATGAGATCATGACCTCAGCCGAAATCACAAGTTTGACACTCAGTCACAGCTGAGCCACCTAGGCAACCCTTGGATCTTCACTATTATTAAGGATACTGGAAGAGCAAAGATAATAATCATAAAATTGGTAATTCTGCCAATAACCCCACATCTGGTTTTGTGGGCTCTTTGGATAAAGTGGGATCTATTTTCTAGGCTTAATTTTGGCACTCCTGGCCCCTACAGACTGCAGACTCTAATCATAATCCTTTTCTAAGTATTTGTGTTGCAGTGCTTAAGCGTGACCTCCAGAGTATTACATGCTGCTGCACAAACACTATCCAGTCAAATGGCCCCCAAATGACCATGTAACAGGAGGAAACTCTAATTCTTAAAAAGCTGAAGTGACCATCTTCCCCTTTCACACCCCTGCCCCCAGCTTGTTATTTCATCCCAAGATATCATACAGTGAGATAAAGATCTGGACTGACCATATTGTCAGATGTTAATGGGGTGGGGGGGTGGGGGGGGTTGAGTGCCAAAACCACGTAAAACCACACCCTGTCTACTTTAACATGGATTTACTATTTGACTTGATATACTTTGCTACTCCAGGAACTCTTACCCAGGAGGATAGTTACAAATAACCTTGTTTGTTTCAGGAATATCCCCAAGATGCATTTATCCAAAAATAAATAAATAAGTAAACCCCCTTCCCAAGACAATAAATCACTCAACTAAGTTTATCAAAGACTTGATTTAACTCCTGCTTATTGCCATTATCATCGTCTTATCCCAATCATGCTTCTGCAGTGAATGATGTGCATTAAACCAGACCCCAATATCCTCATAAATATCCTTCCCCTCTCTGAGACACTACTAAAATTCCATAAAATTCCTTACTACAGTAGCAATAAACTAGATTTTGCTCTATTAGTGAGATATTTTGTTCATCTTTTGGGGAAGCCCATGAGAAAAGATGTACAGAAATTGAAATCTAGGGGGTCCATAAAAAATGGCCTATTCCTTCCTGATTTTTTTTTTTATAAGCAAGGATCTGCTTCCACAGGCAAATATTTTAATGTTTTAGTGCCTTATGCTTAAGTATAAATGGGTTGCTGAGAATCACCATATTTAAGGAAAGGGCTCTAATAAGGAGAGACTAAAATAATTCAGAGGAAACAGAGACAATGCACAAAGGAGAAGAGAGTATTAAAACATCATATTATCACAAAGAGGTAAGTTATTGTACCCATAAAACATACACAAGTTTATATAAAACAATATTCAGATGATAAAAATACATATGAAAGCAAAATAAAAAATTAACTAGAAAGGTTGAAAGATAAAGTTGAAGACAGAAGTCCAGAAGAAGGTAACAAAGAAAATGCAAAGAGAAATTATCAAATATAGTAACATTTTATACAACTGAAAGGTGTTTTCTAACTGAAAGCCCCCTTTCCCACATCTCAAAACTCAGCACAATAAGGAAAACCCAGAAATAATCCAGCAATCAAAACAGTTAAAGAAAACAGATGTTTAAAAAAATCTTAAATGCTTTCAGAAATAAAAAGAAGTTATATACACAAATAAGACATTGGAGTTTTCAGCCACACTCAAGTTAGAAGACAGGATAACAATATGTTCAAAATTCTGGGGTTTTCTTTCTCTTTTCTTTTTTTTTTTTTTTCTTTTTCAATTTCCAACCTAGAATTCCATATTCAGCCAAAGTATCACTCTTAGTTTCTTACCATATCCACTCTTTTCTCCCTTTTGGTATCACAGCCCCACCACGTATAGCTGAACACATTTCTACCCAACTAAATATACTAGATTTTCCTGCTTCCCTTGTTAACTACTAATAGGTGTGACTATATGACAAACTTTTGGCCAATGAGATATAGCCAAAAGTACTGTGGGCAGCTTCCAGTTTATGCCTTAAAACAAATCTGCATGCCCTCCAGTTCATGTCCTCCTTCCCCTTTCTCAGTAGACGGAGTAAGAATACAGGGTGATAAGCCATCTTTGAGCATAGAGATAAAGATAAACCATACAGCAGTTCTTAATGTATACATGAATCACCCAGGAATCTCATTAAAATGGAGATTCTGATTCAGTAGGTCTGGGCTAGGCCTGGGATTCTGCATTGTTAACAAGTTCCCATATGTTGCTGCTGCTGTTTCCAGGAATCATACTTACAGTTCCAAGGCTCAAGAGTAGAGAATGACATAACAACTAGAAAGAAGGCACCTGGGTCCCTGACAAATCCACCCTACCTTCACTCAACTGTTGACCAGCTCAGTAATGAAAGAGAAATAAACATCTTTATTGTTTAAACCATTAAAACACTACTAAAGAACAAAACAAAACCAAAAACTGATAATGGTGTACTTAGTTGTCTAATAATACTTCTGCCAAAAAATTAGTGATTTACAACTTGCATTAAAATAAACATATGGAGGCACGCCTCGGTGGCTCAGTTGGTTAAGCATCTGCCTTCATCTCAGGCATTCATTTATTCATTAATAAATACAATCTTTTTAAAAAATAAAATAAAAATATGGAATCTTGTCAAGGAGTATTTGTAAAGCTTAGATCAAACTATATCACAACTTAAATCTTCTAAAGTAGAAAGTCAATTAATTACTTTATATCCCCATGCCTAAATAGGAAATAACACAGCCTTGCTGCAGAAATTTTGGAATGTTACATCATTTGTCTACCACTCAGAAAGAACTAATAGCTTGGCATATTCACTTCCAGTCTGAATTTGTTTGTCCTTCTACATGTGTGTTCATTTAAACACCTTCTATGATTTCTTTTATTTTCCAGAATGTCAACAAACATATATTACATGATAGGAAAAAATGGGGAAAAAAGGGCGAGAGAGAGGCAAACCAGGGAACAGACTTAACTATAAAGGACAAAGGCAGGTTGCTGGAGGGGAGGTGGTCAGGGGAATGGGGATTAAGGAGGGTCACTTTGTACTGAGCACTGCGTGTTGAATACAAGTGATGAATCACTAAATTTTACACCCGAAATTAATATTACACTATATGTTAACTGGAATTTAAATAAAAACTTGAAAAAAATATAAAAAACAATAAAATAAAAAATTCCCACAAAGAAAAAAAGAATGTTATTTTCTTTTAAAACCCAAATACCAACATAGTGAATGAATACAAATATACTGCAATCCATATATCTTGATTTAATGAGATATCAACTCACATGTGTGCTAACTAATCAGTGAAAAGAGGCAAAACAACAACAACAACAAAAAAAACAGGGGGGCAGATTTAAAGTAACCTTCAAGAAATCTCATAGGGACCTGGGAGAGGAGAAAAAGTTTATATAGAGTGCATAAGGGCTTCCTCCACTACAAGTTAGATAACCCTTCTCCTTGCTCCTATAACATCGAGAGGTTACTACAATTACATTAATATCATTTTATTACAACTACTTATCTGCCTCCCAACCCCTACTTCTACTCTTGTTGAATTCTCAACTCTGAGCAGTTAAGTGCCTTATACAACAGGTAATTTATAAATGCTTGATAAACCCATAATAAATGAAAGAAAAACAAGGAGTATTTCCGAAAAGTATGAACTAGCAAAATTTGCATAAATCAGATAATGGTTTTTCAAGTTGTTTTAATTAACACATTTTATTTTTTAATTTTTTTAAGATTTTATTTATTTGAGAGAGAGAAAGAGCAGGAGCTGGGGGAGGGGCAGAGGGACAGGGAGAAGGAGACTCCCCACTGAGCAGAGAGCCAGATGCCAGGCTTGACCGGAGAGGGTCCTGGGATCATGACCTGAGCTGAAGGCAGAGGCTTAACCAACTGAGCCACCCAGGAGCTCCTTTATTAACACATGTTAACACATGGTTATGCTAAAGTTATTTCTAGAAGAAAGCTCAAGGTAAGAACTAGCATCTTCCAGGGTCTGGTTTCTCTAATTTTGTTAGAAATGAGAAATCATGTTTAACAAAATATTTGTACTACAACTGGTATATACTAATGTCAAACTTTATAACACATTATTTTAATGTCAATTGTTTGTGAGTTCCAATCTAAATGTAATATAGTACTCAAGAAAAGCTAATAGATTACAATAGCATTGGTAGATTTGACTATGGTAGGATGATCTTAGAAATAAAACCAAGAAGAACTGGAAGAACTTTTGACAAATCATTAAAATTAGAAGCAAATTTAAAGGTTGCTGGAATCACTTTCCACATGCCAAAACCAACTGTATTCCTACATGACAGCAAAAACAGAAAATTAAATTAATAATAAATACAATTTACAATAGGATTAAAAAAAAAGTTCAATGCCTAGGTATAAATCTAACAAAAGATATGTAAGAAATCACAGTGACATATCATCTCATATCAGTCACAGTGGCTAGTATCAAAAAAGACAAGAAATAACAAGTATTGATTGGTAAGAATGTGCAGAAAAGGGACCCCTCATGCACTGTATCTGTATACACAGTGGAATATTACTCAGCCATCCAAATACTAAGGTCTTGTCATTTTTCAACAACATGGATGAACCTAGAGGGTATTATGCTAATTGAAATATGTCAGAGTGAAAGGCAAATACCTCATGACTTCATTTATATGTGGAATCTAAAAAACAAGATATGTGATCAAATAAACAAAGCAGAGACAGAGAACAAACTGGTGGTTGCCAGAGGGGAGGCGGGAGGAGGGATGGGTGAAATAGATAAAGGGGATTAAGAAGTAAAATAAGTCACAGAGCTGAGAAGTACAGCATAAGGAATATAGTCAATAATATTGTAATAACATGGTGACAGACAGTGACTAAACTTACATGATGAGTATAGAGTAAGGCACAGAATTGTCAAATCAATATGTTATACACTTAAAACTAACAGTGTACATCAACTATACTTTAATAAATTTGTAATTGAATTAAATTTAAAATAATCTTAAGATGTGTAAGAATTTCTCCATATGAAATACAGAAAAATTACAGACCTACATAAATGGAGGGTATACCATGTTCATGGATTGGAAGTTTCAGTGTCATAAAAATGTTAATTTTCCCCCAGACTGATCTACAGAGTCAAAGCAATCACAATTAAAACCCCAGTAGGGTTTGTGGTGTGTATCCATACTTGGTAGATACTGACAAGCTAATTCTAAAATGTGTAAAGAAATAAAAAAGTGCTTGAATAGCCAAGATCATCTTAAAAAACAAATTAGAAGACTTATATTATCTGACTTATTACACTTATTATAAAGACTTATTAAGAAGATACAGTAATTATTACTGTGTAAAATAAATCTTGATCCTAACATACAAAAATCAATCTCAATATAAATCTAAATGCGAAAAAAAGCAACCTTGTGGTAGGCAACAATTTCTTAAACAGGACACAAAAACTGTTGCTCACCAAAAAATTAATTAATTAATTAAACTGTGTTAAAATTAATAACTTCTTTTAATCAAGAGACATTGTTATGAAGGTAAAAATGCAAATCACAGAATGAGAGAAATTTTCTGTAATACATATATATTTGACAAAGCACAGGAATTCCTACAAATCAATAAAGATACACAACCCAGTAGAAAAAAAGGCAAAAGATTAGAACAATATCTCACAAAAGAAGATATTCAAATGGCCATCAATCATATGAGAGGATATTCACATTCACTAGTTATCAGTGAAAGAAAACTAAAATTATACTGAGGTATCACTACAGATCACCAGTGGCTTAATGGCTTAATTTATAGACAGCTAACACAAAGTTCCCATGGGAGTCACTTTGAGCTACTTACTATCATAGAACTGTGGGACCTGTAATGGTGCCAATCCCTCCATCTCAGTATTCCATATCCTTCCTTATCAATTCAGTCTTCTGGGAGGCTCTTAATGAAGAGTCTCCAATGAAGGCTCCAAGGAGGAAAAGGTGAAATGTTCAAAGTTATGGAGTCATTCAAGATTACTATTAGCACTATTTTTGTTATAGATTTAAATGAATATTTGAGAGTTTAAGGCCTAAACCACCATTTATAAAAATCATCCCTAAGTAATCTCATTGAAAGATTTACATTTAACTATTTAACAAATTGTCATACAGTATGTATGATGGTCATTAAAAATCATGCCTTCAAAAAATTTATTATTTGAAAATTTTTAAACCTAATGAAAAATTGAAGGGACAGTATAATAAACACCTATAGATTTAAGTTAAACATTTATGGCAAGAATAATTCAAAGGTGATTTTTTCAATCTTCTAATTGCATCACAACAGATAGTGATGGGCTCTCCCACTATTTGTGACACTAAGATTGATCATTTTGTTAAGCTGGTGACTACCAGATCTCTCCATATGTAAAGGTCTATTTTCTTCTTTGCAATTAGTAAATTATTCATGAGATGATACTTGGAGGTAAAAGGAATATTCTATATTCCAACAAACTTTCACCAAATGACTTTAGTATCCATATATGATTCTTGCCTGAATCAATTATTATACTGAAAGTCTCAAAATACTTTTTTCCAATTTTATCATTCCTTCTGCATTTATCAATTGGCATTCTTCTGTAAAGAATTCCCTCTCCCTCCCTTTTTTACTGTCAATAGGGATTCATGGATTCTTCATTTGACATATTATAATCTATTATTCTTTTTGTTCAAATTGCCCCAAATTTGTCCGGTAAAAATCTCTTCAAGTCTGCTCCTATTCCTTTTGAAATAAGTTGACATCTTTGAAGACAAAAATGTCACTAGAAGGCAAACAAAATTTGAGGCCTAAATAATTAAGTAAGACAAACAATATTAAGACAATTCAATAAGACTGTCCCATACAGCTTCCTGTTTTTCCAAGAGTTACTCCATCTCTCCCCTAATGGCACCACCACCAACTCAATTATTCAAGCCAGGAATCTCAGAATAATTTCGACCCTCCCTTTCCCTCAACAGTAGTTGGAGAAGGAAATAGAGTAGTTGAAGGAATGGAGCACCATCGCCTTCCAGTTCAGCTCTTCAATGTATTATGTATATACACTGTTTATACTTCTATGACCACCTCATTATTTAAAAAAAAAAAATTAAATATTGTTTAAAAAATGCAAAGTGTAGGGTGCCTGTGTGGCACGTCAGTTAAGCATCTGACTCTTTGCTTTGACTCAGGCTGTGATCTCAGCTCCACACTCAGCATGGAGTCTGCTTAAAAGACTCTTCTTCCCAGGGTGCCTGGGTGGCTCAGTGGGTTAAGCCTCTGCGTTCGGCTCAGGCCCTGGGATCGAGTCATGATCTCAGGGTCCTGGGATAGAGTCCCGCATCAGGCTCTCTGTTCAGCAGGGAGCCTGCTTCCTCCTCTCTCTCTGCCCGCCTCTCTGCCTACCTGTGATTTCTGTCTGACAAATAAATAAATAAATAAACAAACTCTTCTTCCCCCTACCCTCCACCATGCACTCATGTGCACACTCTCTCTTTTTCTCTAATAAATAAATCTTTTTTAAAAAATATAAGTGTGAAGCTCATCAACTTTGAAAGGCAAACCAGCCATCTCCAGGTTTCAGCATAACTTACTGTACTTCTTCCAGATCTAGCCCATTCAGTCCAATGTTCTTTGATAATGGTTCCTCGTATTTTATTATAAAATCTCAGATCTGGTAGGACCGCAGAAGTTATCTAGTCCAAACACCCATCCAATACTTGAGTTTCCTATAAAACAACTCCATCAACTTGTCATTTAGGATATGCTGAAACCCTGTATATAAGGAAAGAATCCTCTGCCTCCTACCTCATGTTTGGACAACTCCGTCTATTACAAAATTGCTCCTTATGTTACTGTGCCAAAGTGTGTCTTCTTTAGTTTGTTATCAGTCACAATTCCATATCTTGGGTCACAAAGAAGTTTTGTTAGTCTTCCACATATTTAAAGTAGCACCCATACGGGAAGGTATGCTACCCCTTCATCATTAGAAGACTGAGAACAAAACCTCAAGTTTCATTTAGTAACTAATTGTAGATTTATCATTCATAAATACACCTAAACTTTTCTAGAAATTCATTACATTTTTGACAGCAAAATATAGTACTATAAAGATTCTATCCAACTGTCCTATTTCAAGATTGGAAAAGGAAGAAATAAGAGCTCTTAAGCCTGAGATTAAAAAACGAGGCCATATTCAACTTACCTGAGTTTCTATACTTTAAATCCGTCCCTTCAAATTTCTAAGCAGAAAGGCACAAACCCTCTTAGTTTATATAAAACCCTTCTCCCGGGGCGCCTGGGTGGCTCAGTGGGTTAAGCCTCTGCCTTCGGCTCAGGTTATGATCTCAGCGTCCTGGGATCAAGCCCCACATCAGGCTCTCTGCTCAGTGGGGAGCCTGCTTCCCTCTCTCTGCCTGCCTCTCTGCCTACTTGTGATCTCTCTGGCAAATAAATAAATAAAATTAAAAAAAAAAAAAAAACCTTCTCCCAATCATTTTACTTGCCTTCCTCTAAACCTGTTCTAGTTTGTCTTCCTACAAAGTGACAACACTTGTAAAAAGTAAAAAGGTACTAAGATTTTATACAATAGTAGGGTTACATTTTTTGTTTTTAATACATGGTCTAACGATAACAGCAAATACCTGCTTCATCTGCCCAACTCCTACCCCCACACATGTGTTTTCTAGAGATACTCTCCCCTACAATTTTCTGGAACCCATTCAAAAGTTTATAATAAGAAGAACCATATTTATACACCCAGATCCTATTCAATAGGAACAGTTTACTGTGCCAAGCTTGAACACCTGCACTGAGCCAGAGCAACAATAGTGTGTCTCAATATATGAAATGGTCATCTGGCTATTTGTAATCAAGGAGTACTTAAAGCACTTAATTATTTACTCTATACTAGGAAATAGCCAAGTCTCTTATAGCATGAGTTTTTAATAACACAATGTGGTTATAACACTACCAATTAATTAGGGGTAAAAATCAGTACACAAAGCCATTGTTATTACAATGCAAAATGGAATCTGCATAGAGTAAGTAGGAACAATAATAGTTGCATGCAAACAATAGGCATGCATAGATGCATTGTTTGAGTGTACAGACATTCTTCTGTAACAGAATTGTTCTATTTACCCAATGCAAGGTCAAGGACAAAGGTGATAGGGGTATCTAAGAACCCTCTATGTGAGTGAACTAAATGGTAAAGGAGTAAATACATGGCTTGTTTCTATAAAATTTAGTCAAAAGATGTAGTACTTTTAGATTACAGCTATAATATAGATAGATCATAGAAAGTCAACAGAAACCCTGCAGTCTTCTCTCCCTAATGAAACAGCTGTTTTTATAAGAGATTTTTCATAATAAAACATTTCTCAAGAACACAACTGTGACATTATAGCAGAAGCACTATAGGTTACTATCTACAAACAGACATTTAGGAAAATCATCTACTAATAAACATCTCAAATTCTTCTTGACAAACACGAATTACCATAATTGGGCACTGGAGAAATAGAGAATCACGAATGACTGAACTAGTGAGATTAATTTAATAAATATATTAAAGTACATGAAGCTTAGATGGCCTTACAAGAGCTTGAAAACTTCATTTACATGCTTTATCTTATCATATTACACAAAAGATCTCCCCAGGATGAATTCATTTTACAGATGAGAAATCTGAAGTGCTCCAACAGATTAAATTGCTCAAGCTCACAAAGCTAGTATATTGCACATAAGATATCAATCTCATATCTAATAATGTTATGAAAATAAAAACTAATAAGAGGTCTTACCTAACAAAGAAAAAATTAGTAACATTACCATTTAAAATTAAAAGACAAAACTATCCCACCCCCAATGCTGCCATTATTAAAAAGTTACAGCCAATGCAATAACATCAGATTTTCTAAAGTTGAAATACTAGAAAAAAAATTTAAAAAAAAACTAAAAATGTAAAAGGAAAGAGTCACAAATGCAATAAAAATGTTTAACTAGAGAGGAAGAGAAAGTTTATGGCTCTTTTAGCATCATGGTAAGGTTAATGGGGATTCACTGAACTACCCTTATTTTGGGTATTTTTTTAAAATTCCATAACAAATAGTTAATGAAAAATTGTTAGTGTATCATAAATATTGCATGAGACAAGTAACACATAAAGCTACACATACTAATAAATAAAATACCTAGTAATAAACAATATACCTAGTAATAAACAATATGTAGGATCTATATGAATAAATTATAAGGTTTTATCAAGATTCATAAAATTTGAACAAATTAAAAAACCACAACCATACTGCTGAATATGGGAAGTAATTAATCAACACACTTAACACATTTAAACCCAAGTCAAAAAACACTTTTTAGAAAGAAAAAAAAAAGAATTAGAGGCTTAACCAAAAAAAAATACTTTTTAGAACTTTAATTGCTGATTTTATATTTTTAAAAATTTATTTATTTAGAGAGAGAGTGTGCATGTGTACAAGCCTGAGGGGGAAGGGCAGGGAGAGAGAGAGACACTATCAAGCAAACCCCCCCGCCCCGAGGATGGAGCCCCAGGTAGGGCTCATGGGGCTAGATTTCAGGACCATGAGATCATAACCTGAGCTGAAACCAGGAACTGGATGTTTAACAAACTGAGCCACCCAGGAGCCTCTTGAACTGTTGATTTTAAAGTTTACTTGGAATAAATGGACAAAAACAACTACAATTTTTTTAAAGAGTAATGAAAGGGTATCTTACCAGTTATTATAATCTATGACTTAAAAACAATAGGGGAGTAACACAAGAATAGACAGATCAGTGGACTAGCAGAGAAACATAAGTATACATGGGAACTAGGGAAATGATAAAGGTAGCATTTCAAATCAATTGTGAAAGAATTACCCAGCAGTATTAAAAGGACTAGAAAACTTACAGTTAGAACCCTACATAACATACTATTAACATAAATTAAAGATTAAATATAAATTTAACTGTAAAAATTTTAAAGACCTTAAAAATTTTAGAAGATCTAAGAAAAATGTATGTAATGGAGAAAAGTCAGAAGCAATAAGACAATGATGAATTTTATTACACATTAAAATTTCATAAATGTAGAAACAAATAAAAATTAGAAATATTTGCAATATGAATAAAAAGAGTTGATATCCCATTAAACAAAACACTTTACAAAAAAATTTTAAAGAAGATTATAGGAAAACATAAAATATAGACAATTACAAGACACTAATAATGTAATAATAATTAAAAGACACTAAATAATGAATAAAAATGAAACTATAAATTTAAGTATTAATGAAACAAATGTAAATAAAACCATGATTCCATGTTTCCAATCAAATTTGCAAAGATTAAAATAAAATTATTTTTTAAATTAAACAATAAAGATATTGATCAAGAAAGTGGCAAATATTACTCCCGTTCATTATGTATGAGATTACAAACAAGTTTGGTAAATAAAAAGTGAACCAGTTACCTAGAAAGAAAACTTAGTAACCACACAAATTCCACTCTATTAGAAAAGTAAAATATGGGGTGCCTGGGTGGCTCAGTGGGTTAAGCCTCTGTCTTCAGCTCAGGTCATGATCCCAGGGTCCTGGGATTGAGCCCCACATCAGTCTCTCTGCTCAGCAGGGAGCCTGCTTCCCTTCCCCTCTCTCTGCCTGCCTCTCTGCCTACTTGTGATCTCTTGTCTGTCAAATAAATAAATAAAATCTTAAAAAAAAAAAAAGTAAAATATAAGACCAAATACAATCAGAGTTTAAACTTTATGAGCCACAGAATAGCCTAAACAATCTTGAAAAAGAAGAATAAGGCTAGAGAGAACTCACATTCCTGATTTCAAAACTTACTACAAAGCTACAGTAATCAAAACAACTCTGGTAAAGACATAAAGACAAATATATACACCAAAAGAATAGAATAAAGAGCCCAGAAATAAACTCTTGCATATATGGCCAAATGATTTTTGGTAAGTGTGCTAAGGCCACTTGATGTAGGAAAAGATCTTTATGACAAGTGGTTGAGAAGTGGATATCCACATGCCAAAGAATGAAGCTGGACCACTACCTAACACCACATACAAAAATTACCCGAAATAGATTCATGACCTCAATATAAGACCTAAAACTATAAAACTCTCAGAAGAAAACAGGGTGAAGGCTTCAAAACATTGGATTTAGCAATGATTTCTTGGATATATAACACCAAAGGCACAGAGGACAAAACAGAACAAAATAGAAAATAGACAAAATAGCTACTGGACTTCTTACAGATTGTTTAATTGTGTAACAAAAGACAATATCCATAGAGTAAAAAGGCAGCCTGCAAAATGGCAGGAAATATTTACAATTCATATATAAGGAATTAATATTCAGAATATAAAGAGAATTACTAAAACTCAACAACAAAAAATAAACCACTAATTCAAAAATGAGCAAAGCAGGGATGCCTGGGTGGCTCAGTCGGTTAAGCGGCTGCCTTCGGCTCAGGTCATGATCCTGGGATGGAGTCCCGCATCGGGCTCCTTGCTCCGCAGGGAGCCTGCTTCTCCCTCTGCCTCTGCCTGCCACTCTGTCTGCCTGTACTCTATCTTTCTGACAAATAAATAAATAAAATCTTTAAAAAAAAAATGAGCAAAGCATCTGAATAGACATTTCTCCAAAGAACTTAAACAATGGTCAATAAGAACATGAAAATATACTCAGTATCACCAATCATCAGAGAAATGCAAATCAAAACTACAAGATACCACCTGATACCCATTAGGATAGCTACAATAAAAGCAAACAAAACACAGAAAATAATATATGTTGGCAAAGATGTGGAGAAATTGGAACCCCTATGCACTGTTGGTGAAAATGTAAAATGGTATAGTCACTGAGGAAAACAGTATGCCAATTCCTCAAAAATTTAAAAATAAAATTACCATATGATCCAGCAATTTCACTTCTGGTTATACACCCAAGAAAACTGAAAGGAGGGTCTTGAGGAAGTATCTGTGTACCCATGTTCACAGCAGCATTATTCATAGTAGCTAATATGTGGAAGCTACCCAAATGTCCATCAGTTGATGAATGGATAAGCAAAATGTGATCTATACATTTAATGATATATTACTTAGCCTTAGAAAAGAAGTTCTGACATTTGCTAAAAATATGGATGAATTTTGAGAATACTCTGCTAAGTGAAATAAGCCATTTACAAAAAAATAAATATTGTATGATTCCACTTACATTAGGTACTTAAAGCAGTAATCACAGACAAAAAAGAGACTTACATGAGGTACTTAAAGTGACTTACGTGAGGTACTTAAAGCAGTAATCACAGACACAAAAAGTAGAACGGGGGTTTTCAGGGGCTGGAATGGGAGTAGAAGGGGTTGTTATTACTGACCAGATACAGAGTTTCTGTATTGCAAGACGAAAATAGTTCTGGAGATGGGATGGTGGGATATGGCTGAACAACAATAAGAAAGTACTTAGTATCCATAAATTGTATACTTAAAAATGGGTAAGCAGTAAATTTTATATTATGGTATTTTACTGCAATTAAAAAAATGAAAAATGAAATCTTGAAAATAGAGCACTTATATTTCCCAATTTCACTCTCAATTCACACTTCCCAATTTCACTCACAAAACTGGAGCACTCACATTTCCCAATTTCAAAATGGACTTATAAAACTACAGTAATCGATACAAAGTAGTACTGGCTTACGGACAACATATAGATCAGTAAAACCGATCAGAGGGTGCAGGAAAAAATCCTACATTTAGGACCAACTGATTTCTTAAGATAGATACCCAGATAATTCTAAGATGCTGGGACAACTGGATATCCACAAGCAGCAAAAGAACAAAGTTGGACCCCAACTCACACAACATTCAAAATTTATCACAGACCTAAATCTAGGATTAAAATTATAAAACTCTTAGGAAAAAACACAGGAGTAAGTCTGTGTGACCTTGGGTTGAATGGCAGTTTTTAGATACAACACCAAAAGCGCAAGTCGCAAAAGGAAAAATAAACACTGGATTGCATCAAAATTAAAAAGTTCTGTGCTATAAAGAACACCAATAAGTAAAAAGACAACCCAGAGTGGGAAAAATATTTGCAAATCATGTATTTGATAAGGGGCTAGTATCCAGATTTTAAAAACAACTCCTACAACTCAATAATAAAAATATAACCCTATCTCAAAATAAGCAAAAGATGTGATTATGTTTTCCCAAAGATACACAAATGGTCAGTAAGTATAAGACAAGATACTCAACATCATTGTCATTAGGGAAATACAAATCAAAACCACAATGAAAAAAAAAAAAAACCCCACAACGAGATACCATTAATACCCATAAGGATGGCTATATTAAAAAAAAAAAAAAAAGAAAAAGAAAATATATGTTGGCAAGGATGTGAAGAAACTGGAACCCAAATTGTTTGGAATGTAGAATGGTGCAGCCGCTGTCGAAATTGTCTGGCAGTTACTCAAAAATTAAACAGAGTTACCGTATGATCTGGCAACTCCACTCCTAGGTATATACATAAGGCAGGAACTGAAGGTAGGAACTCAAAATAGTTGTACACCAATGTTCATAGCAGCATTATTTATGATAACCAAAAAGTGGTAACAACTCAAATATCTATCAACTGATAAATAACTAAACAAAATGTGATACATCCTAAATCATTGATGAACCTTGAAAACATTATGTAAAGTGAAAGAGGCCAGTCACAAAAGACCACATACTGTATGATTTCATTTAAATGAAATGTCCGCTGTAGGCAAATCAAGACGCAGAAAGCAGATTTGTGGTTGCTTAGGGCTAGAGGATTGAAGGGAAAGGATAATGGCTGCTAGTGGGTACAGGGTTTCTTTTAGGAGGGCCAAAAACATTCTAAAATTAGATTGTGGTGACAACTGCACAACCCTCTTGAATATACTAAAAAACAGTGAACTGTACACTTTAAATAAGTAACTATAGTATGTAATTTTATCTCGATAAAGCTACAAAGAACTTTCATGGAGCGCCTGGGTGGTTCAGTAGGTTTATCAAACTCTTGACCTCAGCTCAGGTCTTGGTCTCAGGGTTGTGGGTTCAAACCCCACACTGGGCTCTGTGCTGGGCATGGAGCCTATTTAAAAAAAAAATTTCTTAAAAACTATAAATTTGTAACTTCTTGGAAGGTAATGCTAATATTTTCTCCATGAAGACAACTGGGATTTAATTTCCCAACTTAGTACAATACGACTAGATCAAAAGTACTTTAAAACACTTTTAAAATAAATAACTAGTGGCAAATGTTATCTTACATTCCAAAATGTTCTGGGATAATTATAGTACAGAATTTCACTAAGGCAAAATGTAATTGTACCACATTCTGATCTGAGAACCAGCAAGCAAACTTACACTCAGTGAGTCCAGTTACACAAAGTGCAAAAGAAATAGAGCAAAGACTCTGCATGATCAAAGTCAAAATAATAAGGTTTAAAAGTATTAAGAGTTTTTGATTGCACTGAATACTTCAAGTACTTAAAGAACATCACGCTGAATCACCTTTTAGAACTGAATTGTCCAATCCAAAAAACAAACAAAAAGCAGAAGAGAAAGAGATAAGTATGAGAAGTATATGCTACTTTAATAGATTTCCTTATTTTTTTTCACTTATGCACCTCCAAGTCCAGCTCATGTCACAAGCCTAAAGAGGATATGCAGAGGTCAGCTAGTCTTGGCTAAAACAGGATAATAGTAACTTTCAACTTCAGGATATCCGGTTTAAATTTTCAAGTAGAGATGGACTTATTTGTACTAACAGATTTTAAGATAAAAAGATACAGGTACCTGGGTGGCTCAGTCCATTAAGCATCTGCTTTTGGTTCAGGTCATGGTTCCAGGGTCCTGGGATCAAACCCTGCATCAGGCTCCCTGCTCAGCAGGGAGTCTGCTTCTCCCTCTCCCTCTGCTACTCCCCCTATTTGTGCTCTCTCTCTCTCTGTCAGATAACTAAATCAAATCTTTTAAAAAAAAAGATAAGAAGAAAAAATGTTTGTGAATTTCTTCAGCTTTGTATCTCTCTATACAGAGTAAATACCTTCCCAAATTTTGTCCAGCAGAAATTATGTCTATGAAGAAAGAATTATTTATAACAGTACCTAAAACTTTTTGTAAGTTTCTTCAAAATTGAAATGCATCAAAATTATCTTAATAATCACCTGCCTGCTTATCTACCATGGATGATTATCTCTGCTGAAAACACAGTCAAGCAATTTCATTGACAGCAGGAGCTCCAGTTTCCCAGTCTGTGGAGGTAAGCCCAGAGGTCACCTGAGACAGGTGACAAAGCACAAAGCCAAAACCAAAATCAGTACAAAACAGAAAAAGCAAATTGGGACTTCATCAAGAAAATAAATTTTTTCACAGCTAAGGAAATAGTCGACAAAACCCAAAGACAAACCTACAGAATGGGAGAAGATATTTGCAAATGTTTTATCAGATAAAGGGCTAGTATTCAAAATCTATAAAGAACTTATCAAACTCAATACCCAAAGAACAAATAATCCAGCCAAGAAATGGGCAGAAAACATGAACAGACATTTCACCAAAGAAGACATACAAATGGCCAAAGACACAAAAAAATGTTCAACATCACTTTTCATCGGGGAAATACAAATCAAAACCACAATGAGATAACCACCTCACCCCAGTCAAATGGTTAAATTAACAAGTCAGGAAACAACAAATGTTGGTGGGGATATAGAGAAAGGGGAACACTCTTACACTGCTGGTAGGAATGCAAGCTGGTGCAGCCACTCTGGAAAACAGTATGGAGCTTCCTGAAAAAGTTAAAAACAGAGCTATCCTCCAACCCAATAATTGCACTACTAGGTATTTATTTACCCAAAAGATACGTAGTGATCCAAAGGGGCACCTACACCCCAATGTTTACAGCAGCAATGTCCACAACAGCCAAACTGTGGAAAGAGTCCACATGTCCATTGATAGATAAATGGATAAAGAAGATTTGGTGTGTGTGTGTATATATATATATATGTAATTTAATTTAATATATATATACACACACACACAACAAATTTAATATAATTTAATTTAATATATATATACACACACACACAACACATACACACATATATATGTATATGTATACACACACACACACACACAATGGACTATTATTCAGTCAGCAGATGATGAATAGTTAACCATTTACATCGATACTGATGGAACTGGAGGGTATTGCGATAAGTGAAATTAGTCAATCAGAGAAAGACAACTGTTGCGTGATTTCATTCATATGTGGAATTTAAGAAACAAAACAGAGGAGTACAGAGGAAGGCAGGGAAAAATAAAATAAGATGTAATCAGAAAGGGAGACAAACCACAGAGATTCTTAACCATCAGAAACAAACTGAGGGTTGCTGGAGGGGAGGGCAGTGAGGGAATGGGGTAAACAGGGTAATGGGCATTAAGGAAGGCATGTGATATAATGAGCACTGGGTATTACATGCAACTGACAAATCACCAAACTCTACCTCTGAAACTAATAATACACTATATGTTAATTAACTGAATTTAAGCAAAAATAAACTAAATGTAAAAAAAAATAAAAAATAAAAAGCAAGCCAAAAACGGGGAGATTGTAAAAGATGAGTGAAGACCAAAGCTGGGCAGAGAATGAAAGGATGACCAAAGCCAAGCAATAGGAAAGAGAAGGAATCATCTAAGTAAGAGTCAGTATGTTAAGTGGCGGGAGGTAGAACACATCTAGAGCATTAGTTATTTGTAATAGGAACAAAGTGTACCAGCAATATTAAGTGGGAATAGAGAAATCTGATGAAATGAACATAAGATGTAAACATAATAATGACTATAATTTTAAACATCCACATGGCTCTTAATTTTTTCTATCCCAACAAGTAATCTAAAAACAAAGAACTATGTGGAGAAAGAAAACTCAAAGCAAAAGTTCCAAAAGAATAATCTAAACAATTCCAACTTTACAATGTATTTACCCCCATGATTCATTCAAACATATCATTACTATATCTATTCACACCTCTTCCTTTCTGATAAGTTTTGTTTTTGGAGTGGAGATGTGTAATTGGTGCAACCTTTTATAGGACATAACACTGACCCACAGAAGAGCCTTAATCCAGGCCTATTAGGACTTATTCCTAAGAAACTGACCTGCACTTTACCAGTCCTGCAGTGAGGTACCAGGGTTGTTAACAGTAACTTGTTCTTGGGCATAAAGACCAGTTTCTAGGACCACTGAAAGCCAACAGGGATAAAACTCCCTGTAGATAGAACAAGGGAGCTTCTCTTGCTACAGGAAAACTTTACTCTTTGCCAGTGGTATCAGCAAATAACTCTGTGGAGAATTTTGGGGCCCTGGGAAGTTCTGC
This sequence comes from Lontra canadensis, assembly GCF_010015895.1. Taxonomy (NCBI): domain Eukaryota; kingdom Metazoa; phylum Chordata; class Mammalia; order Carnivora; family Mustelidae; genus Lontra; species Lontra canadensis. Next base: position 6,357,799 of record NW_022631097.1, on the reverse strand, counting down.
TCCCACCTGAGAGAATGGTGTGTGCAAAGATAGATGTAAAGGACACTTATTGCAGTGCTTTTAAGGAGCATGAAAAAGTGAAGGAATCAAAATGCCCTTCAACTGGACCAGTATATTATATTACATCCATAAAACAGGATGATAAGCTGATGAAATAAATTGTGTTATATGCACAGATACTGATCACTAAAACATATGAACTGAAAAAAGCAAGGCACAGAATTACATACACATTATCATACAGTTTGTGTTTAAAGATAATGACATATAGACCTTTCTAATTCAGACATATAACCCAGCAGCCATTAAAGAAATGAATGATAAAAGTGACTTCATAAAAATAAGAGTTGCATGTGAAAAACAGTAACATAGTCAAAAGATGTTCCCACAAACCAGAAAGCATACCCAAGAAAGCTATCAGTGGAAAGCTCTGGGAAGAGGACCTGAATGGCTGGAGGAGACAGGGTGACAACACTTCAGTTTACACTCAGTAGATTTATGTTCTTTTTCATATGCATGTGTGGTATGCTCAAAATGAATAAAGTATTTAAATAAATTTTAAAATATATCCATACATATAAATGCTTCTTTATGTATACACACAAGGAGCTGCTGACAATGATTATTCTAAAGAGGAAGACTTAGATTTTCCTAGTTATCCTTATGTACTGTCTTAATTTTTTATTAAGAGGATATATGAATTTCATATCCTAATCTTATTTGATAATAAAAAGACAGTTGTTTAAAGTATATAACTTCTGACACTGAAATTCCACTTCAAGGATATGCTACAGTTGGAGCACTGCATACATATTTTCTAAGAGGTCCTTTGATAACTGTAATGGTTAAAATTTGGAGACTACTTAAATTTTTTCTATCACTAGAGAACTGGTTCACTAGATACATATTTATATTCATATATACGTAATGCCCACAATAATTAAAACTTAATTATAGCTATATTTACTGATGGGAAAAATGCATAATATTCTTGAATGAAAAAAAAAGTAAGATCATACTAGATTTCATTAATCTCTACTTATATTCACAGCATTATCTGTGAAAATGATAAAGAAAATAATAACTGTCTTTAGGGCTTTTAGTTTCTGTATACATTTCTGGACTACAAATTTTCTACAATGAACCTGTATCACTCTTATAATCAGAGGGAAAAAAAAGCTATTTTATTTAAAAAAAAAAAAAAGAACTACTTTGAATAGCATGGAATGAATGAACAAACAAATAAAGAAATATCAAGCTAGTATCTACAGGTTTAGCTTCAATAATACAGCCAATGTGGAACCAAAGATGGAAGTAAAGTTTCTCATTGCTTGGCCCTGAATGATAAAGCTACCCGTAAAAGTACCACAAAACATTTTGGATAAAACCTACAAAGTGAGTTACAATTTCAGCTCTAGGGTCCAAAAATCTTTCACTGAATTTTCCTTTTGTTTAGCATACATTACTTAACCCAAACATTTCATCATCTCCCTTCCCTTTGTGTGGCATACAGTATGCCTATCACTCCTGAAAACACTCTCTAATTGGTTGTTATACTTTTACCCACAAAGTCCTGGTTTTTCTCCAAGTTGTTGTGTACAGCCAATAAGCTATATGCTGCGTAAATCCTGTTGCACGAGGGGGCTGATCCTGAGTTTTCTCTTCCTTCTCAGGACTCAACTTATTGGCCTGGGTGGACATATTTTTTTCTACATTCTATCCTAGGACCTCTTCTCATTCTACACTTTCCCTAGACAATTTTAAGATCACTCGAAGCTTCAAGTACCTGGTAACTCCCAAGTTTACCTCTACCCAGATCTCTCTCTCAAGCACTAGATTCATGTATCTGCCTAATGAATATTTCTTCTTAGATGTTTAACAGGTACACAAAATTCAATACAACGAAACTCAAACTTGCCCTTCTTCCTGTTTTGGCTATCTGTGTGAATGGCAATATCCTGCTGCTCACACCAGAAACCTAAGCCTTATCCATGGTTCTTCTTTTCCTCCTCTCTCACTTCCAAGAAATTAACAAGTCCTTTCAATTGTTCCTCATTCTCTCAGTCATTTCCTAATTCCAGCCTCTCTCACCTAGAATACTGTTACATTCTCCTTACCCCATGTTCCCTGTAGTTATTCTGAATGTGTTGCCAAGCAATCTTCTAAAAATTATTAATCTGAACTTGTTACTATCTGTTTAAAATCCTACCAGTGGTCCTCATTGTCTTTGGAATAAATTACGAAGTCCATGACATGATTTCCAAGACTCCACTTACTTCTCCAACTTAATTTTTTATACTTCTCACCTCACCTGTTACTACTCTCTAAGATCCGGCACTGAAATCCTTTCAATTCCCTCACTATACTTTCTTTCCTTCATATCTCTATAAATGCTACTCAGTGGTGGTTCCAAAGGGTCCTGATGAGAGCTTTAGCCTTCCCACCTACAACATGATACAAAGTTTCTGAAATCAATTCAAATAAATAATTTAAGTTAAAATTTGTTTATTACACACCATACAACCCCTACCACACTCCCTTTTCAACGGAATAGAAGCCCTTCCTTTATAAAAAATTTCCAGAACCAGATGCTACCCCTCTAGCCTGCATAGTAACTCCCCAACACTCACTCACTCTCATGTACTGCCCATTCACTTGTGTAACTTCTAATTATCTTTCAAGTTGCAACTGAAATATCATCCTTAAACCCCCAAGAGCAGATCAGGTACCCATATGGCAACCTATATATTTTTCCCTATCTCAGCCCTATCCCACTATGCCTTAATTACCTTTTTACTTGTCTGTATCCCTCAAAAGTCTGTAAGTTCCGTAAGGACTTAGACCATGGCCTACTGACTGCTGAATCACCCATATCTGGCACAGAACCTGGCATATTACAGATGTTCAGCAAAGAGTCACCAAATAAATTAAAAACATTTAAAAAAATTTTACCAAAAAGAAAACAAACGACAGCTAAGAGAAACTATAATGAAATGTCAGATATCTGAATGATCTGATTTTACATTTAAAAGAATCTTCAATGTTAAGTTAGCATTAGAAAACAAATTATAAGCTTGACATTTTTTTAAAAATTGCATATGAACTGAATTTTTTTGCAAACTGAGTCATGTGATACACTAGGAGAGCTCACGTACTTAAAGAAAATGAAAAAAAAAAACCTCCACATAAATTTATTCTATATGAACTTAAATTGTCACAATTGGCTTTCCTTAAAACAGAAGCCTTATAAAAATCATTTTTTCAATACTTAACTCTGCTTTCCCCAGAAATATGACTTGTTTAACATAAAATATAATACCACTGATGGACAGGTTTTAGTTTTTCTTAATCCCTTTAGTTCTCTGGACAGCCTCTAAATACAGGTGTCTAGAAACACACAGACTGAGCCCTGCATCATGATGTAAAGAATTCCTCTCCTTGGAATAATTATTTGTTACAATTCATGAGCTATAATAAAACTATAGATTTTAAAGAACTGCCTAGGGAGAGGAGTAACTGAGTTACCTTGAGCAGTAGTAGCCTAAATAATTTTGTGTTCATACAACAAAAGTAAACTTCAAATATCAAATAACCATGGAATTTAAACAAAAATGTCAACTCTGGTCCCAAGACTAATTATATTTTCCTTAAATTTAGAAATACAGGTTTGATCCCCCCCTTAAACTGATTTACAAGGTATATTTCAGAAAATACCTTTATCCTTTGTAGTGGTTCAGTTTTTCAAATACCTGGGACTTCTATTTGGTTCAGCTGATTAACAAAGTTTGCCCTGCCTCTGGCTTTTGGTTTTCTTCAGTTCTGTTCCTGGTTTCAAACTTTGCTTGTCTGAGTATTTTCATAAGATGCTCTTCTTTTAGTGTCCCATAATATGCTCAAGTTTTTAATTTCAGCGAACTTAAAAGGAAGACTTTCAACTATGAATTTCATGTACACCAAAAATAAAAAAGCATTCAATACCTGTCAACATTTGGCAAAGTGCCAGGAACTGAGGGGAACACAATTACTGCCCTAGAGGAAATCTATAATATCTAACCCATAAACATTCACCAGAAAGACCCAAAGGACATATAAACATTAACCACATATACACTGAAGTAGTTACATAATACCTCTATGAAGGACTAAATATGTTGTGTGGAGTGATGAGTGAAGAGGGAATTATTGGAGTTGTATGTTAAGATAAAGCAGTTAGGGTTTCCGAACCTAAATGTTAGAACCTACTCCGGTTGGGAGGAAAAATTTTCAGCACAAGTAGAAATAACACAAATGCCCACCAACTGATGAATGAGTAAACAAAATGTGTTATACCCATACAATGCAAAATTATTCAACCATAAAGGCAATGAAATACTAATACATGCACAACATAGATGAACCTTAAAGACATTATGCTAAGTAAAAAACAAAATAAAGCCACACACTGTATAATTCCATTTACATGAAATGTCCACAATAGCCAAATCCATAGAAAAAGTATATTAGTGGTTGCCAGAAGCTGGAAAGACAAGGATGTGCAGTGATGGCTAACTGATAGGGGGTTTCTTTTTGGAGTAATAAAAATGTTCTGGTATTAGATAGGGGAAATAAGTGCACAGTCTTGAAAACATACTAAAAAGCAGTGGACTGTATACTTTAAAAAGGGTGAATGTGGGGCACCTGGGTGGCTCAGTCATTAAGGGTCATCAGGTCATGATCCCAGGGTCCTGGGATAGAGCCCTGCGTCAGATTCCTGGCTCTGTGGGGACCCTGCTTCTTTCTCCCTCTATCTGCCACTCTTTCTCTCACTCTCTGTGTCAAGTAAATAAATAAAATCTTAAAAAAAAAAGTAAAAGGGTTACTGTTATGGTATGTAATATATCTCAATTTTAAAAAGGGGTTCTCAGCCTTTTTTTCCTGCCATAACACATCTGAAGGACATGACATTAATTCCGTCAGTAAAGGCAGCTTACTACAAATGGATGGTTTTGTGACTTTGACAACAACTGTACTTAAGAACCTTGAGAATCATGACACTAATGGGTCTTCAAGCATCAAGATCAAAATAATAGCTGAAGGTCACTTTTTAGTGACAACATCAAGAACTTCCTTGAAGTAACAAGAGATACCTAAAGACAAAAAATATCTTAGTAGTTTCTAAGTAACAAAGAGATGACCAAGGCCTACCTAAGCTGGTGTGAAGGAAAGGATTTACAAATTGTTCTGAAGGAAGAAAGGACAGTAGGATTTTCATTCTCTAGCAGCAGCTAAGAACAGAAAAAGAATAAAAAAAAGAATAGACAATGAGGATTGGATTCAACAACAAAAGGCACTACAAGAAAGATGACACCAGCCACAGGGAGAATATCTGTTTCTCAACACTGATTTAGTACATACAGTTGCAACTTACATATGGGTCACATTTCAAATGTTTACAAATCATAATTCTGACCACATTTGCTAAGAGAAACAATTTTTGAAAAAGCAGGTAAGTTTGCAAATGCCTACAGTAATTTATCATAATCTGTCATTATTTCTATTTTCCTAGCTGAAATCCAGCCTGCTGGAATCCATCTCCCCACCTCCCTCCCATCTCTTCATACATCAGATTCCAACAACAGAAATTCCCCCTCCAATTTGTTGTCACCATCTTGCAGCATAGAAAATTCTGGCTCCCTATTCCTCATGGAGGTGAGACCAAGCTAAAATCACCTGTTATCTAGAGTTGTAATCAAAATGGAGTTTTGCCATGGGAGCTTTACCTATGAGAGATCACTCTTAAATCAGACAGCTAAATTTCAGAGGCTGCCCATACTCTGATTCAGCAACATTCTTATGATGGAAAATGGCCACACAGAGAATTAAGGTGTTTGCTGTTAAGTAACGGAAACGTCATCACGTCCGGTGGCTACAGTGGACCATCTGCAGTGTGTGTACCTAATACAACACACACAGCAGGAGCTCAAAGGCAAAAAGGGGTGGGGAGGTAATGTGTGAGAAGAAAAATTCAAACACGCAAAATCTGCTGGGGTCTGTAAGCAGACAATACGAAAAGCACCCTTCTTTATCCCCGTCATCTTAAAACACCCTTTCTGATGAGATCTTTCCCACCTTTTAAAAGTCAAACAAAATGTTGCCATCTTTGAGAGGCTTTCCTTGAAAACCGTAAACAGTTGGGACTTTGCATTTCTGCGTTCCAATCGCACCTTGTATTAATTATTATAGTGCTTATTACATTGCTGCAGTTTATTTACATTGGTTTCCCCAGTAGATTCCTCTTCAAATAACGGAATATTTTACTCATCTTTGTATTCCCAATACTTTGGACGGTGCTCAGCACATAAAGGGGTCCAATAAATACTGGTTAATGAATGACTGAACGGACTTCTTCAAATGTTCAAAGAAAGAGCAAAACTAAGACTCAAATAAACAAATTCCAGATTAATTAATTAGCCAGTCTTGCTACTAACAAAATGGAATTCAAGCATGGAACCTCAGAGTGGTTCCAACCAGCGGCTGTGAATGCACTGAATACCCAAGGCAGAGAAAGCCGCCAGTAAGCAGACATAAAGTGCACAGTAAATATCCTGCTAGTCCCTTTCTATCACATTTTTAAAAAGTCATAAGGAATACTCCTTATTGGGCATGCAAAATCCCCAACAATGGGTATACATTTTGTATCTGGCATCTAAAGAAATATTTAAAATAAATTGAACACGGATACAGAATTCAGTAATATCTGGAAGAAAAACTATTAGAGTCCTTCAGGGGAAACAAAAGGTTCCACCAAGTTCTGATCATAATTAAGGAATTAAAACTGAATTAAAGCTCCCATACCGACTAGATCAGAAGAGTCCCTTGTGCTAGCCACCCAATGAATGGTTCACAGAAGTGGAAGCAAACACTAGCCTGTAAATCCCAACACCTGCAGAGATAGAGATGATGGAATGCTATAGCAGTATAAGGCAGGTAAAGTAGCTGGTAAGTCTTTGGAAGTTGACCTAACTTCTTTTAGCCAGTTGGCGAGAACCCACATTAAGACATGACACTAAGAAACATAAAAATGTGGGTGCCTGAGTGGCTCGGTGGGTTAAAGCCTCTGCCTCCGGCTCAGGTCATGATCTCAGGGTCCTGGGATTGAACCCCCGCATTGGGCTCTCTGCTCAGCAGGGAGCCTGCTTCCCCCTCTCTCTCTCTGCCTGCCTCTCTGCCTACTTGTATCTCTGTTAAATAAATAAATAAAATCTTAAAAAAAAATGTATCACTGTCTAAAGTAAAATTTTAGTGGCTGTTTACCTCATCTTGCAAAAGTGTTATATTTTATATTCATAATTTTTACTTTCTGAAATCATAATACTAGAAAAGACCTTAAAATTTTCAACTCAAATCCTCTACTCTTACAAATAAGTAAACCAAGGGCTACAAAAGGCAAGTCATACTGGTAATCAGAGGCAGAATCCAAACTCAAAGTCAGTTTTCTAGTCTCCCCAACTAGAAAACTGACCTTGAGTTTGGATTCAAGAGTTTTTCCCACTAGATTAAGAACTGTCTTATCATAACATCCCTTATTAGAGTTAGGTTCTCCCTCCACACATGTATATGTATGTGTGTGTATATTTGTACACATACAATGTATGTGTGTATGTATAGATACACCCACATACCTACATACACACTCGTGGCACTGGAAAAAACCAGGGCTGTTCAGAAATATATTTAAAAAGTATACCAGTTAATTGAAAAGCCTAGTCCTATGATAAGGTATTCATGTTTTCTGAATGACCCATTAAAACACCAAATCGCCATGTCTCGGTTTATGTTTACCTTAATATATTAATTATATAAAGCAAAATGGTTAAGCGCATGGGCTATGGAGTAAGAGACCTCTTTGTAACCCCTAACTGCAGCTCTGACGTTTAATAAGTTGTATAACCACTGACAAATTTAACCTTTCTAACAGTTTAAACTTTCTTACAGTTTCCTCACCTGTAAAACTGAAAAACAGAACTGACCTGATAGGGTACTCATGAGGGTTAAATAGATGATAAACGTAAAGGACTTTGCCAAGAACTTAGCTCTCATTCAATAATTTAGTTATTATCAATATTACTGCCTACTAATCTGCGGGTTGCCTACAAAAGTGCCCCAACAAAAGTTTTCTTTATATTTCTCACTCTCTCTCACACAAACACACACAATCCCAATTATATATTATCTGTTCTTCTGAACATGGAGTGTAGCAAACTGACAACACTGTTCAAGAGAATTCCTTTTGCTTTTCTTTTTTAGAGCTCAAACTCTTATCTCAAATTGATTTTTAAATTCTAGAAATGTCCATTCCCTATAATGAGAATTTAGAATTTAAAAATACAAATTGTTTTCTGTCTTCTTGCACTTTTCCATTTTTTGGACAAAATGAGTTTGGCTGCCTAAATTCTGTGAAAGGAAATGCAATTGACTCAGAAAGAAAATGAATCTCCTTGCTTCCAACTGAGTACCCTTTTGGTGTTCAGACACAAAGGACACTCTCTATCTCATTTATGGTGACAGTGAGAGCAAATTATTTCCAAGATTTATTGTGCACTTATGTTTTAACTCTATTAGAATCTGAAATTAACACAATTACAAAAAGACCTTTATCGATACATATATTCATGCCTCAAATAAGGTATTTCCTCCTTCCCCACATTCCCTATAATGCGGAGTTTATCATAAGTATAGGATACTAGCAGGACAATATTAATTCTTTAAGTTAAAGCAACAACCTTTTGAGCTGTTTTGTTTCCTAAAAATAATTTAAGAAGCTAACTCATCTGGTTTAAATTCTTTTACTATGTATTCATGTTCTGTGATGCTTGCTGAAAGAATATAACATTTACATATGTTAATTTTAATAGTCAAATATGTCTAAACAAAACCTATTTTATTGTAAATCTCTGGATTCTCTTTGAAGGTATTATTGTCTGGGTTCCTAGAGTAAACTGTAATTTCAGTTGCAGAATGTATAATTTAATTTGAAAGTAAATCAATACTAGAAACAAATTATTTCATCATCATCTTTTTACAAAAGATTAAACAGCTACAAATTTTATTTTACCAGGACTAAAATGCATTAAATTACATTTCACTGACATAAGATCAAAAGAACCTCATAAATACAAAGCTGTATTTTACCAGAGTGAGGTTATAAGAAGCCAAACCAAAAATATTCCCTCTGGAAAACAAAAACTGTCTTAAGTAATTTTAAAACTCTCTTGACATTTGATCTTTTTTTATTTTTTTAAAGTTCATCTTATAAACAAAATCATTAAAGGTTGCTAGAAAACAAGCCTAAAGAATTAAAAATAAAGTTATTTTTTCCAATACGCAATGCTACTTTTTAGCTATCAAAAATGACTAAGAAATGTTCACATACTATACATTTGGCTATTTTTAAGTTGTTTAATTCTTCTAAAATTATTCTTGGTCTAAAATAAACCTAACCATGAGATATAAAATGTGGTTAGAAGTAACACTTGCCAATAAAAAATACCATAGTTTTAAAATAAAATACAAAATCAAAGTTAATAAATGTATGTTTTATTAGCTTAAACTGGTAATTTATGAAAATAGAACTGGCTTCTCTCAGAGATTAAAAATAATTTCAAGTCACCATAATTTTATAAAACAGATGACAGACTAGTCAAATATACTACTATGCCTAATCTCATGGGATTGGGGATTTTCTGAATATGCCCCAAATTACATAATATTGGGGGAAAGGGAGATGGTTTAAGGCTTTTGGAAAAATATTATATGAGGATCATTTTTAAAATATGCTGGAATTCTTCAATGAAAAGTATAAACAACAGAGTCAACGGTAGGTATCTCCAGACGCTGATTTCTCAAATGTCACCAGATTATCCATTCCACTAAGAAGTACTTTTAAATATCTGCAGCACACAGAGTATCAAGTTTTCAAATCCGCAGCTTTTACAGATATCTGTCCTGCTTTAACTGCTGCATATTAACACTGAAATGCACATACCCAATTTATTAGAATCACTATCTTCCTCTAAAAGTCCCTTTTTATTTTAAAAAGATCTCACTAAATCTAAGAAAAATGTTGAATTAAAATATACACGTCTTTTTCCAGTATCCAGAATATTAAAATATTTATAAATATGGCTCCCCCAACTTACTTCGGCTTTATGAATGGTTTCATTTTTTCAGTGCTAATATAGTTCTGAACATACCCTCCTACCTAATGTGGGAAAAAAAGCAATTATTTTAAACCTTGAACAGCAGCTAACAAATTAACAGTGATATTCAAGTAAACCTACTTTGTTTACACTGAAATCTAAAGATTATATAATAAGCTCTGACATTATCTTTCGAGCAATTTTCTATACTGCCAAAGGCAACAGAGACAACATACGTTTTAACAGGAGGAAAACAAGGAGTTAATAAAATGTATTTTCCCCTCAACTAAGAATTGCCTTCTCTTTTGTCAATATTACACGACATTCATCTACTGACAAAGGAAAAAATGAACACTTCAGTTGCCTGCTTAAGAAACTAAATTGGGAGCATTACCAGTCATAGACTTAATTAAGTTATTTCTAGGGGAAAATATTTAAAGCAAAGAGGCTATTTACAGTTCATTGCCAACTGCTAAATTTTGGGGGAACAGGCCTGAACAAAATAGTCCCTATTTGTCCCTTGCCTTTTTCCCCACCACCCACCCTGCACCAAACCCCCATTGTTCTATCAAAAACTCACAGGTTAATGATATCTAAATAGCAACTGCTACATTTATGCTACAGATCATCACTACGAAGAACTCTTCAGCATCACATTTACTTGCTGCTTTCTTTCCCCCAAATAAAATCCAAATTTGGTAATAAATCAATTACAAACTGGTGGGGGAAAGGATCACAGCTTCCCTTCCAGACTGATGGATGTCACTCTAGAGGCGTGAGGAAATCTCCTAGAAGGTTACCATAATAAATCGAACCCCCCCCCGAAAATCATTTAAACTGACGTTTTACTACAAATTTTTTTTAAAAATCTATAACCGAAACCCTTGAAAAGTATACAGCCCATGGAGTAGAAGCTTCTTTTCCCTATTCGCCACCAAAGTAGAACACAGAAGCAGCAGCACGCAGGATTTCGTGAGGGTTTGGATCCATCGTACACCACTTCCTCCCCAAACCTGGCTAGCAGGGCCAGATGCTGGTGTCGAGGAAGTGGGAGACCGGCACGCCGGCGCCCCGCTCTCCCTCCGGGCTACCTGCCTCGGCCTGCGGGAGCGCCGCCCAGCGCGGACACCCGCAAAGACACAAACACTCACCCATCTTTCCTCTTGGCTTTGTAGACGTGACCATAAGTGCCTCGGCCAACTTTGCAGCCCTCGTATTCAAACAGGTCCTCGACCCGCTCCCGCTCGCTGCTCAGCTTCACTTTAAAGTCATAGTCCATTGTCACAGCCTCCGGGGCCGGGGAGCTGGGTCGGGGGGCCGGGGGACAGGGGTGGGGACCGGGGAAGCACCGGCAGCCGCAGCCCCCGGGAACCCGCCCGCTCTACACCCGGCGGCCGCAGAACCAGCCCGACTGATGCGGCAAGAGCAGGAGGAGGCCCCGCGAGAGCGCCGGGGACATCCAGCGGGACGGCGGGGCAGAGGCCGGCCGAGAGCGTGGGGGGACGGGGAGGTTCCCCCGGGCGAAGGAGAGCAGAGGGACGAGGGCTGGGGGTGGGGAGCGGCGTCTCTGCCCTTGTCCCCGCGGGCTCCCGGGGCGCCGGCTCTCCTGCTCGCTCTTGCCGCGCGTTCTGCTCCCGCGGCGGGGAGCGGCGGGGCGGCCGCGGCCGGCTCTCCTTCTCTTACACTCGCACTCACGCCTCACCCTCTCACACACACGCTCACACTCACTCACTCACTCTCTCTCCCATACACTCAAACAGAAAGGCAGCGCCGCACAACAGCCGGTACCTCCTCAGAGAGAGGAGGGAGGGAGGGGACTCGCGGAACACGGCCACGGCTGTCGCAAAAACGTCGCGAAGGCTCGGGTTGCCTCCGGGCCTCCCTGCAGCTTGGTCCTCGGCTCCGGTCGGGTCTCGCCGGGGCCCGCACCTCGAGGACCCGGTGCAAGAAGCAGGGTAGCCACTGCCCAAAGCTGCCGCCAGACACACCACGTGGACTGTCCCGACGCCGGCCAGGGCCCTAGACTACAATGCCCAGAATGCACAGGCCACCGCCGTTGCCGCCCCTTCCATGACTCCACCCCACACAGTGGTAATACGGGAGCGTTGCATGCTGGGATCAGTAGTCCAAGGGGAGCTGAGTTTCAATAGCTTGGAGGAAAAATAATTTTTATTTTATTGCAATATCGCTAGAGTGTGATTTGGGTCATAAAATTAAACAGAGAAATTTACGTGCGAGGGAGGCTAGTTTGCATTAGAACCACATTTTGTTCCCCTGCCGAACTCCAGATGTGAAAGGGAATCATCATTATCAAAAAGTCTGTATGTTTGTAAACACCTCGCGGAATATTATTTGGTGTATTCTTGTCGTTCACACTCTGATAAGGACTGCACAATGATACTAACATATTGACACATATTACAAACATGAGTGAAAGTGAGGCTCTGGATTTCTGCTCAGGTCATGATCTCAGGGTCATGAGATCAAGCCCCAGGTTGAGCTCTGCATTGGGTGTGGAGCCTGCTTAAGATTCTCTCTCTCTTTGCGTGACGCCTGGGTGGCTCAGTTGGTTAAGCGGCTGCTTTCGGATCTGGTCCTGATACCAGCGTCCTGAGATCGAGTCCCACATGAGGCTCTTTGTTCGGCGGCAGCCTGCTTCACTGTATGCCTATTTGCTTTTTCTCTCTTTCTCTCTTTGACAAATAAAGAAATAAATCTTAAAAAAAAAAAAATTCCTTCTCCCTTTCCCCACTCTTTAAAAAATTATATCGTTTTAAGATGTACAATGTGATGTGTGTTTATATGTCTGTATACACACACACACACACACACACACACATATATATATATATATATATATATGCAGACATAAATAGTATTATCATAGTCAAGCTAATTAACAGCATTATTTCTATGAGTAATCCTGGGGCAGGAAAGGAAGCCAGCCTTGGACTAGGGCAGAGAAAGGCCTGCTTCCTTCTCTGAAGCTAGGGTGGAGATGAGGAGCTGAACTCCAGGTTGGGATAATATGGTGGTTTGAGGTAAGCAAAACACAGCATCGGGATGGAGAGCTAAGGAAGAGATAGACATTAGGACTTTTGAGGGAGGTTGGCCAATGTCTTAGGAGAAGTAACATCTAATATCCAATTTTAGGTTTTTCTTTTCTGTGTGGTAATGCCCTCCTGTCATCTCCAGGTTATCAGCCTGGTCTTATCTGTGTCCATGCTTGGAAGAAAAGAGAGGGCAAAAGCCCGAGATTCAATTATGAAATATAAAAAGTGGCCTGCAGAGCCAAAGCCATGAGCTAGGAAAGGCTAGGCACATGTTATGTTTCCAGAAACTTGAGGAATGGAATCTTTTTAGAATGGGCTTCTTATAGATCACAGAATGAGGGTTCATACTTAACTGTTACTTCAATGAATTGAACATATCAGGAACATGGAGCTGTCATTTCAATTTGATTTTCAATTTCAGGTTATACTGATATCACATGTCTCTTTACATGGTCACTGGAGGTCATGATGGTGCAGAGTCTCCGACCCTCATTGGTTCATGTTCCAAACAATGTGCAAATAATGCTCACGCTTTTCATAAATGTGGTTTTTATTTACATTCTAAATTTAACATCTCCAGTCTTAACATGCCTCCCAAACACCAGCCCCACATTTCAGCTACCTCCTGTTCAGCCTAAGGGAATATTCTGCTGCCATTTCAAACTTAAAATTTCTGAAAATGATCATACTGTGCCTCAAGCCTCGCAAATCCAGTGAATAGCAATGCCAAGAGACAGACATTCTGTCGTTTTACTCTCAGTCCTAGGAGTTCATTAGCTGCACATTGTTCTTCAGGCTCTTGCCAAATATGCCTTTGTCTGGCCTGTCCTCAAAGGCTGGATGCTTCCTCATACCATCTCTGACCTTTGCAGTCCTACCCATCCTCAAAGGTACAGCTCAAATGCCTAACTTAGTCATGAAGCTTTTCCTGGTTCTTACAACTGAATATAATCCCCCTCCTTTTTTTTTTTTTTTTTTTTTACACCCAGGGCTCCTACTCCAGCCCTAGCGCCATTATACTTTATTTGTAACTCATGTAGAAACATCACAGCTACTTTGTATTTTAGTCATTTCTTTTATGTACTTTAAAAAAATGTCCTTTAATGAACACCTTAATGACTGAGTCTCTGACTTACTCATCTCTGTATCTCTTAAAGTGCCCAGAACTTGGTTGCATAATTATATTTGATTAGCATGTGTTGAATTGGATTGATTTCTATAAAGGCTGAAATAGACTTTAATGGGGGGTGGGGAACAGTCATTTTAAAATATTTAACAGTTTACCTCTGTTTTGCCTCTGAATGTGTATTTTTTGCAGTGTGCTCAAAAAGAATTTGATGCTGTGTATAACATGATGTACTGAAGTGGGTACAAGCCCAAGTGGGTCTTCTCAGAGTTGATCACCTCTCATCTCTACCACTTTTGTTTTCTCGATTGATATTAGAGTGTGCTTTAAGCAGAAAGTTTCTAACCTTCCATTCTGCAGGTGGAATGTTCAGCATCTTCATCATCAAAAAGCACATATTAAACATCTACATTTGAGTAGCATTGTACACAAGAAAGAACAAGTTAGGTCAATCAACACTCTACCCTTTTAAATTTTTACAAAGAAAATACTAATGCAAAATTGCTCAATTGACTCCATATGCATCCAGAATATAATTTAATTTAAAACTTAGAAACGACCAAAACCGAAAAGCATTTCCAAAAATAACTTTCTTTCTCTCCTTCATCATGTGAATGTGATTTGTTCTTATAGACTCATTTTCACATGACTGGAAAGATGACCACTAACAGTCGCCGAATTTGTCATCAGGCGCCTATCATTAGAGAAGAACTGACTCTGTTTCTCAACTCCGGTTCTAAAAATCACAGGAAGGACTCCAGCCCAGCTAGGTTGGGGGCCCATTCCTGGACCCACCAAGTGCACCCACGGGGCAGGGTCATATAAAAATATGAAAGCTCCTTCATTCAGAGGGATGAGGAAGATGGGGTGGGGAGCTCACAGGAGAAGGGAGAAGGCTCTAGGTACGGTGAAGGTTCTGAAACAAAGCAATGTGATGGAAAGTGAGCCCGAAGGAGATTACTTCAGATTGCCTGGATGGTCAAGGATTCGCGAGGTAATACTTAAGTGAGACCTAAATGATGAGGAGAAAAACCTGCTAAGGTGGGAGATCAGGGTAATCCACCTGAATGGATGGTGTACAGCGAGTGCAAAGGCTTTAAGCTGGGGGCATCTGGGTGGCTCAGAGGGTTGAGCCTCTGCCTTCGGCCCAGGTCTTGATCTCAGGGTCCTGGGATCAAGTTCCACATCAGGCTCTCTGCTCAGCGGGAAGCCTGCTTTCCCCTCCTCCTCTCTCTACCTACTTGTGAGCTCTCTCTCTGTGTCAAATAAATAAATAAAATCCTTTTTTTTTTTAAAGGCTTTAAGCTGGGAAAGGAGTCTTCTTTTTTTAAGATTTTATTTATTTGAGGAGAGTGAGCAAGAGAGAGAGCATAAGCAGGGTGGAGGGACAAGGGGGAGAGAGAGAAGCAGACTCCCTGCTGAGCAGGGAGCCTGATGCAGGGCTTGATCCCAGGACCCCAGGATCATGACCTGAGCCAAAGGCAGGTGCTCAACCAACTGAGTCATCCAGGCACCCTGGGAAAGGAGTCTCGTGTGATAGGAGTGTCACGAGTGAGGGGGGAGGTTGTATGAGAGAAATACAAAGAGGTAGGCAGGGACCAGATTATACAGGGCCTTTTAGACCATAATAAGGGGCTTGGATTTTATTTTTAGGGCAATAGGAAGTCATTGGAAGGTTGTACACAAGGGAGCCACCAGATGTGATCTATACTTTGAAAAGCATATCCCAGCTGCTATGTTAACAATGGATTGCAGGAGACAAGATTGAAAGAGAGACTGACAGACAGATGGACAAGTAGGTATGGCACTTGATGCTCAGTTGGTTGTGAGGAGAAGGAAGGAATCAAGAGGACTCCTGAAGATGCTGCCACTTATTGAGATGGGAACGACTTTACAAGGAATAAATTTAGGTCGAAGCAAGATACAAGACCAGCCCAGATTCAAAGAGGGGCAAGCATACTCCCCTTCTTGGTTATAGGAAGGGTACAATACCGTCGGTTTTTTCGGTTTCTTTCATGGGTACGTATAAATCTGTGGACTTGGTAGAAGTTGAACAAGTTCCTTTGCAAATGGCTTTGGTTTTCTCTATAAGCTACAAGAAAAGTTTACCCCTGTGAGTGAGGAGACAGGAGTGGAAGGAGAAATCGGTGAGATCTTTTCATGTCTGAAAAGACTACATGTTTAAAACATGCTTTGGGTAGAATGAAAGAGAGAGCTGGCAGGATAGCATCGTGGGACTTCCAGTCAAAGTCTCGGGTCCATTTGCAGGTGCAGCCATGCATTTTTATCAATATCCATCTGCCCTGTCGTAAGACTTTCATCACCAGCACTCAGCAGCCCAGGTGGAGGCCTGGCAAAGACAGATATTAGATTCATCCAGGGTTAGAGCCTTGCCAGCTGGGTTTAATGAAAAGAAGATGAGGCGACAGAGGTTAGAATTATTGGCGATAGAGTAGTTAAAATGACAGACCATGACATTTAAGCTGGGGAAATGAGGAAAATGAGAACAGGATCCCTTTTATAGCATAACGGTAGCTTGAAATTTTTTCACTTAACTTTTTTGTAGGATAATTTAAAAAATAATTACCCTCATTCCTGGCTTCTTTCATATCTATGTATGGTAAGAAGACCCCATCAAATACATACTAAGTAAAACAGACAGATGAAGAAATAATATAAATAACAGGTTAAAAATGATTTCTTCTAAATTGGAAGGGGAGGTGAACCATGAAAGACTATGAACTCTGAAAAACAATCTGAGGGTTTTGAAGGAGTGGGGGGTGGGAGGTTGGGGGAACCAGGTGGTGGGTATTAGAGAGGGCATGGATTGCATGGAGCACTGGGTGTGGTGCAAAAACAATGAATACTGTTACGCTGAAAAGAAATAAAAATTTTTTTTTAAATGATTTCTTCTTTTCTTAGCTAACAGATTCCCATTACAGAGACCGATAAGGGCATCCCAAACTGAAAACGTTGCATATTTGTCAATGAAATTCTGCTCTTGGGTTCTCTAAGAATTAAGGAAAATTTACCTCTTTAAATTACAAACAATATTATAATCTTGTCCTTTTTTCTTCTATTGGATGTCTTTTTTCTTGGAGTAAGCATGGTACTTTCTGTTTTTCAGTGCAAAGTATATTTTGCTACACAACAGTGTAGCAAGTGATCTATAGGAACACAGTTTAGTTTTGTGTTCAGTATTTCAAGGCTTCAAATATTATTCTTGCTCCTCATTCCAATATATTTCACCCTATAGCTAGCTGCACTGTTATTCAAGTCCACTCACCAGAAAAGCCAAGTTTTTTCTGGCTGGTTCCTGTACAAACATGGCTCTCCTGTGAACCACATAGCTCCCTTTTCACACATAAACATGGTTAGGTCACCTCTGCAACCACCTGATACTTGATACCCGAGGCTATTTGTTTCCATGCAACTTCATGCTCAGAACTTCTGGAACTTTTTCTCCTTTAGTAGCCCTTCCCCCTACCAGCCAAGGTCAAGTTCCATCAAATATTGTCCTTGCTCCAAAACTCTACATCCTGTTTAAATTTTAAAACAGTTGTTTTATTTACATCATTCTTGGGCTCAAAAATCTTCAAGGACCCTGTGTGACCTTTCACTGCAGACAGCATGAAGTTCAAACTCCTTCATCTAATGTTCCAAGCTCTGTATTTACTTTCTCTGACTTAGGAAAAATGCGTTAAGGCAGCTTGCAATAGAAACGTTAGCGTGAGATTAAAGTAATTAGCTCCGCATAGCCAAAATTTCCACAATCTGAGCTCGTCTGTATCTCTAGTGTAACTCCTAGCCAGTTTCTCATAAGCTGTTTCCTGGTCAATTTAAAACAGTGGTCCTCAGCCTTGGGTGTCTTGGAAATACCTGGGCAAATCACCCCTGCAATTCACATGTAATTGATCTGGGTTACAGCTGGGCAGTGGGACTTTTAAAGCTCCCTGGTGATTGTAATGAACATTCAAGGCTGAGAACCACCACATTAGAAAAGTTTATTGATTCTCCCTAAAACATTCATCATTCCACTCCTTTCTTCATCAACACCCCCAACTTTTTTTTTTTTACTTGTCTACACCCTACCCACTCTTTGAGATTCAACTCGGGTTCTACTAGCATCTTTCCTTGTCACCCAAAGCTGATATACTCATAGCCAGTACCTTGTTTACACTTACCTGGCATTTGGCACATACTTCTTATACCTTTGTGTATTTATCTTGTGTCTTCAGAAGAATTCTAATGGGTAGAGGGACACGATTTTTTTTAAATTCCCAGAACATGACACAATGCCTTTTATACTATATACCATTGTGTGTCTGATGGGAGGTAGTGGTGATGATAACGATGATGATGTTGTAGCAGATGCCGAGTCAAGCAGATGACCATATCCTTTCTGAGCACTGACCTGGGGCTACATGTGGGGCTACTCTTAGGCTATTGGAACCCACCTTACTTTTCATCTGCAAAACTAAAGTACCTGCGAATTAAGCCACCCCCACCTTAACTTAATAACTGTAGGTACAAGTATGACTACTCCAGCTCTCATTGCCTCTGACTGGGACAATGCAGGGGTGACCTACATTATCTCCTGTGTCTATGAATTTAGGTCAAAGTTGGCATAGCATTCCTTACTTAAGCTCCTTTCATTTCCAGTTCCATTCCCCTATACCTTTGCTGGTTTTTCCCAGGAAACACTTCCGAAATAAAGTATTTTTACACGCATCCTTGTCTAAGGTTTTGCCTTGAGATAGCCCACCATAAACAGACAATAATATGATAATGATGTAACAGCTATTATTTCTTGAATATTTTCTATGTGCAAGGCATGAAGTCATTTAATCCTCAGAATTAAGTAGGTCCTGCGGTCATCCTCATTTTACAGTTTAGAACATGGAGGCATATACAGATTAAGTAATTGGCCCAAGGTCGTAGATGTCCTTACAGGGCAAGGACAGTAGGGGAGTCAAATCAAATTTTAAAAAATTTAATTTCAACCAATTTACCAGTTAAGCTTTGTAGTGAGAAACTGAACCACCATGTATACTTCTCTTTTTAATGAAATGAGTTCTGAGTTTTGATAAACAATTTACACATTTTCAAATATAATCTATTTTTAGGTTAGAAACTTCATTTCTGGGGTGCCTGGGTGACTCAGTCAATTAAGCCTCTGCCTTTGGCTCAGGTCATGATCCCAGGGTCCTGGGATCAAGCCCCACATCAGGCTCCCTGCTCAGCAAGGAGTCTGCTTCTCTCTCTCCTCCTACTCCTCCACCTTGCTCATGATGTCTCTCTTGCTCACTCTCTCTCAAATAAATAAATAAAATCTTAAAAAGAAACCTCATTTCTAAGTGACTGTCAGAATATCCCCTTCTTCTCCCCACTTCTCTCCCTGCAGTATTTTTATAGTAGGCACAACTGATCACAGGAAGTAAAACCCATATTTGGACAATTAATAATTTAGATCCACTACAGATTAAATGTGAATTTTGGGAATAGGCTGGAATTATGTGCATGCTTTCTCTAGAATATGCATTCTGAATCATAAACAATGCTTATTGAAATGAATTTCCAGCACTTCCAGATTTAAGTTCTTGTCTCCTATTCTCCTCATTCCCAGTCCTGTTCACTGTAGTTCTTTCCAGATATAATGTCCTTCATATTTTAAAGATTTACTTATTTTAAAGAGGGAGGGAGGTGCAGAGGGACTGAGAGAATTTTGAGCAGACTCCCTGCTGAGCTCAGAGCCTGCCTTAGGGCTTGATCTCACAACCCTTAGATCCTGACCTGCACCAAAATCAAGTCCGATTCTCAACCGACTGAACCACCCAGGGGCTCCCTTGATATTTTAAAAAAGACAGTTCTCAACAGGGCATGTGTAGACTATTTCTTACACAGGAGTCATTCCCCCTCCCATCCACCCTCTGCTCCATCCCACCCCATTATTCCTGTGACAATATTTACTGAGCTCCTATTGTATGCTGTGCCCTTCTGGATGCTATGAAAACAGCCGGTATGTTGTCTGGAACATGGAGGGTATTCCTAAATGTTTAATTTCCTTTCCCACTGACCTTATCTCCTTATGAACTTGTCCATCCCTGTTCTCTTGCCTCTTCCAGCAACACAAATATGCTTTAATCTTCCACTGATTTACCAGAGCTATCTTTTTATAAGTCTGAGTAGAATTTGGTAACTTTACCTCTTCTGGGGATATTTGTGATCACAGGAATGGAAAGTTTGCTTAGGTCAACTTTATTTATAAATGTGATTTAATACTGTTAAACATCAGTTTGCATCATAAGTAGGGAAGAAATTGCACTTACTGCTCTTCGTTTTTCAATCATTCATTCATCTATTCAATATTATTGTATGGCTTCCACAGATACTGAGGCAGACCCTGGAAATATCAAGAGGAATAGGACCAGAAGCCTGCTCCATGCACATCATAGTCTAGTTCAGTCTCCTGAACTAGACTATGATGTGCACACTGAATTGCACACTAGACTTGTGGATTTCCCATGTTATATCCCAATTTTCCCAGGTAATATCCCAATTAAGGCATATTAAGATCCTCAGAGAGTGGAGTACCACAGGTGTTTTGGAAAATTCTTTTCTTTTCTCTTCCTCAAACAAGTTGGAAGACAATTAATTATGTGATAAGTGAATGACACTGGTTACTATGGGTTCCTATAAGATCATAGAGAAGAAAAACGTAACCAAGGTCAAAGAGTCAGCGAATCTTCTGAGGGAGATGTCAGAGCTCATGAGTGCTAAAAGAGTTAGCTTGGCAGATAGAGACAGGATTGATTTTTCCCAAATAAAGAATCGAGCTAGGCTAGGCATTAGCCCATCATTGCTCAACTTTGCTCCCTTTCCTGTCTGTCTTCCCTCGCTAATGAAAGGTTTTCCTGAAGAACACTCCATCAATAAATCACTGACCCTGCTCTGTTTCTGGGGAATCCAACCTAAGATAGTTGCTAGCTGGAGGAATCCCGGCAAGCAAGGATGACCTTTTGGAGCTGTGTCACCTGCTGCGGGAATGGCCAGGGGAAAATTCACAAAACTCGGTGGAGTTTGGACAGTCCTGGTGCATGAAACAGTGCAGTGGCTGCATGAAACAGTGCAGTGGCTGAGGTTTTGCCCTGTGGGAAGCTGGTGTGTTTTGCAGGTGGAAGCAAATGGCCTGGCTGTTTGTCTGGCATTCGAGAGGTATGGAGGAAGCAGTTATTATAAGGGCGGTGGAATTGGATGGCTATTGCTGGGCACCACTCATGTACCGAGGAAAGAAAATGGCAGGCTCAAGACACTTAATCATGAATTAAAAGTGAACTGTGAAAGTCAGAGGGCATTCCTGACAGCAGATCTGTCTAGGTCCAACTTGCAGGAGCAGCAGAACTGTGGAGAAGGCTCAATACTCAGTCAAGGCAGATCTGCTCAGAGAGGGAGGGAATGGGACCCTGAGATATGCAGATGGCATTGCTGGGTAGACACAGTGTGAACCCCCACCCTCCCCTGAATTAATGGGCCTGCCGAAGTGGTTCTCGCCCCTTGCTAGGAAGGTTCTGTCTCCTACCTTCCTTCCCTTGCTGAGCAGGAATCTCAGATGAAGGCAAAGATTTTTCAGCGCCCACTTCTGGATACCAGACCAAAAACTTGGGGACTCATTTCACCGTGATTCAATTAGGGACATGCTTGTTGTGCTATAAGCAGAGAGGGGTTATAAGCTAAAGAGTAATTGGACCTAAATAATTTTTCATCCGGAACACCAGGGAGAAAACATCTGGGAGGGGCCCATGATTGTGCTGGAGCAAGGCAGGTAGGCCAAAAAGCTGGAGAAAAAAGAATTTGTCAGTATCGGGGCATTTCCCCCATGAAACAGGATTTAATTCCCTGTAAAGCCCCTCGAGAATATTTCTGTTATGCTGCTGAATGGCTCTTGGAAGCTTGGAAGAAACCGTGGCTTACATTAAATGCAGTAGAAATGCCAGAATTGCCATGACAGGCTGTGGAGGAAGAGAGCAAAAGGCTCAGAGAAGGGGTGCCTGGGTGGCTCAGTGGGTTAAAGCCTTTGTCTTCAGCTCAGGGTCCTGGGACCAAGACCCGCATCGCATCGAGCTCTCTGCTCAGCAGGGAGCCTGCTTCCTCCTCTCTCTGCCTGCCTGCCTGTCTGCCTACTTGTGATCTCTTTGTCTCTCTGTGTCAAAAAAATAAATAAAATATTTTTTAAAAAGGGCTCAGAGAAGTGGACGTGTGTCTTGGTCAGCTTGGCGGCTATAGCAAAATGCCATAGTTTGGGTGTTTTATAAACAACAGATACTTATTTCTTACAGTTCTGGAGGCTGGAAGTCTGAGATCAGATCCTTCTAGTGAGGATCTTCTTGTGGGTTGCAGAATGCTGTATCTTACACATGGCAGAAAGATGGTGAACTAGCTCTCTAGCCTTTTCTTGTTAGGGTACTAATCCCATTCATAAGGGCTCCACCCTTGTGACCTAATCATCTTCCAAAGGTCCCACCTGCTAATACTCCCACAAGGGGGTTTTGATTTCAACATATGAATTTTGGAGGAACACAAATAGTCCATAGCATCATGATAGAACGGATCTACTGTAGAAGATCAGAAAGCCCACCAGCTGATTATTTTTCTCAATCGTTTCCAGGGAAAACTAAGGCAATAAGAAATTCCCAAGTAAAAGGGCTACCAGCATCACTGAGAGACCATTCCCTGTAGGCTGAGGCTGATAATAAGAGATGGCGTTACAGAACTGGGCTTCCTGGTAGCAAAGGGGATCAAAGAATTCCAGAACAGCAGAGGCAGGTGACAGCACTTAGCCATCAGAAGCACTTAAACGTTAGATCCTTTTAATGCCTGTAATGGGGGGCCAAGTCAGAACGTCAGTCGAAGGGCCTGACCTTTGAAGATTCATGGAGAGGACTCCACAGAGTGCTTGTAGGAGCATGAGAGATGGGCAGTCGGGAAGAAAAGTACTAAAAATATGTAAATAGCAATGACCCCTAATTAATAATAGGCTAGCAGAAGGTCGAGATCAGGCTCCGCAATGGAAAGTCATGATCTCGTGCAGTTTCCAGACTGGAGTCATTTCTTAGATGGAGAGCCAACCAGAGGAAAGGGAAGTTGCATTCTTACAAGGAGGGACCAACAGGGAGTCAGGTAATAACTGGAGTTCTGGCTGCGGGTCTGCCTAAAGCGGGTCCACTGATTCCATGGCCTCAGTTATTTCCCTGGTTCCCAGATGTACGATCAGAATTAGAATGCTCAGGTGTTGGGCAGAAACCTCACATTGGTTTCTTGAGCTACTATGGTAGGAAACCAAGAAGTAGTACCTAAAACCACCCCTCTTCCACCAAGATAGTAAGTAAAAAACTGTACTGCAGGCCAGGGGCGATGACAAAGATGAGTACCATCCAGGAAGCCTTGAAAAATGAGGATATGTTGCTCCTTGTCATAGTGCTATTTAATTTGTGTAATCTGACCTTGGCAAAAAGTTGATGGGTCATGACATAGGACAGTGGAGTACCACAAACTTAAACAAGTGTTGGCCCCACTGTTGCTGCTTTTTAAAAATATATAACTTGGGGCGCCTGGGTGGCTCAGTGGGTTAAAGACTCTGCCTTCTGCTCAGGTAATGATCCTGGGGTCCTGAGATCGAGCCCCACATCAGGCTCCCTGCTCAGCGGGGAGCCTGCTTCCCCCTCTCTCTCTGCCTGCTTCTCTGCCTACTTGTGATTTCTGTCAAATAAATAAATAAAATCTTAAAAAAAATATATAACTTTACTAGAGTCTATTAATACAGCCTTGGTACATGCATTCCATTATTAATCTGTAGATATGTTCTCTTCTGAACTCATCAGGAAGAAGGATCCGAGGCAGCTGGCATCCATGCAGCATGAACACAGTAGACCCTTGCCCCAGGGCAATGTTAATTATCCTGCTCTCTGGCATAATAGAGTTCAAAGGGACCCGGACAACCTGGACATCCAGAAGAACATTATGTTGATCTGCTACATTGATGAAACATTGATATGTTAATTACAATTTAGAAGCAAGAAATGGCAAGTACTCTGCATGCCTTGGTAATCCATACTTGCCACAGAAGGTGGGAGATAAAGCCTACTAAGGGTCAGGGGCCTGCCCTGTCAGTCAAGGTTTTAGGGATCCAGTGGTCTGGGCATGCTAGAACATTTCTAAAGTATAAGGAAAGTTATTGGACTGTGCGTTCTTGCTGCTGGGAGGACAGCATAGTGCTCAGAGGTCTCTTTGGGTTTGGGAGGCAGCATATTCATTGCACTTGGAAATATATATATTATATTATATTATATTATATTATATTATATTATATTATATTGGTGACTTAAAAGGTGGCTATCTTTTAGTAAGGTCCAGGCAATAAAGGGTTCTACAGTAGGTACATTCCATGGCCCAAGCAGCCATCCCACTGGGGCCATTTGAGTCAGCAGACCCTGTGGGGCTAGAGGTGTCTGTTGCAGAGGAAAATGCCGTTTGGTGCTCCTGGCAAGCCCCAATAAGCAAATCACAGCATAAGCCTCGGGATTCTGGAGCAAGGCCATGGCATCTGCAGCATGGAACTATTCAGCATTTGAAAAGCAGCCCCTGTCATGCTGCTGGGCTCTGGCAGAAACTAAGCATCTAACATGGGACACCAAGTGCCCATGAGACGCCAAGTGATCCTAAGTTGGGTTCTGCCAGACTTACTGGGTCAGAGGGTGGTCAGATGGTTGTAGCAGCAATGTGCTATAAAGCCATTTCATACATCAGGGGTTAGGCTCAAGCAAGTCCAGAGAGCACAAGTGAGCTGCGTAACAGGTGGCTGGGACACCCGCCCCTCGCCCCCGTCACCAACCACAGTTGTACCAAGGCTTCTCCCTCAAGCCATAGCTGTGGCCTCAGGGTGGGTGGCGGGGAGCCAGGTGGGGGCGGGTGTCTGTGACCAGCTGACACAGAAGGAAAAACCTAAGCTTGGTTCATGGATGGGTCACCTTTGCATGGCAACAAGCTGAAAATATCTGCTCCTGTGATTAAGCCCTGATCGGAGGTGGTTCTGAAAGAGAGTGAAGGGGAGTCTTCCCAGTTGGCGGAGTATTTAGTCATCAACTTCATTTGGAGACAGAAGGGGCCAGGGGCAGTGTGTATTCTATAGTGACAAATGTTAGCTCAGCTTACTGGTCAGGAGTTGGAAGAAGAAGAATGCGGGAAGGTTGGAGAAGAGACAGGTGGCTGGATCTATGGGAGGGACAGGACATGAAGACATTTTATGGCACCTAATGCCCACTAGAGAGTGTCCACTGCTGAAGAGGCCACTAACCAACCAAGCAGGTAGGATGACTAGGCTGGCAGGTGTCAGTCAGCCTGTGTCATTGGCCACCCAAGTTCTCCCACAGCAGGCTAATGGAGGGAACAGCCATAGTGGCAGAGATGGAGGGATGCACGGACACAATAACTTGTACTCTCTCTCCAATTCAGCATAACTACTGCTACTACTAAATATTTGACTATCAACAGCGGAGACCAATGTTGTGCTTTCAAGGAGATCAGTGGCTGGGTGGCAAGTTGACACATCAGGCCCTCCTGATGCAGAGTACTATGTCATCATGACTGGATTTGACCTGTATTCCAAGAATGGGTCTGCTTTTTCTGCCCACAGCACCTCAGCCAGCACCACTATCCGAGGACTCTGACACAGGCTCTCCCATAATACAGCTTCAGATCGAAGTCTGATATTCTGACATGGGATCTCACATAATGCTGCCTCCACCCTAGGGGCTCACTTTACAGCAAGAGGGTGTAGTGGCAGGCACTTGACCCAAGGCTCCACTGGTCATAACACACACCATACACACTGAGGGAGCTGTTGGATGGATGGAGCACACCTACAGCTGGTGAGGACACAGCTGAGGCTCCAGGTTCAAAATGAGCCCATGAGGCTGGTACCTTACCTTTACTTCCTAAAGCAATGGCCATAATATGTGTTGGTGTCCCTAGTAGGCAGAATTTATGGGGCCAGAGATCCATGGATAGAAGTAGGAGTGGCCTGCTTGCCATCACTCCCAGGGATCCATTTGGAGACTTTGTGTTTCCCTTCTACAACCTTGGGCCCTGTCAGCCTGGAGATCAGACGTGGGAGGCTTCCTCCGGCAAGAATCCCTCTAAACTTAAAGCCACGGTTGCTCCTGGATCACTTGGGGCTCCTAATGCCTGAAGACTGACAAATCACCAGCAGTTGGGGCCACTGCTACATAACGGAGATGGAGAGGAATGTGCTTGGCACTCAGGAAGTCCACTGGGGGCATTTCTTGGTATTCCCAAGCCTGGTTTTAACTATAAACAGATAAGTATAGCAAAACTGCAGCCTGATAAGAACATGATAACCAGGGTATGAAACCCCTTAGGGAGAAGTACCTGGGTTAATCCATCAGTCAAACCACCTATGCTAACAGAAGTGATAGCCCAAGTGGAGGGGATTTGGAAGGGGTGGTGGAGGAGGGAGATAATGGCTCAGTTTTGGCTGTGAGATCAACTGCAGCAGTAGGGACCATGGTTTTTCCCATTACCCTCCTCTTGTAAAATTTCCCAGAAATTGTTACTAATAAGAATTCTGAAAAAATTGTGCTTGGATGGAGTAACTTAATGTGAAAAGTAAGTGATCTATGCATTACAAAGAGCAGACTAGAGTGAATTCTGTGTGTGCTTTGTCCAATTCCACTTTATAAGCTATTTCATCTATATTTCAGCTGCTCTGAATGTTGGATAACAATTCAGGATGCCACCTTCCCTAGAGAATTGTCCTTCTGTCCCTGCAAACCTTATCCAATGGCATGGAGACACAAAAAAATTGGTCTTCTTGCTGATGAATTTTGTGGGATCAGCTAAAGTTCCTTCTTATTTCTTTGTCTTCCTGGCCAATCCTGTTTTCTTCACTTGCCTTCTCTGGAGAACACTTCACTTATAAATCACTTGAACAAGAATCCTTGTCTCAGGCTCTGTTTCTAGAGAACCTGACCCAAGACACAAACTCTGGCCTAACTGGGTAGGTGAAATTGATGAGACTAGTCTTGGATACTTTGGATTTCCTCACTCAACCTCCATTCTTTCCTTCTTCTAGTGTGCCATCTTGTACAAAGGCTGGCATATTAAAAGTGACCTTACCCAGACTTTTCTGCAACTATAGTTCTAATGCAAATTAGATTCTGCCAGTTAAAACATATTCACCAAGATGTGGGAAATGGAGCCAAAGCAGAGGCCATATTTCTATCCACTTGGGGATGTTTCTCTGATGGTAAGCAAGGTTATAGAGAAGGGAGGATTTTCTGCAGTGCGATTCAGCACCCAATCCCCAGCTTTGATGGTGTTAAGAGACAACTAATGGATGTGGCGGCAGATGTTTTTGGATGTTGGCTTCTAGATCACTCTATGGCAGCAGCTGAGGCAGTAGCTTCTTGACTCAGGACTTCCACAGGCAACCCAAGAGGGGGTAGCTCTCCTCTTCCGTCCGTTCTGTAAGAGATGTTCCTTCCATAAGTACTTCAAGTGTTGGATTTGATGCCTTCAATGAATCCTTAAATAATAATATTTAAATTAATTGTAAAAATTCATACAATGAACCTGAACTTCTCTTCGTTGTTCCCATACTGTCTACAAACTCAGTAAGATTTCAACCGATATGGATGTCTAAAGCAACTATTCATTTTGCATTTTACATTTTAATTAAGGTTGCCATTGTAAGATGCCAAATCATTTGAAGAAGATAAGAACATCAAATATACAGAGGATCATTTTAATGTCATGGTTTAAATTCTCTTAACACCTTTTTATTCTTTTTTTTTTTAAGATTTTATTTATTTATTTGTGTGAGAGAGAAAGAGATGGAGCAAGAGAGCACAAGCAGGGGAAGCAGCAGGCAGAGGGAGAAGCAGACTCCCTGCTGGGAAAGGAACCCGATTGGACTCAATCCCAGGACTCTGGGATCAAGATCTGAGCCAAAGGCAGAAGCTTAACTGACTGAGCCACCTGGGCATCCCTACACCTTTTTATTCTTAATTGTTAAAAGTCCTGGAGCTAAAAAATGTATACACACTAAAAAGGCCAAATGTCATTCCAGTTAACTCAGACTCATTAGAACAGAGATTTGGGCAGGTTATGAAACCTGGAATACAGATGTCCAGAATGATTTGTTTCTCACAATTACCATCTCTCCTGCTCCTTTTTAGTCACTTTGTCTTGGGCTATAAAAACTGAAGCAGAGTGTTGGATTCCAGTTACATACATTATTCATTCACTCACAAAAATCTGCAGCTTCCCACCAGCTAAAATCACTTGACTGGATTTTACATTTTTTGACTCTTAGGATATATACATGTCTTTCACTTTAATATTTAAAGGTATTTGCACTTGATGGACTAGTATGCTCTTTAAAAAATCTCGTGTAGATATTTCAAATGATTTCTGCTTGAAATTTAGATAGCTCACCTGTGGCTTTCTCTGATTTGTACTCACAATTTCTGAGGTCATTGTACTAACATGCATTAATCCTGTTTGCAGAAAGTTTGCATTTTTCTCTGCTCCTCCATGCGGTAAGCTGAGGACAAACTGTCAGGAGCTGTGCTAAATTTTGGGACTATAAAAATGAATAAAACTATTTGTTCAAATTTACAGATTTTAGAGTCTTAGATGGAGGAGATATATAAATTAACAGAAAATCATTGCGAGCACTTGCTCAGTGGCTGTCTTTTTTCCATTGAAAAGGAGGGCAAGGACCTTGTTTGTTTTATCCTCTGATGTTATCACTAGCACTTAGTACATATGGCACCCCATATTTGTCAAGTAAATGAATATATGCTAGAGTTATACAGAGGATGCTCTGGGAGACCCCAAAGGGACATCTGCATAGTTTTATGTGTGAATGTTGGGCTGGAGGGTGGAGTGAGGGTGTCACTTCAGAGATGTCAGAAAAAGTTCCTTGAAGATGAGGAATGAGCTGGGTCTTGGGAGATAAAGGAAACTAGGTAGAAGTGGGGTTGGGGATTGCTTAGGAGTTCCCATATGATTGTTGAGGGACTTAAAGTAGTTCAAGAAAAGATCAGTCTATAGGGCCTTCGTCCCTCCTCCGGAGCCACCCCGCCAGCTAGACGACTCCAGCACGGAGTGCTGCAGCACGGGCAGGAGAGATATCCCAAAGGGCCATTTTAGCAGCTATAACGATATGATTTTTTTTTTTAACTTGTCTATCTACCTCTACTTAAGTCCATGCTTAAGACTACCTCTTCTACCCAAGCTGTCGCTTAATGGTGGCGATAGACTAGCTCTTCAAAAATTAAGGCAGGAATGAATGAATGAGTTAATGAACGAACGAATGAAGAATAAGTGTGAGCACTGTGCAGTGATGAAGTCTTCTGGATGGTAGGGCTGTAAGGAAAGGAGCCTACACCAGATTGGGCTGAGCCCCACTCAAGGGCTTAATTCATGTGGTTAAGCGTCACATCTCAACAATAAAACTAGAGACATGAAAGCGGCGAGTTTCCAAGGGCATTCCTAGAGGAAAAGTGAAGAAACACAAACGAAAGCACTTTAGAATGATTGGGATTTGTAGTTTCCAGGTGCCCGTGAGCAATAAAGGGAAGAGCCTGGTTGATTAGTTAACGTGGTACCCAGGCAGCAAAGAGACAGGGACAGACTGCTGTTCGGTGGCACTCGTAGCCAGTCTCGGCAAACAGGCCACAACAAAGAGCAGAGCAGGTGCTACTGCTTCCCAAGGGTGGAGAGCAGGCTGTGTCCCCGGAACTATGCAGCTGCAGGAGCGCTGAGGGGCCCGGTACCTGGCGCTCCTCGTGGAGGCCCTGGGACTACCACCCTGGCCGCGAGCACTGACGGGGCGGAACGCGGAACGCTAGCACCCTAGGATCCCTCCGGACTCAATTTTCAAACGCACCCGCGAGCGTCCAGCCGGCGGTGCGGCGTCTCCCCTCGTCCGAGGAGGCACCTGGCAGTGAGGAAAGGAGGGCCGGGGCCTTCGTCCCTCCTCCGGAGCCGCCCAGCCAGCTGGACGACTCCAGCACGGAGTGCTGCAGCACGGGCTTCCGGCTTCTCCCTTCAGTCAACGGTTAGAGGGCGCAGCGGCCTCCGGAGGCTAGCCCCTCTCGCCCGTGGGTCATAGCCTTCCAGGACCCCAGAGGCGCGCCACCCGCCACAGACTTTCCTTCCGGGAATAAGAGGACGGCCCAGCTCCGGACGAGGTGAGCTGGGGGGAAGGCTCCCGGCTCGGCCACTACTTCCGGGAGACGCTGAGGAAAGCCAGCCCTCCTTGGCCCCCATCTCTTTTCCGATTGGTTAACTGCTCTCTTAATGCGCCCCCCTAACTGGTGATTGGCTCAGATGCGCCGTCTGTCACCTGCCTCCCTGTGGGAATCCAGGTCGCTAAGGGAAGCGTTACTTGAGGCTCGGTTGGGAAGAGGTTGGTTGGGCCCTTGAGCCTAGTTTGTTTATTGTGGTGCGAACCGTACCCCGGCGCGAGCTTCGGTCGCAACGGCCAGGGAAGGAACCAGTAGCGGGACGGAGGGCGGGGGTGGCAAGAAAGTGAAGGTTCAGAAGTAAACTGGAGAGACCTAACCCTGGTAACATCTGAATGGGAGGGAGCAGGGTAGGAAGGAAGGCCTCTGAGAGGGGGAGTTGTAATCCCAGGAGCTGTGACAGTGTAGGAGGGAAGGCCTAGTTTCTGTTGTGTGAGAAAAGGGCCTTGCGGGAGGTTTTAATGACCTAATTGTGTGGGGATCTAATTTTCTAGGGGAGTGTCTAACCAAATCCACTGAAGATTTTGCTTTGACTTTGCAGCAGAGCTTTGACTTTGCTAGCCATTCCTGTCCTTCAAAGAGACAATTTATTGAATAATTCCATTCTCTCTTATTGCTTCAGATGGGCAGCGGTCAAAAAAAGCACAAACAATTGAAGGATGGATGCCATTGCCTATATTAAAAGCATGTTGAAAGGAAAATAAGGTACTCACTTTGTTTAATTGTGGTTAATTGTATAAGAAAATTACCTTTGAGAAGAAGCTCTTAAAGTTTTGAATAATAGTAGGGTAGCTTGATTTTATAATAGCTTTCAATTTTTTTGATTGTTTAGTACAAAAAAAATCGTATGACTGCTGTACCTGCCAAATGTGCTCCTTGCTAATGATGATGGCCTAGTCCTGTTTATTCTGAAAATGGAAAGAAATCTTGAATTTTTAATAGTGTTAATTGGTGTGTGATTGGGTAGTGCTACTAGATCTTTCCTTTAAAAAACTATGTAATGATCTCTGTAATAAAATCCTTGAATGTGTAACCTAATGTTAGGTGTAAGTGAAATTGGATAGTTGCTTACTCATACGTAGTTTAGACTTGCAGACTAATTTATTTTGTATTTAAAGTAGTTTGCTTAAACACTGAGTCAGAGTTGCAACAATTCCTTCGCTGGTCACCTAGCTATTTGATTCCCCAGCCGCCATTAAGTCATGTGCTGTATTACAGATACCCTTTATTAACATCCAGAAGTTGTCAAGGAATAGTTTATTTCATCCACAGATCACCCAAATTAGCTCTTAAAGATAGACCTGGGCCCTACCTTGGAAAACTCTGATTTAGGATTAGAGATGAGATCTGGGCATCTATACTTTCAAAATTCTCCTCAAGTGGAACTAGAGGGTATTATGTGCTAAGCAAAATAAGTCAGTCAGCGAGAGAGACAATTATATGATCTCACTCGTATATGGAATCTAAGAAACAAAACAGGATCATAGGGGAAGAGGGGAAAAGATAAAACAAGACAAAATCAGAGAAGGAGACAAACCATTAAGAGACCCTTAATCAAGGGAAACAAACTGAGGGTTGCTGAACGGGGGTGGGTGGGGGAGTGGGGTAACTGGGTGATGGACATTAAGGAGGACACAGGATATAATGAGCACTGGGTGTTATATAACACTGATGAATCACTGAACTCTACCTCTGAAAATAATAGTACATTATATGTTAATTAATTGAATTTAAATAAAAAAATTTTTCTCAGGTAAGTTGGTGCCTTCCCAAGTGAGAACTGTTGACTCCCTAAATACATGTGTTTTAAGAAATTCTGAAATATTTATGAAACAAATTTTCTCCATTGATTTCTGTACAGTTTAAAAATAAGCCTCTAAGAAATGATGTTGAAATAATCCAAAAATAAGGTTTGCCTAGGCAAGGCCAGGAAGTTTCACTGGTACTCTGAAACCTCAGGGACTAACTATTCCAGGCCTGGGGATGAGATTTGCTATGGGGAGACACAGAGTACTCTGCTGTACATTCACCGTCCTCAAAGCCATGCACTGAGTACTGTTTCCTGTTAGGTTTAAGAAGAGATTAACCCCAAGTCTATTCAGTAGGTATAGTAGGCTAAATTATTTTTACCTCAACAAAGTACAATGGAGGGTAATATTACAAATACGGGTTTTATTTTGGGAAGAATACCTTTGCTGGAAATAAATGTAAACCACAGCCTCCCAGTAGCTCTTTGTTTATTAAATAAAGAATATAATTTAAAATTATGCTTAAAGTGCATAATTCAGCTTAAAATTTATATGCTAACATGAAGTACCCAGATATTTGAAACATCAGGGAGGGCTTTTAGATCAACTTCACCAGAGAGTGCAAGAGGTTAAAAAAAAAAAAAAAAGGGATATAATTACTTTGGTATTCAGGAGTTAGAAATGAGTGGTGAAACCAGATCTAGTCTGAGGTAAACAATGGCTTTGAGCAAAGAAGTAGGTCCAGTTGTAGTCTGTCTCCTAAGAAGCTCTTTTTCATTTTATATGTGAGTTATTCAGTGCGAAATTTGGCATATGAAATATATGACTGGAGAATGAAATTTAAAAATGAAAATAAAGAGATAATAAGTTAAAAACATGAAGCCATGTGTAGTCCATGACTAACAGCTTGAATCTAATATATATTGTTTGAACAGAAAGCCAGGAATCTCAGTATGAATACCTCTAGATCTAGATCGCATGATGGTAGTGAAGAAACCTCATCTCAGGACCATAATCATCGTGAAAATGAGAGAAGATGGCAGCAAGAGCGTCTCCACAGAGAAGAAGCCTATTATCAGTTTATTAATGAACTCAGTGATGAAGATTATAGGCTAATGAGAGACCACAATCTTTTAGGCACCCCTGGTAAGAGATGGGTGAAAGAGGAGACACCTTTTCTATCATTATAAGAGGAGTTTTAAAATAAGGAGGGCTTTTTTCTCCTGCTTCCCTCTCCCAAAATATAATGCACTATTTTTAAATTTAAGAACCTTTTAATATAACAAAATAGAAAATCACTGTCTTATTTCTGCATTTGATAATTAGGTATGAATCTTGGACATGGAGCACTGTTACACAAATGCCAAGCTAACAAATAGCTTAATGTACATAATAGTGTCAAAAATTTACATATATGGTCCTGTTTCTCCTTTAAGTAATATTTGTACAAATAAAATATTACTTAGAACCCAATTCTAACTCTTTTGAGGTATTATAATTTATTTATTTAGCTGAATTAATAATATTCCAAAAGTCCAATGTGCTTTGTGAATTTTATACAAATTCTTTTCACTGATTAAAATGAACTAATTAAAACTTGAATGTACGGTATATATTTGTATATTGCATATTTGCACATCATATATTGATAACCCATATAGTGAGCTACTGAGCTAAAATTCAAATACAGTTTCAAAGTTCGCTAGAAATCCAGCCTTTTAAATTTCTTTTTATCTCAGACAAAAATCTGTTACTCAGAGCTTATAGATTCTTTAGTGTATCAACTGAGAGGACCTTTTAAATTATTCAAATTAAATCTTATATTTTCATTTTAATAAAACATAAAAGACACAACCACAATGATATATACTTGTGTCAATTAAATATTTTTAACTGTCTTTAGTTTAACAGAACATGAAAATAATAGAATGTCTTCTACAGATTGCTGAAGATTAGTGTTAACCTTTCCTGAGTTCTCATAAAACAGTAGTTAAAATAATTACTTTCAGTGAGCAATTTTTTATTCTTTTAGGAGAAATAACGTCAGAAGAACTACAACAGAGGTTAGATGGAGTCAAGGAACAACTGGCATCTCAGCCTGACTTGAGAAATGGGACAAATACCAGAGGTATTGTGGACTCCTTTCCATTGGGAGCAGGTTTGATTGGAGCAAATGCGAATTTGTACTTACTGGATCTTGTATGATATGTTTGTTTTTAATGTTTTCCAGTTTTAATGTGATATTCAGATAGCCTTTACCCATTATATTCAAAGCAGCGTAGTTAGGCAGTATAGGACAGGGGTTGAATACAAAAACCTTTTTATACACAGATTGCCTTTAGGGAGCTCATAGTATACAATTAAGTTAATTACCAGCATAGTTCTTTTTAATCTTAGAATGTACACACTACTTTTTTTAAAGTAATGGAACTAAACTTCACTTCTAAAAATTTGTACCGAGCGATACAAAAAGACTGAGTGAGGAGACCTGCTTTATTGTTTTTACTGTTTTTGAGTTTGTTTGGTCATTTTATTGAAAAAACACTAAGTCATAGTATAAGAAGTTTTTAAGAAAATTCAAACTAAAGAGAAGTATACAGAATTAAAAGTAAAGCCAACTTAATATAGCTCTTACCAGTTCTATTTCCTTCCCCAGAGGTATTTATTATTGGTATAATTTCACCTTTTTTTTTTTTTTTTGGTAGTTTCACATACTATATTAAGATTATTGTATTAGGGCAAAGACTATTAAAAACTCAAAAATGTAATGATTCAATAAGATAGAAATTTATCTTTCATGTTAACTGTTCAGGGAAGATAGGGAAACTTTACTCCGTAATCCTCCTGGAAGCCAGCCAGTCAGCAGAGTAGTTCTACAACTGTGCCATGGAGTGCAGGAGCTACTGGCCACATGTGACCATTTAAATGTAAATTAAGTAAAAATTAAATAATTTTAAATAATAATTTTAAAATTAACTTCTTCACTCCTATTAGCCTCATTCAGGTGCTCAGTAGTCACTGCACATGGTTAGAGACTTCTGTACTAGACAGCACAGATGTAGAATATCTCCATTACTGCAGAAAGTTTCATTGGACATTGCTGCTCCAGCGTATTGTTTGCATGATCAAGCTAAGTCACAGCCACATCTAGGTTCTACTCATCTAGGTTCCAGAAGGAGGTTTGGGCACCAGCCTGAAAGTGAGCTTATCACTTCCACTCTGATTCCATTGATGACAGTTACATGGCCACACCCATCTGCCAGGCTGCTCACGTGACCATTACAATGCATTTACAATGGGAGAAAGGCAGGACAGGTTTTGTTAAGTAATTAGTGAGCTCTTTACATATGCACATCATCACTATATTCTAGTAATTAAAGAAGGAAGTATCCTTTAGAATGCTTTTACCTGCCTTTTACTTCTATTTCTTTCCAAATTAAAATGGAAATTGGATATTAACCTTTTTTATTCTGTATATGTAGATATGAGAGTTGTACTATATTGTTGTAGCTGGTAACACTTATCTCTTTTATTATGTTTTAGTTTGTATCTTTAGATATGGCTAAAGTTGCTGTTTATTTTTATTGACACCAGAAGCCTATTAATAGCTTTAACATATAAAACACATTTTTATAAGAGATTGCAGTAATGAAATGAAATCAATCTCATTTAACAGCCATTTTTGTGTAGAATAAATGTTAAGGTTAAAGTCTATATAGTTCCTGTGCATTAGAGTGCTTTTTGTTGAGTTTTGCCCTTTACATGATCCACTGGTTAAAAATGGAAAACAAGCTTCCCAAAGTAGCAGAATTGTAGTCAAAAAAGCTTATCAGGGGGACCTGGGTGGCTCAGTGGGTTAAAGCCTCTGCCTTCGGTTCAGGTCATGATCCCAGGGTCCTGGGATCAAGCCCCACATCGGGCTCTCTGCTCTGCAGGGAGCCTGCTTCCTCCTCACTCTCTCTCTCTCTCTCTCTCTTTCTGCTTGCCTCTCTGCCTACTTGTGACCTCTGTGAAATAAATAAATAAAATCTTAAAAAAAAAAAAAGCTTATCAGGGGGGCACTTGGGTGGCTCAGTGGGTTAAGCCTCAGCCTTTGGCTCAGATCATGATCCCAGGGTCCTGGGATCGAGCCCCGCATCGGGCTCTCTGCTCAGCAGGAAGCCTGCTTCCTCCTCTCTCTCTCTGCCTGCCTCTCTTACCTACTTGTGATCTCTGTCTGTCAAATAAATAAATAAAATCTTTAGAACTAAAAAAAGAAAAAAAAACTTATCAGGGACACATTTACTTCTAAATTGATTCATTGAACAATATTGGAAGTCTGATTTGTACCAGATACTGTTGTAGAGGTTGGGGATTTAACTAAGGTAAATAAAATAAGACAAAACCCTTTATCTTCACGGAACTTACATTCTAAATGAACAGAAAATGTGTTATAGGTAGTGGCCAACAGTTACTGTGCCAGGTATTGTACTAATCATTTTATATGCAGTATCTTATTTTATTCTCATGATAACCCTATTACATTTATACTTTTATTATCTCCAATTTACAGATAAGGATACAGTCTTTAACATGTCTAAAGTTTTCCAGCTTCACATAAAGACATAAGGTAGTTCTAATATTGTATTCAGAAAGCCATATTTCTTGAGATACACATTTTTGGTAGTTCCTGAGAAATAGGATAAAATTCCTAAGGTTACAAAAGTATGTAATTGCAAAAATGCTGAGTTACCTTTACCAGAAGGATTCCACAAATTCAAGGTGAATTATATATAAATTTTGCCACTACATTTTATTGATTTTACCATATGAATAAAGCATTTTAAATGTATGAATTTGGTATGGGATCTGTTTCTCATTTTCCTTAATATTTGCCAGTAACAGACACAGAGAAAGCAAGAGTGAGGATTTTTTTCAGGGCTTTGCAAAAACAGTATTTATATTTTTATAATACATAAGAATATATTATACTTACAGTATACAACTTTCTTTGAGAAAGTTTAGTTTTTTGCCATTTTTAATACATTAAAATATACACTGATGGTCTTAAATATAACTTAATTTAAAACTTTATCTTGCAAGCTTTCAATAAAAGAGCGTAGATGTTAGGAATTGATCTTAAGTTGATTTGGTTTGCTTTCCAGAGTCAGAAGTCCCTAGAGAAAATTCAAATGAAGATTCTCTGCTAGAATGGTTGAACACCTTTCGACGCACAGGAAATGCAACTCGAAGTGGACAAAATGGGAACCAAACTTGGAGAGCTGTGAGTCGAACAAACCCAAACAGTGGAGAGTTTCGGTTTAGTCTGGAAATACACATAAATCATGAGAATAGAGGAATTGAAATTCATGGTGAAGATCATACAGGCATTCCATTTTCAGACATTAGCAGAGATCATACTACAAGTAGGCAACAAAGATCAGCTAGTCCTGTGGCTAGGCGAACAAGAAGCCAAACCTCGATGAATTTTAATGGTAGTAGTTCCCACATCCCAAGGACTAGGTTTGGTTCAAGGGGTCAGAATTCAGTGGAAGGATCTTCCTCAACATTGGAAAGATTAAGAAATGGAATTGGGGGAGCAATTGGTGTTCCTAGAGCTAGTGCTGCACGCACTAATTTCAGTGGTCACACAAACCAATTGCGTGGTAGTGAACTCAGGCAAAGGGAGGGGCAGCGGTTTGGAGCCGCACATGTTTGGGAAAATGGGGCTAGAACTAACGTTACAGTGAGGAACACAAACCAAAGATTAGAGCCAATAAGATTACGGTCTACTTTCAGTAGTCGAAGCCGTTCACCAATTCAGAGACAAAATGGCACTGTTTATCGTAATTCACAGAGGGAAAGTAGACCTTTACAGCAAAACTCGAGACGGTCTGTTAGGAGGAGAGGTATAACACGTGTCTTTTTAGAGCAAGATAGGGAACGTCGAGGTACAGCTTATGCTCCATTCTCTAACTCAAGACTTGTGTCAAGAATAACAGTAGAAGAAGGAGAAGAATCCAGCAGATCCTCAACTGCTGCACGACGACAGCCAACAATCACACTGGACCTCCAAGTGAGAAGGATTCGTCCAGGAGAGAACCGCGATCGGGATAGTATTGCAAGTAGGACTCGATCTAGGGTAGGGCTGGCAGAAAATACAGTCACTATCGAAAGCAACAGTGGGGGCTTTCGCCGAACTATCTCCCGTTTAGAGCGGTCAGGTATTCAGACCTATGTTAGTACTATCACTGTTCCTCTTCGTAGGATTTCTGAGAATGAGCTTGTTGAACCGTCGTCAGTGGCTCTTCGGTCAATTTTAAGGCAGATCATGACTGGATTTGGAGAATTGAGTTCTTTAATGGAGGCCGAATCTGAGTCAGAGATTCCGAGACATGGTCAGCACTTACCAGAGAGGCACTCAGATCTGAGTAACGTAGGTGCAGCTAATGACATCAGCCAGCGCAGTGAAGGTGCCTCCCCAAACAGGCGGGCCCGAGAAGACAGCACTGCAGTGCATGGTGCAAACCAGACCACCCAGCCTCCTGCCCCAAGCAGTGATAATCGAGGTGGCAGGCAGTCACGAAATTCAAATAACTTAGTTGAAACTGGAACACTCCCTATCCTTCGCCTTGCTCACTTCTTTTTACTGAATGAAGGTGATGATGATGATCACATACGTGGTTTAACCAAAGAGCAGATCGACAATCTTTCGACCCGGAACTATGAGCATAACAGTATCGATAGTGAACTAAGTAAAATCTGTAGTGTGTGTATCAGTGACTACGTAACTGGAAACAAGCTCAGGCAATTACCTTGCATGCACGAATTTCACATTCATTGTATTGACCGATGGCTCTCAGAGAATTGCACTTGCCCCATCTGTCGGCAGCCTGTTTTAGGGTCCAGCATAGCAAACGATGGGTGAAGTGTTGGGTCTATTCAAATAGTACATTTTTGTAGAGCTGAGTAAGCG
Organism: Lontra canadensis; assembly: GCF_010015895.1. Lineage (NCBI taxonomy): Eukaryota > Metazoa > Chordata > Mammalia > Carnivora > Mustelidae > Lontra > Lontra canadensis. Next base: position 6,318,411 of record NW_022631097.1, on the reverse strand, counting down.
CTCTTTTGTTGAATCATTTGTGATGAGCTAACCAGGATGAAAAAGAACAGATTATTATAGTTTGAACTATTTTTTGTGTGCTTTTTTAACTTGTTAAAAAGAAAATTTATATAAAACTTAAAGTGGCAAATGTTAAATTATTCATAAGTACAGAATAGTTAAGATTGCTAGAACCAAATAATCTTTAAAATGTTTTTATTTTGGTAATTTTGTCATGCTAAGCACTTTTATATCTGCACAATTCAGTAGGTTAAAAGTCAATCTTCCTTTTCTTGATAGCACAGCAGATGTCACTTGGACTTTCATGTTCCATAGGCTTAGTACCATGTGCAGACACTGGTGTCTAAATAGGCCTTTCATTCATTTTTTGTTCTAAGGACAGTATCTTTTCATGAAAGAGTGTTTGGCTGAATGTTTGCTAAATATATTTAAGTTATTTGAAATGTTAAATTTGATATGCAGCATATCATATATGTACATATAGATATATAATTTTAAGGTTAAACTATTCAGTCTAAAAACTACAGTTTGGTTCTTATTTAAGCTTTTGGGCTATTACTGCATATGGCACAATGTTTAACATTTATAGGATCATCTCTGGGAGGAAGTAGATTAAGATATTTAAAAATAGAGATAATTTACTGAAGCGTCTCTGACAATCTTACTAGATAGCAAGCAATATGTAATACTGAAAAAGTATTTCTTTACTCAGAAATGGAACATGGACATTTTAGTACATATAGATTATTTAACTTGAGTTCAGCCTTTTTGTGACTTTTTTGAACGTGCAGACAATTCTTTGGATATTAAGTAAGGTATACAATATGCATGGTTTCTTAAATTTACTTTTAAAATCTAAAAAAAAAAATGTCTTTGAAGAATCAAATGCGTAGATAATATGTTAAGTTCACTTGGAGGCCAGAAAACTCCAAATAATACAAAACAAAAGAGAGAATGTAGAATTTATATACACACATAAAGTATGCATTGAAGATCTATTTCTACCAATAAATATTAAAACTAAAGCTGTATGTGAACTATTCTTTTATGTTGGTCCCTTGTGGTTTATTTATTCAAAAAAAATTTTTTTTGTACCTACAAGGTGCAGGCACTGTTACAGGTGTTGAGGATTTAGCTGAGGACAAAGTCCCTGTCTTCATAGGCAAGAGGATATTTGCTCTTAGAAACTGAAAATCAGTTGATAAAATGAGTTACTGAATTATATGACTTCTGTGTTTGTTTATGAATATATGACACAGTTTTCCTGTGGTGATACTGCTTGGGCAAAATCACAAGAACAAATACCTCAGGGCCAGATTCTGTGAGACTTACATGTATCTTAAGATTTAGTTTTACTTGCTGATTAGTAACTGTATTCAGTTCATCATGTGAGATGCATACACAGGAATTTTTAAGGACTGCATTTAACACCTGGAGTGAAAGGTTTTAGTACGAGTTATGACTTTGTCTGGAGTAAATTGTTTCTATAGTTCAGTTATAGGACATGGGACTGGGACATTTGAAGGCTTTAAATACCAGACTAAGGAATTTAACTTTACCTCACAGACTTTAGCTGTCTCTTGATGAATTTTAGTGGTGGATGCTAAGATCCTCTTTCAAGTTTCAGGAAAATTGGTGTGGTGTAGTGTTCAGAACACAGTGGAATGGGGAAGGGAGAGCAAAAAAAAAAAACAATAAAGGAGCCATTGTGATCATTTTATTATCAGTTATCATCCTCCGTTTTCTCTAATCCAGGGCGATGGCAATGAAACTGGAAAGAGAAGGAAGTAAAAATGTTGGGGGAAAAGGACATTATTCGGTTTCTTGTTCAGTATGAAGAAGTGGGAGAGTGATACATTCACAGACGGAAAATCACCCGAATAGAAGAGGGAGAGGTGTTACAAGCTATGCCAATTTAGACATTTATCTTGAATACAGCCTTATTCATGTATCTCATTTGAGTTACCATTTGTTCCCAGTATGACGAGAGATTAAATCCATATATTTATATATGGAATATTCTTTAGGAAGTTCTACCTCCCCAGGTTTGATCAGTTAGGAAAATCAAGAGGAGAACAAAAGAGGGGGAAATGGAAAAAAAGTAGGGATAAAGAAGAAAAAGTAGAAATACGTTGATTCTTTGTTTGACTTAGTCCTTTACAAGACATGGTAGGACCAGCACAAAAAGAGCTCTCAAATAGGCATTTGAAATAGAACCAGATCCTCTATTATATGGAAAATCTCCCTGAAAATGGCAGGAAAGCTTAATATATTTTGTAAATTGGTATTCTAGTTGGGAACAGAGAAGTGTATTTAATATTTTCATTCATTTCCCAGTAAATGGTCTGATGACAAATACAAAGGCTTTTTATTTATAGCTTCTATTTAGCAATGATTGTACCCCTTATGGTTCCAATATAGAAAGGAACAAATAGTTTGAAACTCTTCATTTGAATATTACATTCCATGCCACATCCTTAGAGCTTGTTTTTCATAGTGCGGTTGTCTTGCAAACTCCTATTTCAAAACTGTCAGCTTCCCAGCTGCTTTCCCTCTTTTATCCTAGATTTGTATCATTTCAACTAGCATTGACCTGTACTTGACTGTCTCTTACTCATTCTGTGGTTATTTTCCTTTCAGTATTTAAAATGAATTTATAATTTAAGCCTCCTAAGATCCCCTTGAAGTATTACTGCCACTTAACATAGTAAGTGGCAGAGTTTACAGTCAATCACAGGACCATTTGCCTCCAAAGCTTGTGTTTTTCCCACTCAGTTTCATTCTGGAAAAGCAGAAATGATTTGAGAAGATTTCAGTCAAATTTACTCCTTCGTAAAGATATTTTTCTAATATAGCATGTCTTTGTGATTAATGTCCGTATGCAAATACATCCTTCCTGTCTCACAAATGATGAGAGGGGCTGCTCCTGAAAGTTATAAAGCAGAATCTGTGTTGTAAGGATGGATCCAGAAAAGAAATGAACAAGCCATCTGAAGACTCTGTGTTAAGGATCATAGTTAATAAGCTGAGTTTCAGGCTTTTTCATGAGTATTACTCATACACAAGAATTTCTGGTGAATTTCTATCTTCTGCGCCTCTCCATTTGAATAATGTCTGGCCAGAGGAGCAAGGGATTGTGTAGAGATAGTGCTCCACATGAAGGGGGTAATTATTCCCTTTGCAGTGGCAGTAAGCTCATTTGGGGTCCTTTCCTCAACCCTATGTAACATTGGAAGTCAGAGCTGGTTTATCTGTTAATACAGAAGATGATTTCCCAGCAAGCCAGAGCCATCCATCACGGAGAAGGCCAAATGTTTGATGTTCCGGAAGACATGACTGCAAGTGTTAGTGGTGACTGTTTCCTCAATCTCCATAGGCAGGTCATAAATTCTTTTCGGTTACTATGGAAGTATTAGGCCCTGAACATATCTGCCCTTGAGATAATTAGGGATCAATTACAATAATTACTCTCAGCAAGGTTTTTGTTTTATTTTGAGCGTTAAACCTCTGAAGACTCTTTGAGTTGGCCCCTATACTTTTTCTTTCCTCTTTTTTTTCTTTTAAAATAACATAATCACATGTCTTCTGCAAAATAAAAAACACTTTCAGATGTATTTTTCCTCTGTTGTATAACTGTCTCATTTGAAGACCGAGGAAGCTCTTGGTTGCCGAGTATATATGTGCCCTTCCTTCTTACACATTTGACTGAAAAAATGCCCCTACTTAACCGTATTCAAACTGTCTTCTGTGCAATTGCAAAAAATTGTTACATTCTCCCCAGTGGGAAATAATCCAACTTCATATATAGTCTGTATAGTGAAGTGACACAGTTTAGCTACTCTTACATGTTCTGCTTCCCTGGATGGTGTCCATTCTTCCATTAGGTTGGATTGATCAGGTTTAATTGTGATCCCTTACCATCCAGGTTATGGGATAAATGATAAATGTAACTTCTATCTACCTGATAGAGTGAACCAGAATAAAGATCAAACTAAAAAGGTGGGAAGAAGTGCCATTGATTACTGGTAGAGAATGTACACACATCTTGCTGACAAGTTTCGTGGGATGAATGACAGGAATATCGAGTCTTGTAAGCATCTCTTTGTTGACTTCCTTATCTGAATGTAGAGTAAGTTGTTTCATCAGCCAATCTGGCTGGCCCTGATCCTGAATTAGGGCCACTTTCAGAAAGACATCCAGAGAGAATTTCCCTATTGGTGCAGTGGGTGGGTATTCGTGGTGGGGGCTCAAAGGTTTGAGGAGATGCTAGTGACCAGCTTTGATCTTAGCACTTTGATGTACTTGGTTAGGGCTCAAAGGTTTGAGGAGATGCTAGTAACCAGCTTTGATCTTAGCACTTTGATGTAATTGGTTAGGGATTTTTTAGATAACTTCCTTAAAACTTTTAAATTAGCTCCTTAACAATTTCAGTTGGGGTCTTGTTTCATATGCCAGAAATCTTGTATTCTTGATTTGCTAGAGGGACTAGCCGTAGCCCTTGCCACAATTTTTGGGAATCTTACCACTCTAATTCTTAGCAAAGTAGGTTTTGCTACTGGCATAGTTGGGAGCTTTTCTTTAGTCTTCCTTGAGTGTTACCCTTGTCCCTTTGCTGCATTTCAGACAGTGTGCTTTACAATGTTCATTTTTGTCTGTAGGATGAGGCAGGACCATTCTACTCTGACTCAGGTCACATGGCCAGTCCACTGCAATCATGTTGCTTGGGAGAGGTTTAATTCTATTTTGAGTCCCAGCATTGAAGTTACCCAATCTTCCTGATAACTCTCTGTGTTGGAACATCCCAAGACCACCCCCAGTTAGTGGTTGGCTAGGACTCATGGGACACCACATACATAGTTGTGCTCACAGCTAAGATTTATTATAAGGGAAGGAGACAAATCAGAGGGAAAAGGCACATGGGATGAAGTGTGGAGGAAACCAGGCAAGCTTCCAAGAGTCCTATCCTAGTGGAATCACACAAGACACACTTACATTCCTCCAGCACCCAATGGGACATGGGAGAACTGTTGTCTGCGATGGAAGCTCATTACAGACTCAGTGCCCAAGGTTTTTATTGGGGGTTGGTCACATAGACACCTCTGCCTGTCATGTACCGAAATTCTAGACTCTCAGAAAGAAAGGAAATATTAAGCATAAAACATATTGTTTACACAGTTTAGTTACATTGAGGCACTTTTATCAGTAAGAGAATGGTGGAAACCCTCCCCAAATCAAGTTCCTAGATACCAGCCAAGGGTCAATCTTACATGCAGGCCTAAGGGTATCTTTTCTGCACACACCCACATCTCCATCTATAGCTCAGAATGTTCTCCTAAATTCTAGGATCACATTTTTGTGTTTTAATTTTTTTAAAGTCAGAAAAAAAATATAATTCAAACTGTATTATATTTATCTGTAATAATAGTAATAGAATACAATTTTAATATTTTTTATGGGGGAAGGGGCCCAGGAAGGCAAAAGTGCTTGAGAGCTCATGAAAGTAATGATGTGGCCATGCTCCCCTCCCCATTATGCACTTCAGCTACACTGTCTTCTGCAAAGAACTGTGAGTTCCTTGAAATTATCCTCAGCACCTGGCATGATGCCTGGTACATATAGTAGGTCACTCAGTATATATTTAATAAGTAAATGAATAAAAGTGCCATAAATAGGTAGGCCCTGGCTTACAAATGGCTCTTACTTTAAAAGCTTGTTTGTAAGATTTTTTTTTTTTTTAACTCAGAACACATTTACTATAGATACAATATCATATGTTTGTGGTTTGAGGCAAGAGGGGAAAGGCTCCCAGGCCAGCCCACAAAAATCTACATTACCCAGAGTGTTTCTGAAGTACGATTTAAGTGCAGCCAAAAGCAGAAAAAACTAATATTCCTGCAAGTTAACAAAGAGAACAAGAATGAAATTGAAGAAAGTATTTTTAAAAAATTTATCTTGAATGTTGAATGGTGATGCTTGAGACTCTATAAAGGAAGCCTTTCTTTACTTTTTTTTTTTTTTTTTTAATGAAATCTCTACATCCGAGTAGGGCTTGAACTCACCACCCCAAAACTGAGTCACAAGCTCTACGGACTGGGCCAGCCAGGTACCTCAAGGATGTCATTCTCAAATTCCAAGTTGCCTTTTCCTCATTGGCCACGCTGTTTACTTACCACAGTGGCTAAAACAGGCCTCTAGTTCTGCCTAGGGCCACCTTGCTCTGAAAATGGTGGCTTTGGTTGTGTGTGCTCTGCTTTTCTTGTCTCTCACTGCCTCCATCTCTCTCCCTGACTCCCATCCCCAACCACTGGGAGGGGGTGAAGGGCCTCCAGCCCAAGAGCCAGCAGACAGGCTGGTCATTTTGACCATGGGGAGAACCACATAGGCAAGTGGGAAAGGGGCTTGGTGGTTGCCAGTGCCTTGGCAGAACAGGTTGGCCCTTTTACAGCTTAATTCTAAATGTATCTCACCATTAACTGTACTCAGATTTTTTTCCTTGCAAAGAAGAAGGTTTTAGGTTTAATCTTAAAGAGTGTTTATTCTGTGTGATTGTTTGATAGTAGAGTTGTTTGTATCTTGGGAGCTGATGATAGCAAACACCTTATTCAATATAACATTGTCATGAAGCTCTTTAACCAGTTCAGGTGAGAACAGAGGTTTAACCTCAACTCAGTATACAGAGAGGGATAATTACCACATCCTCTTAAGGGAAGTGTACTATATACCTATGAAAAGGCATTTTCTGAAATGGCCAGTCTTCATGAGAAACAAAAAATAACCTTAACCCCTTAATAGGGATTGAGGATTACAACTTCAATGATTTTATAATGTTGACCCCCAAAATGCAGAGTATGTGTGTGTGTGTGTGTGTGTGTTTGTGTGAGAGAAAAGGGGGTGGGGAGGAGAGAGAGAGAGAAAGAGAGATCTGGACAGCCTGAATAATTTATCCAAGGTCACACAGGTTGTTAGACGCAAGACATAATATCCTTTGTAATTTTTTTAATGTCTTACTTTATTAATTACAAAGAATTATTCAAAGCTCTAACCCCTTCTTTTAACTGTCAAAATATGTCTATGGGTCTTATAAGGCTGATGACTCACTCTAGGGAAAGGCCTCTTCTAACCTAGTCAGGACAAATGCTGAGCCATGGGTTATCTGACCCTTTAGGATTTTGGGGAAGTTTGAGCTGAGTCATGCTGTTCCAAGGATTCAGTAGAGTTCCAAATCTGGTTCGTGAGGGCTTAAACCTCAGATCTACAGCCATCTGTTACTAGTGACTATTGGTTGCTGCTCACTTTTGATTTGATTTGATTATTCTGATTAATTTTAATAGCATCTGTTAGACCAGTGCAGGTTTCAGATCACAGGTGGGGACAGGTGCAATGAAGATGTCATTTCAGGCACTTATCATTGTCATTCAGATAATACCTTAAGGTCCTAATTCTTTTATAACGAAGTGAATTTTTCTTAAAAAAATAAAGCTGAGAACATTCAATCTGTTATATTCATGTCCCAAATATAAACTCCTAGAATTTCAGGCCTAGGAGAAGATGGGCCGTTTTCTAAGCACATTTTCTTTGGGCCCTGAAAGCCTGTACTTAAAGTTTCTCAATCACTAGTTGCCACACTTGCTTTTAAAGACAAAGGTATCATTTCCCTTTCACTACACACTCAATATTGTATGAGTTTGGGTCTCTGAGTAGTGAACACCAACACAGGATTACATGCAAGGGATTTACTGTGGGAACATCTGTTAAGGAGAAAGGTGAGGGAGCAGGCATAGGTGAGAGCTTCCAGGCTGGGATATAGGTATGTTATCTAAGAAAGGAAGCGGGTAGGAGGAGGCTTAGGTAGGAAAAGCTTCAGACTGCCGTGGAGTTCTGAGACTCTCAGGTGGGAAGTCAAGGCTGATGGGAGGAGGAATGGTCCAGCTCCAGCTCTTGTACTCAGGTTCAGTCATTGGCTAGGGGCAGCCTGGGGGTCAGCATGGCAAGGGCCAGAGTGCCAGGGCAGACCCAATAGTGTGACACCTGGAGGTTGACAGTCACTTATGCTCCCCCATCAAGGTTTTCTTGAGTGGTGCAGCTTCATGACCACCACAAATATTTAATGCTCTTCACTTCTAGAAACTTCTAGATCACAGTTTGATCCTGGTTTACTCTGACTCCTTCTTTGCTTTCCAAAACCACCCATACTGGTTTTCCATTCCTTGATTCCAATTGCCACCAAATAAGTTAACATGGCTCTGGATCGTATCTTAGCTTGCTTTTCTCCATATTAAATAATCTTATTCCTTTCACTGCTATCCTTTGAATCTGCATAAGGTTTGCCAAGGCCCTTTGCCAAAACCCAGAACTGCAACCCATGCTCTATGTGAGCAGGGTGATCTTTGGGAGTTGATTGACAATACTGAGATTAGGAACACAGATTCTGGAGACAGATATCAGCTCAGTCTCAGATTTGCCACATAAGGGTTAGGAGATCTTGGGGAAATACTTCAACTTTCTGGTCATTTTCCTCACTTGGGAAAATGAGTTGAATAACTCATTTCATTCTGCTTCACACCTACCCGGTGGGATTAAATGCACAAATACACTAAGAGTCCATCACCCATAGTAAGTGCTTCATAAACATCAGCATAAAATATTAGCATTATATTCAGTTTTGAGCTTTACTAATAAAAGGACTTGGGCTGCTGACTCATAGCCAGTTTGTGATCCATTTGGCTAAGCCTTGAGGTACTTTTGTTCATTTTTTATTCTCAGTATCTGCCAGCATGATAATGAGGTCTCTATTTTTCCTTCCCAAATGTACCATACTATTTTTATTCTTGCTCGCTGACCCTCTGTCTCCTGCAGCTTTTCTGCAAAGTCTGTGCTTCTGGGAATCAGTTAAAGGTTTTTATTTCTGTTTTTGTTTTTGTTTTAGTGATGTTGTGAGGCAAGAGATAAGAAACTGCCTTTTATCATTGTTAAAATAGTCCATCTCTGAGTTTTGACAGCTAATGCCCTTTTTGGATTCATAGCACTTCCTGGGTTTTCAGGAAGCTTGGCATAGCCACAGAACTCTGATCCTTATTTCATGAATAGCAATATATTGAAAGGTCATTCTCCAAATCCAAACACGGTTCTTATTTTATCCTCTCCCATAATCAAGGGGAGGGTACAGCCCCACTCTCTAGAGCTACTAATAATAAGTATCACATCATCTCAATTTTCTATGAAATTTCATATTCCGAAAGAGATTTCATGCTTATTATCTCATGTGTGAACCATTTGAGACTAGGTTGGGTAAGAATAATTTATGCTTATTTGGGAAGAAACTGAGGTATAGAAAAGTGAATAATTGGCCCAAGTCAACCAAAAGGCCAGTGGCAGTGCCAAAAACAGACCTTGGTTCTCCAAATTTGCATTGAAGGCTCTTCAGTTTGGGCCAGACTGCTTCAAGGCAAGATAGAGCTACGCTCTCAGAATAAGGGCAGAAGGGCTCTCCTCCTCCTACCATGCAGGGCTCTAGAACCACACCCCTCAATAGGCAGCTTGTCTTTGTCCTCCCAGTAGGGAATAAGTAGTCCCTGAAGCTTATAGACAGGTCTCACAGCTGGTTCACTGGCTATGAAGTTTGGTATGAAACCAAACTTCTGGGCAGCAACATAAAATCTCAGACACTTAATAGGCTTCATTAATTCTGAATTACTATTTTAGGAATCTGAGCCCAAGCCCGCCTCTTAATTACACTGCTTTTAAGTAAAATCATTAATCAATCTATACTCCTAGGGACTAGTGGCCCATATGTGTTTGAATATGTTTGATCCATGTTTGGTTGCCTCAGGTGCAATTTACAAGCAATTCTTTGCAGAAAGCAGTCATTTTTCTAGATAATGTCTTTTTTTTTTTTTAAGATTTTATTTATTTGACAGACAGAGATCACAAGTAGGCAGAGAGGCAGGCAGAGAGAGAGGAGGAAGCAGGCTCCCTGCTGAGCAGAGAGCCCCATGTGGGGCTCGATCCCAGGACCCTGAGTTCATGACCTGAGCCAAAGGCAGAGGCTTTAACCCACTGAGCCACCCAGGTGCCCCTCTAGATAATGTCTTAATGTAGGCTTGAATCAAAAAAGGGATTGAATCAAAGCAAGAACCTGAAATTTGAGTGCTGCCATTTGTAATAGAACATCTTGCTTCTCTCTTTATTCATTTTCTGCCTCATTATTGCTGCTTGCTTAGCATCCCTTTCTCCATTCTTTTAGGGGAAATATTCTTCCTCCATTCTCTGTGTTACTGGTAGGGCTGCCGATCATAAGATCTCTTTCACTTTCTTCAGAAGGCTGCAAATGTGACCAACTTAGCTTAGCCAGCTTCTCTTTCCAGGTCATGTGGTAAATACATGGCTGACTTTACAAGAAGTCACTAAATTGTTTTCCAAAATGGTCATACCATTGACATTCCTACCAGAAATGTATAAGCCAGAGCCAGCTGCATAATTTGCTAGATCTGTTGCAAATTCAAATGTGTGGTTCACTGTTCAAAAGGCAGGAAATATAAGGCTCTTTTCTTCTGCAGTCTCTCTCTTGACTTGTCAGGGTGGTTTTTTTTTTTTTTTTTAAAGATTTTATTTATTTATTTGACAGAGAGAGATCACAAGTAGACAGAGAGGCAGGCAGAGAGAGAGAGAGAGGGAAGCAGGCTCCCTGCTGAGCAGAGAGCCCGATGTGGGACTTGATCCCAGGACCCTGAGATCATGACCTGAGCCGAAGGCAGCGGCTTAACCCACGGAGCCACCCAGGCGCCCGTCAGGGTGGTTTTTATTTGTTCATGTTTTTAATTATTAGCGTGAAGTTTACTGCTATTTCATATTTATATTATGCAATGTCAAAGAAATATATATATATTTTATATACACATATATGTGTGTGTGTGTATATGTACACATCATAACACAAAGAAAGTTTTCCATATACATATACAGAAATTATATATATATATATATATATTTCCATACACACACACAGACACACACACACACACACACACATATATAGGAAATTTTCTTTGTGTTATGATGTTTGGACACCTCAAATGCCTTTCTGGCTGGAGAGAGACTGCTCCGTCCTAGGCTAGCCGATTTATACTCTTCCACTCTCCCAGGACCCATTAACCATAGACTGTCGCCCGGGCCAGGCACCTGCCATCTGACATGGGACCGATTTGAACCTGAACTTCCACAAAAACAAAAACAAAAACAAAATACAAAACTCTGTTAAGTCTGATCTTATTATTCCTGATCTGGGTGCTTTCACTCATTTACACTCCAGTAAACATTTTTTTCAACCAAATGTGGCAAATGCTGAGACCCGCATCAACTCCAGTAAGTACCCACTTGAAAAGTATACCCCAGTCCCACATCCCTGGCCGGGGAGCTCACTGCTGGAGATGACATCACCTCAGATGATGTGGTCTCTACCCAAGACTCACCATTGGAGATGACTTCGGCCACTGCGTGAGAGATACTTCGCCCTGGATACTAAGATCACAAATGATGACCCAAATGATGACCCCAGACTGCCAAATTGGACACAAGGCATGTTTGCCTTCCTTCCTTTAATAGTAGGGATTCTGTTATGTTTCTGAGTTCACTGCCGGCTTAGCCCAGGATCCTGGTATATTCCTTGCTCTCTTCTCAGATATGCATCCTGCACTCCTATGCCTAACAAGGAATCTGGTAGAAGTTACTACTATCTGTGCCATTCTAAAAATTAATGGAGATTATCATTTTCCCCAGGAGGCACTTGTTTCATATTAGCCAACACTTTGACCCTCCTACTACCCACCTGCAGCTTCCCACCGCGATCTCCCACCTTGCATCTCAGACCACCACCAAACCACTGTTTCCTCTTGGTTACACACAGAACCAGTAGTCTTAATATATACTCTATGAACCTATCATTTCATACCCTTCGACAGCATAACTGCCAGACCTACCACCTTGACCTGAACATATTTCTAACAAACTTTGAACTCCTCCAAGATATTATTTAAAACCATCAAAATTTGGGATCTATTTTTCTTGGCTAATGTCATGTTGATGGGAAATGTAGTTATGGACCTGCCTGTGGAGACTCCTTGTACTTCTACTTCTGTTCCTCCTTTCTAATCTCATAATAAAATATTCTCTATGCTGTTTAGGGCAACTTAAGCCCTTAGTCCAAAAACCTCCATTACTATCACCCCAAACTTTCCTTAATATGATGTTAAAAATCAGAGGGCCAATTGCATTGTGTGTGTATATGTGTGTGTGTATTTTCCCCCTGTACATTATCACACTCTGACATCTTAAAAATCTTTTCCAACTGGGGAGTACATGCCCTCCTGGGCTAGCCAGTTCTTAAAGATAGCAATGAATTCAGCCTGAGCATGTTGTTGATACACGAGCTGTCCAATCCAGAGCCATACCTCCTCTCCCTGGCCCATCGCACCCCAGTAGGCTATATTCCTTTGACTTTATCTTCACACGTTTTCAGGTAACTAGGGACCACCCCGGTAGTCCAAAGCCTCCAGAAATGATTCAGATTAGTCTATCCTATGTTGTTCTCTTGCCTGTCTTGACTTCTCCAAGGAAACACCAATAAAGACCCTGGTCTAAGTGCACCCCTCCTGGCCCCACCCCCCGCTGGCACACGTAACCACCCCCACTCTTGTTTTCCGCCTCTTGACCACTCTGGCATCTCAGATTTCACCTTGTGCGCCTCCTGTCTCTAGGACCTGTAAGTGTAATTACCTTTGTTTTGTTTTGAGCTACTCCTCGTCTCCTCTTGTGTCTGTACCTGACTGATGGTCTCATGAAAGAATCCCAAACAGCCAATTTTAGGTACAAATCCAAGAGCTTTTAGCTTGTATGTGGAATCACTGAAATTATACAGTTTGGAGTTCATAGAGCATATATTTAATTAGCTCTTAGGAAAGCAGTAGAAACACTGCACAAAACTAAGTCAACTCTATTTCTCTTCTCGACACATGCTCTTTGTAGCAAGGCTACCTTAGGCTTAGTGATGACTGAGAAAGAGCTGAAAGGAGCAGGAACTCTAGCTGTCTGATCTTTTTTGTTCCTTTTAGGTCCTAGGTCTTCATTCCCAGTGTAAGTAGTTGGCTAACACAGGGGGTAACACAGTGAAAAAGCGTTCTTTGGTGTTTCATGTTTCTTAGAATGCTACTGCCCCTTTCTTCATTCAAAGGAAGTTCTGGTTCAAATGGCAAGTATGGCCTCTTGAGTAGGATTGCCCATGTTAGCAAATAAAAACCCGAGATAAATGATTAAATCTAGGTCTCAGAGAAACCACAAATCATTTCTATAGTACAAGTACATCCCAAATCCTGCATGGGACACACTGTATTTTACCTGGCAACTCTGTGTCTTAGGGCTATCAGTGCTCCCGATTTCTCAGTCAGACATGCAACATAACTAGTTTTTTAAAACTGTGTAAAATACATGGAACCATTAAGCATTTTTAAATATCCATTCAGTGGCATTGAGTACACTTACACTGTAGCGCAACTGTTACCCACAGAACTCTTTTCATCTTGCAAAATGGAAACTCTATAGCATTAAACACAAACTCTTCATTTCCCTCTTGCCCCAGCCCCTTGGCAACCACCATTCTACTCTCTGTCTTTATGAATTTAGCTGCATTAAGTACTTCAGATGAGTGGGATCATGTAGTATTTTTTTTACAGCATTTTAAAGCCCTTTTGCAACTCATTATGTCACTTAGCATAATGTCTTCAAGGTTCATCCATGTTGTACCATGTGTCAGAATTTCCTTTTTTAGGACTGACTAATATTCCATTGTACACACATGCCACATTTTGTTCACCCAGTCATCCACTGATTGATACTTGCATTTCTTCTACATTTTAGGTATTGTAAATAATGCCTCCATGGATATGGGTGTACAAAGTCTCTGCTTTCATTTCTTTTGGGATACATACCCATAGATGGGATTGTTAGATCATACAATAATCCTATTTTAATTTTCTGAGGAACAACGTGATTAGTTTTTATTTGCTTTGATTCTTGTTGAATGCCCATGCATTGCATTCACCAGAATTCTTTGCTCATGGGACACTGCAAACACCATGTCTAAACGAGGCAGGAAGGAACACACAGGCATATAATGAACATCTCCTCTGCCTCACATGCATTTTCCATTGTTTCATTGGACTTCACTTAGAAAACACTAACTCAAAGGTAAAATTGTCAGGCTCTTGGATTTTAGCCATTGTATGGTTGTGAAATGGTATCTCATTGTAGTTTTAATTTGAATTTTCATGATGATTAATGAGGTTGACAATCTTTTTTTCTGTACTTGTCAGCTTTTTATACCTCTTCTTTTTAGTCCTGTCTTTATATAGTTATATATGTTTCCCATCCCCCCTCCCCACTGGTTTATCTTGTTAGTGTTGAGTTGTAAGAGTTCCTTATGTATTATGAGTATCAGTCACTTGTGATCCATATCTATGTATGTGATACTAGATTCTAGATGCATAGATGCTATGTGTGTATCTATGTAGTTATCTATACTATATATATATATATATATCAATATACATACATACTATACATAAATATATACACATTATGGATGTTTTTTCCTCCCAGTGTCTGACTTGTCTTTTCATTTTCTTAATGACATCTTTGAAGGAGAATGTTTTTAATTTTGGTGAAGTCCAAATTATCAGTGTTTGTCTTTTATCATTTATACTGTTTGTGTCTTACCTAAGAATCTTTGCCTAATCCCAAATCACAGAGATTTCTTCCCTCCTCCTTCTCCTGTAATGTCTTCCTCCCCCGCCACCTTCTCTTTGTCTTCTTTAGCTGTTATATTTTAAATCTATGATCCATTTTGAGCTTATTTTTTTGTGTGGTGGGAGATAAGAATCAAGATTATTTTTTTTGTTTTTGAATATGGACACTGTCTTGTTTCAACTCCGTGTGCTGAAAAGACTATCCTTCCCACTGAACTCTTTGGTAAGAATTAGTAACTGTGTATGTGTGAGTCTATTGCTAGGTTCTCTGTTCTGTTGTGTTGTTCTATATATCTTTTCTTACACCATACTCTATTCTTTTGGCTATGTTAGATCCTTTGTGTTGTCAAATAGATTTTATAATCAGCTTGTTAATATCTATGTAAAAGAAGGTTGCGGCTGTTGGGAGGGACAGCTGCCTGTCTCAGTCAGAAGAGAATCTGATTCTTGACCTCGGGGTCATGAGTTCAAGACCCACGTTGGGTGTAAATAAAAAACTTTTAAGTCCCTCTCCCCCAAGGATGGTATTTTGATTGGGAATGCATTGAGTCTATAGATTGGGACTATACAATTGGGAGAGAAATGACATCTTAAAAAACATTGAATCTTTCAATCTATCAATATTGTATATATCTCCATTTATTTAGGTTTTCTTTAATTTCATCAATGATTTGTATTTTTTTTAGTGTATTTTGTATATTTTGTTAAAATTTATGCCTAAGTATTTTGGGTTGTCTGAAGTCATTGTAAATGCTATTTTTGTACAATTTTAATTTCTAGCTCTTCATTACTAGCATATAGAAATGCAATTGGTTTTTGTATTTTGAGCTTATATTCTCTGATTTTGCTAACCTCCCTTATTCTAGTAGCTTTTTAAAGATTCTTATATTCTGTGTACCAATCATTTCATATGCAAATACATTTTTCCCCTTTATGATATGTATACCTTTTTTTTTTTCTTGCCTTGTAACACTGGGACTCCCATAACTTTTAGTTAATTGAAAATATTTTATTTCTCCCCTATCTCTGAAGGTTCCCTTCTCTGGACATAACATTCTGGATTGATAAAGTTTCCCTTTCAGCACTTTGGAGATTTTGTATCTTTGACTTCTGGCCCTATATTGTTTCTCATCAGAAACAATGTACGTTTGTGATATCTTCTTTTTCTTGCTGCTTTCAAGACATTTTCTTTATCTTTGGTTCTCAGCAGTGTGACTACAATGTACCTGGGTAGTTTTATTTGAATTTATTTTATTTGATGTTCAGTGAACTTTTTGGATCTGTGAGCTTTAATCAAATTTTGGAAAACTTTGGTCATTATATCTTTAAATATTTTTATGACTCTTTCTAATTCTCTTCTACTTTTGGGTCTTCTATTATATATATATATCTTAATCTGCTTGGTATGTCCCCCCACAGGATCCTTGGTTTATCTTATCAGGATTTGACTGAAAAGAATAACTCATATAACATGTCCAAGGAAAATTAGGTTCAAATAAATAAGATCGTCTTTAGAGAAATTACAAAAGATGGTCCTGTACATGACTGTGTGTATGTGTGGGTGTGTGTGTATATAAGAGGGGAGATGATGGGGTTTACATATCACCCCATGATGGTACAATGGTTAGGACTATTAGCTCTGCAGACAGACACACTGGTTTCAAATTCTGGTTTTGCAACTGAATTACTGTGTGACCTTGAGCAAGTTACTTAGCCTCTTGAAGCCTCAGTTTCTTCATCTATGAAATGGGAACAATATTAGCATAGGTATAACTCAGAGGGAGATATTGTGGGTTCGTTTCCAGACCACTGCAATAAAGCTAATATTGCAACAAGTATAATATTGCAATGAGTCAAGTAAATTCCTTGGTTTTGCAGTGCATATAAAAATTATGTTTACACTATGCTATAGACTATTTAAGTGTGTAATAGCATTATGTCTAAAAAAATGTGCATACTTTAATTAAAAATACTTTATTGCTGGGGCTGCCTGGGTGGCTCAGTGGGTTAAGCCTCTGCCTTCAGCTCAGGTCCTGATCTCGGGGTTCTGGGATCAAGTCCCACATCAGGCTCTCTGCTAGGCAGGGAGCCTGCCTCCTCCTCTCTCTCTCTCTCTCTCTCTCTCTCTACTTGTGATCTCTCTCTCTGTCAAATAAATAAAATCTTTTAAAAAATACTTTATTGCTAAAAAATGCTAACCATTATCTTTCAGTGAGTCGTAATCAATGATTATAGATTACCATAACACATATAATAATGAAATTTGAAATATTGCAAGAATTACCAAAAAGTGACACAGACACAAAATGAGCAAATCTGTTGGAAAAATGATACTCACATACTTACTTGATGCAGGATTGCCACAAATCTTCAGTTTATAAAAACTGCAGTATATATAAAGTGTGGTATTCATGCACCTAATTTATGGAGCTATAAGAAGGAAAAATGGTATTTTGTTGTTTGAATTAGCATTTTTTAAAATTAGTGAGGCTAAGCATCTTTGAATGTAATTATAAGTCATATTTTTCCCCATGAATTGTCTGCTGATATTGTTGTGCATTTACATATATTCATTGAATTAATATTCACTGGGTTATGAGTATTTTTATTACCTTAGTATGAAGTTAAAATATGAAGATGTATTATTGCAACTATATCTTACTCATTTACTATTTTGTGGATTATATGTGTTATAAATTCTTATTCCTAGTTCAATTTTTACAAACTTTGTTTATTAATTTTTTCTTAAGAAATGTATAATTATTATAAAATAAAATCTGACAATATTTCTCTTTATAGCTGTTGGACTGAGGGACTCCATTCCCAGCTGGCAATTGGCCAGAGGCCACCCTCAGTCCCTTGCCATATGGGCCTCTCCAACATGGCGGCTTAGTTCATCAAAGCATGCGAGCTAAGAAGGTAACAGACTCTGCTAATAAGACAGAAGTCACAATATTATGTAATCTACTCAGCGAAGTAGCATCCTGTCATCTTTGTCATCTTCTGTTGGTTAGAAGCAGACCGTTGGGTCCAGCCCACCCTCAAGAGGAGGGGATTCCAAAAGGGAATGATTACCAGGAGACAGGGGTACTCCTCTTTTTCCTTTGCCTGCACATCCAACCTATCAGCAAATCCTACTGGCTCTGCCTTCCACATATTCAGAAACAACCACTTTCTCCCTACCTTCACTGCAATCACTCTGGTCTGAGCCATTGCTCTCTTTCAGCTGGAGTAATGCAATAGCCTTCTAATAGGTCTCCCTGCTCCTGACTTTGCCTTCATGGACTCTATTTCCAAAACAAAAACTAGAGAGATTCCATTTAAAAGTAGATCATGCCACTTCCCATCTGACTTGAAAAAGCCAAGGTTCTTATAATGGCCATCAACCTTCTATCCCTGGCTACCTCTCTGGCCTTATTTCCTATTATTTTCCCCTGCACTCACAGCACATCAGCCACTCCTTGCTATTTCCGAAACAAGTATTCTCCCATTTTAGGGCTTTGTATTAAATGCTACCTCTGCCTAAAATGTTCCCCCTCCATAACTACATAGCACCTTCCTACCTTATTTAAGGCTTTACCCAAATGTTATCTTTGTAGTGTTGCCTTCCCTCAACATCCTATTTGAAATTGCAAACTCCTATTCCCTATTCCCATTGCTTGCTTTGTTTTTCTGCATAACACATATTCCTACTAATATGCTTCCTGTCTTAATCTGCACTAGAATGTAGCCTCCATGAAAACCAAGATTCTTCTTTTTTTTTTTTAAGATTTATTTATTTTAGAAAGAGAGAGCCCATATGTGCACACAAGTGAGGAAGCAGAGGGAAAGGGAAAGGGAAAGAATGTCAAGCAGACTCCATGCCCAGTGCAGAGCCATGCAGGGCTCAATCCCATGACCCTGAGACTATGACCTGAGCGAAAACCAAGAGTTGGGTGCTCAACTGACTGAGCCACCCAGGCACCCTGAGAACCGAGATTCTTTTCTGGTTTACTGCTATATCTACAGCAACTTGAACATGGTAATGGATTAATACATATGTGTTTAGTAAGTGAATGTATTTACATATTTAATCCATCTGAAATTAATTTTTATGAATGTTGGAGAGAAGAATGTACCTTAATCATTCCCCCCCCAAACAGGGCCAATTATTCCAACATCTTGTATTTAATAATCTATCCCACACACCACCACTTCCCCCTGAACTGAAATAGTCTAAATAGAGTGTAATGTTCCATAGAACATTATCTATTTCTCTACCAGTTTTTTAATATTCTAGCTTTATGGCATCCTTTACTGAGGCTTGGCCACATGAACACTGGACCTGGATAATGAGTCTGTATTCCCAGAAAGAATTTGTAGATTTTTATTCTAGTTCTCTGATATTTCATATGACTCAGTCCCCCTTTGGATTTCTGGATTTTTCTGTTTCATGCTAAATGAATAATGAATCAAAACACTGGTGATGATGGTGATGATAAAGAAGAACCCACGAATCCACCAGCCATGACATCTTTTGGATTAGGGAAGTGATTGATGAACAATGACAAATCAGATAAAATTGACAGTAGTAGGCCATTTTGTACAGCCCAAACTTTCACCAGCTAGCGTATGATCTCCAGCTCCTCTCAAAGTCTTCCTCTGAGACTCCTCACAGTGTCTCACATGTGCCTACAAACAAGCCCTCTCAGCTCCCACCCACTGTCTAAAGCTACAATTGTCAGTAAGGATCTGATACTGTAGAGGTCACATCTTAGATCTGTCAACCCTGGAACTTCCCCCGAAAAACAATTTCCTGTTTAAGAGTAGACTTGAAGGTTTGGAATATTTTCCATGGTAATTGTAGAAATTAAGTGAGCTTAGCTTGGTTCACTCAAATTGTCTCAATCATGTTACATCTTTTAACAGCTAAACCTCTGTACAAATAAGGGAAGAAACTGAGTCATGACTGGCTGCCCCAGCAAGATTACACTTTGCCTCACAGGCAAGGGAACCATTGATCTTTGCTACTAGATGTGCCCAAGTTCCCTGGGGTGATACAGGTAGTAACAGCAGGGAGTGATCAGAGTTTTCCAGAACCTTGTAGAGAACCAAAAAAGAATAAGATGCTACTGTCATACCACTATCTACTCAGACACTGAGTAAGGGAGCCAACACTGTACTACCATTTTGTTCTTATTTTAGACCCTGCCCACTTATAGAAGAATTTGTAGTTTTAAGTGAGCAGACCCCCTTAGAGACCCAACAAATTTTAAAAATAAGAAACTCTGAGAATGAGGTTATCATCACTGGATACAAATTTGGTCCCAACAAAAACAAAGCCAGAAACATTTCCAGCAGTCATTAAGAAGGTCTTCAGAACCATGACTCACATCAATCTGTAGCCAAACAAAAGTCAGAATTCTTCTGAGTCTAAAAGACAGAAATGCCAAAATAAATACACGAACTTAATCATTTGGCAACAAGGCATTCTAATAAGAAAGCAAAATCAAAGGAGAGACCTCAAATGTTGATTACAAAATGCATCACTTTCCCAACAATGACAAAGCTGTGTCATCAGATAACTCAGTCCAGTGAACTTTTAATATTATTGTGTCAACAGCAGAGCCTCTGCGAAAGCTGAATTGAAAATAAACAGATTTTTTTTTTCATTTTCTATGTCAGGACATTTGAATGAAAACTGGTTAGGTTTATTTACATTATTTCAGTGACATCTAGAAACAGCAGCGGAGACTATGAGTGGGAATGACACATCCCTCTTACCAGCTCTGAAAACGCATGTGGAGAGGCTGCATTTAGATGAAGAGAAAAGGGTAAAATTTAAGTTAAATGAATAAGAAAAATGCCTCAATGACCTCACCCATTGGAGCATCCTCTAGCTTTTGCTTTACAGATTGTCACAGCCTGGAGTTTTGAGTGACTCGGGTAAACTCAACCACAGCAAGCCAAGGTGCTTAGGCCTGGATTTTGTAAGCTGTAGAGAGGGACACTGTAAGAAGAGGCTCTTGTGCTGCAAACACCCTCACGTTATTTCTGAAGAGTGCATTGGTGGGCTCACGTTACCTTTCTTTTGAGCACTACAGGGTCAGACCTCCCTATTCTGATGTGCTGCTGATCATGTGAGAAAATATGCTCGGACTGGGGAGTCCAACTTCCAAGTGCCTTGCTCATCCTCCATGTCTGACTTTTGGTTCTTTCTTGCTTTACAGGATCTTTACAGATAGTATGGGGAGATGCCAGAACTGTGCTATCCCGTTGCCACTGAATTCCTAGCCTTCTCTGTGCCTTTGCGAAGACTTCTATTTAACAACTAGAGGAAATGCCCTGTCTTCAGCCATATGCCCAAACTAGGAGGCTTATCTGCCCTGATTCCCCATCTCATCTGGCTGCTATGGTGTCAGTACGAGTCTATGGAATGTCTCCCCGCTAGTCTTGGCTTACTAAAATCTTGGATGGTCATCGTGGAAGGCTCTACTTTTTCCAGGAAGCCGTCTTTGCTTAATCTAATAGAAACCGATCTGCCTCATTTACAATTGTTTCTCCCTCAAGGCTAGAGTAACATCTTCAGAGAACGATGACTCTGAAAAGGTTTTGGTATTCTTCCATTATTCAAAATGCAAACAATACTAAAATATAAAATATGTGTACAAAGGTCTAACCAGTTCTACCCACCCCCTCCATAATTGCCAGACAGGATTTTTTTTTTTTTTTTTGGTGGTGGGAGGGGAGGGACAGAGGGAGGGAGAGAGAGAGAGAGAGAGAGAGAGAGAGAGAATCTTAAGCAGACTCCATGCCCAGCACAGAGCCTGATGTGGGGCTCAGTCTCACGACCCTAGAGATCACAACCTGAGCTGAAATCAAGAGTCAGACCCTTAACCGACTGAGCCACCCAGGTGGCCCAACAGGTGATTTTTAAAACATGTATAAAATTCTTTCAAAAATTATTTTGGTCCCCCTGATTTGGTAGTATTCAAGGTGATGCTAAGTCTTTCTGTCTATTGGATTATTCACCTGCTTCCTTCACTAGAAGAAATGCATTATGAGATTGGGGACTTTGGTTGATTAATCACTATCTCTGAAGCTTAGAATATAGCATCCACATACAATAGGTGTTCAATTTGTTCAACTAATGAATAAAAGGGAAATTTTCTGGCTGTCTTCAAATATCTCAAGACCTTCATGTGGGGGATATGTAGGTGGGGATACCAGTTTAGGTTTTCTCCTGTGCTTCTTAAGACAAGGACCTATGTGTGGTGCCTGGGTGGCTCAGTGGGTTAAGCCTCTGCCTTCAGCTCAGGTCATGATCCCAGTGTTCTGGGATCGAGCCCCGCATTGGGCTCCATGCTCAGTGGAGAGCCTGCTTCCCCCACTCTCTTTCTGTCTGCCTCTCTGCCTACTTGTGATCTCTGCCTGTCAAATAAATAAATAAAATCTTAAAAAAAAAAAAAAGACAAGGACCTATGCATGGGAGCTACTGGGACTGAACATAAGAATTCTGTGACATTTAGAGTTGGTCAGCATTACCGTTTTATGGCCTTGTGAAGTAATAAACTCCCCATCTGTAGAAGTACTCAGATTAGAGGAGCATCTGTAAGGGAATTCCTTTTTCTAGAGAGGAGTTGGAAGAGACGCCTGTGAAACACAGAATGATGATGCCCCCAATGATGTCTACATCCTAATCTCTAGAACCTTTGAGTGTTATCTTACATGGTAGAAGGCATTTTATACATGTGATGGACCTTAACATAGGGAGATTATTCTGGACTATGGGCGGGGGAAAGAAGCTAATTATGTGTCCTTAAAATCAGATATTTCCTGGCTGATGTTGCAGTCAAAGGATAATGTGAAGAACAGAGAGGTGCAATATTGCTGGCTATGAAGAAAGAGGAAGGGGGCCACAAAACAAGGAATATGGTTAGCCTTTAAAAGGTAGAAAAGGCAAGAAGAGAGGCCCCTGCCCCACACACAGCCTCCAAAACGGAACACAGCCCTGTTAGCACTATTTTTGTGACTTGTGTTGAGTTTTTGACTTCTGTTGGAACTCTAATGTACAGAACTGTAAAATAATAAATTTGTGTTTTAATCCATCAAGTTTGTTGGAAAACGAATACAACCACCTGTAAGGTTGTTTTCCAGATCTAAGGTTCTATAATACTGAATTGTTGGGAGGAAGGCCTGGATTAGAGCCAGGAAAACAACTCCAAAGTTGAGGGTTTTTAAGCATGGAGGTTGTTTATTGAGTAGATTGTGAAATCCCTATCTCTCACAAGTTTAAAGATCAGAATGGGTGAATGTGATCGGTCTAGAGCTCAGTCTAAAGTTCCATTACCCAAGAGTTCTGCAGATAAGCTAGATGAAGTCTCACTTCCTGGAGTCTATAAAGGGTCTCAGAAGTGAGAAGGTAGGGTTTCTATAAGAATGGAGCAAACTGCATTCATTCATTCATTCAAATAGACTTTAAGTGCATTTTCCCTTTGGAATGCTTTGGGTTTTAGGTGAAAATGTCCAAAATGAAGCAATTTAAAAATTTCTATTTCCTATTTGGAATGGATATAAAATTTCACATATAACACAGCCATTGATATTATGTTCAAATGAGCTTGCCATTTGATTTTGAGTGTTTGAGCAAGACTGCTTATTTCCATAAAAAGGTCTGTTATAATAGGAATGATTTTGATTATTTCTTAAATTTAAGAAAACTCCCTTTTGCTTCAGGGGAGCACAAGCCTTTGAGCCTGCAAATCAGTTTTCACACAATGAGAACCCTCTCCAGGAACCTGTTCTGACTTGCCAACTAAGGTTCCCTAGAGAGAGGGAGAGAAGAGCTGCAGATTTCACCTAAAACTCCCTCCGGTCTGTGCTTTCATGTGTCACTGGCCTCTGGCTTCAAGGAAGTCAGCACGGGTGCCTTAAGAAGTACTAGACGTTGCTGCTCTTTTTTTTGGGGGGGGGGGCATCGTACTTGTTTTGGAAAGTAAAATGTAAATTGATATGGACTGTGGATAATTCCAGGAGCTATTCAGCCATATGTGATGTGAGGGATTTCTCTGAAACTGATAAGTGGCATTTTGACCACAAAGTCACTGTCTCAAGTCAGCCTCCCTTCCCCATGTGGCACAGTTAGATTCTTGTGTCTGTTTGAAGGGAGGTGGAGAGGGAGTGGGTATAGGGGGCAGCTAGTGTTATAATCGCCTCCTTTGCACCCTCAGAATGTCTCATCTGTCCTCGTGCACCAACCAGTTTAGTGGTATAGAATCTAGTTTTACATCAGCGATGATGAGGCTACTTCACCTAGGAGCTAGCTGCTGCAGCTGGGCTTGAAAATCTGTTAGCCTGGAGACATCATTATGATGGGCTGGATGTGGCCTTCAAATGACAGTTACACTACCTAGAATTCCTAGATCTCGGACATTAACCCCATTTCATCCAGAAGACACTGAAGAGGAAAGAACTGTAGAGTCTTATTATAGGTCATCTTCTGACTGCTAGTCCTATTTTTTGACTCCTAGTCCAGTACACTTCATGGTTCAGAGCACTGTGACCCAAACTGGTTTCCAATACAGCTGAGGCTAAACATTTTCATAAAGAGATCTAGCATCTTGGTTAAGAGAACAGCCTCTGGAGTCCAGGATAACTGGGTGTGAATCCTGCCACTTACTGGCAATGTGACCTTGGGTAAATTGCTAACCACGAATTTACCCAGCAAGTCAGAATTTGGCCTAATCCCTGCTGAGGAGATTCCAACAAGGGCTTGGGTAATTTTTATTCAACTAGCACATCCGATGGGAGCAGGGAAGGGTGGGTGGACATGGTTCAGAGGAGTCAGAAATTGACTTGAGACCCAGAAAATCAAGACGCGTGACATTTCTTGTTCACCAGAGTTCGCCGGCCACCATTCTTACCGACTACACCAGAAAACCTTAAGAATTCTCATACTCCGCCATCCCCAAGGTTATTGGCCCCGTCTGAGTCTGACCATCAAACATTCCCCCTTCTTGAGTCGGCTTAAGTTTTCAGGACTTGCGCCGTCCTATTGTCTCCTGCCAGCTTTCCAGTCCGAAGGCTGGGATCTCCCACGTTGCTAGGGCCACAGGAGCCCACGGTGGCCGGACTACCGTGACTCTGCGGGCTGCAGAGACGGAAGGCACGGGGACCGCGCCGTCCCCGAACTTCACACCAGGCGACGCTCTGGAGAAGTCCTACGCTAAGGTCGGGTCCGCCCGTGGCCGGGTTAAAAAGGAGGGGTCCAAGGGACAGAAACCTGACGCTTCCGTCCCCTCCCCACGGTGGGCAAGCCTCTATCCTGGGACGGACTGTGTGCACACACAGCGCACTGCCCATGTTTGGGAGCAAGGCGCCACGACGCCAATAACAGTCGGGGACCGCAAAGCGGGCGACGGCGGCCGAGGAGGCCCAAGTCCCAGGCTTTGGCAGATCGGGGTCCGCACTGACGGCTGTGCGCGTGCGCGCCTCCGTGTAGTCAAGGATCAAAATCTGCGGAGCTGCCGGTGCGTCGGCGGCGTGCGTGGGCGCGGTCCCGAGCACGGCTGGGGCGGGGAATGGGGGAAAGGGGGCGCGCGCTGGGCGCGGTCCCGGAGTCTGCGGGCGGTTTGAAGCCAGGCTGCGGGGGCCGGGTATCCCGCGACGGCCCTCGGCGAGCGGCTCGCCAGCTCTGTATCCGAGCTAGCGCACCGGGGCCAACTGCGAGCGCTCCGCAGACGAACGCGGACGCGCGAGGTAGTGGCTGGGCGCTCTGCGGACCGAGCGGAGTTGGCCGGACCGCTTCAAGCCCTGTGACTGGCTAGCGATTTGACCATCGGGCACGCGCTTCAGCTGTAAGCGGGACCTGGTGACAGCACTCCCTTCAAGGCGGGCGTGGCGAGGGCTGGATGAAGAGCGAGAAGCCAAGGGGATGTCTTTCTACATCACCTGCAACTGGGAAAAGCAACCCCTGCATTCTTGTGGCAGCTCGAGTTGTTGGCGCTTTACCTCCCTCTTTGGAGGGTCAGCTTCTGGGAGGCTGTGTTGGGGACAGCTTTCCCAGATTTGGGAAATTTACTAGTCACTTACCGGATTTGCTCTGTTCTTTTAACCTACACATTTCAAAAACGTTTCTTCTTAAGGCTGTATATTCCTTATAATGTATTATTTTCACTAATTACTGTGCTAGTGGAAAGGAAGGTAATCAAAGGTGTATATATATGAGAAAACTCTTCAGGGAAGTGTTAAATTGTCGGGCAGAAGGCAACTCACCAGACAGCCAGCATCGTTGCATGAAGAACCGTGGGAGCAGACATTAGAATCTTTTAGGGATCATGGTTGGATTTTCAGGCATTTCCTGTTAAATCATGGTAAAGAATATATATTTGTGAATAGAGGGGCCCATTTTATATCTTAGAAACAAGCCTGATGGAATACCTGGATATTATGTTTTAGGAAGTATTAGCCCATTGTGGTAGGCTGAAAATGCACCCACCCCTAAGATTTCCACATCCTAATGCCTGCAACCTGTGAATGTTACCTCATTTGGAAAAGAGTTTGCAGCTGTAATTAAATAAGGATCTCCAGATGGAGAGGTTATCTTGGATTAGCTGAATCGGCCCTAAATGCTATTACAGGTATCCTTAGAGAGAGGCAAAGAGAGATTACACAGGAAAAAGAGAAGATGGTCATGGGAAGATGAAGGGGGAGAATTAGAGTTTTATGGCCACAAGCCAAGGGATGTTGGCAGCCATCAGAAGCTGGATGAGATGAAGACTGGATTCTTCCTTTGAGCCTCCAGAGAGAGCAAGGTGTTTTGTAGATACCTTGATTTTTTTTTCTCTTTTTAAGATTTATGCATTTATTTCAGAGAGTGAGAGCGTACTAGTGGGGCAGGGGGAGGGGGAAGAGGGAGGGAGAGAATCTTAAGCAGAATCCCTACTGAACAAAAAGCGCCCTCTGAATGCAGCACGCATGGTGAGGTGGGGCTAGATCCCAGGACCCTGGGATCATGACCTGAGCCAAAATCAAGATTCAGCTGCTTAACCAACTGAGCGACCCAGGTGCCCCATGAACAGCACCTTGATTTTTGGCTCACTAGAACTAATTTTGGATTTCTGGCTTCGAGAGCTGTGGTAGAATACATTTCTGGCAATTTAAGTCAGCAAGTTCATGATAATTTGTTACTGTAGCCACAGGAAACTAATGCTCATTATTAATTCATAGAACTACTAGATATCCAAGTCCACAGAACATGGAATTCATTGATACTAGCTTTGTCCTATTTTCCTTCCACAGAATATCTTGACTGTGGTTGATGATATTGAGAATGACTTGGTGACCTTGAGTAGCATGGCTTCAGCCCACTTCTCCAGGTGTTTTCACTTGGTGTTGGTTGGCAGGGATAGCAATATAAACCATAATGTCCCTGTCAAGGCCACGAGGTCAACATTAGCCTGTCAATGTCCATGTTGGCTTCAGAATATTAAAGTTAATTGCTCACCCTGCCTCTCCACGCACTGTGAGAATTGGATAAGCCTCACAGTTGGTGTGTGGTAATAAGGTGAGCCAAGTGAAAAGAAACAAAAAGGAAAAAAAAAAAACCCTTGGCTGTTTATATTTAGCATTGTGAGCAAAGTTCTGTTGTACTGGGTTTATAAATCATAACCTATGAACAAACCCATGAAGTCAAGATTGATTCAGAAGCCCAGGCTCTAGTTCTAGCTCTTCTTTAGGCCATTTACTTAACCTTTCCAGAGAGATGAAAGGGCATGATACACAATAACAATACATATTATTTAAAAGCACATGTATCAGAAACTGGACTAAGTGCTCTCTCTCTCTCTATGTATAATCTTATTTCATCTTTGTGACAACCCATAGCAATAGCTTATCTTCATTATACAGATGAAGAAATTGAGTTTCAGACAAAATTAAGAAAACTTTCCCAAAGTTGCAGAATCAGTGGCTGAGCTGGGATTCAGACACAAAGATGTGTTTTTTCCCAAGTACATACTGTTAATCACCATTGAGTAGTTCATACATGTAGAGACAGTGGAAAGGTGCATCATTATGCATTGTAAATTAGTCTTTATTGATGTAATTATGACTTTAATTTCATAGCATCAAATACACAAACTCTAGAATCTGTTTCTCCTAGACTCAGTGTTGGATGTCCTTACTCTGAGTAGCCCCAGTAAACCAGTGAGGATTTCTGGGGGTCAAGACTTTGATAATGTATTTATTTTGGGAAACCAAGCTCAAATCCCACTCTATCAGTGAAGATTTCTCTCCTTACTACTTATCGTGGTGAACTCTCATGACCTGGAGATTGCTATAACTGCAGCCCACAGATCTGGAAACCAAGGAAGCCTCATTCCCTGTGATTATCCTAAATATGCTATAATTTCTTATTTAATTTGTCATTTAATGCAAGTTACACAGAATGCATTTTAAATTTTCTGAGCATTTGAATTTATTTTAAGCCACAAATCTTAACAGAGCTCTGAATGTGGATTATTTTTCCCCCAAAGTATTATAGATCCAACTGCTAAAACCACTGGGTAACACTTCCAAAAGCCTGAGTGAGGGGCAGGGATATTGTGACCATGAGGGAGTGAGGAAGAGCCAATATAACAATGTGGTCTGAAAATCACTCCTGTGGCCAGTGGGAGCTCAGTTCCTCTGGGACTGTTCCAGATGTTTTCTAGAACTACTTGTTTTGAAGGGTGGGAACCTGCTTTCTGCCACTGGTAAAGGTTTTCCCTTAGCAGGGGTGTGGAGAAGAGGCATGGGGAGCAGAGGGAACAGCAACCATTCTCCCATATTTCTGGGCAGAGCTCAAACAGGCCAGTGGCCTTACACTGCTTTAGCTTCTGAGAAGTTTCTGAGGCAGGACACCTACAGACAAAGGTATGCCCATTCCTGTATTTAACAAGTGTTGGATACCTGCAAATTTTCAGGCACACTGCCTGGCACTGGAGATAGAATGTTGAATTAGACTTGGTTCTTGTCCTTGTGGGAATTAGTCTAGTGAGGTATCACATGCCAGAGTTTATAGGCAAGGAAGTGACTTGAGTATAGGGACCCAAATGTTGTTCAACGTTCAATCTAATTGGAAAAGAGAGGGTGAGGGGCAAGAAAAACTAAGTAACGAGGGGTCAGGTTATAGAACACTCTTGTTAAGGAGCTTGGGTTCCATTTTGAGGGCAGTTATGTTCTTAAGCGGAGAGTGACATCATCATACTTGTATTTTGGAAAGAAATAAGCACATGGGGTAGGACATAACTAAGGAGGAGGATCTTGTGACAGTGCAGGTGAGAAACGAGTGGGTTATGGTAGACTTTTGGCAATGGTGGTGGATGGAGAAGGTATTTAAGAGGAAATTGACAGTTGAATGTGGAGAGTGAGTAAGCTGAAGGGTTTTAGTTTGTTTTCTGGCAGCACAATAGATTGTTAAATTATTTCTCAACTTACAGGAAATGTAAGGTGGTTTAGGTTTGGGGTGATTTGAATTTGGGCCTCTCTCATGGTTATGATTATCACCTGGATGTTAGAATGGATGGACTCTCACACTGAGAGGGGTTCAAACAAGAAAAGAAGGGAACCAGACAGAGTTCTGCTGCCCACTGATGTTTTGGAGGTGGACAGAGGAAGAAGATGCCCCCAGGAAGTGACATGGGGATCTAAGAAGAGTCTGTTGGAGCAGTTGACAAGCAGGACATTGACAAGCAGTGATCTTTGTGAGTGGTTTCTGGGGAGTGGTAGTACCCAGATTTCATCAAGCTGAATGGTTAATGAGAGTTGATGAAGCAGAGTCCACTGGTGTAGATGGTACTTCCAGGAGGTTTGTCTTTGTATCAGTTCCTTAGAGCTGCCATATCCAGAAGTTTGTGTCAGCTTCTTAGAGCCCAACAAACCAGGTGGCTTAAAACAACAGAAGTGTATTTTCACAATTCTGGAGGATACAAGTCTGAGATCAAGGTATCCGTAGAGCCATGCTTCCTCTGAGGTTTTGAGGAGAATCCTCTCTTGCCTTTTCCTAGTTTTTGGTGGTGGCTATCAATTCTTGATGTTCCCTTGATGATAGACCCATCACTCCATTCTCTTTGTCTATCATCATGTGGCACTCCTCTTGGTCTGTTTCTGTTTATACACGGCACTTTCTTCTTATAAGGACCCCGATCCTATTGGATCAGGATCCACCTAATGACATCTTCTCAACTCGGCTACATCTACGAAGACCCTATTTCCAAATAAGGGCACATTCTCAGATACCAGGGATTAGGACATCAACATATCTTTTTGGGGGGCACGTCTAGTCCATAGTAGTCTTTCAAGGGGAGGCTGGGAAGAGCATCCTTAAAGTGAAAGCATAGACTAGGGAATACCAGAAAATGAACTGAAGACAAATTTCTCTGCAGAACAATGGTCAGTCTTTTTAAAATTTATTTATTTATTTTTTTAAATTTTGAGAGAGGATGAGCGAGAAGAGTGGGGGACAGAGGGAGAGGGAGAGAGAGTTTCCCAAGCAGTCTCCACACCCAGCGCATAGTCCAATGCGGGGTTTGATCTCACAACCCTGAGATCATGACCTGAGTCTAAATCAATAGTCAGATGCTTTACCAACTGAGCCGCCCAGGTGCTCCAACAATGGCCAGTCTTGACCCGAAAGGTGTAATTTCATTTCAGTTTGCCATCTAACCCTTCTTTCTGTCTCATCTCAGGCCTCCCAACCCAGACAACCACCACTGTCCTTCAGTGGTTTCCCCTCCTCTTGGTCAGATCTTTAAGGTTCACTTCTAAAGATCTGAGGGGCAACTTTGTGTTTTAAGACTGACAGGTTTGTCCAGAACAAGTCCATTGCTGGGTTTCCCTGGAATGTGAGAATACTGTGTTCCTACCTTTTCCTGGTCAAACACATAGACACTATGCCTTGAGAATCCTAAGTTTTAAATAAGTATGAGAGAACTATAAGAAATCTATCATTTTTGCTATTTCCCATGCATATTTTCAAATTGGAAATTGCCTGGCATCTTGCTATAACTTGCAAGTGCATACTTCCATACAAGGAGGTCACTGCAAAAGTGAAGGGATAGCACATTAGTTTCTGGCCCACCATGTCTGACTCCCTCATGGCATCTTCTTCTGGTTCTCCCATCCTCCCCAGTGTTCTTCACTTTCAGCCTGCTCATGGCCTGCAAACAAGGCACATCTGTACATAATTTATTAGAATGCCAGCAGCTGTGATGGTAATCAGGATGTCAAAGATGAATAAGCCAAGTTTTATCTTAGGGAAGGCAATGTGATAAGCCTTAAGGATATCCCAGTTACTCACTAGGTTATCTTGGAGAAGAGGAGATGATGAGTATGCCTGGAGTCTGGGGCTGGAGAAGGAAGCTCATTCTTTGGGTCAGGTATCCTCTTAAAATACACCTGATTCAGGAAATGAGCACCGTGGTTGGTACTAAACTCCTTGGCTGCTAAAGCATCAAGAGGAACATGGTCATGAGCAAGACCCTTTGGAAATTGTTATGGATTGAAATACGTCTCCTTGAAAAATTCATATATTGAAGTCCTAATCCCTAGTGCCTCAGAATGTGACTTTTTGGAAACAGGGCCTTTAAAGAGGAAATTAAGTTAAAATGAGGCCTTTAGAGTGGGCCTTAATCTGATATGACTGGTATCTTTATAAGAAGACATTAGAATCCACAGAGAGCCTCCAGGAATGTGTGTCTACAGAGGAAAGATCACATCAGAACACAGCAAGAAGATGGTCATCTGCAAGGCAAGGAGAGGGGTCTCGGAAGAAGCCTAACCTGCCAGCACCTTGATCTTCTAGTCTCCAGAACTGTGAGAAAATAGATTTATATCTATGTCATGTAGTCATGTAGTCTGTGGCATTTTGTTAGGGCATTCTACCAAACTAATAGGAGGATGGGCACAATTAAGTCTCCTGGTGGACAGTCTAGAAGTGGGCCCTGCTCCATAGTTTCCCTAAACTGTGACCCATCACATGGTCATAGCACCCTATCGAGAGTTGATAAGGGGCTCCAAGCTGGGTGTGATAGGGAGAAGCAAAGCAGGTTGAGAAGATGTACCTCTTCTTCCCCAGTGTGTTCAAGGAGCTGCTTTCTGCCATCTGGGCTTATGTTACATTTCATCCAGTTAACATCTTTGCTACAAGTGATATTCCATTTTAAAAATACAGGGTTAGGGGAGGGTGGCTAACTCTGTTCCAAGTGCTGATTTCCAAGTACTACCAACTCGTGAGATGTTCTCTTTTCAGATTCATCCAGGGAAGCGAACCTTCTACATTCGAGATGATAATAGTGAATCAGAAGCTGTTTCATGACACATGAAGCACAGACATCACTTTCCCAGCTCATATATTCTTATTTATTTATTTGACCGAAAGAGAGAGAACAAAAGCAGGCAGAACAGCAGGCAGAGGGAGAGGGAGAAGCAGAGTCCTTGCTGAGCAGGGAGTCCAATATGGGGCTCAATCCCAGGATTCTGAAATTGTGACCTGAGCTGAAGCCAGATGCTTAATTGACTGAGCCACCCAGGCACCCCCGCCAACTGATATTCCAATAATTTAAATATGGTGGTAAGAAGAAATTAAAAGTGTATATGCACATGTGTGGAATTTACCTGGGAATGGTGAGAAACAGGAAGAGAAGGATGAAAAATAAATCATCATTTTTTTTTTTTTTAGAAGGACCGCAAAAATTCTCTTGTCTACATGTGACAGATAGTCTTACAGAGTAATCCATCTTTGGATGTCTCTCTCTCATGAGCAGTTTTTCTTCATCTCCTGTCTGCATTTCCACAGTCCTCACTCGCTCATATAGTTCATGTTTGTCTCCTCCCCCACCAGCCATCTTCTCTATTTTGAATATATTTCCTTGGAAAACTATACAATAATATTTACTTTGTATAAGTTTTAAAATTTTACATAAAGGATATTGTACTATAAATCTCATTCTGCCAACTTTCATAAAATGCTGGGTCTTCAGGATCTAGTCATGTTATTTTATATGACATCCTTCTTTTTTTATTTTTATTTTTAGTTTTTTATATGACATCCTTCTGATTGGTGCACTCCATACCATAGCTCATCTTTTCCTCTACTCATACTTACTTAGGTTATTCCCAACTCTTCCTGCTTTTATGAACTTATACACAGCTTCTATGAACCTGCCATGTAGTGGTGGTTTTTTTGTTTTGTTTTGTTTTGTTTTGTTTTTTTGTATATATGTCCTAGAGTAGATGCCAGAGGTTTCAGGCTTACGTATTTCATTTCACTAAGTCATCCTGGATTGTTCTCAGGAATGGTTGTACCAGTGTAATTTCTAATGTGGTAAATACTAGCAATAGATATAAGCTACATAAACAAAAGTTCCTTAGGTTCTTTGATCATTTTAAGAATCTGAAGAATCCTGAGACCCTACATTTTGAGAGTCAGTGACTTAGTCTACAACAGTATTGGTGAAAATCATCAATTATCAAATCTACGTTAAATTCATGTATCCGGTGAGGTACTGCCTTATCTTTTAAGTGTTCACCTATTAGGAAGGCATGTTCCCTCCTTTTTTTTCACCATTTGGAGGAAAAGCGAATTAACTCCCGAGCATAGAAGGTCTCTTTTATCCTTCTAGGCTGAATTGGAAGGAGGGAGGTACCTCAGAGAGCAAGGAAAGCAGGCTGGGAGAGTGTGGAGAGTGTGAGGGCGGTGTTGAGCCCTCCACTCTCAGAACTTCCAGTGGCAAGCTGGGAAGGTTTCTGCTGATTCCGGGCCAGGACCAGGGGCACCGTCCGGATTAGGGCTGTTGGTGCTGGGTGAAGACATTCAGGATATTAACCGAACGGGTCAGTTTTCCAGTCAAAATTGTTGTCCCCAGCCCGACTGGTGAGTAACTAGGAAACTCTCCGTTTCAGTGTGTGGTCCCTTTAAGAGCAGCTGCAACTGTTCCAGTAACTGAACTTGGTCCATTCTGGGAATCCCAGGCTCACCCAGGGAGCCAGTCCTTCCCTTTCATTCCAGGGCCTGGCCCTTGAAATTTTGCGGAACAGATGTCAAGAGGCTGGAATCAGTGCCCTGTACCCTAAATGGTCAGAAAAATAATAAACCGAGACGACAGATTCATATTCACTTACCCACTGCTTAAAAACATTCTAGTAGTTTGGACTGTCACTGTTTGGCGGTTGCCAGCGCAGTCATCTTGTGATGTGTGTCTGTGCATGTATATAAAATTCAACAAACATGCATATGTTCACCATACAGAATAAACCCGCATATATATATATATATATACACACACACACACACACACACATATATATATTTATAAACTATATATATATGTATATAGTTATTTTTTGGTTTTATGCTTTTAAATGTTTGTTTTTAAATTTTTATTTAATTTAAATTGAATTGATTCATTTTTAAAGAAATCATTGGAGATAAGGCAAAGCAAAAATCGCCTTTAATGTTACCTCCATGCTCAATTCCTCTGTCTCCCTCCCTTGGCCCTTGCTCTAGGCACTTACTATTCTGAGTGTGTTGTGAATGATTTCAGTCATTTAAAAATACATTTACATACCTACATTTACAAATACAATTACATTTACAAATACAGATCCATAAGCAAGACAGAATATTGTACTTACGTTTCTGAAAAGTTTACATAAATGATTTAGTAGAGTACATATGTCTATCATTTTCACATCACTCTTAGATTTCTCAGCTCTATCTACCATATCAATCATCTATCATCTGTTGATAGTCACTCTTTTAAACATATCCACAATATTTCATCACATGATTAAGACTTTTTTTTTTAAGATTTTGTTTATTTATTTGACAGAGAGCGAGCGAGCGGGAGAGACAGAAGCACACGCAGGGGGAATGGCCAGCCACAGAAGCAGGCTCCCTGCTGAACAAGGAGCCTGTTGTGGGGCTCTATGCCAGGACCCTGGGATCACGACCTGAGTCAAAGGCAGCCACTTAACTGTCTGGGCCACCTAGGCGCCCAAGATGGGTTTTATTTACCTGTTCCTCTATTGACAAGTTTTTCCTTTTATTTTCACTGTTGCAAACAGAGCTGAAATGCATATGCTTGTTCACACCTCCTTGGACACACGTATGAGATTTTTTAAAGCCATAATTAGGAGTGGAAATACAGTAGTCCTCTCTTAACCACAGTTTTGCTCTCCAAGGTTTCAGTCGTTCCGGGGGTCACCCGCAGCCCAGAAGCAAATGATCCTCCTTCCGGTGTCTGGTCAGCAGGTCAATAGTAGCCTAACACTAGGTCACAGTGCCCATGTCATTGACCTTGCTTTGTCTCCTCACACAAACATTTTATCACCTCCCATCATCCCAAGAAGAAGGTGAGCTACAATACTACCAGATATTTTGAGAGAGAGTGAGAGACCATATTCACATAACTTTCGTTATGGTATATTGTTGTAACTGGCCTATTTTATTATTATTGCTGTTATTCTCTTACCATCCTAATTTATAACTCGACCTTCATCATAATTGTGTATGAATAGGAAATAACATAGCGTTTATAAGTTTCATTACTCTCTGTGGTTTCAGGCGTCTGCTGGGGGTCTTGGAATGTACCACCCATGGATAAGGAGTGACTACTGTACTGGATTGTGGGACACCTGCAGCCTAAACTTACTCTTTAAAATGCTTATAGTAATTTATGCTTCCTCCTGTCCTCTGCTGGCTTCCCATCCCCCATGTCCTCACCAACACTTGGCATTGTAACACTCTTGAGATTTTAGCTTTAGCCTGATTGAACTTGAGCATATCTTAGTATGTTTATGGGCCAAATTAATCACCAATCATATATTTTGCTCATGTTTTTATATTTTTTTACTGATTTGTAGGACTTCTTAAAATCATCTGGGTAGAAAACCTGTGTCAGTTACATATAGTAAAATATACCCTAGAGGTATGGGGTTTGTTTTTAAATTTTATTTCATTTTGCAATGTACTAAAGATTCATTGTTGTCATGAAGTGAGTCGGATTAATTAGTGTTTTCCTTTATGGTTTGTGCTTTTGACCATTTTTGCAGTAATGTTTCCCATACCGTCATATCATACAGATTCAATTAATATTTTATTTTAAATATTTGAAATTCTGCTTTTCATGCTTAGACATTTAGCCTATCTAAAATGTATTTTTGTGAGTAGCGTAAGTTAGAGATATAATTTCCTCCCCCATATCACTAACCAGTTAGTCCAGTGTCGTTTTTGGAATGGTCTATTCTTTTCCTGAAGACTTTAAATGCCACTCATTACTCTCCAGGCCTCTGTATGTATATATGCTCAACTTTCCTTTGCTTATTTTGTTCCTAGTCACTGTTTAATTGTAATAGTTTTATAATATCTGTTGCCTATTATCTTTCTTATTGAGGTCAGAGACACAGAAAATCTACCATTCAAACAATTTTTAGGTTAATAAATCAGTAGCATAATGTACATTTACAAAATTGTGTAAATATCCCCACTCTATATTTTAGGAACTTTTTCATCATCCTAGATGAAAAACCCATACCCATTAAATTCTCCTTTTCCCCTTTCTGCCAGCCTTTTTCTGTTTTTACTGTTTCAGTGAATTTGACTACTCTAGTTACCTCATAGAAGTAGAATCATAATATTAGTCCTTTTGTGTTTGCCTTATTTCACTTACCATAACGTTTACAAGTTTCATCCACATAAGATGTATCAAATTTCATTCTTTTTTAAGGCTGAGTAATATTTCCTTATATGTATATATCACATTTTTAAAAAATCAGGTTATTTGTCGATGGACATTTGGGTTTTTTGTGCATTTTGGCCACTGTAAATAATACTGCTGTGAACACTGGTGTGCAAGTTTCTTTTTGAGTCCCTGCTTTTAATTTTTGGGGAGAAAATTGAGAAAAGTCGAGAAGTAGAATTCCCAGATTATATGGTAATTCTATGTTTAACTTTTTTTTTTCTTTAAGTAAGTCTCTGCCCAGCATGGAGCCCAACACAGGGCTTGAACTCACAACCCTGAGATCAACACCTGAGCTGAGATCAAGAGTTGGACTGAGCCACCCAGTCTCCCCTCTATGTTTAACTTTTTTTTTTTTAGATATAATTGACATACAACATTAGTTTCAGGTGTACAACATAGTGATTGAATATTTGTATATATTGTGAAGTGATCACCACAAGTCTAGTAAGCATCTGTCATCACACAGAGTTGCAAAATTTTTTCTTGTGATAGGAAGTTGTTAAGCAACTTTCAAATATGCAATAGAGTATGATTATCTATAGTCACCATGCTGTATGTTATATCTTCAGGATTTATTTATTTTGTAACCAAAAGTTTGTACCTTTTGACCTTCTTTAAAATTTTGCCCACTCCCCATCCCTACCTCTGGCAGTCACCAGAGGATCTATGAGCTTGTTTTTTTGTTTGTTTTGATTCCCACATGTAAGTGAGATCATAAGGTATTTGTCTTTTTCTGCTCTAATTCAGTTAGCGTAGTGTCCTCTGGTCCATCCATGTTGTTGCCAATGGCAAGATTTTCCTCTTTTTTATGGCTAAATAATTAATTATATATATATACACATTCATTTTCTCTCTCTCTCTCTATACATATATATATAGAGAAAATGAATAATAAAGAAAACATGGTATGTATATCTATATATACACCACATATATATAAAGAAAACATGGTATATAGATATACATACCATGTTTTCTTTATTATTCATATATATGAATAATATCTATATCTATCCATCCATCTATCTATATATATACACCATGTTTTCTTTATTATTCATTCACCAGTGGACACTTTGGTTGTTTCCATATATTGACTATTATAAATAATGCTGCAATGAATATCTTTTAAAGTTAGTGTTTTCACTTCCTGATTGGTACATAGGTGTTCAGGTGGCAGTTTTTCACGTATACATGAAGTTTTTCACGTATACAGGCAGGACCCTGAATGTAAGCCTCACTGGCTAGCAGAGCCAGGTAGTCTAGAGGAGTCCCCTGGGTAGCAGCTGCAAAGACGGTACCAGCCTCTGAGGTCTCTGGAGAGGATTCCAGTTAGCTGTTACACGTGTGCTTGATTAGAAGCCTGCCCCTCGGGCTGCAGCTCTGAAGCCATTAGGCCTGTTTTACAGAAAGACAGCTGCCGCTCTGCTGTGCCCTGAGAGGCGTAGCTGGTTAAGAACTTTCTCTGTTGGTTACGTTCTTAAGGGACCCAGGAGTATAAATCCTGCTGCTTAAGAGCCAGGCAACCTAGAGGTGATCCCCGGGCAGCAGTTAGAAAAATCAGGGTGCCCAGACGAGGGGCCAGCTCGTTTCTGGGAGATATTGGCAACCCGGAATGAGGTAGAGGGCGAGCACACAGCAAGCATCCACCGGCATCCATCCCTAGAGAATATATCAACAGACCTTA
The DNA here is from genome assembly GCF_010015895.1 of Lontra canadensis. Taxonomy (NCBI): domain Eukaryota; kingdom Metazoa; phylum Chordata; class Mammalia; order Carnivora; family Mustelidae; genus Lontra; species Lontra canadensis. The sequence goes on along the minus strand of NW_022631097.1, from coordinate 6,280,168 downwards.
GTGTGCCAAACCAGTAGCCCGCCCCTCAGGCTGAAACTCTAGGACCAGCTAAAAGGCCTCTTCCACAGAAAGACTGGGGCTGTGGGGGGAGGGGCTGGTTTCAGTCTGCTGTCTGTGACCTGCCTTGGGGGTCGTGCTAGCCAAGAACCAGCTCTGTGACTGGTGCAGTCCTGTCCCATGAGACCCAGGAAGGTAAACCTCACTGGGAACCAGAGCCAGGGGAGCAAGCAGCATCTCCCAAGTGGCAGCCATGAAAACTGGGGCACCACTGAGTCTAGAAGCTCCCCTCTGGGAGACACTGGTGCTCTGGAGGGTGGCAGAGGTGCCTAACCTCCCAGGTCTCTGGAGAGGATGACTGTGGGCCTTTAGATGTGTGTTTGGTTAGAAGCCTGCCCCTCAGGTGACACCTGTGGGGAGAAATTAATTGGCTTGGTTCACAGAGAGTCTGGGCTCTGCCCTGTAGACGGGGTGGAGGCTGGGTAAAAACTCTTTCTCCATTGCTTACAGTCCAGTGGGACTCAGGAGCCTAAGTCCTCTCAGCTGCAAAATCAGGTCACCAGATGGGAGTACAAGCTCCACTCCAGGAGATACCAGAGGGTTGGAGGGAGGCAAAGGGGTGTGCAAAGATGGCACCCTCAGGCCTTTGTGTTAGGAAAGAATTTCCACAGACCCCTAGTTGTGCATTAATGCAGATGCTAGCCCCTCAGGCTAGTGCTTTAACATGACTTTTTAACAAAAGTCTAGGTAGGCACTTTTCAGGTGGCTGCCTCTGTGCTTGGTCCTGGGGTAGATGTATTTGCAATTCTGAACCCTTTAAGAACAACTCAGTTCACCATAGTCTTGTGAGTCTTGTGGATGCAAGCCACATTAGATGTTTTGGGGGCTCATTTCTAAGATGAAGGAAAAAGTCAGGATGCCACATGTGGGGTTCAAACCCTTCACTCTTCAGGGAGAAGCTCAGGGTTCTGATTTCCTCCTGATTGTGTGTTGCCACACCTCTGGTAGGGTTCACAGTGAGATAGTATCAGCCTCTCCTACCACTCTGATGTGGGTTGTTGTCATTTACTTTATGTGTAGAAGTTGCTCAGCTAGTTCTTAGCCTCCCCTTTCCCACCCCTGGATGTTGTTCTATATGCAGCTCTAGATTCAGTGTGTATTTTGGTTTTCCTAGAGACTCCTTCTTATTTTTTTCCCTTTATATAGCCATAGTTCATTAAAATTCAGAGTGTTTTACCTACATAAAAATACCTGGTTATTACATAGAAAGGTAAATATGGATTAAACATATATACATTTCCATTACAAGACAACATGACATTAAAGCAAGATGTGAGAGGTCACCTGAATACCACACTTGGTCAAGCATCTGACTTTGGCTCAGGTCATGATCCCAAGGTCCTGGGATCGAGCCTCACATCAGGCTCCAGGCTCAGAGGGGAGTCTACTTCTCTCCCTCTCCCTTTGCCCCTCCCCCTGCTCATGTTCACCTATTGTCTCCCTCTTTCTCTCTCTCAACTAAATAAATAAAATATTTTTAAAAATAAAATAAACCAAGATGTGAAATTAAGATGGTGTAAGACTAGTTTTAATTTACCGACTATGGTTGAAATTCATTTTTTCTTATTGGTTTATGAAGATAGATTTACTTTCAAGTATGCCTTGGCTGTGCACGGCCCCAGGCAAGTCTTGTCTCTCTTTCTTATGCAGTAGTTCTGCTCTTAGCCATGTGCCAGAACCCATTAATGGAGAGCACAGCAGTAATGGTTTACCTCTGAATCACAGAACTGGAGACCAAGTCCTCACTGAATCAGCAGGGACTGAGTTATCTCCTTCTTCTCCTGTAGTCTGCCTCAGAAGTTGCCCTTCAGGGTGACAGCTGAACCTGCTGAGGTTGGCATGTCACACCAAGTCCACCATCTTCTTGCTGTCTCTCTCTCAAGCATTCTCCTTTTGCCTTATCCCAGTGCTCAGCTTTCTTTTCCCTGAATGCTCACATGAAATCTAAACCCTCCCAAACCCCACATCTTCCACTGTTACATTTCTAAGTAGCAAAGTTTCAAAACACAGCTGTTTCTCAAGTTTTTTTTCTAAATTAACATATAATGTATTATTTGCCCTAGGGGTACAGCTCTGTGAATCACCAGGCTTACACATTTCACAGCACTCACCATAGCACATACCCTCCCCAATGTCCATAACCCAGCCACCCTCTCCCTAACCCCCAACCCCCAGCAACGCTTTGTTTTGTGAGATTAAGACTGTCTTATGGTTTGTCTCCCTCCCGATCCCAACTTGTTTCATTTCTTCCCTCCCTATTCTCCATGACCCCTCACCCTGTCTCTCAGATTCCTCATATCAGAGAGATCATATGCTAATTGTCTTTCTCTGTTTGACTTATTTTGCTCAGTAATACCCTCTAGTTCCATCCATGTCATTGCAAATGGCAAGATTTCATTTCTTTTGATGGCTGCATAGTATTCCATTGTATATATATACCACCTCTTCTTTATCCATTCATCTGTTGATGGACATCTAGGTTCTTTCCATAGTTTGGTTATTGTGCATGTGCCCCTTCAGATCACTACGTTTGTACCTTTGGGGTAAATACCCAGTAGTGCAATTGCTGGTCGTAGGGTAGCTCTATTTTCAGCTTTTTGAGGAACCTCCATGGTGTTTTCCAGAATGGCTTCACCAGCTTGCATTCCTACAAACAATGTAGGTGGGTTCCGCTTTCTCTGCATCCTTGCCAACATCTGTCGTTCCCTGACTTGTTAATTTTAGCCATTCTGACTGGTGTGAGGTGGTATCTCACGGTGGTTTTGATTTGTATTTCCTTGATGCTGAGTGATGTGGAACCCTTTTTCACGTGTCTGTTGGCCATCTGGATGTCTTTGCAGAAATGTTTGTTCATGTCTTCTACCCATTTCGTGATTGGATTATTTGTTCTTTGGGTGTTGAGTTTGATAAATTCTTTATAGATTTTGGATACTAGCCCTTTATCTGATATCTCATTTGCACATATCTTCTCCCATTCTGTCAGTTGTCTTTTGGTTTTGTTAACTGTTTCCTTTGCTGTGCAAAACTTTTGATCTTGATGAAGTCCCAATAGTTCATTTTTGCCCTTGCTTCCCTTGCCTTTGGTGATGTTTCTAGGGAGAAGTTGTTATGGCTGAGGTCGAAGAGGTTGCTGACTGTGTTCTCCTCAAGGATTTTGATGGCTTCTAGTCTCACATTAAAGTCCTTCATCCATTTGGAGTCTATTTTTGTGTTTGTAAAGAAATGGTCCAATTTCATTCTTCTGCATGTGACTGTCCAATTTTCCCAACACCATTTGTTGAAGAGACTGAGACTCCTTCCTAAATAGGTTTTAAGCCAGTTTTTTCAGCTGTAATTCCCTCTTACTGTACAGGAACTGTATTCATATTGCAGTAAGTGCAGGAGAGAGCAAATGTTCTATAATCCTATGACTTGGTTTTGTTCTTCACAAGGACTTTTTAGGTGTTTGTTTTTTTTTTTTTTCCCCTGTTAAATGAGACAGAAAGACTAAGACTAGAATGAGCTAAAGTTAGGTGTTTCCCTTCTTCCGTGTTGATGAATCTCTGGTAAAATACTTCTCCTTAAGGGCCGGCCTTTGTTGAGGGAAACAGAATGTGCTGGGCATATTTTATAATGGTCCCCTGTCCCCTTACCTTGCTGGAAGCATGAGGGGCCTTTTCTCTGATCTTTACCCTGAGAACATGGCGGTGCTCCTTAAGGTCCCCCTCTTGGGCTGTGTCCTCAGGAGATTTTATCTCAAAGCTAATGCATGGTTCAGCCTTCTGCAATTAGTCCATTACCATCTCATGTTGATTCCATGTTGCTGGCTCCAGAGATAAACTGTGATTCTTCATATTTACCCAACTCTTCCATTTTTGAGGTGACAATTTGCCCTGTGACCTGAATTATCTGATGGATCTAAGAAGAGTTGTTGATTTTCAGTTTAATCAACAATTTTTTTCTCTTTAGGAGGAGAGGAGTCTTAATCTCCAATTATTTTCACATGGTACACCAGAAAAGTTTTTATGATAGATTCTTTGAGAGTATTTTACATAAGCCATCATGTGGTTTGTGAATGGAGTTCTATTTCTTTCTTTTCCCTTTGCTTTTTGTTTATTTGTCTCACCTTATTGCATTGATGTAAACCTCCCTTTCAATATTGTATACACGTGGTGAATAAGGATAGCCTGCAATGTTGCCGTCTTAGGAAGAAAATATTTGGTCTTTCACAATTAAGTCTGATATCTGCTGCAGGTCTTTCACAGATATCCTTCATCAGGTAGAAGAATTTACCCTATTTCCTTGGCTTGTTGAGTTTTTATCAATTGATGTTAAAATTTGTCAAATGCTTCTTCTGTATCTATTGAGATTATCCTAAGGCTTTTTTTTCTTTAGTCTTTTGAGATGATAAATTACATCATTTTATTTTCAAATGATGAATCAAACTTCCTTTTTTGGAATAAACCCCACCAGATCACTATCCATTTTCTAGGGTTATCATGGGAAAGTACCACAAACTGGGTGACTTAGAACAACAGAAATCTATTGTCTCAGAACTTGCAGGGATAGAAGTCTGAAGTCAGGATGTCGGGGTAGGGCCATGCTTGATTTGAAACCTGTGGGTGAAGGTTCATTCTTTGCCTCTTGTGGCTTCTGGGAGCTCCAGGTGTTCCTTGTTTGTAGCAGCATGATTTCATTTTGTACCTCACACGGTATTTTTCTTGTCTCCTCACATAGTCTTCCCTCTCTATGTGTGTCTGTGTCTGTGACCAAAGTTCCCCTTATCATAAGGATAGCAGTCATTTTGGATTAGAGCCCACCCTTTGACATTATCTTAATTTGGTTAAGTCTGCAAGGAGCTTAAGCTAAGTTCTGAATGTTTGTGTCCCTCTCCCCTCAATCCATGTGTTGAAATCCTAACCACCAATGGTGAGGGTATTAGTAGGTGGAGGCTTTGGGAGGTGCTTAAGGACGCAGGTGGAGCCCTCACAAATGGGATCAGTGCTGTATAAACGAGGGCCCAGAGAGCTCCTTAGCCCCTTCCCCTATGTGAGGGCATGATGGGAATGCACCGACTGTGAACTGGGAAGATGGCCCTCACCGAAATCACCATGCTGGTGCCTTGATCTTGGACTTCCCAGCCTTCAAAACTGTGAGAAATAAATTTGTTGTTTGTGAGCTACCTAGTCTGTGCTATTTTATTAGAGCAGCCCGAATAGACTAAGACAACTTATTTCAAAATAAGGTCACATTCTGAGGTTCTGGGGATTAGGACGTCACTGTATCTTCATTCGGTGTGAAGATGCAATTCAACCCGTAAAAGTCATGATGTGTAATCATTTTAAATACTGGTAGATTTGAGTTTTAGTGTTTTGTTAAGGAGTTTTGTATTCATGTTTATAAAGGATTTTAATTTGTACTATTTTTTTTTCTTTGTCTGGTTTTGGTGTCCTACTGATTTCATAAAATATTTTGGGAAGAGTTCCTTCCTCTTACCTTTTTTTTTTTTTTTCCTGGCTGCTTTTAAGATTTCCTCTTTGTCTTTTGTTTTCTGTGTATTCATTATAAATCTAAGTGTGATTTTATTTTTTATTTACCTTGTTTGAGATTTGTTGGTTTTCTTGCCTTTGTGAAAAATTCATAGCCATCGTCTCTTTGCATGTTGCTTTTGTCCCATTTCTCCCTCTCTTTCCCACTTCCCCCTCTCTCTTTCTCTTTCTCCTTCTCTCTCTCCCTTCATCTCTCTCTCCCCCTTCCTCCCTCTTTCTCTGTCTCTCTAACCTCTTACTCTCTCAACCTTCCTCTCCCTCTCTCCCCCTCCCCCATCAGGATTCAACTGAAATTTTGTTAGATCTTCTAACCTTGTTTACTTCACCTCCTAAATACTTCTCTGTATATTCTGTCTTCCTGCCTCCTCATGCTGTATTTTGGGGAATTTCCCTGATCCACGTATCACTTTATTATTTTCCCTCTCAGCAGCATCCTATCTGCTGCCAAATTTGTCCATTAGATTTTTTAAAAGATTTTATTTATTTGTCAGAGAAAGAGAGAGAGAGAGCTCAAGCAGCGGGGAGTGGCAGGCAGAACGAGAAGCTGACTCCCTGCCAAGCAAGGAGCCCGATGCAGAACTTGATCCCAGGACCCTGGGATCATGACTGGAGCCGAAGGCAGACACTTAACCGACTGAACGGCCCAGGCTTCCCTGTCCATTGAATTTTTAAGTTTCCTTAGGACTTCCCCCATTTTAGAGACTTTATTTTGTTCCATTTCAAATTACTGTGTCACTTCCTGTAGTGTCTCTCCATACAGTTATTTTAAAGCATGTTTTCTTCATACATAATAAGCATGTTTATTTTCTTTTAAAGAAATCTGTATCTTCTAATTCAAGCATCTGAAATCTATACTGGGTATTTTCTGTAGTCTTTTGTTTGTAATGGTTCTTATAATTCTTCTTCTTTTGTATAGTACTTCTTTCCTTTTTATAAATCATTTTTGGAGGTTCTTTGAGGCCTAGGATGAAGGGATTTTTCTTTGGACAAGAGTCGTATTTGCTTTTATCTTGTAGCACTACTAGTTCTGAACCATTTTAAACTGACGATGCTTGAAATTTCTTGGACAACTCTGGTGTTTCCAATTTGGGTTATTCTGCTAGAAACCTCCCTTCTTCCCATCATTCTCTCTCATTCTCTCTCATTCTCTCTCATTCTCTCTCATTCTCTCTCATTCTCTCTCATTCTCTGTTTCTCTCTCTCTCTGTCTCTCTGTGTGTCTCTGTGTGTGTGTGTGTGTGTGTGTGTGTGTGTGTGTGTCTATCTCTGTCTCTGTCTTTTTCGTTCTCTCCTTCCTCAGAATGATACCAAGGCAACTTTCCCGAAAGCCCTGTGGGAGTGGTTGAATGGATAATGGCGCAGCATTCTTTCTACTTTACCCTGACCCTGAGGTGAATCTATGTGACTATGGGGTTTTCTCAGAGTCTCCATCTTGGGCGCAACCTGAGCCTTGACTTATATACCCCCTGTTCCCCCACAGCTAAATTTAGTATTAATTTGCAGATTTCTTCAGGAAAAAAATGCTTTTTGAATTTTTTGCCAACTCTCTTGGTTTTTTTTTTATTAAAATTTGACTTGATAATAGCTATTATCTTGCCTAATGAATTTAAAAAAGCTTTTTTTCCCTTGCAAGTCAGCATTTGAAGCTGTTTCAGAAGTTTGGTTACAATAAGATGGGCTACCATTATCTAAAGCCTTATTTTTATATCCAGATAAATCGCAGCTTTCTACATCTCGTTTTTCAGCTTTTCATTCATTTCTTGATAGGATACCTGGGTCTCCTGCTTCTAGCTTGAATATTTCAGTGGTGACATCAGGGTATGGCCCCAGTATTCATTCCCTCTTTCTCCAACCCTCAAAAATGATTTGATTTGTCTAATAGTGATTTTTTAATTATTCTTAAAGTCCAATAAACTTTGTCAAGAAGTGTCTTGGCATTTATTTTGTGTCTGATCTTTCATAATCATGCTCTCGTTAAAGAAAGATCTACTTTACCAGTTTTTTTTTAAAGATTTTATTTATTTATTTGACAGAGAGAGACACATGGAGAGAAGGCAAAAGCTTGGGAGCGGGGAGCAGGAGACCTCTGTTGAGCAAGACCCCAAAGCGGGGCTCCATCCCAGGACCCTGGGATCATGACCTGAGCCAAAGTCAGACGCTTAAGGACTGAGCCACCCAGGGATCCATCTCTTTCCTTTCTTTTCTGAGTTCTTTCAGGTCACATTAAAAATTCCTCCACAGTTGGGGCACCTGGGTGGCTCAGTGGGTTGAGCGTCTGCCTTCGGCTCGGGTCTTGGTCTTGGGGTCCTGGGATCGAGCCCCGCGTCGGGCTCTTGGCTTGGCTGGGGAGTCTGCTTCCCTTCCTCTCTCTGCCTGCCTCTCTGCCTCCTTGGAATCTTTGTCTGTCAAATAAATAATATCTTAAAAAAAAATTCCTCCGCAGTTTCAATATCACATTAACAAATAATTTTGTGTTTCTTCTTTTGAACTCTTTTTCATAATGGCCATATTTAATTTCTTTTATAGGAAATGCATTTTCTCTGTTTTGTAACAGTTCTTTTGAGGTGCAAACAGATATTTCCTTTGTCTCTTTTTCCTTATACTTTGCCATTTTTTTGGCAAATGGCTACATTGCTTTTTCATAGATTCTATGTTGGCTCATTTTTTACTATTACTCAACTTAAGGGAGCCACTCTAACAGACCAGCTCTTGGCTGGAGAGACCTGTTGGTGTAGTGGGAGGCACCTAGTGGGTGAGCTGGGACATCAGCTTAGGTCTTAAATCTAGGATACGAGTTCACCAGCCCTCTTCTCTCAGGTAGCAGGTGAGCAGGTAGCCTTAAAGCTCCTAGGTCTCTGTCAGGTGATCGCCTACAGCTCTTAGTTAACTCTCACTCACCTTCTGTTTCTTCACCCTCACACATGAATGGGTTGTCCAGGAAATGCTTGAAGAGAAAGAGCTAAACTAAACCTAAATGATGGTGGGAAAGCTCCTTTACTCCAGGACCTGCATATCCATGTCAATCCTGCATGATAGGACTTTTTGCAAGTCTGAGAAACTTTGAGCGTGTTTACTCTGGCACAAAGATACTTGTTACTGTTGAGGCCCGGCGAGCCTCTATTTCTCGTCAGAAACAAATGGGACTTTCCGTGGCCTGTTGGTCAAAAATCTCATTCATTTTTGGGTTAGGAGATATCAAAGAACACCTTGCCTGGGCAAGGTTAACCAGGCAAGGAAGACTTTAAAATTATGGCAATCGGGGAGAGAAGTTGAACTCACCTCAGGTGAAACAAGACAGAGTTTATAAGAGGTCTGTGGGGAAGGTGGGGATTGTCACTGGCCACTTGTGTCTGCTGAATGGCTTTGTCCAAAGAATAAATACATTTTTCTCTTGTCTTCATGATAGTTGGGGCTTTTATACTTGGCGTAAGGCACCCCCTGAAGGTAGGCCCCTACCTTACCATGGAGATCTTCTCTGATGATTACATTTCAGAGACATCCCAGGTCCTTGAGAAAGATATTCCCTGGATCTTAAAGCTAAAGCTAAAGCTTTAAGATCCAGGGAAGACAAAATGTCTTTGAAGGATATTTATATACATTTCAAAGGGAGTAGAGCAAGAATTTACAATTAGGTATTCTAAGGTAAATGTTTTATGTTAGCAAAAAGGAAAGGGAGTTCAGGGGTCTATGGATAAGACATCCTTTAAAATTAGTCAAACTCGGGACACCTGGGTGGCTTAATTGGTTGAGCAGCTGCCTTTGGCTCAGGTCATGATCCTGGAGTTCTAGGATTGAATCCTAGGATCGAGTCCCACATTGGTATCCCAGCTCCATGGGGAGTCTCTGACTTTCTCCCTCTGACCTTCTCCCCTCTCATGCGGTCTCTCACACTTTCTCTCTTAATCTTAATTTAAAACTTAATCTTAAATCTTAAAAAAAATCTTAAAAAAAACAACAACAACCCTTAGTCAAACTGAAGGGAATGTTAAGGCCAGGGGCTGCCCTCTGGAGAACTACTGCTCTTCAGCAAAGCCACTCTCCTTGCCTCCTCCTGCAGCCCTCTTTGCCCTCTCCCCTCCCCTCTTCTCTTTCTGAGCTCAGCTGCTGGGTCTTCTCTATCACTGCTTGGTTCCCAGTCTCCTCCCTGGGCAGAATGTCCGTGCCCACCCAGAGCCTCTGGGGCTGGGGAGGGGTTGCAGGTGTGGGAGCTGAGGGAACTAGCATTGCCCCTCCAATGCAGGGTGTCAGGGGAGGACTAGGGGATCCGATCCCTGGAGAAGTGGATTGGGCAGATGAGGAACTGGGGGCTAAGAAAGCAGTCGGCCTCCGGGGGCTCACCGAGGCTGAAATGCCTGTCCAGAACACACAGTGCACTTCCTCCTTTCCCTGGAGCCTGACTCCATCTGCATTTCCGAGTAACATCCCTGTGCCTTCTTGTTGCAGGAGCTGTCCATTTCCCTCTGGGCTGTCAGAAGCTGGAGGAATAGATGGGCTGGCAACAATCTCTGCAAGAATCCGATGCGGCCAAAGTCCGCACCATTTACCTCAATGAACCCCTTAGGAACAGTTTCTGCAAAAACTGGATCAGGTGAGAAGGGTGTGTGGCTGGGAGGGAGGAAAGAGGAAGAAGGTGGGGTCCTCACCTGCAAAAAATACGTGGTGTGGAGGCTTCAGGTTTTAACACTTGTCTCAGACCTTGAGAAATTTGAACTCTCAAGTCCACCACCAACAACAGGCTGTGTTGTCATCTCACCTTCAAGGTGTCTTTCTCTGAGGTGGCCTCTCCTCTCACTGCTCATGGCAATACCATGCATGCAGCACACTGCCATCTGGGAGCTAGTTCTCTCTAGTAATACCTACCAGGGAGATAAAGTGCTTTCCAGTGGAACCTCACAGATCTGCTGAGTTCCCCACCAATATCCTATATTGGGGAATGGAGCACAAGGCTTTTTTTTTTTTTTAACTGAAGTTTAATTCATATGCAGTGTTAACATTAATTTCAGGATTACAATGCAGTGGTTCAGCAGTTCTATACATTACTCAGTGCTCATCAAAAGAACTGTACTCTTAATCCCCTTTACCTATTTCATGCAACCCCCCCCAACTCACCTTCCTCTGACAACCACCAGTTCATTCACTGCATTTGAGTCTCTGAGTAATATTCCATTGTATATATGCATTATATCTTTACCCGTTGAACTATGGATGGACACTTGGGTTGCTTGCATATCTTGACTAGTAAATAATGCTGCAGTAAATGTAGGTGTAAATATAGGTGTAAGCATATAGCTTTGTGTATTTGGGTTTTTGTTTTCTTTGGGTAAATATCCAAAGTGAATTAGGAGATCATATAGTAATTACACTTTTAATTTTTCAAGGAACCTCCATACAGTTTTCCACAGATTGGTTGCCCCAATCTGCATTCCTAGGAATAGTGTTCAAGCGTTCCTTTTCCTCTACATCCTTGTTATTTGTGTTTTGTTTTATTTTAGCCATTCTGACACGTGTAAGGTGATATTTCATTTTGGTTTTAATTTGCATTTCCCTGATGATGTGTGATGTTGAGCATCTTTCTGGCCTTCTTTGGAAAATTGTCTATTTAGGTCCTTTGCCCATTTTTAATCAAATCAATTGTGGGGAAGTGTTAAGTTGAATAAGTTCTAAATATATTTTGGATGTTAATCTCTAATTGGATATATCATTTGCAAATACTTCTCCCACTCAGTAGAGTGCCTATTTATTTCATTTATAGTTTCTTTCACTGTTCAAAAGCTTTTTATTTTGGTGTAGTCCTGATAGTTTAATTTTACTTTTGTTTCTCTTACCAGAGAAGATGTATCTAGAAAAATGTCTCTACGTCCCATACCAAAAAAACAACTGCTCATGTGGTCTCTGAGGAGTTTTATTATTTCAGGTCTCACATTTGGATCTTTAATCTATTTTGAGGATTTTTTATGTATAGTATAAGAAAGGGGTTCAGTTTCATTCTTTTGCATTCAGCTGTCCAGTTTTCCAAGTACCATTTCTGAAAGAAACTGTCATTTCCCCATTGTATATTCTTGTCTCCTATGTCCTAGATTAAGTGATCATATGTATGGTTTTATTTCTGGGCTCTGATTCTGTTCTATTAATCTATGTGTCTATTTTTGTGCCAGTACCATACTGCTTTGATTACTGCAGCTTTATTGGAAATCTTGAAATCTGGGACTCAGATATGTCTAGCTTTGTTCTTCTTTCTCAAGATTGCTTTAGCTATTTGGGGTCGTTTGTGGCTTCATACAATTTGAAGACTATTTGTTCTAGTTCCGTGAAAAATATTGGTGTTTTGATAGCTATTGCATTAAATCTATAGATTGCTTTGGGTAGTATGGACATTTAAAAAATGTTAATTCTTCCAATCCTTGAGCATGAAATATCTTGCTACTTGTTTGTGTCATCTTCAGTGTCTTTCATCAGTATTTCATAGTTTTCAGAGTAGAGGTCTTTCACCTCTTGGTTAAACTTATTCCTAGGTATTATTTTTTGGTGCAATTGTGAATGGGATTTTTTTTCTTGATTTCTCTTTCTGCAACTTCATTATGAGGGTATAGAAACACAACAGATTTTTGTATATGAATTTTGTATTCTGCAACATTACTAAATTCATTTCTCAGTTCTAATAGTGTTTTGGTGGAGCTTTAAGGTTTTTTCATATATGGTATGTCATCTGCAAATAGTGACAGTTTTTCTTCTTCCTTATCAATTTGGATACCTTTTCTTTCCCTTTTTTTTCCCCTGATTGCTGTGTCTAGGACTTGCAGTAGTATTTTGAATAAAATTGGTGAGAATGGACAGCCTTTTCTTGTTTTTGATCTTAGAGGAAAAGCTGTCAGTTTTTCACTGTTGAGTATAGTGTTGGCTGTGGGCTTTTCATATGAAACCTTTAGTATGTTGTGGTATGTTTCCTCTGAACCTATTTTGCTGAGAGTTTATATCAAGAATGGATGTTGTATTTTATCAACTGCTTTTTCTGCATCTATTAAGATGATCATATGTTTTTATCCTTTTTCTTGTTGATGTGATATATCACACTAATTGGTTTGCACATATGAAACCATGTCTGGAATAAATTTTACTTGATCCTGGGGAATGATTTTTTTAATGTGTTGTTGGATTCCGTTTGGTAATATTTTGTTGAGGATTTTTAAATCTATTCTCATCTGGGATATTGGATTGTCATTTTCTTTTTTGCAGTGTCTTTATCTGGTTTTGGTATTAGGGTAAGGCTGGCCTTGTAGAATGAATTTGAAAGTTTTCCTTCTCTTTCTGTCTTTCCTTTGTTTTTTGTTTTTTTGTTTTTTTTTTTTTTTTTGAGAAGACTTATGTACAAAAGTTTGGCAAAATTCACCTGTGGAGCTATCTGGTCCTGGACTTTTGTTTGGAGTTTTTTGGTTACCAATTCAATTTCAATATTAGCAATCTCTGTTCAAATTTTCTATTTCTTCCTGCTTCAGTTTTAGAACATTTTATGTTTCTAGGAATTTATCCATTTCTTTTAGGTTGTCCAATTTTTGGCATATAATCTTTTCGTAATATTCTTTTACAATCCTTTGTAGTGTTGGTTATTTCTGATTTTATTTATTTAAGTCATTTTTTCCTTGATGACTCTAGTTAGAATTTATCGATTTTTATCTCTTTTAAAGAACCAGTTCTTGGTTTCATTTATCTTTTTCTAATATTTTAGTCTCATTTTATTTTCCACTCTAATCTTTATTGTCTCCTTCCTTCTATGAGCTTTGGACTTCACTCTTTCTTCTTTTAGGTATAAGGTTTGTTGTTTGAGATTTTTTTTTTAAACTTCTCTTTTTTTTTAACTTTTTTTTTTTTTTTAAGATTTTATTTATTTGACAGAGATCACAGGTAGGCAAAGAGACGGGCAGCAAGAGAGGGGAAGCAGGCTCCCTGCTGAGCAGAGAGCCTGATGTGGGGCTTGATTCCAGGATCCTGAGATCATAACCTGAGCTGAAAGCAGAGGCTGAACCCGCTGAGCCACCCAGGCGCCCTGTTAAACTTCTTGAAGTAGGCTTGTATCACTATAAACTTCTCTTAGAAACCTCCTTCCTTACTGTGTTCCAAATATTTGGGACCATTGTGTTTTCAATTTCATCTGCCTCCATGTATTTTTCGATTTCTTCATTGATTAGGTACATGTTATTTAGCCTCTATGTGCTTGTGGGGTTTTTTTGTTTGCTTGCTTATTTTTTTTGTTTTTTAAAGATTTTATTTATTTATTTGACAGAGCATGAGTGGGAAGGAGGGGGAGAGGGAGAAGCAGGCTCCCTGCTGAGGGCTCAATCCCAGGACCCTGGGATCATGACCTGAGCTGAAGGTAGATGAGTAACTGACTAAGCCACCCAGGCACCCCGTGCTTGTGTTTTTCAGTTTGCTTTATGTAATTGATTTCCAGTTTCATATCATTTTGGTCAGAAAAGATGCTTGATATTATTTTAATCTTCTAAATTTACTGAGACTTGTTTTGTGGCCCAACATATGGTCTACTCTAGAGATGTTCCATGTGCACGTGAAAAGAATGTGTATTCTGCTGTTTTGGATGGAATATCCTGTTTATATCTATTAGGTCCATCTGGTCTAATCTGGTTCACAGCTACTGTTTCCTTGTCGATTTTTCTGTCTAGATCATCCATCCATCGATGTAAGTGGAGAGTGGAAGTCCTGTGCTATTAATTGCATTACTATCAGTTTTTTCCTTTATTACTGTTAATGTTTGCTTTTCATGTCTAGGTGCTCTGATGTTGAGCGCATAGATATTTACAATTGTTACATCCTCTTGGATTAAACCCTTTATCATTATATGGTGTATTGTGTATTGTCTCTTGATAATAGTTTTTGTTTTAAGGTCTATTTAGTCTGATATAAATATTGCTAACCCAGGTTTGTTTTTGTTTTTTAAGCTTCCATTTTCTTGGTATGTTTTTTCATCTCTTCGCCTTCAGTCTGTATGTGTCTTTAGGTCTGAAGTGAGTATTTTATAAGCAACTTACAGATGAGCCTGTTCTTATTTATTCAGAATCCTATATATTTTGATTTGAACATTTAGTCCATTTACATTTAATTATGGATAGGTATTTACTTATGGCTATTTTGCCAATTGTTTCTGGTTGTTTTTGTAGTTCTTCTCTGTTCCTTTCTTCTTTTCTTGCTCTCTTTCCCTATGGTTTGATGGCTTTCTTTAGTGTTATACTTGGATTTCTTTCTCTTTATTTTTTGTGTAACTATTATAGGTTTTTGATCTATGGTTACCATCAGGATCATATATATGACGTCTTATGTATGTAGCAGCCTATGTTAAGTTGATAGTCACTTAAGCTCAAACACCTTCTAAAGGCACTACATTTTTACTCCCCCTGCCCATGTTTTATGTATATGATGTCATATTTTGTCTTTTTATTTTAACCAGTTTGTAGATAATTTTGCTACTTTTGTCTCTTTCTCTCTTTTTTAAAAGATTTTATTTATTTATTTGACAGACAAGTAGGCTGAGAGACAGGTAGAGTGAGAGAGGAGGAAGCAGGCTCCCTGCTGAGCAGAGAGTCAGATGCAGGGCTTGATCCCAGGACCCTGGGGTCATGACCTGAGCTGAAGGCCGAGGCTTTAACCCACTAAGCCACCCAGGCGCCCCTTTTGTCTCTTTTTAATAAAGACTTTATTTATTTGAGAGAGGGTGAGAGCAAGCGCAAACAGAGGGAGGGGCAGAGAGAGAGAGGGAGAAGCAGCCTCCCCACTGCTTGGGGAGCCTGACGTGGGGCTCAATACCAGGATCCTGAGATCATGACTTGAGTCACAGTCCAACACTTAACCAACTGAGCTACCCAGGTCCCCCACTACTTTTGTCTTTTAACTTTCATAGTCATTTTATAAGTGATTAATCTACCTTTACTATGTTCGCTTTTACCTGTGGAATTTTTTCCTTTCATAATTTTCTTCTAATTATGGCCTTTTCTTTCCACTTAAATAATTTACACATTTCTTGTAAGTCTACTTTAGTGGTGATGAACTCCTTTGAATTTTGTTTGTCTGGGAAACTCCTTATCTCTTTTTCTCTTCTGAATAGTAAACTTGCTAGATAGAATATTCTTAGTTGTAGGGTTTTTGTTTTGTTTTGTTTTGTTTTTCCTTTTAGTGTCCTGTGTACATGATGTTACCTCCTTTTGGCCTGCGGTTTCTGCTGAAAAGTCATCTTATAGTTTTCTGGGGGTTTTCCTTGTATATAACTCTACTTTCTCTTGCTTTTAAAAAAATTCTCTTTATCATTACTCTTTGGCATTTTAATTATTGCATGTCTTGGTGTGGATATCCTTGGCTTCATCTTGTTAGGGACTCTCTCTGCTTTCTCTATCTTGATGTCCTCAGATTAGAGTTATTTTCAGCTATTATTTCTTCAAATAAACTTTTTGCCCCCTTCTCTTTCTCTTTTCTAGGATCCCTGTAATGTAAATGTTGTTACACTTGATGATACCACAGAATTCCCTTATCCTAATCTCATTTTTTATTATAGATTTTTCTTTTTGCTGTTCAGCTTGGTTGCTTTCCATTACCCTGTCTTTGAGACTGCCAATCTGTTCTGCTTCCTCTAACCTGCTTGTGGCTCTCTCTAATGTATTTTTTATTTCTGTTATTGAATTCTTCAGCTCTCACTGTTTTATTTTTTTTTGTATTTTCTGTCTCTTTGTTGAAGTTCTCACTGAGTTCATCCACTCTTTTCTCAAGTCCTATGAGTATCTTTATGACCATTACTCTGAAAAATTTTTTTTAAACAGGCATATTATTTTTGTTTTATTTTGGTCTTTTCCCGTGATTTTTGTCTCATTCTTTCATTTGTGACATATTCTTCTGTATCCTCATTTTGTCTAACTCTCTGTGTCACCTTCTGTGTATTAAGGAGGTTGATTACATCTCCTGGACTTGAGTGTAGTGGCCTTCTATAGAAGAGTGCTGCCCTATATTGGAATATCCCTTAGTCACCAGAGCCACATCCTCCAGGGGTGTGCAAAGGTGCAAGCAGCCCTGGGTGGGCTGCTTGCACCCTCCTCTTGTGGTTGCGCCTCAATTACCCTTAGTTCAGCCAGCTGCAATGACCCATTTTTCCTTCTGTTTGTGCACTGGACAGGGTTTGCCCCCTACACTATGGAGAGACCTGTCAGTGGCTATTGTGGACTAGCTGTTTGCAAATAGTCTCACTGCCAGAGCTGTAGGTGCACAGTAGGGCAGGGCTTTCCTTATGCATAGCTGGCTAAGAGGCCTGGCTGCAGAAATTGTGTGCATGTTGGAAAGTGGGCTTATCTTTCCTCTCTCTAGAGCAGGAGTCCCTTAGAAGTGGTACTGGTCCCTGTGGGAGTTGCTTGCTGGGTATAGTGGGACAGGAGATGTTTTGGTAGGATGCCTGCTGAAGAATCAAGCAGTTTGGATGGGGAGGGTACCAAGGGGAATGCAAGGGTGGGGCACCCTAATGATAGCAAGGTAAATGAAGAATATTTCTGGCTCCCACAAACATCTGGCTATCTAGGCTGTGGTAGGGAAAGAGGAAATGGCCTCCACTAGCACTCTTGTTCCTAGAAAAAATCTCCTGCAGGTTCCTGCTCCTCCAGCACATGTTCTAACATTAGTAAACAAATCTCCTTCCTGTATACTCCATGTGCTTCTCATACTGTTGCTTCTGTGTTGGGTCTTGGGCTGTGTTTCGTATACTGGCTCTTTAAGGGCAAGGACTTGGCTTTCCCTCACTCTCTGGCTCTCCCACAGTTATGCATGCTGAATTGTACAACTCTTGGATTGAAGCCCTGATCCAAGCCAGATTTTTGGGGACTCATCAGGATGGGTCCCCCAAGTCTGGGGGTCCCTGTATGGGATCAGTGTTCTGCCCCCTGTTTCTGGTTAGTTGTGCTGAGAACTTGGTTCCCAACTGCAACTCTGCCCTCCTGCCCTTGTTGGCGTGGCTTCTGTGATGGAGCTGTTATCTTGGTGTGTTTGTGGGACAAGTTGAACTCCGGATCTTCCTATTCTGCTATCTTCCCCAACCTCCTGGTCTTTATGATTTTAAAATGTAGTAGATTCATTAGAAAACAAGAAATACCCCTGAGATGATTTTCTTTTGTCCATAACATGGCTTAAGCATTTGGGAAGATTGATGGATTTAAGATAACTTTTAGTGATAAAGAACCTGTGAGGGAGAGAAGGGAGAAAAATTGGTGGCTTTTATTATCCTTGAACTATAAGATGAATGTTTAGAAGTTCTGTTATAAGAATTACAGGCCATTAGAAAATGTGGAATACATCTTGCTTATGTACTGTATTCATAGTACTTAGTTCCTGAAATGGGGAAAATTTTCTTTATCCCAACATTGTTTTCAGATAACAATGAATGTTTTTAAAAATGGCAAAAAATCTTTAGGAAAGAGTGTTCTATAACAATATTTTATCCACTTCTAGGTTTTCCTTTGATGTGTTTAGAGTTCCCAGTGTTAACTGCTAATGGTATTTTTCTTCTTACCTACAGCACAGCCAAGTACAGCATTTGGTCATTTCTTCCTCGATATCTGTACCTGCAGTTTAGCAAAGCTGCTAATGCTTTCTTCCTATTCATTACTATATTGCAGGTAATATTTCTGAACACATTATTAGATTAAGCTTTTTAGTAAAGAAAATACTAGAATCTTATTTAGCTGAATTAAGAATTTGATGTAGAGAATAAACTCAAACACTGAAAGAAGAGAACTCTCTCCTTACAATACTCATTAAGACACTGAAACTCCCATTTGGGGGCTGAAAAACATGTTGATGCCTAACGTATGAATCGGTCCACAGTTCTTCCTGATTTAGATCACTAATGAGATATTATTGGACTGCATTTTATAATTTATGCCACCTCCATGATAGGATAATTTAAATATATTTAAAGGAATAGTTTAAAGAAAGTCCAGATGCTAGTTTAAAATAGCTAATTTTCTTTTCTTTCTTTTTTTTTTTTGTATTTCAGTAAAAACAATTAATGTGAGATCTACCCCCTTAACGATTTTAAGTGTACGATACAGGAGTGTTCCCCATAGACATCTGTTGTACAGCAGATCTCTAGAACTTATTAATTTTGCATAACAAACTTTATGCTCATTGAATAACAACTACTCATCTCTCCCTCTCTCCAGCACCTGACACCACCATTTTACTCTCTGAGTCCATGAATCTATGTTAGATGTCTCATAAGCGGTCTTATGCTGGATTTGCCTGTCTGTGCCTGGCTCATTTCACTTGGCATAATGTCCTCAAGGTTCCTCCATGTTATTACATGTGGCAGGCTTTCCATCTTTTTGAAGCCTGAATAATATTCCATTGTATATATGCCACACTTTCTTTATCCAGTCATCCACCGACAGATAATGAAGTTGTTCCCATACTTGGCTATGGTTCTGCTATGAACATGGGAGTGCTGCTGTGTCTCCAAGATCCTGATTTCAACTCTTGGATAAATACCTAGAAGTGAGATTGCTGAACCATATGGTAGTTCTATTTTTAATTTTTTGAAAAATCTTCATATTATTTTTCTGTAATAGCAGCACCATTTTCTATTCCCACTGGCAGTGTACAAGGGTTCCAATCCTTTCACATCCTGATGAACACTTGTTATTTTTTTGTTTTGCTAACAGCCATCTTAACTTGTGTGAGATGATGTCTCACTCTCGCTGTAGTTTGGAGTTTCATTTGATGATTAGTGTGATGTTGAGCACCTTTCCTGTACCTCTTGGCCATTTGCAGGTTGTCTTCAGAGAAATGTCTATTCAGGTCCTTTGCCCATTTTGATTAGATTATTATCATTACTATTTTTCTCATTGAGTTGAAGTTCCTTATATCAGATGAGGGAGGGCTTCAAATATTTTCTCCTATTCTGTAGGTTGCCTTTTCATTTTGATGATGGTTCTCCTTGCTGTGCAGAAGATTTTCAGTTTGATGTGGTCCCCCTTGTCTATTTTTGCTTTTATTACCTGTGTTTTTGGCATCCTAGCTGAGAAATCATTGCCAAGACCAATGTCTAAAGCTTTCCCTCTTTTAGGAATAACATCTTTTCAAAAACAATTAAATTCAAGGCTTTCCATAATTTGGTTTGTGCCTGTTTATTCAGCCTTGTTTGCATCGTGAACCCTACAATGCAACACAATCCAAGAGGCAAATCTCCTCACAATTCCCCAATTTTCTTCCTAGCTCTAGACCTTGGATCATTCTGTTACCTAACCCAGAAGGCACTCATCTGGTTATACTCTATCCATTCTCTTAAAGGCACATTTCAAAATCCCCTTCCTTCAAATGTCACAAAATGCCACGCTCCATGCTGAGTTCCCCCATCTTTATCTTCTGTAGCAATGATCGTTGCTATACATTATAATTGATTTTATTTTTCCTGGAAAACTGTAAATTCCTTGAGAATAGAAATAGTGCCTTCAAAATGGCCAAGCTTTGGGATAAGAATTTAATGAACTGGTTGGGTTGAATTTACACAGAAGATTCGTGTTAGTGACCATTTGCAGTCAATGCTCTACCACTGGCATTAGTGAACATTTATAGAGGTCATGTAAGTGTGTAGCAAAATCTGTGCATGGAATTAACTCAAGAATGAATGATCAGACATAGTTCCTACCTTTGGAGAACTGGTAGTCCTTTTTTTTTTTTTTTAATATTTATTTGTCAGAGAGAGAGAGCAAGAGCACAAGCAGGGGGAGCAGCAGAGGGAGAGGGAGAAGCAGGGTTCCTGCTGAGTGAGGAGCCCGATGTGGGACTTGATCACAGGACCCTGAGATCATGACCTGAGCCAAAGGCACATGCTTAAGTAACTGAGCCACCCAGGCAGCCCCATTGGAGAGCTGGTAGTCTTAACATACAAATACTTCAAGAAATATTTATAAAGTATTAAGGGAACACAGGCCACTTTGGGCTGGAGTCTGAGTGGTTCAGGAAAAGCTAGTGAAAAAGAAGATGACATTTGAGCCAAAGATTAGAGGAGGAGGAGTCTAACAGTAAGCAGAGGGGCAGTGGAAGAAAAGGCCTTTCAGCCACAGGCGACTGTGTGAGAAAAGGCATGAAAACAGGAGGCACTGGTTTTCTTTTATAAGAACCAGGGGCCAAAGAGAAGAAGGGAAAGAGGTAAAATTTTCTTTGAGAATATTTTATATATTTTGAATTGTGAAAATTTAGCAAGTATGAAATTTTTTTTCTAGTGTATGGCATGTCCTGGAAACAGTAAACATTTTGTTTGGAGTGTAGAGTAGGAAAGAATCTGAAGATGTCAGGTGAGATCAGGATATAAGAAGCTTAGTGCTACATTCAGAAGCTTGGACTATGTTCGAGGGATAGGAAAAAGGCAGTGACAGTCAGGAGCTAGAGTGAAGTGGCCAGCTCTGGTTAGGCTTAACCAAGGAAGAGACAGAGAGAGGCCTGTGAGTGACAAGACTGGCTTGGAGGTGCACTGCGGAGAGATGGAGAAGAGGGACAGATAGGAATTATTTGAAAGGAAGATTTAACTGATAGCCTAAGCAATCCTAAAATTTCTCCCCTTTTTCCTCTGGTTCTCAAATTATTTTTATTTTATTTTAATTATTTTGATTTAATTTTATTATTTTTTAAAGATTTCTTTTATTTACTTGAGAGAGAGAGAGAGAGAGAGAACATGAGCAGGGAAGGAGGGGGCAGAAGGAGAGGGAGAAGCAGGCTCCTCACTGAGCAGGGAGCCCTACCGGGACTCGATTCCAGGACCTGAGATCATGACCTGAGCCAAAGGAAGATGCTTAACCCACTGAGCCATTGAACTGCCCCCTTATGGAACCCCCTTAGCAATCTCCCTTAGATTGCTTTTAAAGTAATTATAAGAATTATTGAGAGTTTCAAAATAGACAATATTTTGCTATAGGAACAAATAATAAACAAGCAGGAAATAAGGCAGCATAGAGAGTACACACAGGCCCAAGTTTGGAAACATAAGCCTAAAAACTGGTCTAAATCTGGAAAACTATAAACAGTCCAATCTAGGACCTTACCTACCCTTTCCTCCATCAGGAAACTGTCACAGCCTCTTTATCACTTTATTTCTCATATCCTGTTTGTTTATTTACTTATTTAGAGATTGTGAGCAAGGGTGAGTGGGGGAGCTGGGAGGGGCAGAGCGGGAGAAAGAATCTAAGGCAGGCTCCATGCTCAGTGCGGAGCTCCACAGGGCTTGATCTCACAACACTGAGATCATGACCTGAGCCGAAATCGAGAGTCAGACACCTGACTGAGCCACCCAGGGTCCCTACTTTATTTCTCCTATTTTAAACAGTGGGGGGTAGACCTAGAGTTGTCTCCATAGGAAATTAAGAGAAATATTATTCTCCAGCTTCTCCCAAAAATTTCTCTTGTGCCTCAAAAAGAAGGTTCAGTTAACTTGACCTTTTGGATTTAACTATTTTGAAGGGATGCTATTTTAGACATTTAAGTTTTGAACTATTCTCTTCGAAATGTGGTAAATGCATTATACTGGAAAGATGACATAATGACCCAAGTGTTAAGCAGTCACTCTGGTGGATTTTCCATAACGTAATGTTTAGTCTCATGCTTCAGGGAGGGTTTTGATAAGCTAAGAGTCTCCTTCCTCTTTTTATTTAACAGCATGTGTTGTTCTTATGTCCCACATATGCTACTAGTAGTCAGACTTTTAGTGTCAAGCAAAAATATAAGATTCATCATAAGATTCACAGTGGAACTCTGATTGTTTCTGCAGCAAATTCCAGATGTGTCTCCGACGGGAAAATATACAACTCTCTTGCCTTTGGTGATTATTCTTATGGTTTCAGGCATCAAAGAGATTGTAGAAGATTATGTAAGTTCACTATTAGTGAAATGTTCTCAAAACTGTTGCCTTGAATAGAAGAGGCATAGTTGTTGTTGTTTTTAAGCTTCTTGTTGGAACTGGTATAATTCTTTAAATCTGTAGTTGATATGAAAAACCAAAGTTTTAAGGTTTCAGATCTTAAATTGTGTGTGTGTGTGTGTGTCTGTGTTTGAGAAACCAGTAGGATTTAATTGTGGTCATAAGATGTATCTTTGAGGATTTAATGCAACCAGAAAATCCTAACTGGCTAAAAAGGTCAGGAATTGTGCAGTGACTTCATTTCTCCTTTAACCTTATCACAGATGCATTTTTTTTTCCTATTTCTAAAAATAGATTTTATCTATTTGTTAGAGAGAGAGCATAAGTAGGGGGAGGGCAGAGAGGGCAGAGTGGGCAGTGCGGGCAGCAGGCTCCCAGCTGAGCAAAGGAACCCAGCGCAGGACTCCATCCCAGGACCTTGAGTTCATGACCTGACCCAAAGGCAGATGCTTAATTGACTGAGCCACCCGGG
Organism: Lontra canadensis; assembly: GCF_010015895.1. Classification (NCBI taxonomy): domain Eukaryota; kingdom Metazoa; phylum Chordata; class Mammalia; order Carnivora; family Mustelidae; genus Lontra; species Lontra canadensis. The sequence continues at coordinate 6,257,163 of NW_022631097.1, read as the reverse complement.
TATTCTCACAGACACAATTTCACATGAGCCTACAGATTTTAGCAGTAAAGGAAAAGAGAGATTCAGTATTGTTTTCCATTGGTTCTGACCATACCTGCTACACCTGGGCTCTCTCTAGTAGGATCCCCTTTTTCCTCACTCACAATCCTAATGCTCATTTTCCAAAATTGGTAGCTCTTGTTATTCCTATGTTTCTGCCTCATTTCTCCATATCTTGTAAAGATAGGTCATCAGTAAAATCTATTTGGTTGCTGGTCTTTTGATTGCTTTATACTATGAAAGAATTTTTCAAACTTAATCAAAAGCCTTGAGCTAAATGGGGCATAATTCAAGATTGCTAATTATGTGTTTAACTAGAAGGATGGTCATTGAAAGCCATATATAATATGCTGACATTTTAAGTAGCACTTCACTATGTAGGAGGCACTGTATTGTATATATTTACACGTGTGTGTATGTGTGTATGTGTATTCATTTAAATTGAGGCACAGTCTGGTTAGTGACCTGTGACCTGACATGGCTGCATTCATAGGAGGTAGAGTTGGAATGTCAGCCAAGACAGGCCATCTCTACTGGTCACATACTTAACCACTATGCTGTGCTCCCTCCATTAGATCACATCTCAATTTAGAGAGCTGATAGGGGTAAAACAAAATTGAAATCCGTTATGACCAAAAAACATACAAAAAACCAAACCCCCTAAAACAAAACAAAAAGCCCAAAACCCATTACAATTAGGTTCACTGCCTCTATTCTTTCCTAGGCCTACTATGACTTGTGTTATCATGTGCATTACTCACTTTGAACTTTTGACATAATGAATTTTTTTCTATAACAGAAACGACACATGGCAGACAAATTAGTTAACACAAAGACGGTGATAGGTAAGATATCAAACGAATCTTTTATTCCCTTTCACTATAAAAAATATCTAAATTGACCAGATACACGTGCTGTGTTTCATAACATTTTGCTATTTAAATATAGAAAGCAAAGAACAACCATCAGGAAACTGTTTCCTATATGTGAGAATCATCAATTATGTTAATTAGAATAAAATAAATGAAAAAAGATGGGAAGTTGGAATATTTGGGATATGAACAATTCTTATGTCAATAAAAAAGATCTGGGTGTTACATAGTCTCTCTCAGTCCTAATTTCAATATGTGCTAACTTTGTAATTGATTAGAAATATATAACGTTGCTTTTCAAGGTATCAGCCAGTATCTTAGCAAACTGTTTTCTCTCTAGGATCAGAAGTAACTTAACTTTATGCAATAGTCATCTATTCTTATGTTAAGTTACATTATATCATATTGTTCTATTTTGGTTCAGTGCATGTGAACACAGTTTACATCTCTTTCCAGTTTATTTCAAGGTTTAATTAGTGAAGACAGTAATTTATAAAGAAACACATTTAGTTTTTTTGAAAAATATCTCTTATTTTGGACTTTACCTAATTCAATTGTTACAGTTAATACATAACTCTGTTTTCCAGTGTTAAGAGAGAATACATGGAAAACGATTATGTGGAAAGAGGTAAGAATGTATTTTAAGTGAGTAATAAGCACCTCCCATAATGAGAGTTACAGATTTTTATCTCTGAAACATGTCTTCAAGAACTGTCATATTATCCTATTTTGTAGATGAGGAAGGAAGTAGAGGACCAAAGAGAATAACTAATTTGCTCAAGGTCATACAGCCCGGAAGTGGTGAAAAAAGGCTTTAAATTTAAGTCTCATTGGTTGGAAGTCTACGTGCTTTCTAATATGTCTCTGTGTTACTTTTGTGTCACTGACTGGAATATTTAGAGATAATGCTGCTTCACAAGCTGTTGCTCAGGGTACAAGGTAACCTTACACAGAGACTACCTCAGGGAATGTCTTCATGAATATTTGCCCTTGAGGTAGAAGTTAAAGGCATAGGGGGGCTTGATACTTTGTCCTCATTAATAATTCCTTGCTGACCAGTGTAAATGCCTTTGAAGACCAATTATAAGAGTGTTTTGGTTTCTAAATATCATCAGTATGCCTTTCCCTGAGAGAGATCAAGCAGTAGAGTTAATCATGATTGCATTTTGCTCCTCTCACTGGGACTAAGAGAAAAAGTCCCTGAGACATCTACTCTATTCCTGGTTGGCAGAGTCTCAGGGGAGAGGGTTGGTGAGAGACAGAGGACAGGAGTGAGGCTGCAGTGGGAGCGGGAGCGGGGGCGGGGGAACTTTTTTCTGCAGAGGGGTGATTACATGATTGAGTTTTTTTTTTGTTTTTTTTTTTTTTTTACATGATTGAGTTTTAATTTACCGCCATTGCCTTCCACTAGAAGAATGAGTTACACAGCTAGAGCCAAGGACCAGGAATTCTTGTCTCTCTGACTCCTTTTACCACCTGTACGATCAAATGGAGCACTTTATAGATTGGGTGTTTACAAAAGGAAAAGGGAGTTGATTTGAGGGTCCTGTGGGCCAAAGAGAAAAAGTTTGTAAGAGATGACCACTCTTAGGGAAACCTGTTATCCTATGTTATCTGATAACTCCCTGTTATCAGATCCCCGGGGGCATAATCTTCTGTGTCAATATCGTTTCTGGGGGGAAATCTAGTTTTAATTACAAAGTGTCAACTTGTCTCATTCTAGCTGTTGTGAGATCTTGCTGTTGTTTATATAAGCTACAAATGCTTTATTGCTCACTGTACTGTGAACTTGAAGTAAGTTGTGAATGTTTAATTGTCAATCCTTTTTCTCAGAATTTATGGACACTTACAGCTTTTAAGTTTCTTTCCTCACTTTGATCCAGAAGTATTTAATTAATCTCTGCTGAATTAATGAAGATAGAAATTATCTGTATAATCATATTATGAAAAGAAAAATAGTCTCCTCGTTCTTTTCCTCCTCAGAAAGAAATTACTATTTTTTTCAGTATAGTCCAGAAATTGGTTTGGGAGTGAACTTTACCCTCTTCCTCTGCCCACCCTCCCTCCTTCTGCCCCACATTTCTAGCTGCCCAGGAAGGGCCTGCCAGTTTTTAGAGCTGTGTCCTCAATACCTAGGACAGTGTAAATGCTCAAGGGGTTAAAGAAAAAGTACACGGGAAGAAAGCATTAAAAACTCATGCCGCTTTCTTCACATATTGTTCCTGGTATTTACATCTTTCTCTTTTAGTTACAAGTTAGAATTCCTTCATACATTCAGTCAACAAATATTGATTGATCGATTGACTAATGTGTCAGGTGGAGGGAGATGGGTATTTTTTCTGCTCTGCATGGAGCTCACAGACCAGCAGAGAAAAGCCCACCTTTAGGCAAGCAATTACGGTGTGATAGTGTAAGAACAGTGCATAATTGCAAAAACAGTACTATCAATTAGTCTGTTTGGATTTCTCAACCTTGGTGTAAGGACCTATTTAGCCAGAGTGCTTCCATCTGGTTAAGCAATAATTTTGTTATTTAAAACTTAAACTGTCCCTGCCCCCCTTTCCCCAGGGCACTTACTTAAAAACAAGTCCCAGAAACCAGTCCCAGGTAACAAAGCCCAAATACAAGGGTGGGTCAGGCCAGGTGGAGACATCTGATAAGTGGGGGTATGCATACTGTCTCCCTAGTTACCAAGGAGTATGGGCCCCACCCTCTGGGCACCTTTTGGGCACCAATTCTGACCAAGGTGATAGGCTAGTTCAAATGTCTACTAGGGTAAATTGCAATTCGGTTGGTCACCTAGCATGACTGTGCAGCTTTCTCTGTGTTACAATTTCATTGGCCACCTGTGCGTGGGCAGGCCCAACCACATGGCCTTTGCCCTTAAAAGCTAGTCTGTGAAGCAGAGAGGGGTCGCCCTCTCTGTAAGAGGTGTGGCCCCGAACGTTCGGTTTGATTATTGATGCTTGGCACGAAATAAAGCTTTGCTTGACCTTCGTTTTGTATCAGTCTTGCTCCTTTAATCACGGACCCATTATTGGGGAACCCAACATTGGGGACTCAACACTTGGCACTATTTACATTTTGGGGCCAGAAAATTCTTTGTTCTGGGTGGTTGTCCTGTCCATTGTGAACTTTTAGCAGCATCTCCGGCCTCCACCCACTAGTTCCCAGTAGCATTGTCTCCTAAAACCCGTGAAGTTGTGGCACCCAGAAATGTTTCCGGACATGGCCAAATGTCCCTGGGGGGAAGGGAGGGACACCTGCCCCCAGTTAAGAACAACTCTTTTAGAGGAATGACTCCCTCAAAAAACAAAATTGTTCTAATGTAGCTGAAGTTTCTTAGCATGGCTCCAGGATTTTCACCTCCTAATTTTTCTTAAGAATATTTTATGCATTTTGACTCTATTTTGCTTTTTAAAATTCATGCTTCTGTGATTTCTTTCCTTGTTTAAAAGGTAAATGTGGGTGACATTGTGAAGGCCTCCAACGGACAGTTCCTTCCTGCAGACGTGGTTCTGATCTCTTCCAGGTTCGTTGTGATAGTGGGCATTCAAGAAACTTTTTTTTTTTTAGGTTTATTTATTCATTTTAGAGTGTGCGGGGGAGGGTGGCAGACAGGGAGTGAGAGTCTCAAGCAGCCTCTGTGCTGAGCATGGAGCCCCATGCAGGGCTCGATCTCAAGACCCTGAGATTGCAAGCTGAGCTGAAACCAAGAGTCCGGAACTGAACAGGTTGAGCCAGCCAAGGAATTTATTCTGAATTAGAAATTTTAAGAAAATCATAGGCCTTCCCTTCTCACCCCTTTCTCTATCCCTTTTTCTATATTATAGACCAGCAAAGTTACTGCAGAGTTGTGGAATCAGCAAAATTTTACCGTGAAAGGTCTGATAGTAAATATTTTCAGCTTTGAAGGCCATGCAGTCTCTGTTGTAGCATCAGAAGCAGCCATAGGCAATATAGAAACAAATAGGTGTGGACATGTTCCAATAAAACTTTATTTATAAAAAGAGGCAGGACCCAGAGTTAGCCTGTGGGCCATAGTTTGCTGACTGCTATTCTGTACTTCTATTATCTTTTCTTTAATTTTGCTGGACATATTTTCTTCTTTCCTAATTGTTAGATTAATTCCATCCCTTCTATAATTTCTACAGACAGTCAGCAAAATATAAAATATTTACATTTATGATCACATTTTAATCTCCTAGCAATTCTGAGGTGTTCCCTTTCTAAGAACAAAGTGACTCACACAGAGAAGTAAGTGATTTTTTTCAATATCATTAAGTGGACTCATTTGAGGACCAAGTTTAAAAACACAGCCTCCGTTCTTTTTGTAGAACTATATTGCTTTATTCATTGGCTATTTTGGAGGAAGCTTACACAGAGACTCCCTGCAATGGGTATTTCCTTTCCATGAGGTCATGTCTGACCACCTCTCCATATGCTTCTATGTTGGGCCCCCTGGGGAGCTTGGCTGTCCCCTCCTTCATGTTCTCTGTAAGGAGAACACAGTCTGGGGCATCTGTGGGTAAGAGTGGCTACAGTCATGAACACCACTGCGTTTGACATGTTGGGTAAACTCTTTACCTAGATCAAGTCATAATCACTCAAAGTGATTAAAAAACAAAAGTTCCTAGCCTTCTAGACACACATCCTCTTGGAGCATGACGAGATTTATTGGGAAGAGAGATTTGTTCTAGAGCCATTGTCTAAGCTTCTGGAAAAGCAGTAATACCAATGCTAGTTCTTATTCCTACCAGATACACTTTGTTCTTTTGCCATCAATGCATTAACCCATTGGACAAAGGAACTTAGTGTTGTCGATGTGTTTCTCTCTTGGGTTCGGTTAGGAGTATGGGGTTCACCCAGAAGCCAGGGAGGTACCATAAAGGGCTTTGTTTCTATAACCTCTACATCATTTGTATGAGCTTCCAGCCATATCAAGGGGGAAAATTATTTGAGAAACAGGAAAAGCCCTCAAAAGTAACTAAAAGAATAGGAAAAAAAGGCAAAAAGAGGGAAAAATAAAATGCCCTTAATCAGGTAGTAGAATAAATAAAAACCATCAATTACAAATAAAGCAAATAGATTTCAGAAGTGAAAGAATATTATAAAACTGTCCAGCTATATGTTGTTTACAAGAATTTCACAAAACACAAGTGCTCAGGAAGATTGAAATGAAAGGATGAAAAAATACATACAGAAAATAGAAAACAAGTCCAGAAGAGATGGTATCACCATTAGATACAATAGACTTTGAGACAAAAAGCATTATTTGAGATAAGGTATCATAGAAGAAAAAGAAAAAAAGCCACTTCATAATAACAGTTTCAAGTCACAGAGGAATGTCATAGGTTAAAGATACAGAAAAAACTTCAACATCTACAAGAAATTTACAAACTCAACATCCTACTGGGAGGTTTCAGTATTTGCTTTCAGGAATTGATCAAATGGAGAAAAAAGTCAGTATGGTGGTAGAAGATTTGAAAAGCACAGTGATAACCTTGAAATAATGGCATGTATAGAGATTTTTGGTATATCGTGTATCAAAAAGTGATGTATACATATTCTTCACAATTCTTCACAATTAGGAACACTTGTCAAAATTGTTAGGACATAAGAACGAATCAACAGATTCTGAGAGACTGGTATTCCACAGGCTACTTGTTCTGACCATAATGCTATTATGTCTGAAATCAGTAATAAAAAGATAACTACGAACCTTATATGTTAGAAATAAAACATGGCCCTAAACAACTCATTAGCCAAGGAGGCAATCCTAATGGAAATTGGAAAATACTTAGATTTTAGTAGTTATGAGAATACATCAAACCTCCTATGATACAGCTAAGTTAACACTTTAATTTAAAATGCTTTCATTAAAAAAAGAAGAAATGCCAAAAAAATGAGCTAAGAATCTAGTCTAAAATGTTAGCTACAGTAGAAAAGAATAAACTCAAAGAAGTTAGGCATAATAGAAAAAGATTTTGGAAGTTCTTACTTTGTTGTGTCACTGGCATCTTTAGTAAAGATATATTTTTATTTTGTGGGTATATGGTCTTGGCTGGCAAAATTGATACAGATTGCTTTACTTTAAACTTGATATTCAGTAAATGAGATACAGTCCAAAGAGTAAGACTGAATTTAAGACTAAGTAAACTTTAATGACAATTTTTTGTTATTCTTTGTGGCATTTTCCCCCCAGACAATTAATTTTCATGAGTAAATTGCATTTGACATGGAATAAAATCTGACAAAGCAAATGTTCTTTAATTCAGTGTCTTGATTTCTTAACTGGTGAGGTTAGATAGAAATAGAGAAGCCCAGGGTGCCTGGGTGGCTCACATCATGATCTCAGGTCCTGGGATCCAGCCCCACATCAGGCTCCCTTCTTGGTGGGGAGTCTGCTTCTCCCTCTGCCTCTTCTTCTCTCTTTCTCAATCTCTCTCTCTCTCTGTCTCTCATGAATAAATAATAAAATCTTAAAAAAAATAGAGAAGCCAAAGTGTAGTGTTTGTCTGAGAGCCCCTGCTCTGTCCAGAGTTATCCTAAAGATTTTATTCTCATTATAAAGGCCATTGAGGGACGCCTGGGTGGCCCAGTCATTTAAGTGTCTGTCTTCGGCTCAGGTCATGATCGCAGAGTCCTGGGGTCAAGCTCCACATTGGGCTCCTTGTTTACTGGAGAGTCTGCTTCTCCCTCTCCTGCTGTCCCTCCCCATCTAGCTTGTGCTCTCTCTCTCTCACACTCATTCTTTCTCAAATAAATAAATGCATAAATAAAATATTAAAGAAGAAAGAAGGCAGCCATAGAGCTTGAGCCATTGGGAACTCCAATGGACCCATCTTAGAAAATAACAGAATTTTAGGTTTGACCTTAGTTGTGACACTGGTTTGTTTTGAGCTATATAACCTCTTCTGTTCACCCTCAGCCATTTCTCTTTTTGGGATTAAAGAGTAATCACTCAGCTTTGTGAGGGTAGAAAATTTTCTACTACAAAGTGAATTTTAGGCAGGGTAGTATCAGACTGCTAATTTCTCCTGAAAAAGTAATTGTAGTTCTTTCAGTTTTGAACAGACCTTTCAGCTGTTGGTGTAGGTCCCATTTCACTGTTAACGTTATTGGGAATTTGATTTTTGGAGAGACGGTGATTCAGTGTTACTTGCTTTATTTTCCTTAGTGAACCTCAAGTAACATGTTATGTAGCAACATCTAATCTGGATGGGGAGACAAATCTAAAAATACGACAGGTAAGGATAACTTCGAAATCCTAATTTTGTGCTTAAGCTCACAATGTCAAGTTTTGGCAGGTGCCAGTTTATTTGTCTTTGTTTTTTGTTTGTTTGTTTGTTCATGAAGAAAAGTATCTCACTGCTGTCATGTACGGATATGATTCATCCTCATCAGTTATTTACAGGGGACTTTAAAAAGAATATGTAGGAACTAGGTGATATGGTACTAGTGCAAGAAAAAGAATGTCCTATAAAACACAGATCATATAAAGGATAACATGCCTTGATGCATATTATTTTGAGGATATTTTTGCTCTTTGGTGATAAAACTACTGTCATGATAAATATCATAACAAGATTAAAGGGGTATAAATGAGCTCTGAGTACATATACCACTGCTTTTTAAATTATCATTTGAATTTCAGAGTAACTTGTGATAATGAATGGAAGGAGATAGTTTTCTAATTAACTTCTTATTAATGGAAAAAAGATGATCTTTAAGATAATTGAGTCTTTGCTTTGTCACTTTGCTTCAATAAGAAGTCTTTAAATTTACATTTGATTATTTACATGTCGGCTAATCTTTTTTTGCAAACTTTAATTTGATTGAAAATGCAAACAAATTTTAGAATTTATTAAAGTAATGTATCATCTTTGTAAAAATAATATAAATAATACAGGAACTTTGTCTATTAAACCTTATCTCCACCTTCCAAATCCCACTTTTATCCCCAGTACTAACTGTTATAATAGTTTGGTGGTACCCTCTTGATTTTTTAAAAAATGCAATTGTAGACTTCTGTTTCAGGGGAAATGAAGTAGACATACTTTCTTTTATTTTCTCTGCTAAGTACAACTAAAAACTTTGGACATTATATAGAAAACAAATATGAGAAGATACTGAAAGAGTGATAGAAGAAGGTAGATTGTGGGGCCTTGGAACCCAGGGAACAACAAGGTGGTGAGTCATATATACCTTTTGTCATATATACAAGGCTTAGAACTGAAGAAACCCAAAACCCAGAAAAACCAATTGATACAGACCAAAAAAAAAAAAAAATGCCCCAACAAAAGCCTCCTTTCTCTAGTCAAAGGACCAGCAAAGGGGCAGTCAGCAAGACAGAAAGTTTGAGACAATGACCACTCTTCCCCAGTCAAACACCAGAGTAAAAATTTGGCCCCACTCTCACCTGTGTCAGCAAAGATTGAGTGTGGAGCCTAGAATTTCATCTTTACCCAGCTTTAATGAGGCTTCCAACTCCCCAAAAAATATGGTGTCAGAGAAACCAAGTAGGAAGCCAAGAGTTTCATTTTGCAATAAAGATGGTGATAAGGAACTCCTCTCTTTTCACTGAGTCAGTGAAGACTACATGGACAGCGGTAATAAGGTGCTGCAACCCCTTCAGTCCAGGGAGATAATGATGGAGGCCTACAGGGGAGCCAGAACTCCCACTCCTGCCCAGCCGTAATAAGGAGCACCTCCATTTGGTTGTCAACAGAGGCCAGGTGTGCAACTTACCTTTCTGTCCCCCATCTTGCTGTAATGAGGCAACACTCCCGTTCCCTGTCAGAGTAGTGTCAAAGGAAGCCACCTAACAGAAAGTGTAATGATATCTAGATCGTATAATTCCCCAGATGTCTAGATTTCAATAAAGAGTCATTCATTATACCAAAAACCAGGAGGATCTCAAACTCAATGAGAAAAGAAAATCGGGGTGCCTGGGTGGCTCAGTGGGTTAAGCCTCTGCCTTCGGCTCAGGTCATGATCTAAGGGTCCTGGGATCAAGCCCCACGTCGGGCTCTCTGCTCAGTGGGGAGCCTGCTTCCCCCTCTCTCTCTGCCTGCCTCTCTGCCTACTTGTGATCTCTTTCTCTGTCAAATAAATAGTCTTTAAAAAAAAGTAATCAACTAATGCTAACACAAATATAATGAGATGCTAGAATTATCTGAGAGAGATTTTAAAGGATCCATAAGGAAAAAAGTTTCAGTGTGCAACTACAAACATGCTTGAAATAAATGAAAATATAAAAAGTCTCAACAAAGAAACAAAATCTGAGCAAAGCAATAGAAGACTTAAAGATGACTCAAATGGAAACTTCAGAACTTAAAAGTACAATAAGTACTTAAGGCATCAAAAACTCTTAAGGGATGAGCTCAACAGCAGAATAGAAGGGACAGAGGAAAGAATCCATGAACTGAAAGATAAAACAGTAGCAACTTCCAACTTGAACAGCAGAGATAATAGGCTGAAAAAGAAATGAGTAGAGCTTCAGACACCTGTAGGAATATAACCAAAGAGCTAACATTCATGACATGAGATGCTGGAAGGAGAAGAAAGGGTGCACCTGAGAAACTACTGGAAGAAACAGTAGCTAAAACTTCACAAATTTGCCAAAAGACATAAACTACAAATTTCAGAAGCTGGGCAAGCCAAAAAAGATAGACCCAAAAAATCCATACCAAGACACATAATAGTAAAACTTCTGAAAACAAAGAAAAAAAATATTTTAAAGCAGTAAGAGAAAAAGGACCCTACCTAGAGGGGAAAGACCCTTTGTATAACACTACATTTCTCATTAAAATCCAGGGAGGACAGAAAAAAATGGCATAACATTTAAAAAATGCTGATGGGGGGGCACTTGGGTGGCTCAGTGGGTTGAGCCTCTGCCTTAGACTCAGGTCCTGATCTCAGGGTCCTGGGATCGAGCCCTGCATCGGGCTCTCTGCTCAGCAGGGAGCCTGCTTCCCTCTCTCTCTCTCTCTCTCTCTGCCTCCTCTCTGCCTACTTGTGATCTCTCTCTGTCAAATAAAAATCTTTAGAAAAAAAAATGCTCATAGGGAAGAACTGCCAGTCCAGAATCATATACCCAGAAAAATATTTTTAAAGAATGAAGAGAGAATTAAAACATTCCCAATTGAAGGAAAAATAATGGAATTATTGTCACAGGACAATAATGGCTAAAGGAAGGTCTTGAAACAGAAAGGAAACCATAAAAAAGGAACATAAGGAGAAAGGAAGAAGGACTCTGATAAACAAAAATAAGGCTAAATACAATAAGTTTTTATTTTTCCTCTTGAGTTTCCTAAATTATGTTTGGTGGCTGAAGCAAAAATCATAAAGTTATCTAATATAGTTCTAAATGTGTGCAAGAAAATATTTAAAATGTATAACGGGAGAGTAAAGAGACGTAAAAGGAAGTATGGCTTCTACATTTAAATTTGTAAAATGATGATACAAATGAACTGTGAGAAGTTGCTTATAAATAATGTAATGTCTGGGGCAACCACTACAATAGTTATACAAAGGGAGATACTAAAAAACACTATTAACAAACCAAAATGGAATCCTAAAAAATGTTCAAGTAACCCAAAGGAAAGCAAGAAAAAGCAAAAAGCAAAACCAGAGAGGACAAACAAAAATCAATAATTCTATTAAATGTAAATGGTATTAATATGCCATTAAGTATTGGATTAAAGTAATATCTAGTAGATTAAAAACATGATCCATGTATATGCTGTCTATTCAAAACTCATTTTAATTATAATGGTATAGGCAGGTTAAAAGTAGAAAAATGGGGGTGCTTGGGTGGCTCAATTGGTTAAGCGTCAGCCTTCTGCTCAGGTCATGATCCCAGGATCTAGGATCCAACCCCATGTGGGGCTTCCTGTTCAACTGAGAGCGTGCTTCTCCCTCTCCCTCTGCCTTCCCCCACCCCACTTATGCTTGCTCTCTCTCAAATAAAATTTTTTTTTTAAAGTAAAAAGATGGAAAAAGATATATCATGTAAAGATTAAGTAAAAGAAATCAGGAGTGCCTATGTTGATATCAGAGCAAGTAAATACTAGAGCAAATGATGTTGCTAGAGACAAAAAGGAACATTTTTTTATAATTATATAAAGATGAGAGAGTCAATCCAACAATATGATGTAAGAATGTTAATGTGTGTATACATCAAAAAACAGAACCGCAAATATGTAAAGCTGAAAGTGATAGAACTTAAAAGATAAATATACAAATCCACATTTATGGTTGGAGACTTCAGCAACCCACTTTCATTAATTGACAGAACAACTAGATTGAAAATTCTCTAAGATACAGCACTACAGGCCATTAATCAACAGGATCTGTTTGATATTTATTTATACAACATTCAACAATACCCAACAAAGAAAGACCCACATTCTTTTTAGTGCTCAAAGAACATACACCAAGATAGATAGCTGTGTCATGAAACAAGCCTCATAAAATTAAAAGAGTTGAAACCATGGAGAGTGTGTTCTCCAACCATGGTGGAATAAAGCTGGAAATCCATGACAATGATAACAGAAAAATTTAAAAGCCCTTGAAAAAGGTAAATTGAATAACCCAATAACTACTAAGGAAATTGAATTTACAATTTAAAACCACCCCCCAGAAGAAATCTCAAGCTCAGGGGGTTTCACTGGAGATTTCTAACAAACATACAAAGAAAAATTAACATCAATTATACACAGTCTCCTCCAGAAAAAAGAAGAGGAGGGAACATTTCTGACTCATTTTTTGAAGCTGTTATTATTACTCTGATCACCCAAACTAGACAGAAATAGTGAAAAAACAAAAACAACAAAAAGAGTCTAATATCCCTCATGAATATAGACCTCCAAGTTCTTTAAAAGTATTTGTAAGAAGAATTCAGCAATATATGAAAAGAATTACAAAAGTTTATTCCATGTATTCAAGGCTTGTTTAATAATTGAAAATCAATCCATGTACTCCACCATTTTAGGCTAAAGAGAAGAAAAATGATAATATCAATAAATATAGGAAAAGCATTTGACAAAATTCAGTGTCAATTAAAAAAAAAGCTTAGAGAAATGTAGAAATAGAGGGGAACATTCTCAACTTGGTAAAAAATATCTACAAAAAAACTTAGAGCTAATATTAAAATATATATGGTGAAATATAAGTGGTAAAGACTAAATGCATTCCCCCAAGATAGGAAACCGGCAATCTCAGCTCTCCCTATTCTTGTTCACATAGCACTGGAAGAGGCAGAAAGTACAATAAGAGGAAAACAAAGCATACAGATTGGAAGGGAAGTGATAAGTCTGTCTCTGTTTGGTTTTGACGTAGTCATCTAGGTAGAAAAAGTTGTCTACCTAGATTCCCAAGGAATCTAAAATAAAATGAAATAATGTGTTTTTGGCAAGGATGTAGGATACCAGATAAACATACAAAACCACTTTTATTTCTGTATAGTAGTAATGTTAAAAATACAGTATCAGGGCATCTGGGAGGGTCAGTCGCTTAAGCATCTGCTTTCAGCTCAGGTGGTGATCCCAGGATCTTAGGACTGAGCACCATGCCTGACTCCCTGCTCAGCAGAGAGTCTGCTTCTCCTTCTCCTTCTGCTCCTTCCCCTACTTCTGCTCATTGTGTGCATAAAATCTTAAAAAAAAAAAAAAGGTGTCATTTATAAATGCTCTAAATATGAATTAGGGGGCACCTGGGTGGTACAGTTGGTTAAGCATCTGACTCTTGGTTTTGACTCAGGTCATGATCTCAGGGTTGTGAGATGGAGCCCTGCATTGGGCTTTGCACTTGGTGGCTCTCTTTCCCTCTGCCCCTGCCCTTTCTCTCTTTCTAAAATAAATAAATCTTTTAAAAAATATGAATTAAGTGTAAATCTAACAAGACAGGATCTGTATGCTGAAAATTTCATTACAATGTTGATGAAGGAAATTAAAGAAGATTTAGATAAATGGAGAGATAAATAGTGTTCATGGAATGGAAGACTCAACATAGTAAGAATGTTAAGTCTTCCTGAATTGAAATTCAGGTTTAATGTGACTCCTATGACAATACCAGCAAGATCTTTTGTAGAGATAGATGAGCTTATCCTAAAATATGTATAGAAATGCAAAGAAACTATAATAGTTAGAACAACTTTGAAAAAGCAGCATAAAATGGAAGGAATAAGTCTACCTGATTTCAAGTCATTCTATGACTATTACCAAGAATGTGTAGTTTTGGTAAAAGGATAGACACACAGCTCAATGCAGCAGACTAGAAAACCCCGAAATAGATCTACACAAATATCCCCAGATGATTTTGTCAAAGGAGCAAAAGCAATTAATTGGAGGAAAAGACCTTTTCAACAAACAGTGCTGGAGCAATTGTATGTTCATAGGAAAAAAACAAATTAAAGAACTCTTGACCTAACTCTCATACTTTATACAAAAGTTAACTAGTGATTTATCATAACTTAAATGTAAAATGTAAAACTATAAAACTTGTAGGGAAAAAAATTTGGAAAAAAAAATCTTCAGAATTTAGATTAGGCCAAGATTTTTTAGAATCAATCCTAAAAATATGACCCAGGAAAGGAAAAACTGATCAATTGGACCTCATTAAAATGAAAAGTTTTTGCTTTTGAAGAGGATGAAAAGACAAGCTGAAAACTGGGAGAAAATATTTGCAAACCACATACCTGACAAAGGCCTCATATATAGAATATATAAAGAACTCTCAAAACTCTACAGGAAAAAAAAAAAAAAAGCTAAACCAAACAAGTCAATCAGAACATGTGCAAAAAGAGACATTTCACAGGACAGGATAATAAAATGGTAAATAAGCACAAGAAGATAGTTTCGACATCGTTAGCCATCAGGGAAGTGCAAATTAAAATCAAAGGGAAATGTTACTACACACCTATCAGAATGGCCAAAATTAAAAATAGTTCCAACACCAAATGTAGGTAAGGATGTGGAGAAACTGGATCATTTGAACACAATGGGTGAAAATATAAAATGATACAGCCGTTCGAGAAAACATTTTGGTGGTTTTGTATAAAACTAAACATGCAAATGTTAGACAACCCAGTAATTGTACTATCCCAGAGAGATGAAAACCTATGTTCACATTGACAGACAACCTTTATGCAAATGTTTATAGCAGCTTTATTAGCAATAGCCAGCTGTCCTGTAGTGGGTGAATGTTTAAGATACATCTATATTTATTTTTGTTTATTGATCTTAAATCCAGCCACCTTACATCTCTCTTATACATTTTTATGATTTTTTAAGTCAAGCAGATAGGACTTTTTGGGTAATAAATTCTTTCTTTAAAAGTTGGTTCATTATGCTCAAGGAGGAGCGTGAGGTGTCTGTGCTCGGGCCCCCCCAGAGCTCGGCTCCCGTGACCACCACCGTGATCAACATCCATGGTGAGACAGCCGTGCCCGACCACATTGTCTGGTCCCTGTTCAACACCATCTTCTTGAACTAGTGCTGCTTGGGCTTCATGGCCTTCGCTTACTTTGTGAAGTCCAGGGACCGGAAGATGGTGGGTGACATGATTGGGGCCCAGACTTATGCCTCCACCGCCAAGTGCCTGAACATCTGGGCCCTGGTCTTGGGCCTCCTGCTGACCATCATGTTCATCACCCTTTTTGTCACTGGATCACTGAAGATTCCGCAGATGATTTCCGAGATGGTCAGACCGAGGCTACTAAGGAGCTGCCCGTGGCCTGAGGCTGTCCCCTGGGCCGCAGCCTTTTCTGTCCGCGTCAGTCTACCATTGCAGTCGATAAAGCGCTTGTGTGTGGGGTGCCGTGTTTTCACAGATTCCCCATTCTGCCTCTGAAAAAAAAAAAAATTGGTTCTTTTATGGTGTTTACTTTTCAGTAATCATTTAATTTCTTTTTATCCCAGACTTATGGCATTACCTAGAAACTCCTGAGCAGTTGCAAATAAATTTGGTGATAGAACTTAGTCTCTTCTTGATCTAACATGGAAATGCTTTAACATTTTATAGTTAAGTGTGGATAGTTGCTTTTGTTTGCTTTACCAAATTTCCGAAGTTTTGCTAAGAATTCTATTTTTCTAGAATTTTATTTTAAAGATTTTTACTAATTTTTTCAGTCTCTCGATATGATAATGCTTTTTCTTTTTTAATTCATTAATCTATCACCCTTGAGCATCTGTTTTTGAGTGTGCTGGTAATACATATTTTCTTTTTCTGGGAAATAATTTGTTCATGTTGTTTGTTCATTTTTCTATTGGGATATTTATGTTTTTGTTTATAGGATTTCTTTACATATTTTTCATACTAATTCTTTATGAGTTATATGTATTATAAATGTCTAGAAGACATTGACCCTGTTGGTAACTTGCTCTCATACTTCTTTAAGGCATCTTTTGATTAACAGAAGTGCATCTCAAACTTTTTCAGTGTAGGTTTCTGAGTGTCGAAATTTCCAAGACATTGTTTGCATGCTTGAAAATATTTGCATTAAACTTTCACATTTGTATTTGGGAAGATATAACATTCTAAGTTTAAAGGTCTTTTATTTAGATAATTAAAAATAAAAATTCACTGTCTTCCTATATCTTGTATTGCTGTTAAAAAGACCCATGACAATTTGGTTCTTGTTCTCCTGAAGATGATCCACTTTTTCTCTCTGGAAAGTTGAGATCATCTTATTGCAATGAGACATTCTCTAGATCAGTGTTTCTCCAAGCTTGATCCCTGGACCAGCGCTGTCAGCATTCTTTTGGAAATGCAAATTCTAGTGACCCACCCCAAACCTACGGAATAAAAGAATCCTGGGGGCAAATCTCAGCAATCTGTATTTTAAAGACTTCCAGATGAATCTGATGCAAGCATATCAGGTGATACATGGAATCAGTATTGTAGATCCTTGCTACTCTAAGCATGGTCCAGAGTTCAACATCATTAGTCATAGATGTATCAAACATGATATGATGTTTGGTTAAACTGACTAAGCTTTCAAAAATGTTATTTTTCTATAGAGATGATTAGAACGTAACTTTCCTACTTCTTTCAACCTTATTAAAATTATTTGCAAAATGCTGGGGTGGAAAAGTTTTCTACCAAAGTTTATGTTAAAGTTTTATGTACATTATTTATTACCTGATATATGCAGTGTAGTTTTAGACTCTGATTTTCTTAATTTGCTCTTAACCACTAGAGACATTGAACTTTGCTATTAAGATTAAATTTTCATTATTTTTTAACTTTGACTTTATCTTACAGGCTTTGTCAGAAACAGCTGAAATGCAAACAGAAAAACAATTGTCAAGCCTATCTGGAAAAATAGAATGTGAAGGACCTAATCGTCATTTCAACACCTTCGTTGGAACCTTGTATCTAAATGGTAAAAGGTATCGTCTTTCACACCTCAAACATTTTTTTAAAATGGAAAAAAAAATGTGGCAGTTTTTGTTCTCTTGGTTGATAACATTTTAAACCTTTATATTTTTTCATTTTTTACTTGATGTTGAAATACCTGAGGTGTCAATATATTATTAAAAAAAAAAGGAATTTTTAAGTAAGGGAGGGAAGTGTATGGCATCTTCTTAATCGGTATACCTGCAAATGGAAAGACTGGAGAAGTTGTCGGTCCAAGTTCCCTTTGCGGACAAGCACTCAGCACATCCCTTGGGGTAAATTAGTGGAAAGAAAAAGGTTTTGAAATTCATCCAAGAAGAGAAGCCACTAAGGTTTCAGTTTGATAATGAAGGATTTTTCTTAATTTCTACCCCACTTAGCTTCCACTTAAGACTTTTACAGAAACATCTTTTATATAGTAGGTTGGCTGTGCTGGAGGGGAGGAGGACAGGTAAATATGGCCGACTGAGCTTCCTCTGTGTGCTCTGAATGCCCACGTGTAATCTTTTCTGCAGATTACCAAGTCGGCACCCAGGTACTTATTCCTCCACCTAATCTTCCTGACAATAAGTTTTATAGTCACCCTACACACAAGAGATATTTTCTTTCTAAAAGTTTAGTCGACATACTTTTGGGTTAGTGAAAATGGATGCTAAAACATTGGTTTTCCATGCATTTTTAGAAAGAGGTATTTCTATGAAGACACAAATGTTTTTATTGCTCTTTACCCCCAAAGTTGAACTTGACAGAAAGAAATATACTAAGGCGAAAACTTACACTTGCTTTATATTGTGAAAAGGAAAGGAAAATCTTTTTTGGTTTACTTATAAATGCTCTTCTTTATTTTTAGTCCTGTTCCAATTGGACCAGATCAGGTCTTGCTAAGAGGTACACAACTTAAAAATACTCAGTGGATTCTTGGAATAGTTGTTTACACTGGATTTGAAACCAAATTCATGCAGGTAAAGTAACTTGTGATGACAAGTAGTATTGCCTCTAGATTTTTTCTTCTTTTAGGAGGTGAGGGATTTAGTATTTATCTCTTGAATTTAGGAAGATTATTTCTGGGAGCACCTGGGTGGCTCAGTTGGTTAAGTGTCTGCCTTTGGCTCAGGTCATGGTCCCAGAGTCCTGGGATCAAGTCCCACAACAGGCTCCCTGCTCAACAGGGAGTCAGCTTCTCCTTCTCCTTCTGCCCCTCCTCCTGCTCAAGCTCTCTCTTAAGTAAATACATAAAATCTTTTTTTTTTTTTTTAAGGAAGCTTATTTCTGTTTATTAACCTGAACTTTGAAGGGAGGTCCATATTTCATTTTAGTCTATATGGCTCCAATTTATGGTAAGATTATTTTGGCCAAAATGACATTAGAAGTTCTGTGTGAATTCCTTCTCTCATGTACCATTCCTCTCAATCATTTTTTTTCTTTCTTTTTTTAATTCTATAATGAGCAAATATTTAATAATATGTATACAGACACATAAATGTGCAGAAAACACTTCATGTTGGCAAAAATGGTACCAATCTGTACAGACTATTATGTGAATTGCTATTTAAGACTTAAAATTACATTCTATATTAACATAGGGAGAGGTGCCAAGGTGGCTCATTCGGTTGAGGCTTGGACTCTTGATTTCAGCTCAGGTTCTGATCTCAGTGTCGAGGAGGGATTGAGCCCTGCATGGGGCTCCATGCTTAGAGCAGAGTTTGCTTAAGCTTCTCTCTCCCTCTCCCTCTGCTCCTCCTCCCACCTGTGTGCTCTTTCTCTCTGTCTCAGATAAAAAAATAAATCCTTAACATGTGGAAATGATATAGCTACCTTAGAGAGTCTAGGGGAGAGAAACCATTATAAATATTGCTGCAGTGAACATGGATAGTTGCTTATTTATTTTATTTTTACAGAAGATAAATCTCTAACATTGAAATTGTTGAAACAAAAGGCAGCATGTTTTTTGGAAGTTTTTATTTAAATTCCAGCTGGAGGGAGATGGGTGGGGGGTGGGCTAAATAGGTGATGGAGATTAAGGAGGGTACTTGTTGTGATGAGCACCAGGTGTTGTGAGGAAGTGTTGAATCACAAAATCATATATGCCTGAAAGTCAATTGCCATCTTTGTTTGGGAGTAGGAACTTCTTGCATGTTTATTATTCATGAGAACTTGACAGTAGCTCTACCCATTATACTCTCTGCTAAAATACAACATTTGGCTTTGGCTATTCCTTCTCTAAATATCTCTTTAGTACCAATGTAATGCCAGACACTATGCTAAGACCTTGGGATCTAGTAGACCTATTGCTTGTCCCTGAGTTACTTGCAGTGTGTGAAGGAAGACAGTCGAGGTAACATAATAGCAAGAGGTCCCTCAGGAGCGGTGAGTGTAGGATGTTCCAAGAATTGGCATGTGTCCAAGGGCCATGTGGGCACTGCAACTCAGGGTGACTGTTGTATAAATGGCAGAGAGAGAAGTCATGGAATGGTGACAGATGAGTCTGAGGAAAGTTGGAAGCTATACCACTGAGACCTGGGTACATTTTCTTGCAAAGCTATGACTGGTGACACTCCACTCTGTTTGTTTCCCAATTTCTTGCCTCATTTTTCTTCTTCTTCTCGTTCCTCCTGCCCTGGGATTGTACCCTTGCAACAACGCTTTAATGGGTAAGATTTCCTTATACTCTGTATACTAGCAGCCTCAGACTAAGACAGTGATGCAAACATACTCTCTCCCCAACTAGAAGTTTGTATTTAGGCAGGGAACCAAGGGCAACATAGAACACACAGAATCATGACCCACAATTCAGTTGTAAAATGGCGACCCTCAAACAGTATCAAATGATCGTGCTGTCTTAATTGTACACCTGGTAATACAACACTGCATCTCAGATTTAAATGTCTACTGTTCATGTAAGAAGCCCACTCCATTATCCTCACAGTGTGGCTTGTCTGTGGTGCAGTTCATGAGAAAGTATGTCCTTCTCTATGTTCTGTGAATGTAAATCATTGCAGAAGTTTATTATACATGTTGATTTTGTTATTTTAGAATAACAAATCTCAAAGAGGGCTTTTCCGTGACTTTAGGAAAGAAAAAACTAGTAAATGTCAATATGTCCTTACTGAAAGATTTTAAGGACAATACCCTTAGTTGAAAACTGTTCTACATTGTACAATATTTGAAGAAATAACTTATGCAGGTCAGCAAAAGAGAACGAATGACATGATTGTTTTGGAGATATTATAATTGTATATGAGCATAGATATATGTATATATATATACATATATATATAAAAATTATGTGCACACACACACGGATGTTCTCATAATAGGCTTAATGCAGTTAAACCTAGGATTTAAAGAAAATCTTGTTCCTGTGCTTTGTAAAAAAGTTAAGTAATTGATAGTAATCATATTTTCATAACTTGTAGACTTTGAGGATTTATGTTTCTGCATTAAGAAAATGTAGAAATGGTAAACTTAATCTGGCAAAGTGTGATTGAAAAGTTAAATATCTATATCTATCTATATATATACACACACAGATATATATGTCAATTATATGTTATATATTAAAAAATTAAATATACATATATTTGCTAATATTTCAGTAGACTTCCACAGACAATTTTAAGAAATTTACAGGAAAATCTGAAATGCTAATAGAAAATTATTTGAAACTCTCACTGTATCCCTAACCCAGAGCTTTGGTTTCAAATATGCATGTCAGAGCAATTATTATACTGGTAAAATCTTGAATATTTTCCCAATAGACTCAGATGAAAGGTATCTTTCTATGGTTTTTAAATAAACCAGAAATAATTCAAGAACTATAAATAGTAATGCCAATAAATTACTATGGTCTTTTGATCTTTTCTGTTGTGAGGGGAGATCTGTACAGATCACCTAGACTGATTTACCATATTTGATTTCTTTTAAAACCCTAGAACGCTGGGGTGATCATCTGTGTGAATATGTTCTTTGTGAATTAGTAAAAAAGCTTTAAGGACCAAAGTGGAAAGCCATGTCATTCAACAATATGGCACACTTTTAGTCTTCTTAGTTAATTTGACAAAAAAGTGTTCTACTTTTCAACTGTTGGGATTTTTTTTTTAACCTCTTTTTGCCATCAAAGTATTCATGCATTATAATTCCTTTGATTGTTTTTCATTCTTTTTGGTGTGTGTACATGTGCCATTATGCAGAATTCTATAAAATTGCCTCTCAAGAGATCAAATGTTGAGAAGGTGACCAATGTGCAGATCCTGGTGTTGTTCCTGCTACTCCTGGCCATGTCCTTGGTGAGCTGTGTAGGAGCTATACTCTGGAATGAATGGTACGGAGAAGGCATTTGGTACATCAGGATGAAGGGTAAGTGTCCAAGGGTGGTAAGAAGATACCATTTTGGGAGTTATAATGCTGTACCCCTAAGGATTAATGAGTTTAGAACCAATGTTTCCTTCTTAAGATCGTTCTGCAAGTTCCATATAATTTTGGCATTCCAGAATAAAGGAGAGGGAGGAGTCAAGGCAGAGGAATGAGACTGTGAGCCAGACAGACAAGGCCTACATTTTTGCCTCTGCCACTTAGTCACCAGGAGAAGGTGGACAAGGTCTTTTACTTCTCTAAGCATGTCCTCCCTCATTTGAAAATGGCCATAATATCCACCTCATTGGGTTAGTACAGTACTCTATGGACAATGAATGATGCCAAGAAAATGAGGACAAGGGACCCTGAAGGGAAGTCAGTGGTTACATTGACTAGAAGACCAGTAAAATATTTAAAAGTAAACTGATCTTTGGCATTAAAAGTTCAGTCTTTTTTTTTTTTTGGCGTAGATCTTTCCATGTTTTCATAATTAACCATCATACATCTTTCTGCCTTTTCTCCTCTATCAGCTGAGGATTTTAAATTTTTCTAATTTCCGTTGAGAGGATCTGACTGGGAACATCTTAAAAATACAGAAGCTAAGAGAAATACTTTGTACATTGGATAAAAAAAATCAAAGATTCATTCTTATGCAATCGGGATTTCTAGATTGTGCCTATCTAGTTTTTATCTCAAGCTTTTAGATTTTCAATGATTTTGAAAGAGTAATCTCAATTTAAATGTGTTTATTTAATTTGTCCTAGCCCAGGGCTGTGAATATTATCTTATTTTGAAACAGACATAAATTCTTAAAGTCACTGATATTTTGATGTTGATAAAATGTGTCAATGTCTGCATACCCTACAAATGACCTATTCTTTCCTTCTTGATCAGACTTCTTGAAAGAAGAAACAACCCTCACTGTTTCTATTTTCTTATATCCTGGTCACTCTTGGGTCAATGTCCATCTGCTATCCACTTCAACCAGTCTACTAGAATTTTAACTCAAGGGTAGGAATCAATTTCCAATTGCCAAACCCAGTGGTCATTTTTTAAACATTTTTAAAATTTTTAAAATTTCTTTTCAGTGTACCAGAATTCATTGTTTATGCACCACACCCAGAGCTCCATGCAATATGTGCCCTCCATAATACCCACACCAGGCTCACCCAACTTCCCACCCCCCACCCCTTCAAAACCCTCAGATTGATTTTCAGAGTCCACAGTCTCTCATGGTTCATCTCCCCCTCCAATTTCCCTCAACTCCCTTCTCCTCTCCATCTCTCCATGTCCTCCATGTTATTTGTTATGCTCCACAAATAAGTGAAACCATATGATAATTGACTCTCTCTGCTTGACTTATTTCACTCAGCATAATCTCTTCCAGTCCCGTCCATGTTGATACAAAAGTTGGGTATTCATCCTTTCTGATAGAGGCATAATACTCCATAGTGTATATGGACCACATCTTCCTTATCCATTCATCCGTTGAAGGGCATCTTGGTTCTTTCCACAGTTTGGTGACCGTGGTCATTGCTGCTATAAACATTGGGGTACAGATGGCCCTTCTTTTCACTATATCTGTATCTTTGGGGTAAATACCCAGTAGTACAATTGCAGGGTTATAGGAATCTCCACACTGTTCTCCAAAGTGGCTGCACCAACTTGCGTTCCCACCAATAGTGTAAGAGGGTTCCCCTTTCTCCACAACCTCTCCAACACATGTTGTTTCCAGTGGTCATTTTTAAAGTGGGATCTAATTGGACCTTTGCCACCCTCTTCTGATTAAAAAAAAAAAATCTTTTCCTTATTTGATTCATAGAAACTTTGATCCACCTTTTAAATGCTGGCATTTTTTTAGGATCCTAGGTTCACCAGAAATGCCTCAACTTGGGTTCATTAATCTTGAAAATTTCACTTTATATATGTATGTGTGCATGTTTTTTTCCCCACAGAAGGGCCTCCACTGGTTTCTTAGGGATTATCTTGTCCAAGAAAATCCTTCCAAGAGCGCTCACTTGCTCTAATAATTTGACCTGTCATCCATCAGTTGATGTCCTCTACCTGTTTGCCACCAGCTCAGATTGCTCTATGAATAATGAACTCATTGTTGCCTGCACATTGTTTTCCAGGTATCATGTAGATTTCTTAACTCAGCATGTACAAAACTAAATTCATCCTTTTTTCACCCAAACCATTGTCTTTTTCCAGTATTCTCCATGTAAATTGTAGCTGCTGCCATCCAACCATCATCCAAGCTGAAAACATGAAGGTCATTCTTAACCCCCTCCTTCTCAGCTTCCTCTTTTCCCCACTCCTACGCCTATGGCCTTCACCATCCAATTAGTCCCAAAGTTTTGTTCATTCCACCTTTTCAATATTTTCTCTGTGTGCACTCTCCTTTTCATCCTCAGACAACTGCCACAGTTCTCTAACTGGTCATCCAGCCCTCAGTCAAGCTCTACTCCAACCCATTCTTCATATAGTTTCCAGAAAAAGATAAAAAATAGTTTTGAATAGATGCAGTTGCTTCAGCGTATCCTGTTGTTCACACTGGCTTGGTACACTACTCCCTGATGGCCCACTGCTTGATTTTGTAAATGAAGTTTTATCAGAGTACAGCCATGCCTATTCGTTTATGTATTATCTGTGATTGCTTTCAGTACTACAATAGCAGAGCTGAGTAACTGAAACAGAGACTCTATGTCCTGCAAAACCTAAAATATTTACCCTCTGGCTGAAGACTCCTGGCCTATGGGGTCAAGATAAATCTCCTTTATCATGCCATATCAGGACTTTAATAATCTAGTCGTGTCTCCATCACCTGATTCCCCACCACTTCTTCCTGAGCACTTGGTCTTTATCCACAGAAGACTGACTTCTGTTTTCTTTCATGATCCTTCCATCAACCAGTTGCTTCATCATCTGTAGGCCTTTCATCTTGTGCTCTTCCTTCTGCCTCAAATGCATCTCTGGTCCTTTCTTGACTGGACACCTGTCACTTCTCATTTCAGTCCAAGATGAGGCCTTACCTTCTCCAGTAGCATTTCCTATATCTTGTCTCCCTCTTTTAATTTAATTAGGATCCCTATTGGCTTCTATAATGATATCCTTAATAGATATCATTCCATTTCCATGTTTTATAATTATTGTTTGTGCCTCCTCCTCCCCCCAGCTAGATTGTGAGATTTTTGAAAATTGTGAATTTTGGGGAATCATTGTATCTTTAACTCCAAGAACAGTACCTTTTCATAATAGGAATTCAGTAATTTTTTGGCTAGAAGAAATAATTTTATGTTTAGAAGCAGAACTGTATAGTTTTCTAGTCCAGTCCCTTGTTTCATGAAAGTGAAACAGATTCTGTATATTTGCCAAGAAGCACAGAGGAACTTAGTGGCTTATTTGGAATGAGAATACATAATTGGCTCTGCACTATACCACTCTACCCAGGATATTCTAGACCAAAAGAAGAAAAAAGTATTGAGCAATTAAAGTATAACTGTATTTTCAGTAATCAATAAATGTTGCAAAGCACTAAATCTCTTGTCTCTACTTCTCTGTCCATCAAATGGTCATAATAATATCTGCCACCAGTATTCCTGAAAGAATGATTTATGACCATGAAGTCATGCAGTAAGTATAAAAGTATAATCATGGCAAATAAGGGGAAAGTTAGTAAACTCAATGGTGGCTAAGAGTTTGTGTAGATATGATAGCAAATTAAACTTGACTTTTAAAGTGACAGAATTTAGAAATCTAGATTTAACTACTATTTTAAATTACAAGTGTGATCCCTTTTTGGGAAAAGTGAACATAAAATTTTAACTTAAAATTAAACTACTGGGTATTTTGTCTCTCTATATATGTATTTGTGTTTAATTCATTAAACTTTACAAATCAATTTGTGTTCTTTCAGTTATAACCCCACCTCCCATAACTCAACATATAAATGTAATGTTTAAGGTTGAAATATAAGTTTTCAAAAAGACCTGTATAAAGCAATATATATTTATCCCCTTGAATTCCTTCTAGATATTTTTCAGTAAATTTCTGTGACATTAGATTGATTTTTTTTCAATCACTTCCCCTTCACCCCCACAGCTCTTACTTTCCTTTTTAAAAAAATTTTTAAAATTGTTTTATTTTTTATTAACATATAATGTATTATTAGCCCCAGGGGTATAGGTCTGTGAATTGCCAGGTTTATACACTTCACAGCACTCACCATAGCACATACTTTCCCCCATGTCCATAACCCAACCACCCTCTCCCTACCCGCCTCCCCCTGGCAACCCTCAGTTTGTTTTGTGAGATTAAGAGTCTCTTTTGATTTGTCTCCCTTCCAATCCCATCTTATTTTATTTATTCCTTTCCTACCCCCCAAACCCTCCACATTGCCTCTCAACTTCCTATCAGGGAGATCATATGATAATTGTTTTTCTCTGATTGACTTATTTCACTCAGCATAATATCCTCTAGTTCCATCCACATCATCGCAAATGGCAAGATTTCATTTCTTTTGATGGCTGCATAGTATTCCATTGTGTATATATATACCACATCTTCTTTATCCATTCATCTGTTGATGGACATCTAGGTTCTTTCCGTAGTTTGGCTGTTGTGGACATTGCTGCTATAAACATTCAGGTGCATGTGCCCCTTCGGATCACTACATTTGTATTTTTAGGGTAAATACCCAGTAGTTCAATTGCTGGTCTTAGGGTAGCTCTATTTTCAACTTTTTGAGGAAACTCCATACTGTTTTCCAGAGTGGTTGCACCAGCTTGCATTCCCACCAACAGTGTAGGAGGGTTCCCCTTTCTCCGCATCCTCGCCAGCATCTGTCATTTCCGGACTTGTTAATTTTAGCCATTCTGACTGGTGTGAGGTGGTATCTCATTGTGGTTTTGATTTGTATTTCCCTGATGCCAAGTGATGTGGAGCACTTTTTCATTTGTCTGTTGGCCATCTGGATGTCTTCTTTGCAGAAATGTCTGTTCATGTCCTCTGCCCATTTCTTGATTGGATTATTTGTTCTTTGGGTGTTGAGTTTGATAAATTCTTTACAGATTTTGGATACTAGCCTTTTATCTGATACGTTGTTTGCACATATCTTCTCCCATTCTGTCAGCTGTCTTTTGGTTTTGTTCACTGTTTCCTTTGTTATGCAAAAGCTTTTGATCTTGATGAAGTCCCAATAGTTCATTTTTGCCCTTGCTTCCATTGCCTTTGGTGATGTTCCTAGGAAGAATTTGCTGTAGCTGAGGTCCAAGAGGTTGCTACCTGTGTTCTCCTCAAGGATTTTGATGGATTCCTTTCCCACATTGAGGTCCTTCATCCATTTGGAGTATATTTTTGTGTGTGGTGTAAGGAAATGGTCCAGTTTCATTTTTCTGCATGTGGCTGTCCAATTTTCCCAACACCATTTGTTGAAGAGACTGTCTTTTTTCCATTGAACATTCTTTCCTGCTTTGTTGAAGAATAGTTGACCACAGAATTGAGAGTCCATATCTGGGCTCTCTGTTCTGTTGCATTGATTTATGTGTCTGTTTTTGTGCCAGTACCATACTGACAGCTTTGTTATAGAGCTTGAAGTCTGGAATTGTAATGCCACCAACTTTGGCTTTCTTTTTCAACGTTCCTCTGGCTATTTAAGGTCTTTTCTGCTTCCATATAAATTTTAGGATTATTTGTTCCATTTCTTTGAAAAAAATTGATAGGATCTTGGTAGGGATTGCATTAAACATGTAGATTGCTTTAGGTAGCATAGACATTTTCACAATATTTGTTCTTCCAATCCATGAGCATGGGACATTTTTCCATTTCTTTGTGTCTTCCTCAATTTCATTCATGAGTACTTTATAGTTTTCTGAGTACAGATTCTTTACCTCTTTTGTTAGGTTTATTCCTAAGTATTTTATGGTTTAGGGTGCAATTGTAAATGGGATTGATTCCTTAATTT
Organism: Lontra canadensis; assembly: GCF_010015895.1. Taxonomy (NCBI): domain Eukaryota; kingdom Metazoa; phylum Chordata; class Mammalia; order Carnivora; family Mustelidae; genus Lontra; species Lontra canadensis. Next base: position 6,229,533 of record NW_022631097.1, on the reverse strand, counting down.
CTCTTTCTTCCGTCTTGTTGGTGGTGTATAGAAATGTGACTGATTTCTGTGCATTGATTTTATATCCTGACACTTTACTGAATTCCTGTAGAAGTTCTAGTGGATTTGGAGTGGAGCCTTTTGGGTTTTCCACATAAAGTATCCCATCATCTGCAAAGAGTGATAGTTCGACTTCTTCTTTGCTGATTTGGATTCCTTTAATTTCCTTTTGTTGTCTGATTGCTGAGGCTAGAACTTCTAGTACTATGTTGAATAGCAGTGGACATCCCTGCTGTGTTCCTGACTTTAGCAGAAAAGCTCTCAATTTTTCTCCTTTGAGAATGATATTCGCTGTGGGTTTTTCATAGGTGGTTTTGATGATATTGAGGTATGCACTCTCTGTCCGTACACTCTGAAGAGTTTTGATCAAGAAAGGATGCTGTACTTTGTCAAATGCTTTTTCAGCATCTATTGAGAGTATCATATGGTTCTTGTTCTTTCATTTATTAATGTATTGTATCACATTGATTGATTTGTGGATGTTGAACCAAACTTGCAGCCCTGGAATAAATCCCACTTGGTCGTGGTGAATAATCCTTTTAATGTACTGTTGGATCCTATTTGCTAGTATTCTGGTGAGAATTTTCGCATCTGTGTTCATCAAGGATATTGGACTATAGTTCTCTTTTTTGATGGGAACTTTGTCTGGATTTGGGATCAAGGTGATGCCAGCCTCATAAAATGAGTTTGGAAGTTTTCCTTCCATTTCTATTTTTTTGGAACAGTTTCAGGAGAAAAGATATTACTTCTTCTTTAAATGTTTGGTAGAATTCCACTGGGAAGCCGTCTGGCCCTGGGCTCTTGTTTGTTGGGAGATTTTTGATGACTGCTTCAATGTCCTTGCTGGTTATGGGTCTGTTCAGGTTTTCTATTTCTTCCTGGTCAGTTGTGGTAGTTTATATGTCTCTAGGAATGCATCCATTTCTTCGAGATTGTCAATTTTGCTGGCATATAGTTGTTCATAGTATGTTCTTATAATTATTTGTATTTCTTTAGTGTTGGTTGTAATCTCTCCTCTTTCATTCATGATTTTATTTATTTGGGTCCTTTCTCTTTTCTTTTTGATAAGTCTGGCCAGGGGTTTATCAATCTTACTAATCCTTTCAAAGAACCAGCTCCTAGTTTCGTTGATTTGCTCTGTTCTTTTTTGTTGTTGTTGTTTTGTTTCTACTTCATTGATTTCTACTCTGATCTTTATGACTTCTCTTCTCCTGCTGGGTTTAGGCTTTCTTTGTTGTTCTTTCTCCAGCTCCTTTAGTTGTAGGGTTAGGCTGTGTATTTGAGACCTTTCTTATTTCTTGAGAAAGGCTTGTTTTGCTATATATTTTCCTCTCAGGACTGCCTTTGCTGTGTCCCACAGATTTTGAACCATTGTGTTTTCATTATCATTTGTTTCCATGAATTTTTAAAATTCTTCTTTAATTTCCTGGTTGACCCATTCATTCTTTATAAGGATGCTCTTTAGCCTCCATGTATTTGGGTTCTTTCCAACTTTCCTCCTGTGATTGAGTTCTAGTTTCAGAGAATTGTGGTCTGAAAACATGCAGGGAATGATCCCAATCTTTTGGTACCAGTTGAGACCTGATTTGTGACCCAGGATGTGATCTATTCTGGAGAATGTTCCATGTGCACTAGAGAAGAATGTGTATTCTGTTGCTTTGGGATGGAATGTTCTGAATATATCTGTGATGTCCATCTGGTCCAGTGTGTCATTTAAGGCCTTTATTTCCTTGTTGATCTTTTGCTTGGATGATCTGTCCATTTCAGTGAGGGGGGTGTTAAAGTCCCCTACTATTATTATATTATTATCCATGTGTTTCTTTGATTTTGTTATTAATTGGTTTATATAGTTGGCTGCTCCCATGTTAGGGGCATAGATATTTAAAATTATTAGATCTTCTTGTTGGACAGACCCTTTGAGTATGATATAGTGTCCTTCCTCATCTCTTACTGTAGTCTTTGGTTTAAAATCTAATTGATCTGATATAAGGATTGCCACCCCAGCTTTCTTTTGATTGTTTTCCACTCCCTCACTTTAAATCCGGAGGTGTCCCTGGGTCTAAAATGAATTTCTTGTAGACAGCATATTGACGGGTTTTGTTTTTTTATCCATTCTGATACCCTATGTCTTTTGATTGGGGCATTTAGCCCATTTACAGTCAGGGTAACTATTGAGAGATATGAATTTAGTGCCATTGTATGGCCTGTAAGGTGACTATTACTGTATATTGTCTCTGTTCCTTTCTGATCTACTACTTTTAGGGTCTCTCTTTGCTTAGAGGACCCCTTTCAATATTTCCTGAAGAGTTGGTTTGGTGTTTGCAAATTTTTTCAGTTTTGGTTTGTCCTGGAAGCTTTTTATCTCTCCTTCTATTTTCAATGATAGCCTAGCTGGATATAGTATTCTTGGCTGCATGTTTTTCTCATTTAGTGCTCTGAATATATCATGCCAGTTCTTTCTGGCCTGCCAGGTCTCTGTGGATAAGTCTGCTGCCAATCTAATATTATTACCATTGTATGTTACAGACTTTTTGTACCGGGCTGCCTTCAAGATTTTCTCTTTGTCACTAAGACTTGTAAATTTTACTATTAGGTGACGGGGTGTGGACCTATTCTTATTGATTTTGAGGGGGGTTCTCTGCACCTCCTGGATTTTGATGCTTGTTTCCTTTGCCATATTAGGGAAATTCTCTACAATAATTCTCTCCAATATACCTTCTGCTCCCCTCTTTCTTCTTCTTCTGGAATCCCAATTATTCTAATGTTGTTTCATCTTATGGTATCACTTATCTTTCAAATTCTCCCCTCATGGTCCAATAATTGTTTGTCTCTCTTTTGCTCTGCTTCTTTATTCTCTGTCATTTGGTCTTCTGTATCACTAATTCTCTCTTCTGTCTCATTTATCCTAGCAGTAAGAGCCTCCATTTTTTATTGTACCTCATTAATAGCTTTTTTGATTCCAGCTTGGTTAGATTTTAGTTCTTTTATTTCTCAAAAAAGGCCTTTTATTTCTCCAGACAGTGTTTCTCTAATATCTTCCATGCCTTTTTTTGAGCCTAGCTAGCACCTTGAGAATCATCATCCTGATCTCTAGATCTGACATATTACCAATGTCTGTATTGATTAGGTCCCAGGCCTTCAGTACTGCTTCTTGTTCTTTTTTTTTGTGGTGAGTTTTTCTGCCTCGTCATTTTATCCTGATAAGAATATATGAAGGAGAGAATAAAATACTAAAAGTGTGGCAAAGACCCCAGAAAAATGTGCATATAGCAAATCAGAAGAGATCCCAAATTGTGGGGGAAAGAAAGGGTAAAAAGGGTAAAAAGAAGTTCAAAAAAAAATTAAAAATAAAGAGAAAAAAGGAAATATAGATATTAGACTGGTGAATAGAACAGAGCCACACACTTAATTTTGGGAGTATTTTGGTCTCTTAGAAGAAACTACCTCCCAAAATTTTAAAGAAAGAAAAACTTTGTATATATATACAAAACTACAAAAATAAGTGTAAACATGATGAAGGGATGGAATATGACTGTAAAGATGAAATTTTTTAAAATATTCTCAAAAAGGAGTTGATAAGTTGTTTGGGAAAAGAAGGAAAAAGAAAGTGGAGAGAATTTGCTCAGGCTGGAGCCTAGAACAAAGCCCTGTACTAGATTTAGTGTATATTTTGATCCATTGGAAGAGGTTGTATCCCAAAATTTTTTAGAAGGAAAAAACCTATGTGTATACAAAAATAAGGTTAGATACAATGAAGGATAAGATATGACTATAATAATGAAGGTTCAAAAGATTTTTTTTAATGAAAAGTATTAAGATAAGCTAGTTAAAAAACCTTAAAAGAGGAAAGAGTAAAAGTTAAAAAAATTAGAATAAGAAAAAAATAAAATTTAAATGTTAATTAACTTTGCAGGGTTAAAGAATCATGGGGAGAAAACCATGAATTCCATGCTTGCTTTCTTCTCTGGAATTCCGCTGTTCTCCTTGATAAGTGAGCATGGTCTTAGCTGGATTTCTTGCTGATCTTCTGGGGGAGGGGCCTGTTGTAGTGATTCTCAAATGTCTTTGCCTGAGGTGGAATTGCACTGCCCTTACCAGGGGCCGGGCTAAGTAATCTGCTGGGGTTCGTTTTGGGAGCTTTTGTTCCCTGAATGCTTTCCATAGAGTTCTGGAGGACAGGAATGAAAATGGCGGCCTCCCAATCTGGCCAGGAGGAGCCAAGAGTTCAGGGCCCTGCTCCTCAGTGTGCCGTAGGAGAAAAGCACTCAATCACTCCTGTCTCCCTAGCCTCCAGCCGTGAGCTGAGCTCACCCAGCCTGTGACCAAGCATCTCTGTCTCTGGCACACAGCCCTGCCTGGAGTCTCTATACCCAGCAGATCCCTGCTGCTCTTCCAGGGAGGTCTCCTCAGATCTGCCACTTGTGGAGTCCCTGCTCAAAGAACAGTGGCCTGACTGTGCCACAGATCACAGTTTAAGGTAACCCTGAATTGAGAGTTCACTCCTTAGCTCCGTCTCTGTCTCTGGCTTCTCTGCTCTAATACCTGTGAGTTCTGTGACACTCAGACACCCCCGATCCTTCTGTGACCCTGCGGGACCTGAGACCACACTGTCCCCGCGAGGGCTCCACCCCTGCTTAGGCTCTGGAGCGATGTCCCTCAGTGGAGTAGACTTTTAATAGTTCTGATTTTGTGCTCCATTGCTCCACCGCTTGCCGGGAGCCGACCCCTCCCCCTGCAGTCTATCTTCTTGTTGCTTTGGATTCACTTCTCCGCAGGTCCTACCTTTCAGAAAGCGGTCAATTTTCTGTTTCTAGAACTGCTGCTCTTCTTCTCTTTGATCTCCTGTTGGATTTGTAGGTGTTTGTAATGATTTGATAAGCTATCTAGCTGATCCCCTGCTACCTGATGTCATCTCAGCCTGCTACTCTTCCACCATCTTGACTCTTTCTCTGTTAGATCGAATTTTTATTGGAAAATTACTCTCTCAAATGTGTCTACCTCTTTAAAAATGAGTATATCACGACGTGTTACAATTTTTTCCCCTTTTCCTTTTGGCTTCACTTTTCTTCTTTCCCTGAGTTTTAAAAATCATTATTTCTTTGTCTTCAAGCCATGTAGTTCCAGGTAAATAAGATGTCATCCTCATTCTCTTCCCCTCATCTTCTCCATTTAACAAATGCCCTTCTCCAAAACTTTGCTGTGCTTTTATTCTGGGCCTTCCACTTTGTGCTTTTGTTGCTAGTCTCCATATTCAGTGCTATCACAGAATTCATCATGCCATAATTCCTGACTCATCTTACTTTCTCAAGCTGCATCCAAAGCTCCCTGATGGCGGAGTATATCTCTTGCTAGATCTTGTACCTTGATACTTGCCATCTACCCTATTACATGGTTGGTGCTTTGGGGATTCTTTAAAAGCCATTTTGATGTGTCCATTTAATTATACTTTAAAGAATTTTCATGTAGAAATATTCACAGTTTTAACAAGTAATAACACAAACAAATGTGAAGAAAGATACTACCTAAAGCTGTGACATGGTTCTTCTGATCTTCTTCCACAGAATACATCTCCCACAGCTTAGGGTTTGACTTACTGGTGTTCATCATCTTGTACCACAATCTCATCCCCATTAGCCTGCTTGTCACTCTGGAAATTGTGAAATACGTTCAGGCCATGTTTATAAACTGGGTGAGTATTGAAGTCAGATAGTTAAAAAAAAAAAAAAGTTCTCTCTTGATCTGTGACTTTGGATTTGAAAATCAGCATAACTAGTTTATCACTGTGGGGCTAGCACATGGGCCAGTTGTGCCTTTGACAGTAAAGCCAAACACTGTCAACCTGACCTAGCTGTGCCTGGGTCTCTCTGTGTCACTCTTGAGGGCAGCATTGTTGTAGATATTTTTCCTAACTGAAAGGAAAGATTTAAGAGCTAGTGGCTTAGCAGCAACTGTAAAGAGATAGCCCATTAAAATTGAAGGTACTCTAGAGAAGGGGAGTCCAGTAGACTTATAATAGATTTACATATCTTGGCAAGAGTGCAACAGCTATTCCAGAATCCCCTCAAAATAAGGAAAAGATTTCTTAGCTGAAAACTGTGCATACATTTAAGCCAATACTTAATGACATGTGACTGAATGAATTTTCCAATTTGAATGTATGTTTGCAATTTTCAGTTCTATTTAAACTTTTTTTTAAAAGATTTTATTTATTTGTCAGAGAGAGCGAGCACAGACAGACAGAGTGGCAGGCAGAGGCAGAGGGAGAAGCAGGCTCCCTGCTGAGCCTGATGTGGAACTCGATCCCAGGATGCTGGGATCATGACCCGAAGCGAAGGTAGCCACTTAACCAACTGAGCCACCCAGGTGTTCCTTCAGTTCTATTTAAAAAGATATTTCCTGGAAATAAAATTTTTGCTAGATGTCTCATTAAAATGATCTCCATGTGTCAAAGAATTACCATCACTGGAAGTGTACTGTTGTCTTTAATAACCACAAAATGAGATAGAGTGCTTTTAAATGTATTCTCATTTACTTTTCACAGTAGCACTGTGAGATCTATGTTATTGCCCCCACTTTATGGATGGAGTAGCTGCAAAACACCCTCAGGATTCCACAGAGTGTCTGAGGCAGAGCCAGGATTTGGAAGCCAAGTCTTCTGACACCCAAACCAATGATACGCTGACATTTGTTTCTGTGTAGCATTGCCTCTCCTGAATCAGCTCTGGCAACGTACATGTAAAAGTAGCACCAAGACTCTCTAAGTATTCTAGACTTGCCATTTTGAATTCTTTCTCATGTCAGCCATGTCAGAAGACCAGTGGCAGTAGAGTTGATCTGAAGAAATTTTGAGCCTTGTTCTGATTGTGTGGGTTGGCTATTTTGTTCATTTCTTGCAGGATGAAGATATGCATTACAGAGGAAATGATATCTATGCCATGGCCAGAACATCCAATCTTAACGAAGAGCTTGGGCAGGTGAGGGCTATTTCAGGGACTGGGTATGTGACATGAACTTTGAAGAAGGTGGATCTAGGGAGAGTGTGAGCAAAGTCGAAGTGCTGAATTCAACCATAGGCTGTAGTGAATATGATACCCATATGGAGCTTCAAAAGTAGGATTTGTTAAAAATATTGATAACGCATCATGGGTTGCAAGTAGAATGGACCTAATACAGGTTATTAATGTGCTTATGAGAGAGAAGAGCAGGAGAAGCAGGTAGAGAAAGCTTCAGTTAGCTCTCAAGTTTTCAGTTAGCTTTCAGGGAGTCACAGGAGCGTGGGGACCTGCCACTGGAGGCCATGTTCCTGCTTCCCTATGGCAGATGACCTATAAGAAAGCATCTGAAACCTGCTGCAGAATTTCACACCTGCCTCACCCTCAGGTGTATCCTCAGGCCTTTAGTCCCTATAGTACACTAGAAAGGGGCAGAAATGATACCAGGTTACCAACAGAAATTTGGTTACCTTCTAAATGGCAGTGGCACTGTTACAAGTATAAATGGTTTTTAAAAGCTCCTGGTTATTTGTCAATTATACCACAGAATAGCTGGAAAAACCCAACTAACTCCCACAGTTGGGTGGGACCTGAAAGGAGGAAGACTAATGATTGTTAATTTTTTGTAATTATTTTTTGCTCTTAATATTTTTTACAAGATTATAATATATATAGAATATATAATTCATATACTATATATATTATAATTATAATTTCCCTTTGCTCAATTAATTAGAGGCAATATGTAAATTATGGTAGAAACAGAATTTTGGAGTTAAGCTTCTGGAGAGTAAACCCTGACAAACAATGTTACCATGATCTGTAAATCAGGTGTGATCATAACATCTACTTCAGAAAGTTGTTATGAGGATTGAATAATGTAATGTATTTGTGATATACTCAACACAGTACCTAGTATGAAGAAGGGATTTGACTAACGCTAATAATTCTAACCAGTAATTTGCATGTATGCTTTCTAATTTAGGGTCACATTGTATGGTATCATTTGAATAGTGACTTCTCAGTAAGTATTTATTTTAGAAGATTTCTGGTGCCCAGAAATGCATGATATGACAACATGAACATATTTTTACTTTGGACAACTAAAGGTGAAGGAGGATGGAATCATTAGCATTCTAGAAACTTTTCTGCTCATGAATATCTGATTACTTGCTAATCCTCTAAACATATGTTTTCTGTTGACGGTTGGGAAAAGATCACTTTACCTCATGTAGTCCATTGACTCTAGCCTCTTTAGGGTAGTAATTAAATATAATAAAAGTGGGTGTGGAACTCAAACTTTAAAAATTAGTTATATTGTTTATGTAGGTAAGACATAAAGATAAGGGCAGAAATCAATGAAATTGAAAAGAGAAGATAACAGAGGGTTTACTATTCAGAATATGTTAAAAAACTAAAATTTGACAGCAAAACCACAAATAACCTAATTCAAGAATTGGCAAGGGATTTTAATAGGCATTTCTCCAAAGAATATATATGTATAAATGGACAATAAGCACATGAAAAGGTGGTCAACATGACTAATCTTTAGGGAAATGCAGATCAAAGCCACATTGAGACACCACTTCACATCCACTAGGACGGCTACTATGAAACAATAATAACAACATAGAACAACAAGTGTTCTTGAGGTCATGGAGAAATGGAACCCTGGTGCACTACTGGTGAAAATCAAAGTGATGCAGTCACTATGGAAAACAGTATGGTGAAACTTTAAAAAATTAAACCAAGGATCACCATATGTTCCAGCAATTCCACTTTTGGATATTTTCATGAAAGAATTGAAAGAAGGGACTCAACCAGTTATTGTACACAGATGTTCTTAGCAGAATTATTCACAATAGCCAAATGGTGGAAACAATGGAAATGTCCATCAATAGTTAAGTGGTTAAACAAAATGCGGCAGATACAAAAAATGGAGTATTATTCAGCCCTGAAAATGACTGAAATTCAGAAACATGCTACAACATGCCATTAAATGGAACATGCCAGACAGAAAAGGACAAATAGTAGATTCCACTTATCTGAAGCACCTGGAATAGTCAGACTCATAGAGACAGAAAGCAGCATAGTGGTTACCTGGGGTTGTGGAATAGGAGAGAATGAAGAGTTACTGTATTGTTGAGCTGGTAGGAATTTCAGTTTGGGATGATAAAAATGTTCTGGAGATGGATGGTGGTGATGGTTGCACGATTACGTGAATGTGTTCAATAACAATTAAAAATGGCTAAAATGGTAAATTTTATCTATGTACATTTTACCACAATAATAAATGCTTTAAAACTGCCTCTTTTCCTTTTTTATTGAGGTATAATTGACACATGTGATTATATTAGCTTCAGGTGTATACAACATAGTGGTTTGATGTTTGTAAATATTGCAAAATGACCACGATACATCTAGTTAACATCTGTCACCATAGCTATTTACAGAATTCTGGTGATGAGAACTTGAATTTGCAATATAGCATTTTTTTTGAACATGCAATATAGTATTATTAGCTCTAATTACTAATCCCCCCCATGCTATCCATTATATCCTCAGGATTTATTTTATAACTGGAAGTTTGTACCTTTCGGCCCCCTTCACACATTTTGCTCACCCAGCACTCCTGTCTCTGGCAACCACCAATCTGTTTTCTGTAGCTATGAGTTATTTTTCTTTTTCAGATCGCACATGTGAGATCATGTGGTATTTGTCTTTCTTTGTCTGACTTATTTCAGAGAACATAATGCTCTCACAGTCTTTTCATGTTATACAAACAGCAAGATTTCCTTCTTTCTTGTGCCTGAATTGTGTGTGTGTGTGTGTATTATTATGTATCATTATATTATATATACACCACATTTTCTTTAGTCATCTGTTGACAGACACGTTGTTTCATCTTGGCTTTTGTAGATAATGCTGCCATGAACATGGGGATGCTTATATTTTTTCAAATTAGTTTTTTCATTTCATAATCATATCATTTCATAAATAACCATTCATTTCATATTCATATCATTCAAATCATTTCATAATCATATCATTTCATAAATAACCAGAAGTGGAATCGCTGGTAGTTCTATTTTTAATTTTTTGAGGAGATCCGTGTTATTTTCTGTAGTGGTTGTCTCAATTTATATTCCCACCAACAGTGTATCAAGGGTTCCTTTTCTCCACATCTCACCAACACTTGTTATTTTTTGTCTTTTGGTAATCACCATTCTAACAGGTGTGAAAGTGATATCTCATTATGGTTCTATTTTGCATTTCTCTGGTGATTAGTGATGCTGAGCATCTTTTCATGTGTCTGTTGGCCATTTGTCTTCTTCAGAAAAATGTCTATTGAGATCCTCTCCTCATTTTTTAAATTGGATTATTTTGCTGTTGTATGAGTTCTTTATATATTTTGGATATCAACCCCCCTCACCAAATATATGAATTGCAAATATTTTTTCCCATTCATTTTGTTATCTTTTTATTTTGTTGGTGGTTTGCTTTGCTTTGCAGAAGCTTTTTAATTTGATGTAGTCCCACTTGTTTATTTTTGCTTTCGTTGTCTTAGTTTTTAGTGTCAAATCCAAAAAAGTCGTCACTGAGACTGATGTCAAAGATCTTACTACCTATGTTTTCTTCTAGAAGTGTTATAGTTTCAGGTTCTTCTGTTCAAGTCTAGTCCATTTTGAGATAATTTGTATATGGTGTAAGAAAATGACCCAGTTTCATTTTTTGTTGTACAATTTATTGAAGAGACTGTCATTTATTTATTGAACACCATTTTTTAAAGAGACTGCCCTTTCCCTAATGTATATTTTTGCCTCCTTTATTGTAAATTAATTGACCAGAGATTCATTGGTTATTTCTGAGCTATCTATTCTGTTCCACTCATCTATGTTTCTGTTCTTATGCCAATACCATACATTTGGATTGCCTATAGCTTTGTAATGTAGTTTGAAATCAGGAAGCATGATGCCTCCAGCTTTGTTCTTTCTCAAGATTGCTTTGGTTATTTGGGGTCTTTTATGGTTCCATACACATTTTAGGATTGTTTGCTCTAAATCTGTGAAAAATGCCACTGGAATCTTGATAGAGGTTACACTGAATCTGTAGTTTGCTTTGAGTGGAATGTACATGCATGAAAGTGGAATATCTTTTCATGTATTTGTGTCTTTTTCACTTTCTTTCATCAGTATATTGGTCTTTCCCTTGATTAAATTTATTCCTAGGTATTTTGTTCTTTTTTATGCAGTTGTAAATGAAATTATTAATTTCTCTTTTTCTGGTAGTTCATTATTAATGTATAGATAGACAATATTATACTATATGTTAACTAGCTAGGATTTAAATAAAAATTTGAAAAAAATTAAAATAAAAAGAGTGAACTGTAATGTAAACTGTGGACTTTGGTAATAATGATAAGGCAGTGTAGTTTTATTGACTGTAACAGATGTACCACTCTGGGGCAGGATGTCACATAGTGGGGGAGGCTATGCTGTGTTGGAGCAAAAGATAGATAAAAATACTCTCCTTTCCATTCAGTTTTGCTGTGAATCTAAAACTGCTCTAAAAAATAAAGTCTATTTTTAAAAAGTTCAAAAATTAAAAAATAAAATTAAAAGAAACAAAATCAATTGATTTCTGTATGTTGACTTTATATCCTGCAACTTTACTGAATCATTAATTCTAACAGGTTGTTGGTGCAGTCTTTAATGTTTTTGATATGTAAAATGTCATCTGCAAATAGTGACAGTTTTACTTCTTCCCTTTTGATTTGGATGCCTTTTATTTTTCTTGCCTAATTGTTCTGGCCAGGATTTCCAATGCTATGTTGAATAAAGTCGTGAGAGGAGGCACCCTTTCTTGCTTCTGATCTTAGAGGAAAAGGTTTCAGTTTTTCCCCATTAACCATTGGTGTTAGCTGTGGGCTTGTCTTATTGGCCTTTATGTTGAAGTTTGTTCCTTTAATCCCAATTCCTTGAGGGTTTTTATCATAAATGGATATTGAATCTTGTGAAATGCTTTTTCTGCTTCTATTGAAACGGCCATATGATATTTATCCTTTATTTTGTTAACGTGGTAAATCACATTGATTGATTTATTTTTATATCCCTGGAATAAATTCCACTTGATTATGTTGTGTGATCTTTTCAATGTACTGTTGAATTCGATCTGCTAGTATTTTGTTGGATTGTTTTAGAGATTTTATTTATTTGACAGAGAGAGAGAGCGAGAATAAGCAAAGGGAGTAGCAGGTAGAGGGAGAAGCAGGCTTTCCGCTGAGCAGAGTGCCCCATGTGGGACTCGATCCCAGGACCTTGGGATCATGATCTGTGCTGAAGGCAGCCACTTAACTGACTGAGCCACACAGGCTCCCCATAATTTGCTAATATATATTGAGTATTGTTGAGTATTTTTGCATCTGTGTTTGTCAGGGATATTGGCCTGTGTTTTTTTTTTTTTTCCTTGTGGTATCTTTGTTTGGTTTTGGGGGTATGTGTGTGTGTATGTATCCATCTATACGAATATCCATCTATATGGAAACTTAATGTTTTCTGGAGATTTTTGATGAGATTTCTTGTGGCAAAAAAATGAATTGGATTTCTGATTTTCTTAGGTTTGATGGCTTAAAATTTATTTTGCATACTAACAGAATCTTATCTGCAATGTAAAACAAAAGAGAATCTCTGAAAGAAGTATAAATATTAAAGGTAGAATTCTTATAGAGTGAACTTCTGGTTTTCTAAAAGTTCAAAGATTTTGAGCATTTGAAGAGAAAGAAGTTGACTTTGTGTTTGCTCTCTAAATATATTTTATATTTATGTTGTTTATCATGTTGGTTTTTTCTTTGTTTAGGTAAAATACTTATTTTCTGATAAAACGGGAACCCTCACTTGCAATATTATGACATTTAAGAAGTGTACCATTGCAGGTATAATTTATGGGTAAGTGTTCTTATTGCCATGCTCTGTATTAACTATTTAGCATTTATTTACTTCAAAACATACACATTTCTAATAACATAGCTGTAACTAAATGAGAATAAAACTTAATATGACCTAAATGAAAATTTGCAGTTCTTAAACAAATATGGTTTATATCTGCTTTTATACATGGTTGGAATTCCTAAAAGCATTTTATATCTATAATCTTAAACCAGTATATTTTCCTCCCTCATTTTCCATCAGAAATCAGTCAGAGAAAAGTGATACCGATATCCGAAAATTAAGGTAAGTAGACAACATTCTCTTCTACTCTGCCCATGTTCCTTTCTCCCTGCAATGGAACTTTTTTCAGTAACGGAGTTCTGCTATACAACACAGCTGTCCCTTGTCCAGACCTCCAAAGGCAGTTCCCAGAAATCTCTCCCACGTGATAGACCTTTCCCACGTGATACTCAAAGAACCCAGAATCCAGTCTTTGATTTGTTTCTTTTATAGTTACTGTCTTAAATTCTGTATAACTATATGGGATTTAACACAAATTTAGGCATTTTCTAGTGCCATTTTGCAAGTTGAGCCCTGAGAGAATTATAATTTGACAGAACTTTAAATACTTACTATACAGTTTTTACCTTTGAACAACAGGGAACTAGGGGTGCCGACACTCTCCTTGTGGCTGACAATCCATGTATAGTTTTTACCTCCCTAATTAACTACTAAAAGCCTACTACTGTCAGACCAGAAGCCTTACAGATAATATAAACAGTTGATTAACACACATTTTGTATATGTGTTATATACTGTGTACTTACAATAAAGCTAGAAAAAAGAAAATGGTATTAAGAAAATTATAAGGAAGACAAAATACATTGTATGAGAAAAATCTGTCTGTAAGTGGATGTGCACAGTTGATATCCATGTTGTTTAAGGGTCAGTGGTTGCTCTGTAGACTTTATAGTGTAACTTACTGAACACAGAACAAGGGGCTGTGAGTCCATTTGATTGCTGACTGGCCCCCATCAGGAATTTTTGTTACAGCAAATTTTCTCTGTTCTTCCTCAGTCTGTCACCCTCTGTCATCACAGAATCCTGCGAATTTAATGACCCAAGATTATTGTACAACTTCGAAAATGGCCATGTAAGTCTGCTATTTCACTTAAAGTCAACAATAACTTTCAAACATACATGGTTTATTAAAAGGTATAATTTTCTGAGCCAGGGAAGAGTCTTGAATTTTTTTTATGTTAATAGCAGATTTCATACTGATGTGAGGAGGGGTGTGCTAAACTTGTTAGTGTGAATGAATCCAAACATTAAAAAAGAACATTTTATTGTGTGGAGATCTGTGTAAGAAAATCTCTTAAGTGTTTCTAAGCTATTTGAGTCTATTGTATGTTACCAATACCTTCGCTTACCAGTTATAAGGTACTGATCTACTTGATCTGAAATCTTGGTCTTCTCAAAAATAAAAGCAATCTTTTAAAACATAAAATGTACATGCCCTTCCTTTGCTTAAAAACCTTCAGAGGACTGGCACCCCTCCTCCCCCAAGATAAAATCCTAATTCATTACTGTGACTTTCTTTCCAACCTCCTTCTGCGTCCTTGTTCACCTTGCTCGAGATGCTGGAGTGACACTTGTCTTGAAGTTAACCTATGACGATGTTTTCTGACTCGGGGGGCCTTTGAAAGTGCTCTTCCCTTTGCCTAGTATGTACCACAGTCACATGTCGGTGACCACAGCTAACTTACCTTTCCATTTAGGTCTTAAATTAAATATTATCTCCTTGATGTATTCTCTTTCCCCTTGATCACCTCCTTAAAATAGGCCCCTCTTCTCTCTGTGACAACCCCCATTTGTTTCCTCCAGCTTTGAGAAAACCCATTTCCCCAGAGAGAATAGAAGCTCCAAGAGAGCCAGATCCTCTTCTTCACCAAGGTCTCTCTCTACTTTGGGGGCCTGCTCTCCAAAGATGTTTGAGTGCGTGATCTGGTTTGTAGTCAGTGTCTGACTCTGTGTATCTAAGGTGAAACCACAGTTGATAGGAATCGCAGACTGTATGTAACTCTCATGTCACTGGTGCTGGAAGAAACTCACTAGCTCTGTGCCTTTTTTTATAGCCCACGAAAGATTACATAAAGGAATTTCTTACCCTGTTGTGTGTGTGCCACACTGTTGTTCCTGAGAGAGACGGAAATAACATAATCTACCAGGCTTCCTCCCCAGGTAGGTGCTGTGTGCATTAGATGAGACCCGAGAAGACGCCATGCTGCCGCCATGCTGCCACTGATTCCCAGGGGGCTCCTGTGTTGCTCCTTCCCCCAGAAGACAGCCATAAGGAGGCTGGTGGGGAGGGCTCTCTGAGCTGGGGTTCAATAGAACATTTACTTATACCCAGGAATGCAGAAGTGGGGAGGTTAAGATGCTGCAACATGTCATGAAGATTCCATTAATGGCTTGTAGAAGAAAACCCAAATGAGT
Organism: Lontra canadensis; assembly: GCF_010015895.1. Lineage (NCBI taxonomy): Eukaryota > Metazoa > Chordata > Mammalia > Carnivora > Mustelidae > Lontra > Lontra canadensis. The sequence continues at coordinate 6,214,079 of NW_022631097.1, read as the reverse complement.
ACGAAGAAAGAAATGTATCTTATCCACACTGAAAGAGACCTGTTTAACTAAATTTCCTCTTTTATGAATGTTTTCCGGTACCTAGATAAGTGCATTTGGATAAAAAAAAGTCAAGTTTAAAAAAAAAAGTGGTATTTTAGTGCTGGAGAACAGAAATCTTTTAAATTAAATTTGGTATTAATGTATTTGCTCAATCTCCATTAATACAGACTTCTTATTGACAGATGAAGCAGCTTTAGTGAAAGGAGTGAAGAAACTTGGCTTTGTTTTTACTGCAAGAACGCCAACCTCTGTCACCGTAGAAGTCGTGAGTAGCGTCTTATGTACTTGGTCATGCCTTCCACGCCCTTTTCAGAGACACAAGTAGAGTAGTTGAGTGCAGGAGCTCTGGAATCACAGAGCCTGGGATTCCCACGTGGTCCCACACTTTCCCAGCCAGGTTCTCGGACATGTTCCTCAAGTCCTGTGTTTGTCCCAGTCTTCTCATCATGCATGTCATAGGGTTTTTTGCAAGGATTAAATGAGTTAATATATATGTAAAGTATTCGGAATTAGTGCTTGGAGCAGAGAGGGTGCTCAATAAAAGTGAGCTATTTAAAGAAGTTAGCATCATCAGATCTTCAAGAAATATACTATTTTTTTATGGAAAATAGAATTTTTCCAACTATTTTTTGATGAGTTTTCTTGTGATGTTGATTTATTCCTTATATGTAATATATATTCCGCATGTGTTTTTCTTTTGTCTTGGTGACCATTCACCGCAAGCCTTTGATATGATGGGGTAGAATTGAAGCAATGTGAACTTGGTGCCCAGCACACTAATTTTTTTCTAGTGATAAGGCAGTGGTTAGGGATGTCTACTAGACATTCAGTCCTAGCAGCATGGACAGACTGATTCATCTTTATATCCATAGTACGTGCCACATGGATAACTCTCAAATCATTTGAAGTTCTGAATTGCTTTATTGGTGAATTGATCATGGCTACAGGAAGTCAAGAGCCTGTAACTGGAAAAATTTGGAAAATAATGCAGGTTTTATTGATACAGAATTTTATAACATGCCTTCTCTTTCCCTGTTGACCTCTTCAAATTATCTAAGGATTAAGGATTTTTTTGATCTGTGCAATTTTATGAAAAGACTTGTTTTTCCATGTCTGTTGATTGTCTTGCTTACCCCATATAGCCTTGCAACATGAGAGTCTTCATAAAATGTTTCTACTAGTGCTGACTTTTTATTGAGAAGGGATGTTTTAGTCTTAAATCTGCACTGTGAGAAGCATTTTTGCGGAGTTCTCCATTTGCAAACAATATTTTTGTCAGAAGAGGGCACCATCATTTCATCAGGTTTGCAAGGAAATTTGTATTCTGAAAAAGATGTTAGTTTTAGGGGAGGTAAAACTTGTTTCTAATTGAAAGAAGGAGCTCTTTTGCAGGATGAGTACTTTTTATTCCCCACCTTGGGTAAGAAGTTCTTGTCTTATTTTCCTATAGATGGGAGAAAACTTCACCTTTGAAATTCTTAATATCCTGGAGTTTTCTAGGTAAGATACCTTTTCATTCTGTTCATGTATCCCTCAGAGCTCCTTCTGTGACTCTTCAGTTGAGATCTGGTAATGCAAATCAAAACTTTAATATAGAATCACAAAATTCTAGCTACTTTCATCCACTGTTTAATCTGAGCCTGGTGCTCACTTCTTTGGCCATCATTAGGCCAAATCCCTTTTCGTAGCTGAGAGGAGGTCCCACATCTCTCCTTCCCAGCCCTTGTCAGTGTCAGACTTGAGGTTTATGTCTGGGTTACTACTTAGTTGACTGTGTTGCCAACTGGACTCTCAGTTCCAGGAGGGCAGGAGTCAACTTCTGTGGAAGTAAGTGCTCAATAAATATTTGATGAATCGATGAATATTGGACATTATTTTTCCAAATAAACCCAAAACTATTTCTTTAAAAAGAGATTGTGAATTAATTCCTACCCCCCCCACCTCCCCCACAAAGGAAACAGTGTGTCCAAATCCTTCTCTCCCTGTAGACTTCAGAGGTTCTCCTGGTCCAGCCACTGTGCCCGGTCCCCAAAACCTAGTGTGGGGATATTGGTGATGATTTTATTTTCATTGCCCTGTTTTGAAGGCTCGTAGAGTTTCATCTCTTACACCACCTGAGCATTTCTAATGTAGAATCTGAAAAATTAGAAAAGGAAATGCTAGAAAATTAGAAAAGGAATAATTCGTTCTTTTCAAAGCCAGATGATTTTTTAAGGATTTATTTATTTATTTATTTGACAGAGATAGAGAGAGACAAATTGCAAGTAGGGAGAGAGGCAGGCAGAGAGAGAGGAGGAAGCAGGCTCCCTGCTGAGCAGAGAGCCCGATGCGGGGTTCGATCCCAGGACCTTGAGATCATGACCTGAGCTGAAGGCAGAGGCTTAACCCACTGAGCCACCCAGGTGCCCCAAAGCCAGATGATTTTTTAAATCATATATTTTTAAAGCCTTGTTGGTCAATGACATCTTAAAAAAAAAAAAAAAAAAGCTTTGACCCTCAGCAAAGTTGTTGTCAACTTCTCCTCTCTCTAGGAAAGCTTACTTAAAAATATTTTTTTAAATTATTTTAATTAACATATAATGTATTATTTGCCCCAGAGGTACAGGTCTGTAAATCATCCGGCTTACACACTTCACAGCACTCACCACGCACACACCCTCCCAAATGTTCGTCACCCAGCCACCCTATCCCTACCCTCCAAACCCCAGCAGCCCTCAGTTTGTTTTGTGAGATTAAGAATGTCTTTTTTTTTTTTAAAGATTTTATTTATTTATTTGACAGAGAGAAAGATCACAAGTAGGCAGAGACGCAGGCAGAGACAGAGGAGGAAGCAGGCTCCTTGCTGAGCAGAGAGCCCGATGCGGGGCTCGATCCCAGGACCCTGAGATCATGACCTGAGCCAAAGGCAGAGGCTTAACCCACTGAGCCACCCAGGAACCCTGAGATTGAGAATGTCTTATGGTTTGTCTCCCTCCCAATCCCATCTTGTTAAAAAAAAATTTTTTTAAAGATTTTATTTATTTATTTGACAGAGAGAGAGAGAGAGATCACAAGTAGGCAGAGAGGCAGGCAGAGAGCAAGGGGGAAGCAGGCTCCCTGCTGGACAGAGAGCCGGATGTGGGGCTCAATCCCAGGACTTTGAGATCATGACCTGAGCTGAAGGCAGAGGCTTAACCCATTAAGCCACCCAGGTGCCCCCCCCCCATTTTTTTTTTTTTAATGAGAAAATGTATCTTCATGTTCATTTTAGCTTTCCCCACTACTGGAGCACTCATTTCCTGTTCTTATAATATGAGCTCCAGCTACATGACACTTAAATGACTCAGTTGGCTTTAGTAGTGTTCTAACAGCGAAGTAGTTAAAGCAATTGCTAGTCCCCATCCCTTTTGACAAGTACTTTCTAGCTCAAGTGCTCAGGTGCAGGACTACTCACTGAGATCCTCTTTGGATTGTACAAAACAGAGGGTTGTGGGATATGACGACTTCTGAGAAGGCGACAGTTGGTTTGGGTCTCTTAAAAAGTGGGTACAGGCCATGGAGAGCCATCCAAGGGTTACAATAGGGGAAGGACAAGATGAGGAAGAAGAAAAAAAACCCAAAAACCTATTTTGGCCAGTTTACTTTGGCAATGTGTAGGATAAGGTGGAGACGGGAGATCTTGAAGGCTATTTGGGCTGCTAAATCAGGAATGAAAGCAATGAGTTTAAGTTCTGTCTACCATAATAAAAAACAAGAGCAAAACAACAACAACAAAAAATCTAGAGGACGTTGAGACAGAACTATGCATAAAAATAACTATACATAAAAATAACAAACCAGCAGTTTAACATCTCTGTGCATCAGAATGCGGACAGGAAGGTCTAATTCACAGAGATGTGGTGAGGACTCAAAAATACATAACCAGGGCTGCTTTCCTCTTTCCTCATCAGTTCTTAGGAGATTACGTTATATATGTGCTACATGTATATATGATTTATGTCTTCTGTGTGTAATACATGATAAGTGTATGCTATGTATGTATTATGTAACATAAATACAGAAATATTAATCTAAAACATTATATCAGTATATAATATATACTATATATAATATGTAAGTAACGTATATTATATATCTATGCCAATAAATCTCAATGGAAGAAAAGGAGAATGAGAAATAGTAGTAGTAGAGGGGGAACACTTGTATTAGAATCTCAGTTTAAAGGGTGTCTGGGTGGCTCATTTGGTTAAGAGGTTAAGTGTCTGCCTTCAGCTCAGATCTTGGTCCTGGGATGGAGCCCTGCATTGGGCTCCCTGCTCTGTGGGGAGCCTGCTACTCCCCCTGCTTGTCTCCTCAATCTCTCTCTCTCTCTCTCTCTCTCTCTCTCTCTCTCTGTCAAATAAATAAATAAATAAATAAAATCTTTTTAAAAAGAATCTCAGTTTTAGAAGGTAAGTAAAGAAAATGGAAAAGGAGACTGGCCAGAAACACATTGGCCTTTTCACTAATGGTCAGCTGAGGACTTTGAGAATTCTTGTAACTTTGATTCTGTGTGTGTGTGTTGGCACCATGTACTGAGAAACACAGAAGCTAGTAATACATTTCATACTGTTTTAGTAATAGAAAAAGGATGTCTGTCATTGTCCGAACTCCTACAGGAAATCTCCGTCTCTACTGCAAAGGGGCTGTAAGTACCGGGATTCACTACTCATATTAACTCCTCTCCTCCATTTCAACAACTTGTAGAAGCCTTTTGCAACTTCACAATATTTCAAAATGTTGTCACTGTGTGTCTGCTCTTGCCCCTGATGGTTGACAGAATTATCCAAGACTGAAACAGAGTCACCCCAAAGCTTCCCCAACAGTCAAGCCCATTGAAATTTATGGTGGTTCACACCAGAGTGTTTATTAAACTTTAATGTCAGTGAAAAATTTGTTGTCACTCAGTCATTCTGTGGAGAACTCATGATTAGACGGTTGAGGCCAAGTGTTCATAGCAGGAATTCTGGTCCCAGGTTCCAGACCAAAGTGCTTGGGTTTGGTGAATCTTGGGAAATGGTTTTACTTCTGTAAAAGCTTTTCTTAAGCACTTGCATATTTATTCACAGTCATAGGCACTTAAAAGAAAAATGGCTTTATTTGGGTAAAAGCGACATAAAATAAACTGCACATATTTTAAAGGTACATTTTGTTAAGTTTTGATACCAATCTGCTTTTTGTCACTGTAGATTCATTTGCATTTACTAAATTTTATATAAAGTCAATAGGATATATGGCTTTTTGTCTGGCTTCTTTTCCTCATAATTATTTTAAAATTCATTCATGTTGTAGCTCACATTAATAGTTCATTTCTTCATTTTGCTGAGTGATACTGTGTTGAAAGGATGTATCGATTTGTTCATCGATCATCTGCTAATGGACATCTTTGCTTACAGTTTCGTCTACTACAAACAGTGCTCCTATAAACGTTTGTATACATGTTCTTGTATGGACATATAATTTCATTTCCTTTTGGTAACTATTGAGCAATAAAATGACTAGGTCAATGTTCGATGTATTTTAACTTTTTAAGAAACCACTAAACTATGGTCACATTCCTCCCAGCAATTGTCACCAACACTTGGCATGGTTAGTCTCTTTAATTTTAGCCATTCTTGTAGGTGTGTATCTCATTGCGATTTTAATTTACATTTCCATACCATGACTGATGACAGCAGGCATCTTTTCTTGTGCTTATTTGCCATGTGTTGGGGGTTCCCAAGACTACCCATAGGTTTTTAATGGGTCTCTGAAAGGAGTCATAATTATATGCGTGGCTAAGATGTATTATAGTAATGTAGCAAGGATACACAACCACATTATAAGGGGAAAAGACACAGGCAGAGCCTGGAGGAATGCGTGTGCAGGCTTCCCACGGGCGTCACACAGGGAAAGTTTCTATCAGTTCAGAGAATTGAAACCCAGCCAAGTCCCTTAGACCAGCCAAGAGCCAACCTTGTAAGTGGGTCTTTCTAAGAATAGCATTCTATGACCTGTTAATGGTAACTATTTTCTGCACACCATTCACTTATTTACTTTGGTGTAATATCTGTTTAAATATTTGGCCCTGTTTTTATAACTGTGTTTCTTTGTATTGAGTTTTGAGATTTCTTTGTTAACTTTTGGATATAAGTCCCTTATCAGATACATGATCTACAAATATCTGTGGCTGTTTTTCATTCTCCCAACAGTGTCTCTGAAGAACAGAAATTTATAATTTTGATGAAGTCCAATTTAAATAGTTTGTTCCTTTACGGGTCATGCTTTTAGTGTCCTAGCTAACAAATCTTTGCCTAATTCAAGGTCACAAAGATTTCCTCCTGTTTTCTCCTCCTTTTATAGTTTTAGGCTTTACATTTACTTCTGGGATCCATCTTGAGTGATTTTGGGAGATGGTATGAGACATGAGTAGGAGTTCATTTTCTCCAGCACCATTTATTAAACTGTTTATTTGTTCTGCACTGAATTGCACTTTTGTAAAAAATGAACTGTTCATCTGTATGTGGGCCTATTTCTGGACTGTTTTCTCTCATTGTTCTGTTGGTTATCTTTACATCAATACCATGGTGTCTTGATTATATCACTTTATAATAAGTCTTAAAATTGGATATCATTAATTCTCCAACTGTGTTCTTTTTCAAAATTGTTTGGAATATCCTGGAATCTTTGCATTTCCATGTGAATTTTATACTTTTTTTTGTAGATTTTTAAAAATCCTATTAAGGAAATTTCCTCCCAGTCCTAATTTGCTGAGATTTTAAAAAATCAGTAATAGATGTTAAATTTTGTCAGATAGTTTTCTCACCTTGATTGAGATACTATTATGATTTTTTTCTTTTGTGCCTGTTAATATGGTAAATTATATTGAGTGGATTTTTTAATGTTTAAACTTTCTTGTGCTCCTGAGATAAGCCTTATTTGGTCATGATACATTATCCTTTTTTTGTATAGTTGATTTCACTTTCCTAAAGTTTTATTTAGAATTTTTGGATCTACTTTCAAAATGGATAGTGATCTTTAATTTCTTTTCTTAAAATGTCTTTGTTTGATTTTTAATGTTGACCTTATAAAATTAATGGGGAAGGCTCTTTCCTTTTCAGTTTTCTAGAAAAGAGCATATGGAATTGATATTATTTGTTCTTTTAATGTTTGCTAGAATTTACCAGAAATCCATCTAGACCTGAGGGTAGGCTAGCTAGACAGTTATTGGTTTTATTTATTTATTTTTTCAGTTCTTGGTTTTATTGATCTTCCTGAAGAAATTGCTTTCAGATTTGATTTTTATTGAATGTTTCTCTGTTTTCTGTTTTATTTAATTTCTACTCTTTATTATTCCCATTCTTTGCCTATTTCCAGTTTGATTTGCTTCTCTTTTTCTAGCTTCTTAAGGCAGAACTTGATTTGAGATCTTTCTTCTTAATACAAATGTTTAGTTCTATAAATATCTTCCCAGTCATTGCTTTAGCAACATGTCACAAATTTCGATGTGCTGCATTTTCATCTTCATTCATTTCAAAATATTCCAAGCTTCTTTTTGATTTCTTTTTTAACGCATGGGTTATTTTGAAGTGGATTAATTTTCAAATATTTGGAAATTTTGTGGCAAAATATTCTTTTAATTGATTTATAACATAATTCTAATTTATTAGAGAACATACTTTATATTACTTGAATATTTTAATTTTATTGGGACTTTTTTTATGGCTCACATTGTGACCTATCTAATGTTAAATGTTTGCATGCATCTAAAAAGCCTGAGTATTCTGCTATTTTGGGGTGAGGTGGTTTCTAACTATTTGTTAAGTCAAGTTGATTGAGAGTGTTGTTCAAACCTTCTATATCCTTAATGATTCTTCATTTACTTGTTCTATCAATTATGGAAAGGGGAATATTGAAATCCCCAACTGTCATTGTGGATTTGTGATTTTCACCTTGAAGTTCTGTTAGTTTTTACTTCATTTCATTTCCTTCTATTAGTTTTAGCTTCATTTTGAAACTATGTTATTAGACTCATAAGTGTTCAGAATTATTAATGCCTCTTGATAAATCTACCCTTCTGTCATTCCAAAATGATTTTCCTTATCCCCGGCAATTTCCCTTACTCTGAAATCTCTGTTGTATGGTTATAATTTTGCCATTCCAGGCTACTTTTGGTTAGTGTTGGGTAGGGTGTGTCTTTTTCTTCCTCTTTAACCCATTTGTGTCTTTATATGTAAAGTGTGATTCTTCTAGGGAGCATTTAATTGGTTCGTGTGTTTTGTTCCGTCCTGGAAATCTCAGCCTTTTAACTGGCTGTTTAGACCATTTACACATGTGCTTACTGATACAGGTACGTTTAAATACATCATCCTGCAATTTATTTTCTATTTGTCCCACTTCTTTTTTCCTTTATTCTAAGAATTACTTAAGTATTTTTTAATTCTAATTTCTTTCCTTTAAAAAAACTGGTGGTTGTTTTAGGTCTTATAGTAGGCATCTTCAATTTATTACATTTTATTTTCAAGTGATGTTATACTATTTCATGTGTAGTATAAGAACAATAATTCTGAACTTCCATCTCTCTCCTCCCAATCTTTGTGCTCTTGTCAGACATTTTAATTTTACAAATGTTATAAACTTCACACTACATTGTCATTAAGTTTGATTAAGCAATTATCCTTTTTTACTACAATGTAAAACAAGAAAAATGTTGTATATATGCATATCCGTTTGCAGATATATGTGTATCTATACACTCGCACACACACAGACTCAGGTCATTACCATTTTCAGTGCTCTTCAGACTCATATTTCCATTTCCTGTAATCTTCTGTCTGATTCCCTTTACCATATCTTATAGCATGGATCTCTTGGCGATGAGTTTTTTCAGACCGTTTACGTCTGAAAATATTTTTATTTCATCTTTATTTTCTCTCATGTTCATTTCGAAATAAATTTTTGCTGAATATAGGATTCTAGGTTGACAATGTTTTTCTTTCACTTTTTAAAGCTTGTGCTTCACTGGCTTATCACTTGCATTGTCTCAGTGAGAAATCTTAACTCTGTTCCTCTGTATGTAATGTATCCTTTTTGGAATTGTGCCTTCCCTGAGGCTGCTAGAGTTCTTTCACATCTCTTAGATATTGCAATAAAATTATAATGCAGTATTTAGAATTTGGATTGACAAGCTTATGTAAGATGCTGGTCACAAGAGCTTTTTTTTTTTCTTTTTGGATAGGATACAGTGATTTATGAGAGACTTTCAGAAGATTCTCGCTTTATGAAGGAGACATTAACCCATCTGGAATATTTTGCCAAAGAAGGTAAGTAAAAATTATTTAGAATCTTGTTTCCTTTTGAAATGCTATTCTTAAATATTAAAATTGTAACCCAAATGCATGTCACTGATGCTTGGCCCATAAGTGGGCAGGGGGAGCTCATTCCTCTCTGGGACTTTGTAATGCCTTCTGTTTGCTTAAAAGTTCTTCAAACACATCCTGTTGAGATATGATTTTTCCTTTCTTCCTCTGTCTACCAGGAAACTTGAAAAGTATGTTTTTACTGTGCAGTTCTTCCTTTATTCCAAAAGCCTTGTCTTCACAGCCATCTATTATCTGTTTCTATTTGTTGTAGCAGGAACTTGGCCCATGATGGAAAAAGAGAGTTTTTTCCAGTATGTGTTGTATATTTCAAACTTAATTACTTTGTGCATATAACTCAGAAACCTGACATAGTTGATGTTTTCCTGCCATTCTCTTCTTATCCTTCTGGTTTTGACTCGTCACCCATCTCAATAAATAAAATTCCACGAGTGAGTTTTGAGTAAGAACAACATTCACTAAAAGGTTTATAGAAGTTTTGAAAAAGCAAGGTGTAATGTCATGTAAAAGTTAGGCTAATAATACCTGGAAGCAGTATCCCACTTTGTCCTTCTAGCTGATAAGCTGCTGCTTCCTATGGATATGTGCATCTTGCCCGGATGTGTGGATATTTTGCAAGGTTGCACTTGGGGCCCTTTGCTGCTGTCTTAAAATACATGTGAGCTGTAGGCAGTTTATAACAGGTAGAAACATATAGGAACTGTATTGTAATGGAGCTCAAAACAGAATAACAATTTCTATAGTTTATCTGTAGGATATTAATTTCTAGGGGATCCTCAACTATTTGAAGGTTTTGCAGCAGTTAGCCTAAAATATAAGGGTACAATATAATTCCTAAAATATTTTCTTTGCAAAATGGAACTTAAATTAATTTTCTATTCTTTTAATGATTATTTGGCTTACTTTGAAATTGGAAGAACTAAAACCTCATTCCTTCTTTCTTTCCTTTAACAAATGGTTATTGAGTATTTATTGAGTGCCATGCACTGCTCTAAGCTTCCAGAACAGAAGTGAACAAAACATAGACTGCTCACACCCTGCAGGAATTAGCCAATGATAGATAATGTCAGGAGGTGATAAGCGCTATGGAGAAAAATTACACAGGAGAAGGGGAACAGAGCATGATGGGGTTAGGCAGAAACTGAAGGAAGAGAAGGAGAATATCAGGGAAAAGTATTTCGGGTCAAGAGCAGAACAAGTTCAAGTGTCCTGAAGTAAGAGGATCAGCAGGGACAGGCCCGTAAACAAGGAGGAAGGGGGGAAATAAGATCAGCAAGGTAGCCGGGGACAGATCAGGTAAGGCCGTGGGAAGGACTTCCCATTCCCATGACCTCTACAACACTTGGATTTTGTTTTCGAATTCTGTACTCCTCCCTGATCGCTGGTGTCTTGATTGGTTTACATTCTATTCTTTGTTACAGGGCTGAGAACTCTCTGTGTTGCTTATGCAGATTTATCTGAGGAAGAGTATCAGCAGTGGTTAACGCAGTATAAAAAAGCGAGTACAGTTATCCAAGACCGAATGCAGAGTTTGGAAGAATGTTATGAAAATATCGAAAAGGTAACATACCTGATACGTACCTGATACATACTCTACAGGCCAAGTTAAATATGTGAAAACACAGACTTATCAGTGTTTTCATAGCCTGATGTAATTTAAAAAAACTTAGTTAAAATGGGGCGCCTGGGTGGCTTGGTCAGTTAAGCATCTGCCTTCGGCTCAGGTCATGATCCCAGGGATGTGGGATCAAGCTCCATGTCGGGCTCCCTGCTCAGTGGGGAGTCTGCTTTTGCCTCTCCCCCTGCTTGTTCTTGCTCTTTCTCGCTCTCTCACTTGCTTGGTCTCTCTTTAATAAATAAAATCTTAACAAATAATCTTTTTAAAAAAAGATTTTATTTATTTATTTGACAGAGAGAGAGGTCACATGCAGGCAGAGAGGCAGGCAGAGAGAGAGGGGGAAGCAGGCTCCCAGCAGAGCAGAGAACCCGAGGTGGGGCTCGATCCCAGGACCCTGAGATCATGACCCGATCTGAAGGCAGAGGCTTAACCCACTGAGCCACCCAGGCACCCCAACAAATAATCTTAAATTGTTTTTTTGTTTCCCTAAGAAGTATAAAGCTGTCTTATACTGAACATTCATAAACTATAGCTTTTAAAATATTCAAAATATTTCTTTCATTTCTGAATCCTGATCACTTCAATTTTGTTACCTCTTTTTATAACTTTTCCCATCCAAAAGAAATACATGTTTATCATAGAAAATAAGCCAGAATAGTTAATAATAATAATAATCTGTAATGCTGGGCTAATGACTAAATTCTGGTGTATAACCCTCCAATCTCTTTCTTCATATATGTGTGTTGTATATGTAGTATTCCATGGTAGGTTTTAAATATACATACATAAACTTTTCCCATAAAAATTTAAAGTAAAAATCTCCCCCCACCCAAAATCTCTGTCAAATTTTCTCCATAAAAATACTGCTCAAATCATGAAATGTTTCACTCTACAGTAAACTGGGGATATTTTCCATATCACTGAATATTTTTCTGTTATTTTCTTAAATTACTCATGGTATTTCATGGTAGTTACTGTCCTGAGAGATCTCGTGCACCCTGGACTGTTGAGTATCGCTGGAGGATCATTGTGAATTTACTTGTTGTGGCTTCAGGGATTCTGTGGCTCCTGGGCCAATTCTTATCTTCGTTTCTTGGCTCGGGTTCTTTTGTCATTTGCTTCCATGAACTCTGCATTTCATTTTTGTAGGAGCACGGCCAGAACAAATTTAGACTGGGGATTTTCTTTTCTCTTCCTTTCCTTTCCCTTCCTTTTTCTTTTCTTTCTTTCTTTGTTTTTTAAGTTTTTATTTATTTGTGCAAGAGAGAGAGTATGAAGTGTGGAGAAAGGGAGAGTCGAAGGCAGACGCTTACTGACTGAGCCACCCAGTCACCCAAATAGACTAGGGGATTTTCTTGACATCTTTGAGTCCATCTTTTTTTTTTTTTTTTCCCAAAGTCATTTGTTGAGAAATTAGGACTCTAACCCAGCTTCATGCCAAGTGCAGGAACATGCTGCAGTAGCCCTCGTGGGTGATCAGTGGGCATCTGTTGACACAGCGCAGCGAAGGGACTGTTTTATGTAACCCTCCTCTTCCTCATGTTCCCAGCAGGCTCTTTGCTGCTCCCACACTGGGAAGAAGTCTGGGCAATTAAAATTGGCCTCTGGGGAAGCCTGGGTGGCTCCGTGGGTTTAGCTTCTGACTCTTGGTTTTGGCTCAGGTCATGATCTCAGGACCCTGAGATCGAGCCCCTCATCCAGCTCCATGCTCAACACTGAGCCTGCTTGTGCCCTCTCCCTCTCCAACCGCCCCCCCCGCACCACTCCACTGTATGCCCTCTGTCTCTGAAAAATAAAATCTTAAAAAAAAAAAAAGGAAAGGAAAAAGAAGGGAAGGAAAATTGGCCCCTGGAACTTAAAAGATTGTTCAGTTCTTCTTCAATCAAATGGATAAGTTTTATATTTTAGTGTTTGGAAGTCATAGGTGGTAAGGAAGTCAAAGAATAAGTAAGTTTGCCTTTGCCAGGTTATGTGAGGTGGGTGACAAGGTCAGGGAGTGGCATGGTCTCAAGCTGACTGGTTCATTCATGGGCTGAGTGCTAGTCTCCAGCATGTACACAGGGCCTGGCACACAATCAGTGTTCAGCAAGAATTAGTTGGATAGATAAATGAAATATGGGGGTTGAATATTTTGAGCTCCTCTGCTTTCCAAGGAAGGTAGATAACTATGTATAATTGGCAGGGCTTAATGCTGATTGCTTGGTATTTTTTTCCTTAAACTTCAAAGGGCAGTAATAAATGGTAGAAGAGCGATCACGGGCCAATGTTTTCTATCTGGTCTTTGACCTAGATGAGTGTCATACTACATTTTAAAAGATTGTATACTCAGAGCGAGTAATGAGCAGCGTACTGTGCTTGGAAGGTCTGAATGGAAATCTAATCAGTTTTAGACACTTTATGAAATTACTATTGTACTATTTAACAAAACACTGAATCTTCTCTCCATGACTGTGAGGCTTAAAATTACAGGCATCAAAATACTCAGTGTCTGTGTTTAGTGTGACTAGGATATCTCTTTAGCCCAAATCACTTATGCAAATGACAGGCTCTGTGACGCTAGAATCACAACGAAAATTGTCAAATACATCATTCATGTTTTACGACCATCCCTTCCCTTTCACCCACAGGATGTTTTCCAGTTCACCCAGGAGTAGTGAGATCCTGGGTATTGAATCATGTGGGTTCAACTTGTGGGGGCCTGGGGACTAGACCTTGCTATTCATTACATCTCTGTCGGGGAGACTGGTTTTGGGAACTAGATACCCCACTCAAGGGTACTTTATGAGAAATGGACACATTATGGGGCCAATGATACATGAGAAGATTGTTAAGTATACATAAGTTTTGATTAGAGGGAATTGGATTTTATTTTTTATTTTACTCTTGAATATTTTTCCTTTGGACACTCATAAGATTTAAATTTCTCTCCTGTTGGGTAAGAGTAAGAAAGATGATGTCTACATTTGTTTCAATAGTCATTAAGTACATCATAGCTTAGAGAATAACTGCAAAAGTAATTAACTTTCAGGTTGCCAGGGTCACTCTATTGGTAAAATATAAATTTGACACATTGGCTGATTGAATTAGACTTTGAAGCATTCCTTTTTTTTTTCTTCCTAATATGACAGCTTTATTGAGATATCATTCATAGACCATACAATTCCCCTATTTAAAGTATATAATCTACATGTTTTAGTATATTCAGAGTTGTGAGACCATCACCACAATGAACACAGAATATTTTCAACCTACCCCTCCCTCAAATCCCATATCCATTAATATTCACTCTTTGTTACCCTCCTATTCTCTCCTCCAGCCCTATGCAGCCACTAATTTACTTTTCGTAGCCATAGATTCACATCCTCTGGGTATTTCATGTAAATAGAATCATAAAATATGTGGTCTTCAGTGACTTGCTTCTTTCACTTAGCTTAATGTTTTCGGGATTCATCCATATTGTAACATGTACCAGTATTTCATTACCTTTCAAGACCAGCTCGTATTCCATTGTGTAGATACCTGATTGTCCATCCATTCTTCTTTTGAAGGACATTTGGGTTGTTTCCACTTGGCTAGTGTGAATAATGCTTTCATAAATACTCATACAAGTTTTCATGTGAACACATTCTTTAATTAATTAATTTAATTGATTTAGCAATCAATTAAATTATTTATCAAATCTTCATTATTAATAATTTTATTTTATTTATTAATTTAAATAAATTATTTATTGATTTAATTAATTAATTTTATTTTATGAATGTACCTGGGAGTGAAATTGCTGGGTCATATGGCAACTGTATGTAACCATTTGAGAAGCTGTCAGACTAGTTTTCCTAAGTGGCTGCACCATTCCACATTCCTACCACCAGTGTATGAGAGTTCCAGTTTTTTCACATCCTTGCCAACACTTGTTACCATCTGTACCTTATTATAACCATCCTACTAGGTATGAAGCATTGAGTCACAATCACATTGTGATTTTAATTTGCATTTCTTTAATGATTAATGATGTTGA
Organism: Lontra canadensis; assembly: GCF_010015895.1. Classification (NCBI taxonomy): domain Eukaryota; kingdom Metazoa; phylum Chordata; class Mammalia; order Carnivora; family Mustelidae; genus Lontra; species Lontra canadensis. The sequence goes on along the minus strand of NW_022631097.1, from coordinate 6,199,024 downwards.
ACATCTTTTCATGTGGTTTTTTTTATTATTTGTGTATCTTCTTTTGGAGAAATGTCTATTCACATCTTTTGGCTATTTTTCAATTAATATATTATTTTTTTAGAGTTTTAGATTTTCAGAAAGAAAATGAGCTGAAAAAGTTTGGATAGTTTACAGATATTTTCTCTCTTTCCCTTGAACAGTTTCTTCTGTGATTAACATTTTGCATTAGTGTGGTATGTCTGTTAAAATTAATGAACCAATACTGATACATTATTATGAACCAAACCCCATGGCTTGCATTAAGATTCACTCTTGTTGTATAGTTCATGGGTCTTGACAAACGCTTGTCACTACCCATTGCTGCAGTATCATATAAAATAGTTTCACTGTCCCAAAGATCTCCTGTACTCACCTATTCTTCCCTCTTTCCTTCTGAAGCACTGTAAACCACTGATCGTTTTTTTTACTCTCTCTATAGTTTTGCCTTTTCTAGCATGTCATATAGCTGTAGTCATGTTTGTAGCCTTTTCAGATTACCTGCTTTCACTTAGGAATATGCATTTAAATTCTTTCATGTCTTTTAATAAATTGATGTCTCATTTCTTTTTAAGTTTTTATTTATTTATTTATTTATTTATTTCTATTTGAGCGAGAGAACCGAGTGAGCGAGAGAGATCACAAATGGGGAGAGAGGGGCAGAGGGAGAGGAAGAAGTGTACTCCCTGATGAGCAGGAAGCCCAACACGGTGCTTGATCCCAGGACCCCGAGATCATGACCTGAACCAAAGGCAGATACTTAACTAACTGAGCCATCCAGGCACCCTGATGGCTCATTTCTTTTTAAATATTTTTAAAATACTATTCTATTGTCTGGATGTACCACAGTTTATCCATTCACCTATTGAAAAGCATCTTGGTTGCTTCTAATTTCTAGTAATATGAATAAAGCTGCTATAAATATTCAAGTCTATATTTTTTTGTGGATAGGTCTTCAGCTCATTAGGGTAAATACCAAGAAGCATGACTGCCTAATCATGTGGTAAGACAATGTTTAGCTTTATAATGAACTGCCACACTCTCTTCCAAAATGGCTGTACATTCCTCCAAGCAATGAATAAGAGTTCTTGTTCCGCCATATCCTTGCCAGCATTTGGTGCTGTCAGTGTTTTGGCTTTTGGACATTCTAATAGGCATGTAGTGGTATCTCATGGTTGTTTTCGTGTGCATTTTTCTGATGATGTATGATGTTTTCATATGACTAGTGACACCTGTATATCTTCTTTGGTAAGGTGTCAGCTTAGACCTTTTGTCCATTTTTTAATCAGTTTGTTTATTTTCTGTTAGGTTTTAAGTGTTCCTTGCATATTTGGTTACAAGTCCTTTATCAGATAGGTGTTTTGAAAATATTTTCTCCTTGTTTGTAGCTTGTCTTCTTATTAGCTTAACAGTATTTTTCACAGAACATGTTTTTAATTAAGTCTAAATATCATTTTTTTTTCATGGATCATGCTTTTGGTAGCTAAAAAATAATCAACAAATTCAAGGTTACCTAGATTTTCTCCTTTAATCTTCTGGTCATTTTATAGTTTTGCATTTCACATTTAGGTCTATGATCCATTTTGACTTAATTTTTATGAAAAGTGTAAAGTCAGTGTCTGCATTCATTTTATTTTTTAAATATGCATGTCCAGTTGTTCCAATACTATTTGTTGAAAAAGACTTAACTTTTCTCTGTTGAATTGCCTTTAGTCCTTTGTCAAAGATTATTTGACTGTATTTGTGTGAGTCTTATTTCTGAGTCTTCTATTTTGTTTCAGTGACCTATTTGTCTATACTTTCATCAATACTATACTATCTTGATTACTGTAGCTTTATAGTAACCCTTGAAATTGCATAATGTCAGTCCACTGCTTTTGTTCTTCTTCAGTTTTGTTTTGGTTAATCTGAGCCTTTTGCTTTTCAATAAAAACTTTAGAGTCAGTTTGTTGATATCCACAAAATAACTTTCTGTGATTGTTAAGACTGACATCCTAGCAATATTGAGTCTTCCTATCCGGAGCATGATATATCGGCCCATTCATTTAGGTCTTCTCTGATTTCTTTCATCAGAGTTTCGTAGTTTTCTGCATATATATCTTATAAATATTTTGTTAGATTTATACATATATACCTCTTTTTATGTTAAAGTAAATGGCATTGTTTTTAATTTTAAGTTCCAATTGTTCATTGACTTTTGTATATTACCCACATGTCCTATAACATTATTATAATCTTGGAAATTGTTAGTTCTATTTATTGATTTGTTAGAATTTTCTACATAAACAGTCATGACATCTGCAAACAAAGGCATTTTTCTTCCTTATCCGTCCTTTTAGCTTTTATTTCCTTATTTTATCATACTAACCAGAACTTCCATTACGATGTTGAATAGGAGAGGAAAGAGGGACACTCTTACCTTGTTCCCTGTCTTAAGGAGGGAAAGTATCTACTTTCTCACCATAGCTATAGGTTTTTCAGTAGATGTTCTTTATCAAGTTAGAGAAGTCCCTGTTCTAGGTTTGCTCAGGTTTCTTTTTTAGAAATTTGAAACTTTATGAGTATTAGATTCTCACAAATTTTGGTAATTGCATTATCATTTTATTTTAGTTCATATTTTAGAATTTCTCTTGAGACTTCATCTTTGACTCGTTTTTTAGAAGTGTTTTTGCTTAATCTCCAGATATTTGGAGACTTTACAGGTATCTTTCTATTACTGTTTTCTAGCTTAATTCCACTGTGGTCTGATAGCATACTTTGATAACTTCTATCTTTCAAAAAACTTACTAAGATGTGCTTTATGGCCTGAACATGGCCTATCTTGATGTTTCATTGAGCTTGAGAAGAAAGTGTTTTCTGCTGTTAAGTGAACATTCCCTCAATGTCAATTAGATGCAAGGAATTGGTGACCCTCTTCTCTTCAATTATATCCTTACTGATTTTCAGTCTGTTGGATCTGTTGATTACTGACAGACAGGTATTGGAGTTGCACCTATAATAGTACATTCATCTATTTCTCTTTGCTATTCCATGACTTCTTGTCTTATTTTGATACTTGTTAGGTACACTGAGGATTATTATGACTTATTAGAGAAAAGACTTCTTTGATATTATGCAGTGCCTCTTTTTATTCCTAATATTTTTCCTTATTCTGAAGTCAGTTTTGTCTCAAATTAATATAGCTCCTCCACAGATTCCTATATTAGTTAGTACGTGTATCTTTCTCCATTCCTTTATTTTTTTTAACATTTATTTATTTTTATTTCTTTTCAGCGTAACAGTATTCATTATTTTTGCACCACACCCAGTGCTCCATGCAATCCGTGCCCTCTCCAATACCCACCACCTGGTTCCCCCAACCTCCCACCCCCCTCCCCTTCAAAACCCTCAGATTGGGGCGCCTGGGTGGCTCAGTGCGTTAAGCCGCTGCCTTCGGCTCGGGTCATGATCTCAGGGTCCTGGGATCGAGCCCCACATCGGGCTGTCTGCTCAGCAGGGAGCCTGCTTCCTCCTCTCTCTCTGCCTGCCTCTCTGCCTGCTTGTGATCTCTCTCTGTCAAATAAATGAATAAAATCTTTAAAAAAAATAAAAATAAAGAAGACAGTTTAAAAAACAAACAAACAAACAAAAAAACACCCTCAGATTGTTTTTCAGAGTCCATAGTCTCTCATGGTTCACCTCCCCTTCCAATTTCCCTCAACTCACTTCTCCTCTCCATCTCCCCTTGTCCTCCATGCTATTTGTTATGCTCCACAAATAAGTGAAACCATATGATAATTGACTCTCTCTGCATCCCTTTATTTTTTAAATTTGTATTTATTTAAATTCAATTAGCCAATTCCATCCCTTTATTTTATTCTGTTTTCATATTTAATGTGTGTTTCTTATATATTTTTTCAAATCCACTCATACAGTGTCTGCCTTTTAATTGGTATATTTAGACCATACAGTTTTACAGTCATTACTAGTTTAATATCTTTCGTATTTGTAACTATTTTCTATTTGTTACCCTTTCTTAGGCTTTTTCTTTGTCTTTCTTTTTTTTCTGCCTTGTCTGGTTTTAACTGATCTATTTTCTCTCCTTTCTTAACATTTCAATTATACCTCTTTTAAAAATGTTTTTATTGGTTGTCTTAGAGTATGCAATTTACATTTACAACTAACTTGTCCACTTTCCCGTAATACTATACCATGTCATGGGTAGGGCAGGTAACTTACAACAGTATTTCCAGTTCCTCTCTCCAATCTCTTATATTGCTGTCATGCACTGCATTTGTCCATAACCCATAATCACCTAATACATCTGTTAAGCCAATAAGAAAAATAAAATGTATCATTTAATCTGTATTATTCTTTCTTTAATGTTACTCCTTTCTTTATGTATATCTGAGTTTTTGACCTACATTATTTTACTTCTTTCTGAAGAACTTGTAACATTTCTTACAAGGCAGGTGGTGAGCAACAAATTTCCTCAATTTTTGTTGGAGAAAATATGTATTTCTCCTTTACACTTGAAGAATAATTTCACTGCACACAAAATTCTAACTTGGTGTTTTTTCCTTTTAACACTTTCAGTATTTCACCCCACTCTGTTCTTGCTTTCATAGTTTTGAAAGAGAAGTCCTGTGTAGTTACTATCCTTGTTCCTGTATAGGTCAGGTTGTTGTTGTTGTTGTTTATCCTCTCTGGCTTCTTTCAAGATTTTCTTTTGAAAACAGTTTGCATAGGAAATACTTAGGTGTAGATTTTTGGTATTTATCATGATTGGTGTTTTCTGAGGGCTGGGTCTAAGGTTTGGTGTCTGTGATTAATATTGGAAAATTCTTTTTTTTTTTTAAGATTTTATTTATTTATTTGACAGAGAAATCACAAGCAGGCAGAGAGGCAGGCAGAGAGAGAGGAGGAAGCAGGCTCCCTGCTGAGCAGAGAGCCCAATGTGGGGCTTGATCCCAGGACTCTCAGATCATGACGTGAGCCAAAGGCAGTGGCTTAACCCACTGAGCCACCCAGTGCCCCAATATTGGAAAATTCTTACCAATTATTATTTCAAGGATTTTTTTTCTGTTCCTTTCTCTCTCCTAATTCTGGTATTCCCATTACATGTATGTTATACGTTTTATAATTGCCACACAGTTCTTAGTATTTATTTTTATTTATTTTTATTTTTTTATCACTTTTTCAGTTTGGAAAGGTTTTAATTACATATCTTCATGTTTACTAGTTATTTCCTTGGGGATGTTTAGATAACTGTGAGCCTACTGAAGGCATTCCTTATTTATGTTTCAGTGTTTTTTATTGTTAGCATTTCCTTTTGATTCTTTCCTAGAGTTTCTATCTCTCTGCTTACATTATCCATCTGTAAAAAATAACATGCTGTTTACTTTTACCACTAGAGTCTTGAGCATACTAATCATAGTTATTTCAAATTTCTAGTCTGGAAGTTTCCAAATTTCTCTTATATCTGAGTCTGATTCTGATGCTTGCTCTGTCTGTTCAGACTATAATTTTTGTCCTGCACTGCCCTATAACTTTTTGTTGAAAGCCACACATGATGTATTGGATAAAGGGAATGAGGCAAATAGACCTTTTGGGTGAGGTTTCATGTTTCTCTGACTAAAAGGCTGTGTTTACTGTTTGCTGTAGCTGTAGTATTATATTAGAGTCTAAAATTGTATCTAGTGGCCTTGTTTTCATCCTCTTGGCATCTTCAGGTTTCCCTAGAGACTCCTTCTTAAACAGGGTATGAGCCTTACACTTCTTTCATTGGCACTCCCTCTTTTCATGTAAGAGACAGACTGATGTGGAAAGGTAAGGGAGAGGAGAACTAGGTTATAGCCCTTGATTAGATCTCAGTCTTTTGTGAGTCAAGAGTTTTGTGTGTCTTCCCCATGTCAAAAACTAGAAGGTGCTGGAGATGAGTATTTCCCCACCCTCAGATTAATGGGCTCTGATAAGCCCAAGGTGATAAGATAAAATTTCTTTCCTTTGAGTATAGGTCTTTGTGAGGAGAGCAGAATAAATGTTAAATAACATTTAAAAATATTTACTGTCCCCCTCTTCTTGCCACAATCAGGAAGGGATCCCTTTGATTCCTTGTTAACTGTGTGTTTTTATCATGAAAATGTTTAAGGCATTCTTTTAAAAATCTGTATTTCATACCAGAAAAATAAATCATTACTGAAAATACTTTTTGCTAATTGTTAGAAATTTTACATTAAAATCCAGTTTTAATACAGAAATATCTTAAAAGTATTACAGTAGAAATGGCCCAAAAATAGAATAATGAAAATAAAGAATGTCTAATAAGATTGATATACTTGAATATTTAGCACTGAAAAATTTAGCTGGTCATTGAGAAGACTAAAAATTTTATGGTTATTTTAAAATTTAATTCATAGTTTATATATGGTAGTATCTCTAATAAATTATTTCAATCCTAATTATCAGCACAGAATTAACTTAATTTCATTTTAACAATGAATAGCAATGTAAAAAACCCTTGAACATTTAGGATGTTGGCTTCTGGGAGACAACTTATGCTTTACATAAACCTCTTTATCTACCATAGAGCTTCTGCTTGAATCTCCATAGTGATAGGGAAATAATTCTCAGTAGGAACAAAAATGATAAACTATCTGGTGCTAATAAATTTATGGAAAAAATATGAAAATTTTTTGTAAGGACTTAACATAAGTGCATAGGTGTATACAATATATAGAAAATCCCAGTATAATAAATGTGGCGACTCTCCTCAAAGTCATTTATAAATTCATTGTAATACAGGAAATGATAAAGGAAGTGCATATGATTCCCAACAGGATTTTTATAGAATTTGAGCAGTTTGTTCTAAAATTTATACAGAAGTAGGAGGAGGCTGAGAAACATCATGATACTTTTTGAAGAATAATAAAGGCAGGGGACTTACCTCTCTAGATCTTAATTGCCTAATTATAATCTGCTAGATATTCTTTTCTTAAAAAATTATTTTATTTATTTATTTGAGATAGAGAAAGCATGAGCAGCAGGGGAGGGGATGAGGGAAGAGAGAGATGGAAAAGCAGACTCCCCGCTGAGCAGGGAGCCCAGTGCAGTGTTGGATCCCAGGACCCTGAGATCATGACCTGAGCAGAAGTTAGACGCTTAGCCAACTGAACCACCCAGTCGCCCCCATGAGCCTATACTCTTTAACTATCATGCTACGCTGCCTCATGCTGTAGCAAAATAGGGACAAATAGACCAGTGGAAGAGACCAGAAAAAAAGTGTGTGTGTGTGTGTGTGTGTGTGAGACATGTATGGGACTTCACATAATAAGTAGACTGCATATCTTTTGTCAAAATTTGCCCTATTTATTCCATATTAAAATTTTTAAAAAATCTTAACTAGTAATAAAAAAATATCTCTTTCAAAAAAAAATCTAGAAATTTCTGCTTCTTGGAGCCACAGCCATTGAAGATCGCCTTCAAGCACGTGTTCCAGAAACGATAACAACTTTACTGAAAGCAAACATAAGAATATGGGTCTTGACAGGAGATAAACAAGAAACCGCAATTAACATAGGTAATAGATATAAAGTTTTAGAAAATTTGGATGGACAGGTATTCTAAATATATCCTGGTATCAAGAATGAATGATTGAACTTCCTTCAGGTAATTGTTTTATATGCCTTTGGGTAAATGGAATGCAATGGAATCTTGCCATCACATGGCAGAAAATTTGAACAAACTAAGCAAAGAGTTTGTTTCTTTCACATTGTTGAAATATAGACTTCAGAATGCTTACATGAGTAATGTGTAGTTTCTTGTTCCTTTCCTTTGAAATTTGAAGTTATGGTATATTTCCCCTATAATATATATACCTATCTTTGTATTATGTATGTTCATAAACATTTTGATTATTAGTAAGAATATTCAATTTTTTTCTTTTTTAATTTAAATTCAATTAGCCAACTTATAGTATAACATTAGTTTCAGGTGTAGTGTTCAGTAATCTATCAGTTGCATCTAATACCCAGTTCTCATCACATCACGTGCCCTCCTTAATGCCCATCACCCAATCACCCCTTTCTCCCCACGCCCCTCCCCTCCAGTAACCCTCAGTTTGTTCCCTACAGTTAAGAGTCTCTTATGGGGGGAACTGAATGAGAAGTCATCAGAGAGGGAGAAAAATGTTTTTTTCCCCAAGTTTCAACGTCGCTTTTTTTTTTTGCCCTTTTCTCCCTTTACTGTATGATTGTATCTTAGGATTGAGATGTGCAGAATAGGAGTTGAAAAATCAATTGTTAGCTGCGAATATTCACATTTTGATGTGGCACATGCAGACTCGTTTTATCATACATGGTAATCTAACTGGAGCTGGCTACTGTGATGATGATGATGAAAAACATAATTGTTTCAATTCCTTCTCACCATCAAAATGTGATGTCACCACTCATTTTTTTATTCTATATTCATTCACTTAGTGAATGTTGAACACTTGCTAGGGACCAGGAAAAATCTAAAGCTGGGAATGAAAACCTGAGTAATAGTTTCTCTCCTCATGAAACTTATATCCAAGTAGAAAAGATAAAATTAATAAGCAAATTACTGTGCTTTGTAATATTGCAATCAGAGCTAAGAATAAAAACACAGCAAGGCATAGCAAGAGACAGACAAGGTAATCAAATAGAACACCTGTAAAGAAGGTGACTTTCAAAGCAGAGATCCAAATGGAAAGAGGGAGCAAACATTGAGAGGATCTCTGGGACGAGTTTTCCGCAAAGAGTATATTGCACACATTGGCCCTGGTGTGGGCATGTATATATTTGAGGAACAAATGAAAGGCCAGAGTGGTTGGAATACGGGGAGCAAAGCAGAGAAGATAGGAAATGAAAGCTTCTCAGGCCACAATAAGAAATGTGTATGGTTTTAAGCAAGAGAATAATATCTAATTTATGTTTTAAAAATATCTGTTGGCTCTTGTATGGAGACAGGGCTGAACAGAAGTCAGAAGATCATGTAGAAAGCCTTGATAAATGTCTAGACAAGAGATGATGGTGCCTTGTACTAGGATGTGATGGGGAGTGTGAGAGATGGACTAAATTTGGGGTCCATTTGGTAGGTTGATCTGCCAGCCCTCATTGATGAGGGTGCAGTGAGGGCAAGATGAGTCAGAGTTTTGCTGTCAAGAGGAGCAGAGAAATAGGGTGTAGTTGGAAGAGAACACAGAGTCCGTGAAGGTTTGGCTATTTTTGAAGGATCTGCTTTACCTCTATAAACATCAGTTCTTGGTCTGTAAAATGGGGATGATAATAATAATTTTAAACTCACAGCCTTGTTGTGAGGACACCTTGAGGCAATCCCTGTGAAGAGCTTAGCTTGGTGAGAGGCACTTACAAGTCCTTCATGAATGCTAGTATTAACATAATTATTAAGGACTCACCAAAGGAGTCCAGCCATGATGTAGTCACTCTTTTATCCACATGGCAAATTCTTGAGAACATACCATGCATACACTCTCCTTTTGTCAGCTCTCCCATAGTTCAGCTTTAGTGTGACTTGCTATGTTTCTCGATAATCATGAACTCAGCGACCACAGTAACTTGATGTATATCCTCAGCGTATACCCTGTGAAGGGTCTCAGCGGAGGAGCATGAGTGCTCTCTCATTCCTAAATCTTTCCCAGTCACTTTTTCCAGACCCACACCCTGAGGATTGTTTGTTTTTCCTGAGCCTTTGACTGTCTCCTCAGCTCAGGACTGAAACCCAACCTAGATGAGACACAGCCGATGTTGTTGGTAGGGGAATTTTTATCCTCATTGAATGAGACTTATTTTTGTTAGCAGAAATCTATGATTCACTTTGCTGAGAATAAATGGATTCTTAGATAACTGCTCTCTGTGGTGGACCCGAAGGAAGAAAATAAACAATCTCTCCTGTTTATTAGAGCAGGGCTTGCCAACATCTGGAAGAACTAGGCAGGGCAAGAGTGAGGGGCAGTGTCCACAAGGGGAGTGCTGGCCCCTGAAGGGGCAACCAGTACATCCTTGCCTTTTGGAAATGTCTGCTATTGGCACAGTTTTTTTTTTTTAATTAAAAAAAAAATTTTAGGGGTTAGAAGGGCAGAGAGAGAGGGAGAGAGAGAATCCTAAACAGGCTCCATGCTGGGCATGGAGCCTGAGGTGGGGCTCAAATTCACAACCCTGAGATCATGACCTGAAGAGAAATTGAGACTGGGACACTTAAGTGATTGAGTCCCAGGCAGCCTCGGTTTTTAGTTTTAAGAGATAGTTGGGAATTTCATCTCTGATATGAAATATCCTGATGCACAGATGCTGACTTAAATGTGTAAAACTTGGTAAGGGCAAAGCAAAACACGTCTGTTGGCTGAAAGCAGCCTACAGTCCTCTGACCTCTTTTGAATACGTGGTCCCAGCTTAAATTTTATTATCATCATCCCTTAGAGGCTACGACTGCAGAGACCAGCAAAAAGATGGAGTCTGTGAACTTAGCATAAGCCCAAGACCATGTTGACGTAATTTGTTTTCCTAGAGGTTTTCTGAGCTCTAGCTTTTCTAAGAAAAACAATAGTTTTTGGTTAGAGACCTCTCATGTTACTTTCATGGTTCGAATGGTTGGAGAATGGATTCAAAATTAAAAAGATTGAGCTGTGCCTGAGAGCTGACATCTTTACATCTTTGGAAGAGAATGTAGAGCATAAGGTTAAAAATCAGAGTTTAGAGTTACCAAGGACACAGATTTGAGCCTGAATCTTCTGCCTCTATATTTATGAGCTTTTCTGACCCTCAGATTTTTCTCATTAATAAAATGGAGATAATCATGATAACTCAGGTGGTTGTGATGATTACGTGAGCTGTGTATGTAAAGTTCTTCCTAAAGTATTGGGCACAGTGAGAGCTTTGAAAATGTTGGCTGCTGCCTTTATGAATGTTGTGACAGTTTTAATTACCATCGGCTCTCATGGAGCTCAATTTGGCTAATGTTTTTGTGGTTAAAAGCCTAAACATAGTCTTGATTCTGATTACAAACAAAATTTGATTAAGGATTTGGCAGGAGGGTAACTTTTGGGAATCAGTATGTCAAGACTGGTTTTTGACAATGGTCACAATGGACTATACAAAGACTACTGTCACATTTTTTGCTTCTTTTTCTAAGACTACTAGTTCTATTAACTTCTGAAAATTTTCTGATAACATGGTTCAACATGATCTGCTGCTTCTTGACCCCAGCAGCATTCATACTATTCTATTTCGCTTACCAATATGTTGTTTTTTCTTCTCTTCTGCTTTAGCTTTGATTCCTTAGTTTTTTTTTATTTGCCTTGATGAAGATGACACATTTATTTTAATTATCATTTGTAAATTTTTAAGTTTCTTCAACATTACGATTGCTAATACAAATTTTTTTAAGTAGCCTTATGGATGGGATGATGGAACTGTTCAGTATCCTGATCGGTGCTCAGGCACAAATATTGTATGCTAAATTTCTTTCAAACGTATACATGTTAACTTTACTGTTATTTCAAAGTTTTTTTTTTTAAGAGAAAAAAGTAGCCCTATTAAAGTGTTACAACTTAAATTTAAGATGAGGTGACATTCCTAATACAAACACTAGTTTTTTCAGGGGTCTTACAGAATATCCTACAAGAAGAGTTGAAGTAATGAAATAATGAAGTTGAAATAGTAAGTTGAAAAAATGAAAAAATCACTTTTTCATTAAGAGATTACATCTACTTTTTAAAGGTAACCTTGCGTTACAACTAGAAAATGGAGCTACTAACTCCTACTTTGTAGGTTGAGAATTAAATGAGAGAAAATTAAGTGCAGTAATATGTTAAAAGCACTTAGTATATACTTATAGACAATATTAAGAGAAACTCTTTCTCACCCACTAAGCATATTCCATCCCTTATGATTAATTATACTCATTACTTACACCACTGTATCTCTGAGGGCTGCTGGAGACAAGTTTTAAAACATGAGAACTTTATACCACCTTTGTTATATTATATGGCCATTTAAAATCTTTAATCAAATTTCATCAAAGATTACCAGCCATATTACATGCCATGATTAGCTTTCTATAAATAACTTTGCTTTCTGTGTACAAATCAGTGTTAATGAAATAAAAAATAAAACCGTATCCTAGGCAAAGAACTTTATTAATCTTGTTTCAAATTTTATTCCCAGGCTTCTTCAGCTTAATTAGCTGTGAAGAATGAATTGTGTATAAGCAAAAACTGAAAAAAGCTGCAGTGTCCAAGGGGCTTGGGCTTAAAAATATTAGAGGTTTAGATTTTATCAGATCTATGAACAAAATTTTAAAGAGAAGTCCTAATATAAAAGAGCAGCTCCCAGTAACTTCTTCAAGTTTTATCTTCTTCAGAAGTTGACTCAATTCAGTTTGCTTCATCAAAATTCTCCACAATCATCATCATCCTCTCTGGTAGCAAGTGGTGCTTTTCCATCCACAGATTGTGTGGGCAGAGTTTCAGTCAGTCTTCTTCAACAAGTCAGCCTGTCTGCACCAAGTTGGTTTAAGATACTGGGTAGCATTTCTGTCAGCTGCTTTGTCTCAGCATGGCCTGTAATGGTGAAAGTGGTCACTGCCAGCGATGCCTGCACTTTGGGGTTGCTAAAGTGGATCACTGTTCCTTGGTTTGTGAACATATTCACTTCTTCAACACCAGAGATATTGTTTACCCCTAACTTCTTTAAGGAGAACTGAAGTGTTTTATCATCTGCTGTAGCTGTTCTATGAACCACCTTCGTCTTTCCGCAAGTAGTTCCTTTCCCACCAATGTGCACTTGTGCTTGCAGTTTGGCGAGTTTCTCCTGGTTCACGATAGTTTCTTTCATCTTGTTGGAGCGGAAATGGGACCGCGCGGGGGACTAGGGTAGGCGCTCAGGGGGGTCTCGGGCAGACCAGCTGAGATTAGGTGCACACACGCGGGACGCCTGATTCCTTAGGTTTTAAGAGGCCTATCATATACCTGTTGTAAATCTTCCCTTGCACCTGACATAATGCTGGGTATGAATAAACGTACTGAGAACATATTGAGTAAAATTCAGTGCCTGCACACTGATTGAATTTTCATCATAATATATGGAGACTTTTAGCCTTTGTCTATACAGAGCCAGCAGCAGCAGCAGCAACAACAGCAGCAACAGCTTCAGGAGAAAGGAAGGTTCCTGGTGGGGGCAGTACCAGCACCCACAGTAGGCTGGCTTGTCTAGCAGAAGTATTAACTCTCCAAGCTGGATGCTGGTACAGAAACTGCCAGCATTAGGCAGTGAACTTTGTCAGTAATTTATTACAAAATGAAAGTGGACACAGGAACATTGCAATAAAGCCTATCAGGAAATCTTTAGAATTCTTTGAGAAGTTTAGAATCTCTGATTTTGAAAAACCACTGCAATAAGGCAAAACAAATATCTACAGGCTTCAAAATTTCTAGAAATTAAATTTAAAGATCATTACTATTGTGGGGGGGGGAAACACTGTTTACATAGGAAGCATCAGATGAACCAATAATTGGTGAAGAAGGCTATTTAAAAATGATTATCTCCTGTAATTGGATAGGCTGCAGTAGAATACATAAATAGACATTTTGCATTCTATAAAAATCATGAAGCTACTTTTGCTTTTCTGTATGATGTCTACAAGTTTCAGGAAATTTCCAAAGAAATATTAAATGATATTGTGTAAATTTATATTTAAATTAAATTTCAACTTGCATGAAAATGATTTATATGAACAGTTCATTTTAGAAAATTTGTTCCATAGGAATCATCAGTTACAAATGTATAAGAATTTAATTTTCAAAATAATATATCAGAAATTCATTATAATGTCCTTACAGCCTATTAAAAAAATCTTAATAGTTCTAATAATAGTTGCATCAGAAAGGTCACGCTCAAAATTAAAAATGGTCAAAAATTATTGAAAATCTTACATTTTCCAAGAGTGACCAACATTGCTTTCAACTACATATATTGTTTGAAAATAAAGTTGGTAAAAATATAAATTTTGATGATTGAATAAATGAATTAGATGTGTAAGACAGAAAAATCTTATGATCAAATAAGATATCACATTAACAAAGTTTTATTTTTATCACATTATATAAGATTATGGCACCAAGACTATATTTTTTTTTTTGCAACTTATAAGTTTATGTTGTTTTTTGTCTATCACCACTATCCCTGTTACATTTTATAAGTATAAAATATTTTTAGAGAAAAACTTCCTATTTTAGAATCTATAATGACATTACCTCCTCCCCCTAACCCTTGGTTTTTGACCAAGGGATCCCATATTTCCATTTTTCTGTGAGGATGGCTGGGGTGGGAGAGGAGAAGATGAAGTAGTAGTACTTTGGAGAGTGGGAAGACCCCCCCGGACTTGTGGACAGATGCCGAATTAAACACCCACATACCATCTCCTTAGAACAGCCATTCGTTCTCAGGGGCAAAACTGAACCTATAAGAAGGAAGACAAATACTGTCCAAACTTGCTCAACATTTGCTGGGCTCTCTTCTTACACTCATCAGTACTTCCTATTATTTTCATAGCAGGGTTAATTCCTTTCATTCATCTAGCCGCTTTCAAACTGTGCCCCTTTGAGCCTATAGGAGGAAAAGCAAGTGACTATTTTTGAACTGGTTATTAGCGGATGTTTCCTCAGCTTCATAGAACTTTAAAATGGCTGCTTTTACAACCCCTCAAACTTTTTTGATAAGGGTTCATCTATCTCAGAGACCGTTTCATTCTTGTAGATACAGATGTGATTTTGTATTTGCGCCCTCATAGGCTAATCCCGTATTTACAAAAAAATATCCTCAGCCTAATTTCTAAGGTGAGAATGACTTTTTCAAATTGGAAAATGCTCCCTGAGTTGTCTAACTCAAGCATCACATTGAACATTATTATGAGGATTGGGTGAGTTTATTTCCTTTAATCACACCTAGGATTTTATTAGTAACAGTAGGCAGAATACTATTGATATTGCAGCTTGATTCAACAGAACTTGGCTTCCTCAAGACTTGGAATTGTTACAAAGCATGACCTGAATCTCCCATCATCTAAAGATAATAAAAATAAAAATCCACAGACATTTCAAAGTACAGATTTAGCCATTAGTTATATGCTCCTTCCCAACCATTTCTATTTAGGTGGCCAATTAAGATGAAAATGAAGCAATGTTTCAATTTCTTTTGTCTACAACCTATTGCTCAGTATTTGTGATGGGATTCTAGGCTTTGACCTAGTCGTAAAGCAGAGAGTATGATGAAGAAAGAACATAAATAGATTTCTTATTGTAAAAACATGAATGCATGGAAGGCATCGAGTCTTCAAATATGTGACCTCTTTATTTTTCTCTTGGTAGCATATTCCTGTAAACTGATATCCTCTCACATGTTTCGTATTCAATTGAATTTGAACTCATTGGAGGTAAGTGATTTTTAAAAATTTGATTAAATATAAGTGTAAATATAAGTGTACACCTTAAAATCTATGTAAGTTGCCTTCAACTCTCACTCAAGTGCATTAGAACATTACCTCTGGTCCCCAGTTCTTGCCTCATTCTTAAGCTAGTCCTTTATCACCCCTGCTTCTGACTTTATCATCCCTGCTTCTGACATCATACCAAATCCAGCGCTCAGACTCTTGATTTTAAAAATGAAAAAAAAAAAATGGGAGAGAGAGAAAATATGTACAAATCCGTCTTTATCAAAAGTTTGAGTACATACGTAGCATTTACATGGAAGGAATGAAAGGCTTTTGTAATCTAATATTGAACCTCCTTGCCCTTAAAAATTAAATGGCTATAGCCATTTATTTTCTTTAAATATTTTTTACTGTGTAATTTTCTTATCATTTTTTAAGAAACTTAAATAGATTTAATCTATTCCTTTTCGGTCTTCTTTTTAAAAATGTAGATCTAAGTGCCTGACACATACCCTAAAACTTTAAAAATATTTCTTATGAGGCAGATCAGCTGGCATTGAATTTCCTGTTTTTCCTCAGAAAAATCTTTCTCTTTCACCTTTGAGGGATAGTTACACTGGATATAGAATTCTAAGTTGGTGTTTCTCATTCCTTCAACACATTCTTCTCAACTGTATTGTTTCTGATGAGAAGCTTGCATTTCTTACTTTATTCTTCTCTTTGGCTTCTTTCAACATTTCTTTTTTACCTCTGATTTTGTGGTTTGAATATGCTATGTATAGGTGTAAATTTTTTCGTATTGATCCTTCTTGGTGTTTTCTAAGTTTCCTGGGTCTGTAGTTATAGGTTTGCTAGAGTTTGGGAACATTCTTAGTCATTCATACTTAATTTGTTTTTTCCTGTTCTCTCTCTTCTCCTTCTGATATTCCAATTAGCTGTATGTTAGACCTTTTAAATGTCCACAGTTCTTGAATATTCCATTCTGTTTTTTTAATCTAATTTTTTTTCCTTTATATTTCAGTTTGGGAAATTTCTGTTGATATATCTTTAAGCTCATTAATTTTTAGACTTTGTTCAGTCTATTGTTGGGCCCAATAAGGGCGTTCTTCATTTCTGTTACAGTGTTTTTTAAATTTCTAGTGTTTCATTTTTATTCTTTCTTAAGTGTTTCCATCTGTCTGCTTATCTTCCTCCCTTGTTCTTTTATGTTGTCTATTTTTCCATTAGAGTCCTTAACATGTTAATCAGAGTTTTTTATAATTAACATATAATATATTCTTAGTCCCAAGGGTATGGGTTTGTGAATCACCAGTTTTACACACTTCACAGCACTCACCATAGCACATAATCAGAGCTTATTTCAAATTCACTGTCTGATACTTCCAAAATCTGCATTATCTTTGAATCTGGTTCTGATGTTTGCTTTAGCTCTTCAGGCAGTGCTTTTTCTTGCCTTTTAGCATGTCTTGTAATTTTTGTTGGGAGCTGGACAAGATGAATATGGTAAGAGAAATTGTGGTAAAGGCCTTTATGTGAAGTTTTATGTTAATCTGGCTGTATTTAATGTTTGTTGCAGCTATACACACGAGAAGCTCCAGATTCCTCTAGCGTCCTTGTTTATTCCCCTGTACTGTCTTGGGGTTTCTCTGAGAACTCCTCCTTAAATAGATCTGTGCCTCATAGCTCTTTCGTGTGTAATGCGCTGTTACTATACTGGGGCCCTGTTGGTGTGTTGTAAGGTGTGTGGTAAGAGAAGTGTTCTTACGATTAAATCTCAGTCTTTTAGTGAGTCTGTGCCCCTATGTCTTTATAAGTATTTCTTAGCAGTTTTCTCCCCTTGGTTGAGATAGGGAGGTTAGATGGGGTTAGAACTGGGTAAACATTCTTTCCTTTAGGGATAAGACTCTGGTAAAGTCTTTAGCTTTAGAGACTAGGCTTTCATTATGGAGAATGCTCTGGGCATCTATCAAAATGTTCACTTTCCCCCTCCTCCTACCTGAACCATGAGGGGAATTTTTCTTGGCTTTTCACCATGAGAACCTGGTGAGGTTTCTAGAAGTAAGTCCACAAAAATGTCACCGTCCATTAAGACTGTAACCCAAGGAGTTTCTCACTTTTGAGGTAACTCATACTCAGGCTACATCAATTCCTCAAAATTACCAGTTAAGTATTCCTACCAGTTTGTGACTATAGTAGTACCTTCTGCTCTAGTTACACACAGGTCATTTGTCTATTCATATTTCTGGTGACAGTTTATCATGTGATCTCATCTATCTCTGATAGGTCCAAAGAAGGTTGGTTTTCACTTTGTTCAACATTTTTTCTATAAGGATGGCAGTGGTGAATCCAAGCTCTTTATGTGTCATTGTTGAAATTTCAGCACCTTAGACTAACTTTTGACCTTTAATTTAAGTTTGTACAATGGACAGTATTCTTCAGGTTTGAGAGGAATAAAGTTGCATAAGTAATTAAATGAATGAGTTAGAATTTTCCATAAGCTAGTCTTGTTAGTGAAGCTTACTATGGAAAACTTTATGTCACTTAGATATTGTGACTTGCATAGTGATCCTGGTACATTGTTTCTCTAAGATTTTCTGTTATGTTTTCAGTTCCTGTAAACTTTAGAGTTATGTCATTTTCAAAACTCATTATTCTTAAATAATCATTACTTACTTACTGATAGACTTGTTTTCCATATGAAGCATATAATGCAATTTACCCTTATAATGTGCTTCAGGTTGTGTTGCAGGATTTTACATAATTAATGTTGGCAAATGACTCAGGTAGTCATGTTCTAGAACGAACCATGTTGGAGGAATTACCTTTAACTTCTGTTAACATTGGCAGCAGGACTGATAAATAAACAATTTAGCAGTGGAAGAAAAAAATAGGACATTAAATTAATAGCGTTAGCTCCAAGCATTTACTTGTTCTAAGAAACTGTAAAATTGAGAATAATATATTAACTAGAAAAGCACCAAGTTTTGTGTTCACTGACCAAATGAAATATGAGAATTATTAAAGTGAGGAAAACTTTCATTTTGCCAGATTATCTTCGGGGCAACAAAACGATTACAGTTATATGAGATCATTGATGAAATATGCAGTCCACTGTGTAGTAAAAACAGAAGTAGAAATGCTTACTATGATATATATTAATTATACATATATATAATACATCATAGTTCCTACACAGTATGAAATCAAATTTCAAGTGTTTGAATTCCATCTGTTATTAGACCTTGAGGTTTATAAAAAGCCCTCAGTAATTCCAGGATTATTAAAGTACCTTTTCTTTTGGGAAACACAGTTATTTCATTTGAGTAATGAGTAACGAAGGCCTCCTGGGAAAAATAGGGAGGAGGTTTTTTTCATTAAAGCTTTTGGTGCTTGATACCTGTTATGTTTAAAATTTTTCCTCAGGTGGCACACTTTCTTAAAATTTCATTTATTAATATGTTTAGGGGACATCATAAAAATCTCTGATTTCTATAGATCATTGACTATAACTGAAAATTATAGTTAAATAATATAATTAAATAATCTTTTAAATATGATTTAATAATTTATGATATTCATTCCACATAGTCATAGAAGTAAAACAGAGTTGGCAAGAATCAAGAAATAGTCTGGCACATGTACTAGTTCACTAATGTTTCAATAGAAAGTGGTAATTGATTTTTTTAAAATTTCACTTGTATTTGATGAAGGAATTTTCTTTAGTATTAATGTCTATAACTTAACATTTTATTACACATTTTCCTTAAAATAATCTACTACCTGAATTTCCCACTCTGCTACTGGCATGGGGAGTACTTTCTATAAAAATTTGAACTTTAAAAAAAAAGATTTTATTTACTTATTTGACACAGAGAGCAAGAGAGCACAAGCAGAGGAAGTAGTAGAGGGAGAGGGAGAAGCAGGCTCCCTGCTCTTTTGAGCTTTCAACAGTTGTTTTTTATGAGGGAAGGAAAAGTTGGGGTGAGGAAAATAAGCTAAGGGAGGTGATGTCCACACATCTTAAATTGAGTGATGAGTCTCTACAACTTCTTTATTTCTTCCTTAGAAGTCTGAGACTCAGTTTTGTAGAGTTTACTCCATTATTTTGTTCCCACTTTTGATATTTTTCTCAAAAATTTTCTGAATTTTCTAATAGGCTATTAGCATCCATCTGTATTTTCCAACTGATAAGAATTCACTCTTACTTCTAAACCTTTTAAAAAACAGCTTTATTGAGATATAATCCACATTACATAAAATTTACATTTAATGTGTACAATTCAATCTGTTTTAATATTTTCACTTATACATGCAACTGCCACCATAGTCAACTTTTAGAACACTTTCAACACCTTTAAAAGAATCTCTCTACTCTTTAGATATCATCTCTCTTATCCTCCTTCCCCATCACTAAACAACCATTAATCTACTTTCTGTTTCTATGGGTTTGTTTTTCTTGACTTTCATGTGAATTGAATCATAATAGCATATAGTTTTTTTGACTGGCTTCTTTTAGTTACCATATTTTCAAGGTTAATTCATATTGTAGCATTCATTGATACTTCATAACCTTTATATAGCTAAAGAATATTCCATAATTTGGATACACCATATTTTGTTTATCCATTCATTAGATTGTTATAACTTAGGCAACTGTGAATACTGCTGCTCTAAACATTCACATACAAGTTTTGTGTAGACACTTGTTTTCATTTGTCTTGGGTATATATATGTATGAGTGGAATTGCTGGGTCATGGGTGAACTCCATGTTTACCCATCTGTGGAGCTGTCAGACTATTTTCCAAAGTGGCTACAACATTTTACATTCCCAACAGCAGTGTATGGGAGTTTTGTATTTCTCTATATCCTGATCAACACTTATTATCTGACTTTTTGATTCTAGTCATGCTAATGCATGTGAAGTAGTATCTCATTGTGGTTTCAATTGGCGTTTCACCAATGACAAAGGATGTCAATATTCTTTTCATGTTATTTATCTTTTAATTTCAGTGAGCTATTTGAAGGGTAGAATGAGGTAAAAATATCCCTCAGTCTACCATCTTGATTCAGAAAGTCTTTCATTTATATTTAAAATGAGAAAAATAAAGTGATTCCCTCCCCCACCTTTGTTATAGGCAACACAACAAGCCATTACTCGGCACTGTGAAGCTCTCGGAACCCAGATAAGTAAAGAAAATGACCTGGCCCTCATCATTGATGGTGAAACCTTGAAGTATGCCCTCCATTCTGAAATTAAAAGGAGCTTCCTCAATTTGGCCCTCTCATGTAGAGCAGTATTATGTTGTAGGTAAGGATACATTCATTGTTCTTCCCTCCCAGCTATCTTTAACACTGTTCACATAAAGAAAATGTGGACATGGAAATACAAGTTTTTGTAGAAGCAAAGTTCCTTATTGGTAAAATATATGCTCAAATTGAAGAAAGATGTCTGAATTTAACTTTACTTGTCAGCTTAAGATATTACTAGAAAGCAGATTATAATTTTTTAGTGATAAATTATTTAGTGATGTATTGATGTATGTCTTCAGTAAGAACAAAAGCCCTCTATTTATAATGAGGGGCAAATCTGAAAAAAAATCCACTGATCTCTAGAGGAAAATGAAATTATAAGTATTAGTGCAAGTCAAACATCAACTTAAAAAGGTGAATCTTGGAACACTGCATCAAAAACTAATGATGTGGGGCACCTGGGTGGCTCAGTGGGTTAAAGCCTCTGCCTTCAGCTCAGGTCATGATCTCAGGGTCCTGGGATCGAGCCCCGCATCAGGCTCTCTGCTCAGCAGGGAGCCTGCTTCCTCCTCTCTCTCTGCCTGCCTCTCTGCCTACTTGTGATCTCTATCTGTCAAATAAATAAATAAAATCTTAAAAAAAAACTAATGATGTATTTTATGGTGACTAACATAACACAATTAAAAAAAAAAAAAAGAAAAGCCAAAAAAAAAAAAAAAAAGAAAAGAAAAGGGCAAATCATGTACAGCAAAAATGGCTGGAACTAAGAAAATAATGAAACTAGATACAGTTGTTCCCTGCTCCTGAATGAAAATAGTAACATAACCAATTATTAAAACATCTTGATGCTTTGAACTTCTAAGTATTAATATAGATTTACCACTGAATCAGTTGGGTTCCCTATAAGCTTTGAATGTTTCCCTTAGATGTCCTTCTGTGTTCAGATTCATTCAGCATCTGCTATAAAAAGTCATCACTTTCTGTTCTTCACTCCACTCTCACTTGTCATGATTATAGTTTAGCCTTTAGGATTCTTTGTGATTTAATCTTCCATTAGTTAGAACTGATAAAAATAATGGAAAGCTGAATTCAAATCCAGCTTGAGCAAAAAGGGAATTTATTAGCTTTCATGACTAAAAATTCTGTAGGTAAAGCTGACTTCAAGGGAAGCAAGAAAATTCATCAATAGTCAATTCACCAAAATTTTTGTTTCTTTTAACTATTTAGATTTAATTGACCAGTTTTCATTTTGCATCAGAAAAATATTTTAAGGAATGCTCATTTTTTCTCTGCCCAAACTTCCTACTCATGCTGGAGGAAACAATGAAAGGACATACTGAAGAAGCAGGGAGGAGAGAACACGGACTAATTTTGCCACAAAGGATGGATATTCCAGTAGTTGGTTTGCAGTGAACTATTAGTAGTTTGTCCTAAATCTGGCTTTACTTGTGGTTTGATGTAGAGTTCAAATGGTGTCTCCCTTTTGATTCACCTGGTGCGGGCTTTATCCCCAGGCCAGATCCCCTTTTGGCAGCAGGCTGGGGTTGAGAGACTCAAGCTTCACAAACTCGTAAGATTCCATCCAGAGGAAGACACACATATACTTTCTCCCAGAAATCTCAGCAAATGGGACATTATGTTTGGATCTTAAAGATAACTTGCTGTCAGAATCCCAGGATTAAAACAAAGAGATCATATACATGCTGGTAACAGTGGAAAGAGCCGATATACCCCTAGGTCCAAAAGGATCGGAGGAGTAGAGTAGTCCCTATACCTGCAAAGAGGGAGCCCTGCAGAGTAGACTGCCTCTAGAGGAGCCCTGAGCTGTGGTAGGCAGACACAGTCACCTGGAGAAGACATGGCAGGGAGGAGCAGGGAAATGTCCAACTTGACCTCACTCTCTTCCCTGTCCAGCTTCTGCAGGGGTCATTCTTCGACCAACCATGACAGCAACTCTCAGCTATTCAGGTTTAAGTGGTTCATTGCCTTAGTTTCTCCATTTAGTCACTTCATCCCTTTAAGTGTCCCATTAGATGAACAGTAAATACAAATGAATACAAAACTGAAGTCTGTTGACTGAGCTATATCCTGGACTGATGAAAGCAATTTGGTATGGAACTGGCTGAAACTGTAACTTACAAAGGAAGTGGTGGTAGGGAAGGAGAGTAGAGTTTGTCTCTAACATTTTTCATGGCTTCAAAATTTTATGACTGAATTTTATCGTTTTTCTTTTTTAAAAGATTTAATTATTTTTTTGAGAGTGAGAGGGAGAAAGAGAGAGACAAAGGGCAAGCACAAGCAGCGGGGAGGGGCAGAGAGAGAGGGAGAAATGACTCTCCGCTGAGTAGGGAACCTGACACCAGGCTCTATCCCAGGATCCTGAGAACGTGACCTGA
Source organism: Lontra canadensis (assembly GCF_010015895.1). Classification (NCBI taxonomy): domain Eukaryota; kingdom Metazoa; phylum Chordata; class Mammalia; order Carnivora; family Mustelidae; genus Lontra; species Lontra canadensis. The sequence continues at coordinate 6,175,912 of NW_022631097.1, read as the reverse complement.
GCCAAAGGGCAGACGCTTAACCTACTGAGACACCCAGGCGCCCACTGTTTTTCTATATGCTTTACGAAAATTTCATTAAGAATTTTTAGTCCATACTTGTGAAGGGTATTTGTGGTTTTATTTCAAGTTTTTGAAAGGCTTTGGTTTCAGGATAATTCTGGCCTGATAAATTAATTTGGGAGGTATTTCCTTGTCCTCTGTCTACACTTTCTGTGGTATTGGTATTATTTCTTCCCAAAATGTTTGATAGACTTAATTGTTGATGCCATCTGGATCTGACTTTGTGGGAAGGTCTTAATAAATAATTCAATTTATTTAGCAAATATTTTCTACTAGTTCTTCAGTTAGGTTTGTGATTTGTGTCTTTCAAGGAATTTATTCATTTGATCTAGTTGTCAAATGTATTGTCATTAAGTTTTTCACAACATTCCTTTATTTGTTACTTTTGTGTGATTTATGGTGGTGGTCCTTCTTTCCTTCCTCATATGAATAATTTATTTTTTTCCTTGATCAGTCTAGTTAGGGCTTTACCAATTTCGCTGATATTTTCAAAAGGCCAACTCCATGGTTTGTCCAGTTTTTATGTTCTGATATATATCATCATATTTATAATGTATATGTACTATTATGCATAACAAATTAACATTATAAAATATACGCATGTTATAACATAGTGATATAATATTCTCACATATACTACATACCTATATTATTTTCTATTTTTTTTAATTTTTTATTTTTTTTCAGTGTAACAGTATTCATTGTTTTTGCACTACGACCAGTGCTCCATGCAATCTGTGCCCTCCCTAATACCCACCACCTGGTTCCCCAACCTCCCACCCCCCCTGCCCCTTCAAAACCCTCAGATTGTTTTTCAGAGTCCGTAGTCTCTCATGGTTCACCTCCCCTTCCAATTTCCCTCAACTCCCTTCTCCTCTTCATCTCCCCTTGTCCTCCATGCTATTTGTTATGCTCCACAAATAAGCGAAACCATATGATAATTGACTCTCTCTGCTTGACTTATTTCACTCAGCATAATCTCTTCCAGTCCCGTCCATGTTGCTACATAAGTTAGGTATTCATCCTTTCTGATGGAGGCATAATACTCCATAGCATATATGGACCACATCTTCCTTATCCATTCATCCGTTGAAGGGCATCTTGGTTCTTTCCACAGTTTGGCGACCGTGGCCATTGCTGCTATAAACATTGGGGTACAGATGGCCCTTCTTTTCAGTCCATCTGTATCTTTGGGGTAAATACCCAATAGTGCAATTGCAGGGTCATAGGGAAGCTCTATTTTTAATTTCTTGAGGAATCTCCACATTGTTCTCCAAAGTGGCTACACCAACTTGCATTCCCACCAACAGTGTAAGAGGGTTCCCCTTTCTCCACATGCCCTCCAACATATGTTGTTTCCTGTCTTGCTAATTTTGGCCATTCTAACTGGTGTAAGGTGGTATCTCATTGTGGTTTTAATTTGAATCTCCCTGATGGCTAGTGATGATGAAGGCCGGGATAGCGATTCTCATATCAGATAAATTAGATTTTAAACTAAAGACTGTAGTCAGAGATACAGAAGGACACTACATAATTCTTAAAGGGACTATCCACCAAGATAATCTAACAATTGTAAATATATATGCCCCCAATATGGGAGCAGCCAATTACATAAGAAAACTGTTAATCAAGATACAGTCATATTGATATGAATACATTAATAGTAGGAGATCTTAACACGCCTCTCTCAGAAATAGACAGATCATCGAAGCAGAAAATCAATAAAGAAACAAGAGCATTGAATGACACATTGGACCAGATGGACCTCATAGATATATACAGAACATTGCACCCTAAAACAATAGAATACTCATTCTTCTCAAGTGCACATGGAACCTTCTCAAGAATAGACCACATACTGGATCACAAATCAGGACTCAACGGATACCAAAAGACTGAGATTATTCCCTGCATATTCTCAGATCACAATGCTTTGAAACTGGAGCTCAGTCACAACAAAAAGTTCGGAAGGAATTCAAACACCTGGAAGCTAAAGACGACCTTGCTTAAGAATGCTTGGATCAACCAGGAGATCAAAGAAGAACTGAAACAATTCATGGAAACCAATGAGAATGAAGACACTTCAGTCCAAAACCTATGGGATACAGCATAGGCGGTCCTAAAGGGGAAATACATAGCCATCCAAGCCTCCCTCAAAAGAATGGAAAAATCCAGAATACAGCAGCTGTCTCTACACCTTAAAGAACTGGAGAATCAACAACAAATCAAACCAACTCCACACATAAGAAGGGAAATAATCAAGATTAGGGCAGAGATCAATGAGGTAGAAACCAGAGATACAGTAGAACGTATCAATGAAACTAGAAGCTGGTTTTTTGAAAAAATCAATAAGATCGATAAACCATTGGCCACACTAATCCAAAAGGAAAGAGAGAAAGCCCAAATTAATAAAATTATGAATGAAAAGGAAGAGATCACAACTAACACCAAAGAAGTAGAAACAATCATCAGAAGTTATTATCAACAGTTATGTGCCAATAAGCTAAGCAACCTAGATGAAATGGATTCATTATTTTCTATTTTTACATTACTTTGGACTGAATTTTTTAAAATTTTTCTCCTAACTTAAGATAGAGACTTTTATCATTGATTTAAAAATTTTTTTCTACTATAAGCATTTTAAGCCATAAATTTTCAGGCACTGATTTAATTACATACCACAAATTTTGATATGTTGTCTTTTCATCATCATTCAGTTCATGTACAGTATTTTCTCATTTCTCTTGATTTCTTTTTTTATCTCATGGGCTATTTAAAAGTGTTATTTAATTCTCACACATTTTGGTCTTTCCTATATCCCTTTCTCTTACTGATTTCTAATTTAGAGCTATTTTTAAAGAACATACTAGATTTATTCTCCCCCCACCCCTGCCTTGGTATTTTGTCATTCTGTTGTCTTCTGGCTCCCTTGTTTCTGATGAGAAGTTTGTACTGTTGTTGCCCTGTAAGTGATGAATCCTTTTCCTCTTCCTAATTTCCAGATTTTCTCTTTGTTATTTGGTTTCAGTTGTTTGGCTATTTTGGCTTGATATGTGGTTCTTATTGTATTTGTTCTACGTTGGATTCAGGGGATTCCTAAATTAATGTTTTGTTTTGTTTCTACCAGATTGGAAAGTTTCAATCATTACTTTTTCAAGGTGTTTTTTTTTTTTCTTTCTTTCTTTCTACTTTTGGTTTCCCTTTCTTTTGGGACTCCAATCACATACATGAGTAAATGCTTGACGTTGACTATAGACGTGTGGCACTGCCACTGGATTTTTCTTTAATTTCTCCTCCTTTCTTTTTGTATTGCATGTTTTCTATTGATGTGATTTCAAATTTACTGATTCCTTCCACTATCTCAGATCTGATGTTTAATTTTAGGTTAATGAAGTATATTTTTCATTTCATCCCTAGAATTTCTATTTTTTAATAGTTTCCATTCCTCTGTTGGGATATGCTGTTTGTTGACTCATAATTGTTACAATTTTCTTTGATTCTTTGAATGTATTTTATTTCAATTCTATGAACATGTATATTTTTTAATTATAGTTTTTTTTCAGTGTTCCAAAATTCATTGTTTATGCACAATACCCAGTGCTCCATGCAATACATGCCCTCCATAGTACTCACAACCAGGCTCACCCAACCCCCCACATCCCTCCCCTCCAAAACCCTGTTTGTTTCTCAGAGTCCACAGTCTCTCATGGTTTGTCTCCCCCAAAGAAGACAACTCACCCCCAAAAGTGAGTTGATTTACCCCAACTCACTTTTCCTCTCCATCTCCCCATGTCCTCTGTGTTATTCCTTATGCTCCACAAATAAGCAAAACCATATGATAATTGACTCTCTCTGCTTGACTTATTTCACTCAGCATAATCTCTTCCAGTCCCATCCACAGTGATACAAAAGTTGGGTACTCATCCTTTCTGATGGAGGCATAATACTCCATAGTATATATGGACCATATCTTCTTTATCCACCTGTCCATTGAAGGACATCTTGGTTCTTTCCACAGTTTGGCTACTGTGGCCATTGCTGCTATGAACATTGGGGTACAGATAGCCCTTCTTTTCTCTACATCTGTATCTTTGGAGTAAATACCTGGTAGTGCAACTGCAGGGTCATAGGGAAGCTCTATTTTTAATTTCTTAAGGAATCTCCACACTGTTTTCCAAAGTGGCTACACCAACTTGCATTCCCACCAACAGTTAAGAGGGTTCCCCTTTCTTCACATCCTCTCTAACACATGTTGTTTACTGTCTTGTTAATTTTGGCCATTCTAACTGGTGTAAGGTGTTATCTCAATGTGGTTTTGATTTGAATCTCCCTGATTGCTAATGATGATGAACATTTTTTTCATGTGTCTGTTAGCCATTTGTATGTCTTCTTTTTTTTAATTTATTTTTTATTTTTTTATTTTTTAAATTTTATTTTTTATAAACATATATATTTTTTTCCCCCAGGGGTACAGGTCTGTGAATCTCCAGGTTTACACACTTCACAGCACTCACCATAGCACATACCCTACCCAATGTCCATAACCCCACCCCCCCTCTCCCAAACCCCCTCCCCCCAGCAACCCTCAGTTTGTTTTGTGAGATTAAGAGTCACTTATGGTTTGTCTCCCTCCCAATCCCAACTTGTTTCATTTACTCTTCTCCTACCCCATTAACCCCCCATGTTGCATCTCCTCTCCCTCATATCAGGGAGATCATATGATAGTTGTCTTTCTCCGATTGACTTATTTCACTAAGCATGATACCCTCTAGTTCCATCCACGTTGTCGCAAATGGCAAGATTTCATTTCTCTTGATGGCTGCATAGTATTCCATTGTATATATACACCACATCTTCTTTATCCATTCGTCTGTTGATGGACATCTAGGTTCTTTCCATAGTTTGGCTATTGTAGACATTGCTGCTATAAACATTCGGGTGCACGTGCCCCTTCGGATCACTACGTTTGTATCTTTAGGGTAAATACCCAGCAGTGCAATTGCTGGGTCATAGGGTAGTTCTATTTTCAACATTTTGAGGAACCTCCATGCTGTTTTCCAGAGTGGTTGCACCAGCTTGCATTCCCACCAACAGTGTAGGAGGGTTCCCCTTTCTCCGCATCCTCGCCAGCATCTGTCATTTCCTGACTTGTTAATTTTAGCCATTCTGACTGGTGTGAGGTGGTATCTCATTGTGGTTTTGATTTGTATTTCTCTGATGCAGAGTGATATGGAGCACTTTTTCATGTGTCTGTTGGCCATCTGGATGTCTTCTTTGCAGAAGTGTCTGTTCATGTCTTCTGCCCATTTCTTGATTGGATTATTTGTTCTTTGGGTGTTGAGTTTGCTAAGTTCTTTATAGATTCTGGACACTAGCCCTTTATCTGATATGTCGTTTGCAAATATCTTCTCCCATTCTGTCAGTTGTCTTTTGGTTTTGTGAACTGTTTCCTTTGCTGTGCAAAAGCTTTTGATCTTGATAAAATCCCAATAGTTCATTTTTGCCCTTGCTTCCCTTGCCTTTGGCGATGTTCCTAGGAAGATGTTGCTGCGGCTGAGGTCAAAGAGGTTGCCGCCTGTGTTCTCCTCAAGGATGTTGATGGATTCCTTTCTCACATTGAGGTCCTTCATCCATTTTGAGTCTATTTTCGTGTGTGGTGTAAGGAAATGATTCAATTTCATTTTTCTGCTTGTGGCTGTCCAATTTTCCCAACACCATTCACCTTGATCCCCAAACCAGACAAGGATCCCATCAAAAAAGCGAACTACAGACCAATATCCTTGATGAACACAGATGCAAAAATTCTCACCAAAATACTAGCCAATAGGATTCAACAGTACATTAAAAGGATTATTCACCACGACCAAGTGGGATTTATTCTAGGGCTGCAAGGTTGGTTCAACATCCGCAAATCAATCAATGTGATACAACACATTAATAAAAGAAAGAACAGGAACCATATGATACTCTCAATAGATGCTGAAAAAGCATTTGACAAAGTACAGCATCCCTTCCTGATCAAAACTCTTCAAAGTGTAGGGATAGAGGGCACATACCTCAATATTATCAAAGCCATCTATGAAAAACCCATCGCAAATATCATTCTCAATGGAGAAAAACTGAAAGCTTTTCCGCTAAGGTCAGGAACACGGCAGGGATGTCCGTTATCACCACTGCTATTCAACATAGTACTAGAAGTCCTAGCCTCAGCAATCAGACAACAAAAAGAAATTAAAGGCATCCAAATCGGCAAAGAAGAAGTCAAACTATGACTCTTCGCAGATGATATGATACTATATGTGGAAAACCCAAAAGACTCCACTCCAAAACTGCTAGAACTTGTACAGGAATTCAGTAAAGTGTCAGGATATAAAATCAATGCACAGAAATCAGTCGCATTTCTCTACACAAACAACAAGACAGAAGAAAGAGCAATTAAGGAGTCCATCCCATTTACAATTGCACCCCAAACTATAAGATACCTAGGAATAAGCCTAACCAAAGAGACTAAGAATCTATACACAGAAAACTATAAAGTACTCATGAAAGAAATTGAGGAAGACACAAAGAAATGGAAAAATGTTCCATGCTCCTGGATTGGAAGAATAAATATTGTGAAAATGTCTATGCTACCTAAAGCAATCTACACATTTAATGCAATTCCTATCAAAGTACCATCCATTTTTTTCAAAGAAATGGGACAGATAATCCTAAAATTTATATGGAACCAGAAAAGACCGCGAATAGCCAAAGGAATATTGAAAAAGAAAGCCAAAGTTGGTGGCATCACAATTCCGGACTTCAAGCTCTATTACAAAGCTGTCATCATCAAGACAGTATGGTACTGGCACAAAAACAGACACATAGATCAATGGAACAGAATAGAGAGCCCAGAAATAGACCCTCAACTCTATGGTCAACTAATCTTCGACAAAGCAGGAAAGAATGTCCAATGTATGTCTTCTTTGGAGAAGTGTCTGTTCATGTCTTCTGACCATTTTTTGACATGATTAACTGTTTTGTGTTTGTTGAGTTTGAGGAGTTCTTTATAGATCTTGGATATCAGCCCTTTGTCTCTACTGTCATTTGTGAACATCTTCTTCATTCCGTGCATTGTCTCTTTGTTTTGTTGACTGTTTCCTTTGCTGTGCAGAAGCTTTTGATTTTGATGAAGTCCCAAAAGTTCATTTTTGCTTTTATTTCCTTTGCCTTTGGAGACATATCTTGAAAGAATTTGCTGTGGCCAATGTCAAAGAGGTTACTGCCTATGTTCTCCTCTAGGATTTTGATAGGTACCTGCCTCACATTGAGCTCTTTTATCCACTTCGAGTTTATCTTTGTGTATGGTGAAAGAGAATGGTTGAGTTTCATTCTTCTACACATAGCTGTCCAATTTTCCCAGCACCTTTTATTGAAGAGATTGTCTTTTCTCCAATGTATATTTTTTCCTACTTTGTCAAAGACTATTTGACCATAGAGTTGAGGGTCCATATCTGGACTCTCTACTCTGTTCCACTGGTCTATGTGTCTGTTTTTGTGCCAGTACCATGCTGTCTTGCTGATCACAGCTTTGTAGTAAAGCTTGAAACCAGGCAACGTGATGCCCCCAGTTTTGTTTTTCTTTTTCAACATTCCCTTTGCAATTTGGGGTCTCTTCTGGTTCCATACAAATTTTAGGATTGTTTGTTCCCACTCTTTGAATAATGCTGGTGGAATTTTGATTGGGATGGCATTGAAATTATAGATGGCTCTAGGCAGTATAGACATTTTGATAATGTTTATTCTTCCGATCCATGAGCATAGAGTGGTCTTCCATCTTTTTGTGTCTTCTTCAGTTTCTTTCATGCATGTTCTGTAGTTCTTCAAGTACAGATCCCTTACCTCTTTGGTTAGGTTTATTCCCAAGCATCTTATGGTTCTTGATGCTATAGTAAACAGAATCGATTCTTTAATTTCCCTTTCTGTATTTTCATTGTTAGTGTATAAGAAAGCAGCTGATTTCGGTACATTGATTTTGTGTCCTGCCACATTACTGAATTGCTGTATGAGTTATAGTAGTTTGGGTCTGGAGGCTTTTGGGTTTTCCATATAAAGTATCATGTTATCTGCAAAGAGAGACAGTGTGACTCCTTCAATGCCAATTTAAATACGTTTTATTTCTTTTTGTTGTCTGATTGCTGTTGCTAGGACTTCTAGTACTATGTTGAATAACAGTGGCAAGAGTGGACATCCTTGTCGTGTTCCTGATCTCAGAGGGAAGGCTGTCAGCTTTTCCCCATTGAGGATGATATTCACTTTGGGTTTTTCATAGATAGATTTTATGAACTTGAAGAATATTCCCTCTATCCCTATACTTTGAATTGTTTTAATAGGATGCTGTATCTTGTCAAATGCTTTTTCTGCATCAATTGAGAGGACCATGTGGTTCTTCTCTCTTCTCTTATTGATTTGTTCTATCACATTGATTTGCAAATGTTGAACCACCTTTGCCTCCCATGGATAAATCTCACCTGGTCATGGTGGATAATCTTTTTAATATACTGTTGGATCCTATTAGCTAGGATATTGTTGAGAATCTTGGCATCCATATTCATCAGGGATATTGGTCTGAAATTCTCCTTTTTGGTGGGGTCTTTGCCTGGTTTGGGGATCAGGGTAATGACGGCTTCATAAAAAGAATATGGAAGTTTTCCTTCTGTTTGTATTTTTTTGAAACAGCTTCAGGAGAATAGGTATTATTTCTTCTTTGAATGTTTGGTAGAATTCTCCAGGGAATCCATGAGGTCCTGGGCTCTTGTTTTGGGGAAGGTTTTTCATCCTTGCTTCAATCTCATTATTAGATATTAATCTATTCAGGTTGACAATTTCTTCCTGATTCAGTTTTAGAAGTTTATATGTTTCTAGGAATGCATCCATTTCATCTAGGTTGCTTAACTTATTGGCATATAACTGTTAGTAATAATTTCTGATGATTGTTTCTATTTCCTTGGTGTTAGTCATGATCTCTCCCTTTTCATTCATAATTTTTTAATTTGGGTCCTCTCTCTTTGCTTTTGGATTAATTGGTCAATAGTTATCGATCTTATTGATTCTTTCAAAGAACCAGCTTCTAGTTTCATTGATGTGTTCTACTGTATCTCTCGTTTCTAACTCATTGATCTCTGCTCTAATCTTATTTCTCCTCTTGTGTGTGGGGTTGGCTTCATTTATTGTTGGTTCTCCAGTTCTTTAAAGAGAGGTGGTGTATTCTGGATTTTTCAATTTTTTTGATGGAGGCTTGGATGGCTGTGTTTCCCCCTTAGGACTGCATTTGCCGTATCCCATGGGTTTTGGACCAAAGTGTCTTCATTCTTATTGGTTTCCATGGATTGTTTAAGTTCTTCTTTGATTTCCTGGTTGATCCAAACATTCTTAAGCAGGGTGGTCTTTAGTTTCCAAGTGTTTGAATTCCTTCCAAGTTTTTTCTTGTGGTTGAGTTTCATTTTCAAAACATTGTGATCTGAGAATATGCAGGGAATAATCTCAATCTTTTGGTATTGGTTGAGCCCTGATTTGTGACCCAGTCTGTGGTCTATTCTGGAGAAAGGTCCATGTGCACTTGAGAAGAATGAGTATTCTGTTGTTTTAGGGTGGAAAGTTCTGTATATATCTGTGAGTTCTCTATATATCTATGTTCTGTATATATCTGGTCCAATGTGTCATTTAATGCTCTTGTTTCTTTATTGATTTTCTGCTTGGATGATCTATTACTGAGAGTGGCATGTGAAGATCCACTACTATTAAAGTATTTGTATCAATATGACTCTTTATCTTGATTAACAGTTGTCTTATGTAGTTGGCTGCTCCCATATTGGGGGCATAAATATTTACAATTGCTAGATCTTCTTGGTGAATAGACACTTTAAGAATGATGTAGTGTCCTTCTTTATCTCTGACTACAGTCTTTAGTTTAAAATCTAATTTATCTGATATGAGAATTGCTACCTTAGCTTTTTTTTGAAGCCCATTGGCAGGAAAGATGCCTCTCCATCCTTTCACTCTCAGTCTAGATGTATCCTTAGGTTCTAAATGGGTCTCTTGTAAACAACATATGGGCGGGTCCTGTAGTTTTATTCAATCTGCAACCCTTTGCCATTTTATGGGAGTGTTTAGGCCATTCACATTGAGAGTGATTATTGAAAGATACGTTTTTATTGACATCATGTTGCCTGTGAAGTCCTTGTTTCTAAAGATTGTCTCTGTAAATTTCTGTTCTATGACACTCTTGGGTTCTTTCTTCTTCTATAGACCCCCCCCCCCCCTTAATATTTCTTATAGTGCCAGGCGCCTGGGTGGCTCAATGGGTTAAGCCTCTACCTTCGGCTCAGGTCATGATCTCAGGGTCCTGGGATCAAGTCCCGCATCGGGCTCTCTGCTCAGTGGGGAGCCTGCTTCCCCCCACCCCCCTGCCTGCCTCTCTGCCTACTTGTGATCTCTCTCTCTGTCAAATAAATAAATAAATTAATTAATTAAAAAATATTTCTTGTAGTGCTGGCTTGGTGTTCACATTCTCTTTTAAACCTTGTCGGTCCTGGAAGCTCTTTATCTCTCCATTCACTTTGAATGTCAACCTTGCTGGATAAATTATTCTTGGCTGCATGTTCTTCCCATCTAGTGCCCTGAATATGTCTTTCTGGCTTGCCAGGTTTCTGTGGACACGTCTGACTTTATTCTGATGGGCCTTCCTCTGTACTTGAGGAATCTCTTCCCCCAGCTGCCCTCAAAAGCTCTTAACTAAAATTATGATTCATCAGTGTTACAATCAAATGCCTCGGGGTCTTTCTAGATTTGTTGATCTTGGAGGGTGTTCCTTCTACCTCTAGGACAGGAACATTGGTTCCATTCCTGACATTGGGAAAATTTTCATGGAGAATTTGTTCAACTATATCTTCTAGTCTTCTTTCTTTCTCCTCCCCCTCAGGAATCCCAATAATTCTGATATTGGAACATTTCATGGCATCATTTATTTCCCTAATTCTGTTTTCATGGCTTCTAAGCTGTTTGTTCAGGCCTCTTCCTGATCCTTTCTCTCTATCAGTTTGTCCTCTAGATCACTAGTTCTATCTTCTGTCTCAAGGTTACCCTAGCTGTTAGAGAATGTAGATTAGATTGGATCTCATTGATAGCATCTTTAACTTCTTCCTGGGTGGCTTTCACTTCTGCTCTTATCGATTCCATGTTGACACTAATGGTTTTCTCCAACCTAGCCATTGCCTGGATAATTGTAAACCTGAATTCCCTTTCCAACATACTGTTTATGTCCATATCCAATAGCTCTGATGGAGAGGGCATGGTCTCTGAATTTTTCCTCTGTTGGGTGTTGCTCCTCCTAGTCATTTTGGTGAGAGGTGGTTGAGGGGATGTGTAGCTGAGTATATCAACCATGATCCAGGCAAGGTGCACCCTGGAATGCTTCTGAGCAATCAGAAGTCACCACTAAAAAGAAAGAGAAAAGAAAAAAAGAGAGAGAGAGAAAGAGAGACACAGAAAAAAAGAGAAGACCCAGCCAGAATGGGCCCCAAAGTTAAGACTTATAAGGTATACAAACAAAAATGGCCAAACAAAAAGACCGACAAAAGTAAATGACAGGAAAAAAAAAAAAAAAAAGAACCCAGCTAAAATGAACCCCAAGTATAAGATTTATATAATACCAGAACAAAAACAAATATGCAGAAACATTGACAGAAGGAAAAGATGGGAGGGTGGTTATAAATCCTCAGTGTGGATGAGGAAGGTTATTTTGATTCTTCTTGGGTGTATCTTGATATCTTTGTTAAAGGACTCAACTTTCCAGAGATAAAGGGAG